>NC_064472.1:62256140-62895307 GCF_023343835.1 Lagopus muta
AAACCAGAGGACTGATGAAAGCATTCCATAGAGTAAGCTCAGTATGTAATGATAGAGGTGCATGCAAATGTACCATTCAAAGGCTAAAAGCAGGCCAACTTCCCAGTGATTTTCATAACTGATGAGACTAGGAGAACAGGCTGAATCCATAATAGAAATGATATTTATTTCAGATTTGGTAACTCATCCATTTAATTATACTGTATTGATCACGTGTTTGCTACAGAATTGATTTTTCCCTAATCTCAGTGAACTGCTTTCTATAGGCTCACTCTCTTATGCTTACTACTGTTAACTACATATATTTTTCAAACTTTGAATGGACAAATGCTAGAAGAAAAAATGGATGCATATGAAAATCTTCAGGCACTGTATAGTTAGGTCTGCAATGTATCTTCTGTGCAGCAGTTTTGCAGCCTAACAAAAACATCACAATAACCTGAATAATTGCGTACTGTACAAGAATACAAAGTTACAATAAAATTAGTCTTATTTACCTTTGTTGTATTCAAAGAGAAAATATTATTCACTCTCAATATTTTCCAAATGTGAAGAAATAACTGTAAATTGCAAACAGTAAACATTCTGTGTTGAATAACTCTAGGGACCACTTGTCATGTATGCAAAATTTATTACTTTGTTCTTTTTTTCAGAGGCAGGTGAGCAAAATACAAGAAACACTACAGCAGTCATCAGATAAGGTTTGGGTGATTATCTTAAAGATGACTGTTTGGATAGAAAAAGGAATATAAATAAAAAGCACACAATAGATTTCATTGATACATACTCTGAGTATGTAACTCATCAAGGTGTTTAAGAACATTTAGATGTGTTGTTTGAATAGCAATCCATGTCTGTCAGTGCTTTGAATTTTAAATTCTTGCATTAGCTTCAGGGAATAGCAGTGGGTGTACTCAGTTGTATGAGGAAGAAAAGATAAGGAACATCAATATATAAAAAGCAAGAAAAATTGTCTTTTTCAAAGTGTTAATTATTAGGTTATGAACCAAAAAGGAAATGAGGTTACATGATTGAGACATCAAGAAGAGACTTCTAGGTCTGACACAGTCAGAAAACTACAATCTATCTTCTACTCATTCAAGTTGGTTTACAGGAGGCTTTAGAAAGGAAACTACAAAATGTTAAAAGAGTAAACTTTACATCTCTTGGAAGGATGCTGAAAAGATCAAGAATGCAAGTAGTGTTCGTTGTCCTCCCATTTGGAAGCTGGCAGCCAGGAAGAAAAAGGAGAGATGAATCAGGTGAATGAATCAGTTGAAAGATTGGCTTTGTGGATGGTGCCATGCACAGGGCTTTGAGTTCTATAATCTTGGACAGGCCTTTGAGATATCAGACATTTGACATCATGTGGGATGCAACTGACCAGGAGGGGCAAGAATGTTTTGGACAGCAAACTGATTAGCAGAACTTTAAACTAGATTTGATAAAGGAAGGGGATGGACTTCTGGGTGACAGAGAAAAGCCAGGGAATGCCGTCACTAGAAATTAGCAGGAATAAACTCGGATTTATCCCCAAAGAACTGAGAATGGCTTCTCAAGGGGGGTAACACTGCTGATAGCCACTTTCTATCACATTTGAAAAGTCACGGCTGTCAGGCAGAAACCACAGTGACTGGAAAAAGGGAAACATCACTCCCATTTTTAAGAAAGGGACAAAGGACAACGCAAGGAACTACAGGCTGGTGAGCCTCTGTGTCTGCTAAGATCCTTCAGGAAGCTAAGTCAAAGCATATGTGAGATGAGGAGGTGAGCCAAGACAGCCATTGAAGTTCAACCAAGGGTGGATTGAGCCTGATTAGTGTGATGATGTTTTACAATGTAGTGACAGCATTGGTGGACAAAGGAAGGGCAACAAATGGCAACAGATGTTACCTACCTGGCCTTCTGTAAGGCCTTTGGCACAGTCCAACACCACATCCTTATCTCTAGAGAGGAGAGAGAGATTTTCAGATATTTATAAGTACTGATATAATCCCTCTCAGTCTTCTCTTCTCCAGGCTGAACAGTCCCAGAACTCTCAGCCTTTCTTCATAAAGGAGATTCTCCAGATCCCTCATCATCTTTGTGACCTTTGCCAGACAGTCTCTCGAAATTCCTTCTCTCTCTTGAATTGAGGAGCCCAGAACTGGACATAGTACTCCTGACATGTTCTCACCAGTGCAGAGTAGAGAGGGAGAAAATCCTCCGTGCTGGCCACACTCTTTTTTAGAGCATCCCAAGACTCTAAACAGATGAATATTTTCTTTTTTGTCTCCCAATTATATCTGTGCATTGCTTATGCCTAATTATGTTTTCCTCGTAAGTGCTTTCCAATAAAATTGAAGCCTTCTGCTTAAGCTCTTGTCACACATCTGTGTCATACTTGTGATGTCAGTTCAGTTATAATTAATCACCAGAGAGCTTTATGATCTGTCAGTCAACACTTATCTAGCGGATTTTCCTATTTATCCAATTGAATAGGTATGCACTATTAAACACTGCATGTATTATTTTCTTATTTGTATATTTGCCTGGTATTGAAGCACTGTACAACTTAAATTAGTATGTATATACTAAAAACAGGAGAAAAGTACTTCTGAAATCAGGTAGTATTATATATATTATAAAAAAAGGATCTTCCAGCTGGTCCTATCAATGTATTTTCATGTAAGCTCCATACATAAATGAAGTATCGAATTGTTATTACAAATTTTAATGTGGATTGTGCCTCGAGTTCCTTTTTGAGTTAGTATAAATTTTACTATAATTTCCCCGCAAGCCTGGCAGGAAAACTCATTTTGATGAAAGATGAAGAGCAAGGAGATAAAAGTTGCGCCATATTGGAAAGAATGCAGTGTAAACAATGACCGTGTAACAGTTTGAACGTAAATCTTCCTCTCCCTGAGGAAAAGAAAAAAAAAAAGACAAAAACCCTGGGACACGTCTGGCTTAAACATTCACAGTAAAATTTGGATTTGCTGATTATATCCCAGCAATATCTTGTCTTGCACAAATTTCTGTCCAACTAAGAATTAATTTTAGATACTCTACAATAGGCTTCTAAAATTAAAAACAATAATAAACAACAAGAACCTTAGAGAAGACTTACAAATTCTTCTCTGCCAGCAGATCCTGAGAATGCAGGTGTAGAAACTGGTATGTCAATAACACCTGTAAGAGCTTACAAAAGATGAAGGACGTTGATTATGTCCTGTCACTCTGATGATTTTCTTTAATTTATTTTACATCACAGAGTCCAAGTATGAAGAATTTCCAAGAATACAGATATTGTCATCAAAGTTTATTAATCCTCTTGAATACATGTGTATTTCAGAAGTTTTCAGTTAAAATGTGACTTCACACTACCAACATGATTCAGTATATTTGGTTACATATAAGTTAATACTGGAAATTTTTTAAATCTCTGAATGATATTGCTCCACCAAGAAGAAATGAAATCATTCACTTAACAATTGAAATGGCTATTTGGTATAAATATTTTCGAGTAATGTCCAACTTCACAAGCATCTGAAATCATTAAGCATGCGCAATGTGGCCTTGCATAGAGCTCTCATATAATCTAGAATTAGCAGCTAAGCTCCATGTCTCTATCCAGAGAAATTTCTAGAAAAGAGGCTCAGAAACTCTGATGAAGCTCAAATCAAGATAGTTATAAGCTCAACATAAGTCACGTAGTGAAGAAACCATTTTCTTACAAATGTAGATGAAAAGACTTGCCTATTGGATGTTCAGGATGTTAAATTATACACAACCTGAGAGGGTGTACTATGACTTTTTTCCAAATTGATCAGATTTCAAATATTCATGTGGAACTGAGGAACTATGTGGCGTCTCATGCTGAATCTTTACTAGATGAATCAGATTGTTCATTGCATTTCTTCAAAGCTACCTACTTTTGTTGATCAATCTCACAGAAATTTAAGCAGGCATGTTAATCAAACAGGGCTTACCTTCCCTAGGACCAAATTTAAACTCAGGTGAAATAGTTGGTCAATTTGACAGCATTTATGGGGCAGAGTGGACTTCAAAAGCTAGTCTAAGATGCTAATTACATGGTTAGCTACTGCATCCAAAAAAAAAAAAAAAAAAGCAGCTGTGGATATTCTGGATATTCTGTTTGTGTTTTTACCTTGTTCATCTAAATATTTAATTGAAATTACTCAGAAAGACAATCTGTCTCCTCTTACTTCCCAGCTCTTTTGTACATTTTATGGATGTCACATTTTTTTCTGGCAGACAACAGAAATCTTGTTACAGGAGGCAACATAGTTTTGTAAGAACATACCATTGAATAATAATATTTGGAGAAGTTAGGTGACTGCAAGTTAGCCTACACACAAGTGCACGTTTATGTAGACAGTGGTAGGCTCCATATCTCCAGACGATTTTCTCAATTCCACATCAAATTGACGAGGTCTAACAACTGTGGAGTTTTTAATATGAAAAGCACTTGTCAACGTGACTCAGTCAAGGAACATATTTAAAAACACAGAACTCAATTACACTTAGGATGTTGGTGTCTTGCTAAGGGCAGCAATTTCAGGTGTGGCAGAAAATTGAATGCTAATGATTTAGAAGTCCTAACTAAGACTCAGCTTTTTAATGAGAGGAAACAGCATTCAAATAAGTACCGCTGAATGTTTTAAAACTAAATGCCGTGCTTAATCATTGATCAGGACAGGAATGTCTAGCAAAGATGTGAAGATGTGAAATAAAAAAGTGAAGAGCTAGCTTAGATTCAGAAGGATTCAAGTCATTTGAAAGGCTTGCATTGAATATTCAAACTTAAACAGACAATAAAATTTAGGCCTGCTTATTCTCCACAAAAAAAAAAACCCAGATACTTAACGTTACTAACACATGTATCCCTTAAATCTGCACTTCCTTTCGCTCACATATTTCTATACTGAATAAAGATATGTCTTTAGGTTGGTATGTTGTGAAGCTTAAAAGGGTTTTGGTAAATTCTTCCCAAGAACTCATTGTGGCTCAACTTCATTCTTAAGGGAGATTTATCACTGATTTCTTCTAGGCTTGCTTCCAAAGTGTTTGAAAAGTATTTTCAGTGTTCTCATTTTGAAGTCTCTTATTGTAATGTTAGCTGTAAAAACTCCAACAAGTCAAATGCTAGCACAGGAAGATTCACATGCTGATACAACAAATATTATTGTATTCATTACAAACTGTCTATAAATTAGTAGGTTTTCCAGAGAGATCTCAGCAATAGAAAGGTTAGAATTATTGAAGAAATAAAATTAGGTGTTTTTTTTTTTTTTTTTTTTTTTTTTTTTTAAATCTTGGCAAAAGGAGAATATGAAGGGCACAGGACTCATTGCAGAACTGGGAGTGGTGCTCAAGAAACCATGAAAAAGTGCCTGGCTAACATCATCTCAGACGAAACATTGACTTTCTTCTAAGTGTAGTCTAAGAAAGGTTACAACAGCATCAGAAAAATCTCAGCTTCACAGATCATGTCGTTAGAGACATTGTGAACTTAGGATTGTGGTCTCTGGCAACATCCCACATCAAGTCACACTGAATACACAGTCTAACACACATTCCCACTTCTTCCTTGAGGGTGATGTCTGACTTGGTATTACAGCACAAATAGTGCAGATGCATATCAAACATGCACATACACACCTCTGAAGTGCTGTGCCGAACAGGAGAGAGCATGAATACAAATAGAAGACTGAGAGGTCTGACACAGAAGAATGAATAAAGTGTTACAAGGCTGTTAGGCATTGCTGAACTTTACTCCATTACTCCATCACTCCATTATCATGATAATCCTCTTTACAATTTTTCTCAGTACCTTGAGATCTCCTTCAGTTTTCCAAGACATCAGCTAGCATTCAATTAAACGTACTGAGTCTAAGAGCTGGACAACATAATGTTGTGTGAACATAGGTGTGTCATCAGAGCCACGGGTGAACTGTGTGTTTCACTAATCATTCAGCGACTGTTCGTCAAGGGATAAATAGGACACTATTCCTCTGTGGCTTGTTGGCCCAATTAACCAGCACCATTCCCAGCTTTGGGAAGTACAATGTGTATAAATTTATAAATAAATATTATTTAGATATTTGCCAAAATTACTTATACATATCAAAAGGGAGATGGGAGGTGGATGAGGCTAGGCTGTTTTCAGTGGTGCGCAGCAAAAGGACAAGGAGTAATGGCCTACAACTTGAACATAGGTATATCTGTACTAATATGAGGAAGAACTTCTTCATGCTAAGGGTCTTGGAGCACTGGAACAGGTTGCCCAGACAGGTTGTGGAGGTATTCAAGTCCAGGCTGAATGCCTACCTGTGTAACCTATTGTAGGGTACCTGCTTTAGCAGGGGAGTTGGACTCAACGATCTCTTGAGGTCTCCTCCAGCGCCTGCAATTCTGTGATCCTGCATAATGATAGTAAGTAGTGCAAAATGGATATATACTGTAGCATGGATGTTTTGCTTCTTTCTGCTCCTCCCTTGCTTCTCTCCCACACCATTAGCACTGGTTATAGAGATACTGGTTTGAAAATTATCCTTATACTAGTCCTTACATTTCTCTGACTTGCATCAATAAAAGCTTGGTGCTTTTGGTAGTTTTTGTAACATTGAATCTGGGGCTCATAATGTACTTTGAATTCTTTTAAGGTGTCAGAAGGGAACTCATGTTGATATTTTATTTACATTTGGAGATCTTCAGGCATTACTGTAGCTAAAGAGATGCATAAATAATGGGTACTCTTTGTATAATAACAGAACCTTCTCTAATCTGAAGCTTGAGTACATCTTGCCAATGACAGAATCTGAGCAGAAAAATAATTCTACATACTCATGACTGCCAGGAAATTAAATAAGTATATTCCTTGCAGAAAAAAAAAAAAAAAAATTTAGTGGTATACTTTATCCTAAAGACTTGAGAAGTTTATTTACATAAATACATATTTTTTAGCACATATTATAATTAAAGTAGAATATGTCCAGGTAGGCTAATAGTTATCCAGGCAGCAAGCCGAGAGAGACAAAAACACAGTCTGGCTGTTTCACAACACTACAAGAAAATTATTGACATGATTTATCATCACTTTATCTCAGTTTTACACTTCTGGAACTTCAAGGCTCAGGGAGCTGCAGTGGAACATTGAAGTGATAAATCAAGTACCATATTCCACTCAGTGTGAAAAATAATCACTATGAAAATATTCTGAAGTGTTCCATAGGAATCTGAGGAGCAGACGGGGGAGCAATTTGAGTGGGGACATTTTAATGTAAATCAAGCGTTGATAAATGCTTTCTTCCTGTAGACAAATAATAATCCAGAAGCAAAATGATCACAAACTTTAACAAAAAAGTTACCAACATTTTCAACAACTTTCCCACAAATAATTTTCCTAGGTAAAGCATCTTTACTCTGCGTTATCTAGAAAAACTCAAAATAATAGGTATCATTTTAAAATGTAAAAGAAAGATCGGTCACCTTCAAGTGAAATTCACATATTAGAACTCTCATCTATTTCTATAATGGAATTATCCTCAATAAAAAAATAGCATTTACATACACGTTTGAACTTTTTTCTGTTTTAACTGTTATTACTGTAATTATGCTAAACATACAGAATGAAATATTTGTTTCAATGGCTAGACTATTGTTGGATTTTAATTCATCCTAGTATTTGATGTCTTTTGAATTATTATTTTAGCGAACTTCTGCTATTTAATATGCATTATAATGTTGACTATTTTGGCTCATCTTTTATGAACACTGAACATTTTCCCTCAGTTTGATTCCAAATCAGTATTCACACTTACAATAGTTGCTAATTAATAATAGCTAGTCAATAATTGCTCATTAATAGTTGCTAGTTAATGATATGAACAAAGTATAAGCATGTAATTAATTCCATAAATGTATTTTTATTTTCAAAACACTGTACAAGCTGGAATGATGTAATAGCTACATGAAAATTATTATGAATAGTTTGACAGCTGAATAAAGTAAGGGATTTATTTAAGTGCTATTAGTTAAGAAAGTCTTCTAGTGGTATCTTTGTAAACAAGGATATTATTAATCCAATGCTGTACATCCTGCAGCTTTTAAAAAGGTCTTGTTTTTTGGTTATCTTTAAGGTAATTGAAACGGCGGTAAATTTTTTTATACAGCTATGAGGTTAATTTGACCAATGCTTTCTCTTTTTAGATGTGCTACATACCTTCTCATAGATGGCAGAACTTATCAAAAAGATACCGGTTAATGTCGTGCTGAATCCTGATGCAAGTTGACAGAAACAGATGAGCTCTGTCAATGGACCATGAAAGTGCATTTGCTCATACCATATGTATTAGTCACAGTGTATAAATTCACGAGTATTTATCCGTAAAGACCAGATTTGGAAATGTTCTAAACATTATTGAAAATCCCCTGCCATGGATTTTAGATATTAATGTACTGCTTTGCAGAAATACATATACATGTGTAATAAAAAAGTAAATGCACAGTGTCCCCCACCATGCTCCCTCTCGTCTACCTGCTCATTCCTAGTGTCATTGCTCAATCTTTTCTACACTACTCTACAGACTTTTTCTTGCTCCTTCTCCAAGTCATTTTGAAAGACCAACCTCTTCCGTGAGGCAGAGGATACAGGATTAAAACAAAACTCATCATAAGTCCTTTTATTCAGTCCTTTTCCCTTTGGCTTTTCAATATTTTTGCGCTATATTTCAAGCATTTTGGAAAATAAAATCATTTGATGTCTGTATCTTATTCAATTTCAATAGCATATTTGGCAAATATGAAACAGTAAATCTTATGAACCTCACATAAAAGGAGGTGGACAGAAAGCCATAATTACTGAGTCTTCTTGATATTATACACTATATACTGAAGATCCAGCAGATTACTTAGTCTCTGTAATATTTCTTACTGGCTGGATTTAGTTGTTTATCATTAAGAGTAATCTGTGAAATTGAATAGATAAAAACAAGTAGGCCATTTACACATGGCCTTCATAGTTTGAGAAGCAAAGTCGCTATTTGACAGGTAAACTGCATGGATTTAATCCTGCGGTTTTCATACATAGGAGCAAGCACTTATTTTAACATAAAGAAACAGAAAACTGTTGCTACTCTAACTGGTAGCCTTGCAGTTTTGCATTACTAAGATGGGACTCTTTGGAGGATGAAAGCAAGGAAGAAAATATAATTCTTTATTAAAAAGCTACATACAGAGAAAGGACATCAAAAAGATGAATAGCTTCATGCTCTGAATCCCACTTCTGAAAAGTCAGCACAAACTGAGCAGAAGCTGAGCAATTGCCTCAATGGAACGGGAGAATTTGCAAGTATTTATGAAATCATTTCCCAAATCCTACTTTTTAAAGTACTTTTCTGTATAAGATTTTCTCCAGAATGTTTTCTGCAATCCATAATGAGTTAAAACAATATTTATCTTCACAGACAGTTATTCTTTTGCTTCTCACATTAGAAAACAGACAGGAATTATTTAATAACATTAAAAAAGGAGATATTTAAAAGAAATAATCTATGGTGCTAAGATATATAAAAAAACCAGCATACCTAAAAGAGATTTCAAATATAAAATGTAATGCAAACATCATTATGTTGTAAAAACAATAATAGAAAGGCAAGAGAACAAACACTGTAGGTTTACCAGGTTTACCAGAAAGGTAGTAGGAGAGCATACCATTTCCATTCTTCAAGTCATCCTCTTATAATCTCACAGCTACCAGTTTCATTAAAATACATTGTAGATTAATCGTTTGAGACATATATGTCACCAGATTTGGCACAGCAGTAAAATGCTGCTCTAAAGAACGTGCCCTGGGAAAACACAGGGTACGATCCTGTCAGCTGCACAGAGTAATAACTTATCCATCAACAGTCAATTATTAGACTATTACTAGAGAGAAAATTTGGTGAGATGTGCTACAAACTACAGAGATGAGTGGCTTTGCTCAGGAGAAATTGCAACCTCAAAGGTCAGCAGATAATGCTTGTTTTTCTCTGCCTCAGGCTTTCAGCCTTCATATTTTCCTATCTTTCCCTTGGGAACAGGGTGAAACGACAACGTGGATATCAATTCCTTGCACTTTTGATGGAAATAAATCACCCCTTCCCACATGGATTGTGGAAGAGTTTCTAATTATCTACCATTCGATTAAAACAAAGACAGAAATAACGGGGAGGGAAAACAAAAACTGAATACAGTGTCACCTAGGAGAAAGCAAAGGTAACAGTTCTATGGTGCATTTATTTCTGCCTTGTTCATTCCAGACAGGTATAGAATTACGTTAGATGTTTTGCTAATGCTTCTTTTTTTCTTTTTTCACAGACATTGCTATGTGTTTTAATCAATGATTCCATTCTTTTGCCTCTGACTACACCCCATTTTTGTACTGCCACAAGACATACAACACAGGTAATGAACACAGCCCTTCTCTTCACTCAAATGTTATGCAAGATTAAATATTTACAGAAAACTGTTCAGAAGATTAGTATCACTTCTCAGAGCTCCCATGGGGCCACACAAAGTTACAGTACAATCTTTAATATTCATGTGGGGTAGTCAAAACAGTCTATATGGTAGGACTGGTGATCTACTGCTCCTTCCAGTGGCAAGGCAAAAAAAGGAAGGAAAGAAAACACCCAAAACTTAGTGAAATCAACTCCCTTTTCCCTCAGGAAAGGCTGAGAGATCTGGGTCAGTTCAGCCTTAAGAAAAGAAGGCTGAGGGATCAGAGTGTATAAATATCCGAAGAGTGAGTGTCAACAGGATGGGGGCCAGGTTCCTTTAGAGTTGATTAGCAACAGAACAAGGGGCAACAGGCACAAACTGGAACAAGGGAAGTCCTGTCTGAACCTGCAGAAAAACTGCACTGTAAGGGTGGCACGGCACTGGCACAGGTTGCCCGGAGTGGTTGTGGAATCTCCTTCTCTGGAGATGTTCAAGACCTGCCCAGTCACTTTCCTGCGTCATTTACTGTAGTGAACCTGCTTGAGCAAGATAGTTGGAATAGATAAACTCCAGAGGTCCTTTCTAATCCCTACAATTCTGTGATTCTCCACAGAAATTATTCCTGTTCTTCTATAAGGAAATACTAAACATGAGTGAAACCCATAAAGGACTTAATTCAGCTACTTGAAATATTTCTCATTTAATTGACACATTTGATTCTTAAATGAACTTGACTGTTGTCTTCTGAAATATCTCTTAACCTCTTTATATTGCAACCTAAACGATTTAATTATCAAAAGCTTTCTAAACACTGCATTTCATAAATTTATGATGATAGCAAAGAGCTCATCACTCCAGAGGCACTACAGTAATGCACGTGTGCTTACACTGGTGATTACAGTCCTCTGTCTCACCATGCAAAGCTCTGCCAGTTCTTTCCAATTGTATCAAATAAATACACTTACTGTATGAAAAAGTGGCAGGTCAACATGTACTATCAGAAAGGTCTTTCTTTACCCTTGGCAACTCTGGTGTTAACTTTATACTCCCCTTGGACCATGGGAGGTTATGGTATCGCTTTCGGTGGGAACTAAATTTCACTTGGTTAAACCTTTACTGGAAAGAATTACTTCACATGTGAGACAGTAATACTGATGTCTATCTGTAACCCTCTGGGAAACCCAAATTCCACGACAAATCTATGTTTTTGCTACCTGAATCATAGGTGGTGGCAAACCACATTTTAAATAAACTGTATGTTAGAGCTTAAAAATGTGACCCTCAAACAATAACTCACACAAACGCAGACAGGATCTCATGGGGATTCCTGGCAAACCACAGGCTCTGAGTGCTTTTAGAGGGGAAGGGGGTTATCAAAAGAAAGACAAATCTAACTTCTTTCAGTGCTATAATATAAAGCTGAAAGTTTTGTTGGTGGTGTTTTTGCTTTTTTTTTTTCCAAATAAATTATAGAATGGAGACTACAAAATCTTTCAAAAATGCAGAAAGAGACAGGAGCATGAAAAGAAAAAAAAAAAACTTGTTTATCATTAACAGGTAAAAACTATGCAGCTGATCCTACACACAATTACATGCGTGACTAACTTTAATAGACCCTGAAGTCAAGCACAAACCCTGAACGTGAAGACCATAACAATCTTATTTAAAAACTCAAAGTAAAAATGTCATTCTCACTTTGGCCTCCCCCAGTGTAGCAGCTGATGGCAATTCAGGTGGCACAAAATATCCTCAGCAGCTCAAGGCACTTCCAAGCACCCCGCCAGCATTCTGTCCTGCATCTGAAGTTATCTTTACTTTCTTGACTCACTTTGTGGTGAAGGTACATAATTCCTTCTGTTACCCACTTGCAAAATCTGATTATGATGTTTTCTTTCACAAAGATCTTTCTGAGAACTTATAAATATATGGTGATCACTTCAAGCTCTCTGAAAATACTTAATTTAATACTTAAAATATTTACATACAAATACTTCTGTATTTGTATGTAAAAGAAGAAAGACTTGCAGTACTGGTGACAACAGCCTTCTCAAATTCAGTGGGTTAATGGCTACAACAAAATATTTCAGAAAAATCAAAAAAACTGAAGGTAAGGGAATGTGCCTCTTTTCTTTGATGTAAATGTAGGCCTGACTGCAGTAGTTATTCAGTGTTGTCAACCAAAGCAAGAAGAACTATACCAGCAGCAATCAAATTTAAATACATTTGGAAGAACACAATAAAAAAATAAGAAATTTTCTGTCTCATCCAGTAAAAGTTTCCCTCTAGGACAAACCTATGTATGAATGAGGACTATATATCTTAGATCCTTCAGTAGTAAAAAATAACATGAAAAAGTTTTCCTTATTTCTGATTTATTTTTGTTTCATACTACAGACTCAGGCACTGAGTCTGAGTGCCTGAGTTCCACTGCACTCTATTAGCTCAGATAAGACAAATTTTAAAAAGCATTCTCTATCTAATGACTAAGCTTAATTTATAAAATGTCATAACTTTTTTTTTGTCATCATCTTCAGTAGGTATTACGTTTTCACAAATAGGCTTCAACATTTCTGAGCAAAATTATTTTAGGAGTAATCAGCTATAGACAGGATTCAAGCTGTATACTTAAGCCTTTATATTACATGGATATTCTGGAGAGCTAGTTGTGTTATTCATATGCAGTCCCCTGAGAGATTTGGGTAATGCATCAATAAGCGTAACTTCTAAATGTGAATTGGGATTGCTTTTATTAATTTTTCTCCTCCAAGTATAAAATGCAAATCATGAAAAGTAGAATTTGCATCTTAACTTGCCTTACATATTATCTCTGCTTAGCACCTTAGGAAATTGCCAGATATTAAGTGACAGTCAAAGCTTCACAAATACCATCACAATTAACTGGAATAAGCATAATTTCATTTTACTTCCTGACTCAATCACACTATGAACTGTAAGACTCATCCTTTGTTGCATTTTAAAAATGCATAAATTGTGAGCTATAGTTTGACTTCTATCAACTATAAGTAATGTCTGTCTGCCTAAAGATGCATTTGCTTTCATAATATCTCAGATTGGAAAGCAACCCACTATAAAGACAGATAAATCGGCATCTCAGAGGTTCAGTGGCCGACTATTTATGCTGCATTTATACTTCAACCTGAAGACATAATTATCTCAGCAAATAATTTAACAGTTAATTTAGCAAATCTTGTGGCACAAATCCTAGCTCAGTTGTCTGCTGATCTCGTGGCTACACTACTTTCACTAATCTTCATATTATCCAAGTTTTCTTAAACATTTTATTTAAGCCTTGAATAAACTGTCAAAGTAATAATAGATGTCTATATAGACAAACACAATTCAACTCCTCTTTCTGCCACTGTACCCACACACAAAGCGTGAGAGAGACAGTGCTCCTTTTGCCCTAATTCCTGCGTTAAACAATTTTTATTTGCATTCTTTTCAGAGTTCTTGGTCATATCTAAGTATATATTTTCATTCCATAAGACTAAATAATTGCCACGTACCTAGCCTCAGAATCCATATATCTAAAATATTTGTGGAAACAGAATCCCTTCATTTGTCATGACTTTGTGTTTACTTAAGATGCTTTTAACTTTAAGCATAAATGGTACTTTCTTAGCAGACTTAACAATCCTAGAAGGAATAAATAAAATTTAAGTTATAATTCCTGTTATGCGATTCCATGATGACTGTGTTGAAAAACACCACAATTAAAAAAATAAATAAATAAATAAATTCAAGAAATAGTGAACCCTCAGGTCCTCATATTCAGTTTGGAAAGACAAAAAGAATATAAGACAATCTAGTTCTGCAAAGAGGTATTTTTTTCTTTTCATTTAGGGTCTTGTATCAACTGAGTTATGCTCTAATAATATAAGGGCAACATTATGCACTTAACATTTGCTTTGTAATTGCTCTTTCATTGCCTAGCAAATATGAAGCAAGCACTGGTGATGTCAGAAAAACTTGCACAGAAATCACAACTAAATAAGCTTTAGTTTGTTAAAGTTTGAACTGTGGGATATGACTTTATCAGATAGCACCTTAAAGTATTTACATCACAGGTAAAGAATCAAATCCTTCTGCAGGTCTGTGCAGGAGAGTTCAGAAACATGGACTCAGTCGTGCATTTGTGAAGGTGATTACAATCTGTCATTTGATCCTTCTGCCAAACAGAATTGCATGTCGTGCTTCCAAGATTTGTGCATCTTTCATGTTTGTGATGGAACATTTCCAAAGGTGAAGGAGTTAACTTTTCCCCTTCAAAACAGACTGAAGTGGTCTGCTTAGATTCATAATTTTTCGCTAAGTGACACAATACTAGAAAACATTTAGGGCAAGACCTCAATGTACCACAGCTTGAGATAAAACCTTTCATGTCATGAAAGATTTAGCCATCTGTGAGTAAAAATTACGGAAGAAGCTTCATAAAAGTAGACATCTGTACTTACAAACTGGATTACAACACTAATTCTACATTTCCCTACTACTGACAGGCTGAAGAGAAGTAAGAGGAGTTATTAGACAAATAAATTGGTTGAATGCTTGATTAGCAGCCAACAAGAGACATAAGATGAAGTTCAAAAACCAAGAACTGAACATAGAGAAAAATAATCAGCTTACTTTTGTCCTGGTAAACAAAGGAGATCCAATAATTTCTACCTCTGTATTTTTAATTAAATGAAAGATTCAAAAATGTATTTTAGTACTGAGTGATATAACATTTGATTTCCAAGTTTCTGAGGGATCAGACAGAAGCATATGGATTTTTATCATTGGAAAAACCTTTGTAAAAGGTATGTCACAAGCCAAAACTGAAACCTGGAGTGTAAAGCGGTTATTTACAATATGTGTGAAATGTAAAGCAGGGACAGAGACCTGGTAGAACGAATGTCTTTTTTTACTAAACCCTACAAGATGACTAATTGTGTGGTAGCCAGGAAGAACCACTCTTCAGATTCAGCTTTGACTTGATTTTCTTGATTTTGCAACCATATTAGAAATGCTCTACACAGAATAAAAAAATCTAATGCTGCTCTATTTCTCTAAAATTTGCCTAACTTAAAGGAATTAAAACAAAAACATATCATGTCAGTCCTTCCCCAGGGCACAGGACTCAGAAGATTGCTCAGCCCAAGGCATTTTTGTTCTCCTTTGTGATCATTTGCCTCTGTATGTTTTCCCTTCACAATCGATACTAAAAAGAGTGAAATTGTATTTCAGGCAAAGACAGCCAGAGTCTCAAAATCAAACTGTCTGACTGCATGCAATTGGCAAAGAGTGTAGCTCCTTGAAATATTCAAGATTCTAACAGTATAGAAGTCTAGAATTTGATATTTTTCTAAACCATTCTAAAAACTAATATTCTTTTACTAATAAAACAGAACTGTAACTTTAAATATTCATTGCCAGCATCAAGTTACATTCTTTTAAGTCAAAATAAGATAATTCTCTTGCTGATTTAAACAGAAATCTTTGCTAATCATGGGAAATGTGTTTACAGTCTATCTGTGTCTATGTCTGTTTAAAGAGTTCATTACACATTGCATGTTATAGATAAAAGGGTTAAATAATAATTTTCAAAACTAATTTACCATAGATTTTAAAAATTATCCATTTTTGAGGAAAATACCACCAATCAAAGAGTGGCTCTGAGGTAATTCTATGCATAAACCCCACTCAGGTCATGTAAAAGTATCTCCACATGTTAAAAGTGACACAGAAACAAAAATATTTTTATCAAGTGTATAAAATCTGACCCACTGTGTTGAAGAGTGATTTTTTTTTTTAATCCCAAATGATGTTACTTTTGAAAGAAGTCTATATGGATCTTTAGAGATAGTACTGTGAATTTATTTCCTCAGAAATTATAGACAATATTACAGGATCACTGAGGTTGGATGGGATCTCTGAGGATTCTTCAACCCAATCTCATTTCTCAGGGCAACCTCAACCAGAACCGGTTGCCCAGTATGATATCTGGCTGGGTTTGGATTCCTTCCACAGACAGAGACTTCAGAACCACTCTGAGAAACCTATTCCTCTGTTTGATCATCTTCAATGTGAAGCAAGACAATCCTAATTCCCACAAGACAACTTAGCTCAAGATCCCCAGCCTAGTCTGATGCACTAAGTGAATTTTTCTGTGACTGTAGGGTTACGTGGTAATCCACAAAATATCACTTTAGTAGGCACCAATCTATTTGCTTAAAATTATATAAGTCACTTAAATGTATCTTATAATCATCACTTCAGAGACGTTCTAAATGGAATAACTCCTTGGGCCTGACTACATTTAATCATTCACACCTATTCAAAGCTGAATAGATGGATTTGTGTAAATAACTACAAAAAAAAATGCCACGAAACAATAATTAGGTACCCTGAATATTGTGAAACTGCACAAGAAAACACAAAAAGAACAAGTATTTATAGATGTAGTAGCACCTCAGTTTGTTTTGAAAATGACTTACTTTTCCTTTGCCAGCTTTTCTGTCTCATAAGTTGCTATCTTAGCTTCTGTCCCAGCAGGATTTATTGTTCTTTGTCTTCTCTTTCGTCTTGGAGCAGTACTGATGACATCGGGACTACCCAGTAGGGAATCTCTTCGTTCTGGTGCTGCTAAAAAGAAAAAGGACAAAGTTGACCAAAGTCCTGAAGATAAAATACTAAAGGAGAATTCTTAAGCTATTTTTTTAGAATTACTAAAATCACTATATTGCTAAAATGGACTCCAATTGGATAGCAGTTGCTGTCAAAACAAAGTGATTATATCAATGAAAATTCATAAAGACCAAATTCAAATTAGAAAGATGAGCTTCCTTTGATACCTTTGTGTAATCAACGTAAGATGAGCAAGTTCGGACTACAAGCATACTGCTAGTCTCCTGATGCCTCCTTTTAGATTCTCAGGTGTCCCACAGAGATATTGTATAGATCTCAGTTTCACCAACTTGAAGTTAGTCTTTGCAATCTACAAATTAATTGAGTACATGCATATAGAATGGGAAGAAAGGAGACTGGATGTTTTACTTACTGTATGGTTTTGTTCAGAATCCCAGATCTGGACAGTGCACAATCAGAATGGAAGAGCATCACAGAATTGTTGATATCCATTAGATTAAGTCCTTGAAAGAAGCTTACCTTTGTAGTCAACTACTGTGTTTTGCTATATAATAGCCATTCAGCTACCACAGACCACAAACCCATAAATCTTTAGGGGTTCTGCTTTTCCATCCTGTAGACAGAGTGGACAGCCTGCTGTATGTACACAGAGGCAAGAAATCACCCAGCTGGAGCAAACCACTACATAAAAGTACTGGTAAATAATTTTTATTCCAGTCAACACTTGCTAAAGTGCTTTTATTTGGTATGCTTGCTTTAAAAATAAAATCTTTAGTTACTTTGAAATTTAAAGATAATGACATCCAGAGAAGCACGCATTTCAACTGAAATATATCACACAATAATGTAGTGACTGAGACTGATGCTATTATGGTAACTTTTATGATTATTACTTTCTGTGTGTTTTGGGAAGATTTAATCTTCACATGGGTGAAAGTCACCATAATTTGAGATTCTGTATTGAAGTCTTTTACCGAAAGTAAATAGTAGTTTCTAATTTTCATTCCTTTAACATTTGTTGTTCAGCAATACTGAAACTAAAAGAGGCAGAAAATATTCAATAAATATTTTTTGCATTTCTCAAAAAATGGTGCTTCTACGAATATTGCTAAATGGAACATGCAGAAGCTCCCTAGAGCCAATGAAAGTATTGCTTACTGCTAAGCATATGCTTAGGCATCTGAAACTCCTTGCTTTTGCCAGTAGGAACTATATTTATGCTATACAGACTTACAGATCGTTGTAGAGTGACAACAAGCATAAGGTGACATATTTCCAAAGTACAAGATAATTAATGAGTTTCAAAGTCCAATACATACAAGGCATGCTGCCTATAATAAATGTTGAAAAATGTTAAATTACAACCTAATCCTTTCCACTAATCTTTTACTAGCTATGCATACTTTTCCAGTGCTAACTGTTAAAAACATGTTCATGGCTGTTAGTTACTATGTAGTTGCTAGTTATTTACAGCATGCTCAGGGTTGTATACCAAATACTTATACTAATACTATCACATATATTGCAATTTCAGTTCCTAAAGTCAGCCTCTTCTTAATTAAGATACATAAAATAGTTTACAGGAAAGAATCGTGCATATATCAACAAATTCAATTAGTTATCACAGCTCATATCCTTGCTTGTTGCTGTTCTCCTCTCAGTCTCTGTTTTGTTAAAAAGTAGATAAAAAAATTAACTGCATATGCAAAACTAACACAATACTGATGCTAAATAACGCCTTTGTACTTCTAATTGTGTAATAGATAATGGTGCTTTGTAGACAGGTACTCATGCTCAGGATTGCCTAATGTTTTCTTCAACTGTCCCACTGATGTTCATGTAAAGAAGATGAAAGAAAAATGTCAGTCTTTGCTGTAAAATGCATTTATTTCCCAACTTCATGTTGGGAATGCAATCTCACGAATAGAAGAAGACTGGCTCATGCATAAGCATTCACCACCACAGTCTTTTTTGTCTTTTTGCTGTATTTTGTTTTTTTTTAAGCCAAGCTACCTCTATGGTCAGAACCACTAATAGAAAGATGACATGCACTTGAAGCTTAAAGTATCACACATTATCATAAGACTTTAAAAACATACCCACTAGCACAGCCTGGAAGTGAATGCCATTAAGGGATTCATTTATACTACTTGACTAAAGGCCAAAGAAAGCTTCAGGAAAATGTTATTTACTACTTGACACAAAAGCATTTGGAATAAAGAGATACATCTTGAATATAAACCTAGTTTTTCATTCTGAAATCTTCTTTCTGTCTAAATTTCAACACCATTTTAAAGAAGTAAATATCCTTTTCTTCTCACTAAATTAGATTTCTTATTTCGAAATTATACAGTTGAGTATGAATTATTATTATACTCTTGAGAAAACCTGTATCAATTTCTACATAGGAACAAGTGCTGTATGATGAAAGTCAGTTAATAAATGCTATAAAACAACAAATGTTGACCAAGAAAAGGAAATGTTCCAAATATAGCATACCTCTTGAAGGTGAATAGTCGAAAGAAGACAGATTGACATGATAGTACTAGGGAAATACTGCTTAAGCATTAAAAGAATATCTATGCAAAGGTTTAAGATTTCAAATAAAAAAGTTTTCTATATTCTTTGACAGACTGAGGGAATTTTTAAAAAAAGCCAAAAAACTGAAAACAGAAAACACATCTTCTGCGATGCAGGAAAAATGCCAGTACTCGCTCCAAAGGGTCAAGAGGCTTGGTTCTCAGAATTGTGCACCCATACACAACTGTTCCGGCCAGCCCACACTCCATGCTGTAAACGTGGCTCTACGTGCAAAACTGCTTGCCTCAGCCAGCACAGAGCAAAATCCTTGCAGCAGTGAACCTGCTAGCAACTAGATGGGGCAGACAACTCTGTTAGCTGCCAGGACAGAGGGCATGTCTGAAAACCTACAGAGAGGAACAACTTTCTACATTTTCCCACTAGTTAAAATAACTAGAAGTAAGCTTCATGTACTATTTTCACATTATTGGGAAACTATCAGAAAAGGATAAGCATCTCATATCAGAATTAGATCTCTATAGATACAATATAATTATTACTATATACTATATAATTAGATCACTATAAATACTACAAATAGTTTTGGACTGCTGTCATCTCTGGTTCAATAAGGGAGACCAAGCTTGCATTTTTTTCCTGTAAAAGAGATGTTTAAAATAGCTGAGAGAAGCTCAGTCCAGGTCTGTAATGTCATAACAAAAACCTCACAGAAAAACAAAAATGGTAACTTTATCTAGACACATACTTTGGAGGAAAAGTAAATGAGTTGCCAACGACTCTTGAAAACCAAAGGCATTTAGACATGAAAATGTGTAGTTCAGTTAAAGGTACACAGTCCAGTTGTATTTTAAGATATTTATTATCTCTCAGGCTCTTGCATTTCTTTATATTGCTATGCAAAAGTGATCTGTCAAAACAAAAACAAAAAAACTTCCAATCTATTACATTTACCTATTAACTCAGAAAAAAAGCACCAACTCACCTTCATTCTTTGTACATCATCACCTGTAATGAAAATTCTACAGCTCAGATATGTCTACTTGCTCACAACAGTACTGAATGGACGTAAGAAAGTAGAATTCAGCCCTTCTTTGATTACGAGTTCTAATCTAATTAAAGGACTAAAAATAATACTGAAAGCTTGGTATACATGGGAAAAGGTAGAGCAGAATTGAGCAGAATTTCAGCAGAAACATTTTACATTTGAGTAATCTGTTTGCCTATAATGATTTAGCTTCACATATGCAGAAAATACATTCTCAACACCTGAGTTGCTCCAAGAAAGTAAAAAGTTGTTGTTTATAAGAATTTACACATAAGAAACACAGCCATGGACATAACTTTCGTGCACATAACTTCCTATCAGTTCATTCTGTTAGATTATATTTAAGATGTAAGAATGGATCCCCAAACTTTAAGATTTCATTTAATTCATTCATGTTACCCAAAATGTGTTTGCACTGCTATGCATGCTTAGCTGAACTCCTCGTAGCTTCAGATTAATACCATTCTAATTGAACTTGAAAATCATCTATTGCTGACTTTTAATGCAACACAGGTGAAAGCAGAATCTGGATCTTTCTATTTACTGTTGAAGATGACATCAGTGTTCTCATTTAGTATTTCACCTCTTTTATTGTCTTTTTGCTTCAAAAACGCTATGGTTTTGACGATCTTAAATACTGTTTTTTTTTTTCACTTGGTAAAATTGTTTTTTCTCTTAATGTTTGTACCCCCCAGCCTGCTGAATTACATTAGAATGGGAAATGTCTTTTGCAAACAGAGCCCTACAGTCATAAAACCTCACAGAATTAGTTCCCAGGCTTATAGAACTGGACTGATTTTAAGTTAACCAGTCACTCCAGAAACAGGGAACACTGAATAGTAAAATGTACAGCCTACTGCCATCAGCTTTATGTTATTGAATTATCAGGACAGATGACCATAATTCCAAAACCAATTAACAGTGTCAAATGAGTTCAAAGAAAATATGCATTTCTGGCACAGCCCACTAAATAAAACTTATTTAGTACACTAACTTGCTTTGCTAACAATAATTGATGTGAAGTTAGAAAAAAACTTTTCTATCTGGATTGGAATGGACAGGAAGAATTAGCAAAGGATATGGACACTTCATCTTCAAGAAAAGAATGATCTTTTATTTAAATCATACAGATGTTATACACAGCAATACAAATGTTATACAAAGCAATACAAAAGTCTGCCAGTTTTAAATTCTCTTACGAATGAAAATTTACCCAATTCATTTTCCTTCAGAATAATAAAGACTCATTCCTTCAGGGTACTAAGGACTTACAAGCAGTTATTAAAATTTCTTCACATTACCAGACATTAATGCTATAGGTCTCTAAGTTCTTCTCAGAGTCCTCCTGTTAATAGAACAGAATTTCCTGCTTGAATTCCACCTAAATGCAGGTAGCTGATCAACCAGATCAGCTGATGTGCTGATCAACTGGACTTTCAAACCCTGCTGTCTCTCTTCAACACAGCAGATGAAATTACTCAAAACCAGTCCCTTGATCGAGGATCCTGGTATTTTCTTTATGGCATTTTTTTTTTAGAAAGCCACCTACAACAATTAATGCTTCTTCTCCTTCTGCCCTAGCACATTATTGGCAGCAGATAAACTGGCCTGAAAGCAGAATTCTCACAAAACAGCCACTGAAAGTATGCTAGGTCTGTGTGTGACAGCTGCTACCCAAGCCACCAAATTAAAAAAAAAAAAAAAAAAAAGGCAGAAGGGGAGCAAAACTCATCACTTTAATCCTTGACTACAGTGTAATTATGTGGTTTCTCAATCTCAGCTTAATTCCCAAAGGATCACCATAGCTGATAATAATTAGCATCTCTTTGACATTCTCAGCAGAGAGTCTCCTAAATGAATGGGTATTGAAATGAATGTGTCTGACTGATGTAGGCAATTCCTATAAAGTAGGATTAAGTCATTTCTGACAGACAATTTAGGAAATACTACTTCTACCTATGCTAAAATTATCCTTTATGACACATACATTTTGGACATAATTTTCACAAGGAATAGATCATACAGGTTACACAAAGATCCCAAATTACAGACTGATATTTATGGTTTGTACATATGCTTCAGTGAAAGTAACAGGAACATGTCACTATTTCAATTTTATGAAAGTAGAAAGAATCATTCTCCAGCCTTTTTTTTGCTCTACTTTATATTTCATTCTTTGTATAAATTGGCTATACTGCACCGTAATCCTCTGGGGCCTAAAGGCTGTTAAGCCTGCAGTTCTATAAATTCTCTGTCAGTCAGTTATTAACATTTATTTTTACAAAGAATATCTCCATGGGAAGTGTTTATGAAGACACATTTTAAAACAACTTCAGCAAAAAGTTTAGATCCAGCTATACAAAATTTATAAATTGTATCCAACTCAGTACGGAAGTTTACATTTCACCCTGCTAGACTGTATTACCAGTGACAACATATACCACGTCCTCTGCAAAGCATGTACTCTTGCTCATGTCACCGTCTCTCAAAATCTTTTTTTCTCTTACAGTTTAAATGTCTGTTTAATTAAAAAATATTATTTCAAGCCTTTAGGGAAACTTCTCATGTTTTAATAAAAATCTGGTTGAATATGGTTTACTTCTTATTATTTATCCGAGACTGCTCAACCATTACTAGCTCACATTGTCTTGAAACTAGATGGCAAAAAAATCAGGCTAAATTTTACAAGCAAATAAAAATTTTGGCCAGGATGAGAGAGTCTTTTTCATATATCAGAACATGAGAGGGCAAAATAGGAATGAGCTTTCACCAATACCGAAGAATCTGAAATAGCTCATTAACTTTA
The DNA here is from genome assembly GCF_023343835.1 of Lagopus muta. Classification (NCBI taxonomy): domain Eukaryota; kingdom Metazoa; phylum Chordata; class Aves; order Galliformes; family Phasianidae; genus Lagopus; species Lagopus muta. Next base: position 62,279,669 of record NC_064472.1, read on the forward strand.
ATAATCAAAATCACGATCCCTAATAGAAAGTTTTCTTTTAAGAACACTTTGATACGGGATACTTTAATGGATCACACGTGCTTTAATAGAAGAGAGATTCATTTTCAATTATCCTGAAAAATATATGTTGCTACAAATACTGTAGTAAAGTCAAAATTCTAAGAAAGTCACTTGTTTTCAACACTGTCAAAAGTTATGATCTATCAGTGATGTAGAGTTCTTGAAAGTCCTTATACATAGCCTATGAAGATGTCTCCAGCTCCTACATAGCAGTACTTCATTTACAATGTAACGGTGAAAGCTTTATAATATCTTTAAAAATCCTCTGAAATGAGTCACAGGTAGATGCTTAATTAAGAAGTTGTGAAAGCTAAGAGATTGCTCTTGCAATATCTGAAGCCTACTAACGATTAAGTTGCTTTCCCTGCTTTATTTTTTCTGGGTGCTTGAGAAAATCAATGGCACTGCTGGTGACTCAGATGCTGTTGTGGTTTCTGACTGGCCAAAGGCAGTTTGGTAAAGAGTAAGGCTGCTCAGCAACAGCATGCTCCAGCCTTTCAGTATTCCTCTGGCACTCCAGATTTATTATGTGCAGTTTTAGAAATGTTTTTCCATCTCTTGCCCTCAAATCATTTTGAAAACTGTACTGATGCTGCCTGGTGAAGCTCATTTCTGTTCACCATGCTTGGATATACAGTCATCTAGCATGCCAGCGCATCCCAGCTCAGGCAAGAGCATTAAAAAAGTCTTCATGTGTAAAGGCTTTGATGAGCTCACTGTCCCGGGTGTGTCTATTCACTGCAGTCATTCTCTGGAGTCCCTGGATGTCCTATTTGGATCATCTGTACCACCCAGGGTGGAGGTAGGAGGCTTCTGAATAGCATTCCCAGGAGATATTAAAAAACAAGCAGGTCAACTAAATGAAACAACAAGTCAGATAGATGGAAGAATTAAAAACAAGAAGCTAAGAAAAGCTTTGGAAAAAATGTCTGAGCTGTGATTCTTCAGTTCAATGTGATGTAATTGGAGCCCAGTGTAATTTCTCACTATGCACGTAAAACATACACCTCTTGACTGAAATTCCACCCAACACTGGCATCACTGCTGCTCTACTGAATGTTTCTGTTGTCTACAGCTAATATTGCCAACTTCACCCAGATGAACCTAGCCCTGGTTGACAGCGTTGAGCTTCCAAACATCACCTCTGAGGTTATCCCGTAAGTCAGATAGTATGTCTTACTGTGCCAAACCCCTAGCTGTATGCAGTCCGACATTTGAAAGCTGGTCCAACAGAAGAGTTTGAATTACAGGTCGTTCTATTTCTTGTTTACCAACTTTAGATCAGTAACAGATTTCTTTGTTAAGAGATCACCCTACTAACCGTTCTGCGGAATGGTAAATTGTAATGCTATTTAGGATACATGTATAAAATACAGCTGGCTTAGAAGATCATCATCTTTACACACTGTTCTTTATTCACAGAGGAATGTGAATAATAATGCTAGGGATATCTATCTACTGGGTACTGAAGACAGTCTTGGAAAAACAGAAGTGCAAACTAAGGTCATAACCTCTATAATGACCTGAAGTGGTACCACAGTGCTTTGAAATAGTTGGAGCTTAGAATTCCATGCCATGGGAATGCTTTCTTTTGCCATTAAACAATTTTTGAGGAAATCAATACTTCTCAAGGGAAGCTACAAGCTGTAATAACTCCAGAAAATTTATGTTTTCATGGTGCTGGCATTTTGCATTGAATAAATTACTAACCTCTACCAATAACTGTATTGTGTAGTATCTTCTAGTCTACCCTCAGATTTTTTTCAATTATATTATAAATTCCATAATTGGACAGTACAGGTATTTTTGCTTCAGGTTCACTAATAGTGGAAAAATCTAAAATAAGAATCTGTATTTAAACATGAAATTTAACTCCACATAGCTTACTACAGGTTAGTAGTGAAGTACAGTAAAATCTACACAAAGACTATATTCAGTTCAGAAGCTATTTTGCCACTTATGGTATACAGAGCATTACCTAGCAACATAAATAATGCGTGGTTCTATCTGTTCTTTTTGAGAGACGAGATGGATTTCAACCTTCAAAGGCATTTACTCTAAGAGTTTATACCAAAAGTGACACAAGCACTATGTCACTTCATAAAGATATGCATTTAATCTTGGGACCCCAAAACAGCGACAGCAGAAGTGTTCCTACATGCAAACATACATAATTAATGATTGGAGAAAGCAAAATGATTCAAAATTTCATCTTCAGAGGAATGACACTGAGAAAGCATTAGAGGAATAAAAAGGAAACAAAGCATCTCCTGCAGTTTACACAGTGGTTCTGTATCACTAGGTACTGGAAGTAGCCAAAGATGTTTATATGCTTGATGGCACTTGAGGGCGGGAACGCTGGAAGCTGAGTCCTTTGTGGAAGAACTGGTGAGTTCTGGAGCAGGAAGGCATGACAATCTGGCCAGTTTGGTGAAAACGCATTCAGTCATGAATAAACTTTGGATCTAATGGCCTGGTGAGCTGCTCCAATGGCCATAAAGATTCTCCAGCATGAAAAAATGTTGTAATAATCTACCTATCAATGACAACAGAAAGGAGTTGAAAGAATAAAGTCTAACTAACATAAATCAAACAGTACTGCTGACAGGATTAAAGGTCATGCCAGTACTACAAACAGTGAAATTGAAAGAAGAAAAAAAAAAAACAACTTCATGAAGATGAAACTGTCTGAAGTACTCAGTGTCTTGAATAATGAACTGAAATGTTGGGAATGCTTTGCTTTAGCATACTCTTCAGTGATGACTACTGAAAATTTTCAGTGAAGCCTGTAAGATTTGGTATTGCTTTCTTTTCTATCTTTTCACCTTTCCTTTTTCTCACTTCAGTACATTCTGAGAGACAGAAAGAGTATACTGAGGTGAATGACAAAAGGTCCCAAGCCCAGAAAGTGACTACACAAGGCTCCTGGCAGAATTACAGCAAGACTCCAGATCCCTGTCTTCTGAAAGATTGTTTCACGAGAAGTCGGTGCTTTTTCTAAAAATCTTATTGCAAAAGTGATTTCTAGAATATTTATAGCATGCAATTTTGTATAAATATACCTTTTGTCTAAATTTAGTAAACTTATTTTTATTGTATATATATTTTCTTGTTGTACAATCAGCAGATACACCTCCAAGCTCTGGCACAAATTTTTTAATGTTTGCTATGAAACAAGAAACTGACCTGAGATGCCAAATGTCATTCACCAAGAAAAAAGTTCTATTTACAACACTCTTCCTCGAAACATTTATTTCTATTGGAATAAACAGAAAACCCCCACTAAATCAAAGAAATACCAAGAATATTACCTAGAAATTGCTGTTAGTTAGCAGCTTTTTTCATACACTGTTCCTAAAAGGCTTTTCATGCTGTGAATTCAAAGACGGCATTTAAGATGTCATTATGGCATGTCTTTATATACAGCTGCCATTAAGGTTTTATAATGGATTCAGAAATGATGAACATAGAAGGTGCATGTGTCTCAGTCAGACATGACATTAACATTTTTATGCAGATGCACTGGTACAATTTCAATCAACATCACAAGATAATTTTGCCATGGAAAATGCTACCGATAATTTTGGCTACTCTAAGAGGTTCTGAGAATATATTTAAACAAATTTAAAGATCTCAATCAGTACCTTGAGTGCAGTAATACGTTAATATCTATTATAACACTGAGCAGTGCTTTTGGAATCTGATAAATATGTTTAAAAACATTAATATATAGCTAACAAACATTAATCAATTAACATGTTTTAATCAGAATCAAATAGGCTGGTTTAACTCATCACAACTTCTATTTTTATTTAGAAGCTTTCAAACACTTAAAACACAGTCTCTAAGACACACACATGGCACAACTTTAAATTTGATTCATCATTTATTTTTCACTATGAACGGACTATAATACTTATTATTGGACTCAGGACTGGCATTTACGTTCTGACCCAGGATGTTTTTTTTTTATCTATTCTTTGGACACTGGCAAAGATTTACTGATTTGGCTGAGCTGCGCATGAATGCAAAGGTCACCATAACGGATCCACAGCTGAAGACGTAGTCAAAAAAGAGCGCATCTTCACACTTCATGAAATTGTTGATCAAATGCATTCTTCTTGGCAAGAGGAAAGATATTCATGGAAACTGTAAAGGGCAATGATGGTGGAAGACGATGGCAAATAGCTTGGCCCCACGTTGGTCAGACAATTCAGATACATGGTCAGGATGCAAGGCAAAGTAATTGTGTGATAATAATTGTGTAAATCACAGCCAGACTCACTATAGCAAACTGGCTTTTGCTCCCTGTTATTGACTAACTCCAAGATGGTCTTTAAATATGGCAAAAACTCCATGCTAAAGTAAGAAATAGGATCCTGCCCTGAGCTCTGTTAGAGTTACATGTATCCTTCCCTAGTAGTCAGCAGGGCTAAGAGTGAATATGCAAATTCTTTATTAAAATGGGAATGGTAGATTGTTGATTACCTTGTACACTAAACCCAGTTGATAATACAAAACTGCGTTCAAGTCTAGGATACAAGCAATTTTCTCCTGATGAAGAATCCTTCTGCTAAATCTATCTGATACTCGCACCAGCCTTTTGCAGCCTGCAGCAACAAGAGAAATTATTCAATCACAGCTTGCACTGGCAAAGCTCAAGTCAATTCCCTTACTATTCCCACAGTAAGCAGTGATTCTACAAAAAATAGAGTATCTATATATAGGGAAAACATATCATTGCTTAGTATTTTAGGAAAGCTCAAAAAGCCTGCAGAGAAAAAGATTCTTCTATATTAAATACATTTTGAAATTGAATTATACTGAGAAATTCTTGTGCTTCCTTGCCACCAAAAATTAATTTAAATTTTTAAAATCCTGTGTAGATTTGAACACTTCCTGACATTGCTCCTAGCAGCCACTCTAATGATAAGGAGGTTTCATTATGAAAAGTAATACAGTCTCTCTGTAACTAAAGAGAGCTTGGAGAAAACATGATTTACATAAGTGATCCTTTCCCCACTGAAATACTGAGATTATCAGAAGAGCAAAACAGACGATCAGTGAAGGATAGGAACCAAATAAATCTCCATTATATAAAGAAAAAAATGGATGCATGTAAATCTTTCAGACTAAATGCAAAAACAACAACAACAACAACAACAAACAAACAAAAAAAAAAGGAGATTTTTTCCTTTAAGAGGAAAATTACCTTTGATCACCTGTGAAACAAAAGAGGAGAGGAAAGGGCAGTATGGCAGAATCTACCTTATGAGATAGCTGAAAAGGCATCCAAAAATTAATTCAGAAGTAGCAATGCAGATAACCATAGGTTCTAAAATCTCCTTCTGAAGACACAGGAATAAATAACACACATAAACCATCAGATTAAGGAAAAAAAATAATCAGAATGCTAGAAATAGTGGACAATTTACACTGACAAACCGATCTAGGCTAAGGAGTTTTTTTCCCTTTGACAACCTGCTACATAGAGAACAAAGAGGCAAATCACCATGTTATAAGCTAGATATATATAACCTATAGCAATTAAATACCACAAGAGTTGCTGTTTTCAAATAAGGAATGCTGGTGGGTAATTTCTAGCAAAATTTACTTACAGTATTAGAAACCATACATGAATTTATAATGACATTTTCTGAAGTAAAAAGAAAAAAAGAAAAACATGTTTTGGGCTACAAAGATTTATAAAATTAGGTTCGCGAACACTTGTATCAGAATGAGGTCACTATTTTAAGTGGCTGATATGTAGGATGACAGGAAGCCATAGAAAGATTCTTTAAGCAGAAAATTACTATTCTAATTTCTTCCCAAAGGAAAAAAAAAAAAAGGAAACAAAAAAAAAAAAAAAGAAGGAAACTTAAAACAGAGAAGAATCATGGAAATCATATTTTCTCACATTACAGACTATAGCTTGTGATTATTACAGCCATCGTGAGAACTATATCATCTGACAGTATGATTCTTGGAAATGATAGCATTGATATTATTTAATGTTAGATTTCTTGCCTTTAATTAATGTTATTTTCAACCATCTTAATACTTGTCTAAGTGTTGTTTAAGAACCTAGATTTTCTTTGAATGCAATAGATTAATCATTATTTGATTGGTACACTTCACTTGAAGAAAGAAATCACCAATTCCAAATCAGACATTTAGAAGTGTTTTCTTTCCCCGTGTGCTCACATTTAACCAATTAAGTCTTCACAGTACTGCCTTCAGTCCAACACTCACTGATTCTGGCTGTTATTTTGGCAGCAATCTTCCCAGATAACCAGCTCTGATTAGACTCATGGAGCAGAATACTATGCATAAGAGCAAATACATCAGAATAAAGTCCAAAAGCACAGGAAGATTCATATAATCCCTGCCCATGCATACCCTGTTCTGAACAAGACTCTCTTTGTTGATCAAGAAAAAACACATTAAAACATCCAGGACTGAGTATAAAATACTAATGTGAATAACAGCTGTTAAGATGACTAACACTTTTATTACATATTCAGAATTGAACATTCTGGCCAGAAACTAAGCCAGAAGAAACCAGAATAGCCCCTCTGGAAGTTAATGGATCTATAATGAATTACACCAATTGAGAATTCAGTGTATTATTCCAAGATGGTTTGCTGGGGAAATACACAAAACAAATAAATAAAACAAGGCTAATTGTCTGTGCCATGCATGAGCATAGGATTTTAAATTTTATATCCTGAAAAGACAGATGAATAACAATTATCTACAGTAGTCATTTTAAAAGAAAAAGGTATACTAAAAGGTTTACAGTAAATTCCTCTTTTTCCCCCAAAATATCCAAATTAATAAGGAAAAAATCCTATACCATCAGACACCGAGTTTTAACTTATTAGCACAGCACACCTACCCCAGACCTGAAGTTCACTTTCTCATGGTAAGGCTTCCTGTTGCAGTACGCGCCCGTTCCGATTCCCCAGGAGACCTTGTACAAGTCAAAATGAGCTGTATGGCCATACCCACCCACACAGGACATTCCCAGTGGCTGCTGAGGTCTCAGCTCATGCAGTGAGCCACTCTCCTGCATGGTTGTGTCTCAAGGCAGCCATTTCATGAAAACCGTATTATTACATATATTACACAGAATCACAGAATCACAGAATCACCCGGGTTGGAAGGGACCCCAAGGATCATGTAGTTCCAACCCCCCTGCCTAGCAGGGCCACCAAACATACACATTCAGATCAGGTTGCCCAGGACCCCGTCCAACCTGGCCTTAAACACGTCCAAGGACAGGGCATCCACAACCTCCCTGGGCAGCCCGTTCCAGGGCCTAACCACTCTCCTAGTAAAGAACTTCCCCCTAACATCCAACCTAAATCTTCCCTCCTTCAACTTAAAACCATTTCCCCTAGTCCTGCTGTTGTCAGCCCTTTTGAAGAGTTTACTCCCCTCCTGGGTGTAGGTTCCCTTCAGGTATTGATAGGCTGCAATGAGGTCACCCCGCAGCCTTCTCTTCTCCAGGCTGAACAAGCCCAACTCCCTCAGCCTGTCCTCATAGGGGAGGTGCTCCAGCCCCCTGATCATCTTAGTCGCCCTCCTCTGGACCCTTTCCAAAATCTCAATGTCTTTCTTGTACTGAGGGCTCCACACCTGGACACAGTACTCCAGATGGGCCTCACAAGAGCCGAGTAGAGAGGGACAATCACCTCCCTGTCCCTGCTGGCCACCCCTCTCCTGATGGAGCCCAGGATCCCATTTGCCTTTCGAGCTGCCAGAGCGCACTGCTGGCTCATGTTCAGTCTCTTGTCCATCAGGACCCCCAGGTCCTTCTCTGCCGAGCTGCTCTCAAGGACCACTCCTCCCAGCCTGTACAGGTGCCTGGGGTTCCTCCGGCCCAAATGCAAAACCTTGCACTTTGCACTTATATTGTTGATCTACTCCCAGTAGCCTTTACTGGGAAAGTGGGACCAAAAAAAAAATTGGTATTTTCTCTAGAACTATTTTTTTACAAATAATAAAAACTGCTGATCTCATTATCCACGGATATCTACAGAAAATATAGCTGTTCTGCCTTTACCAGAAACTGTACTCAGGCTGTTCCTTACCACAGATCACCACATGAGCTCAGCAGTTCAATATGCTGCTTTTTCAGTCAGGAATTTTAAAGTTTGTTGGGTTTGAGCGCAACAAGGGCATGACTTCCTCTGAAACAGTGCCACAGATTTAAGTAGCTGTAAGCTGCCATTTCTGAATGGCGGGGCAACAAAACCAAGTCAGCCTGACAGCAACACACCCCACCACCAGCATGAAGGGCCTGTGTTTTGTTTTGCCTTCTGGTTTCCTATCGCAGACATTGGGTACAGCTATATGACACAGGTCAGGCTTAAAACATTCTCACAGAGAAACAGTGTCAAGAATGACTGAAACACTGGCTACTATCAGTAAACGAGATTGCACTTTTCTTCAGCTCTACAGAATTATGGCACGTCACACTAAAGAAATGGGATGAAGCAGGAAATAGCTTATAGGGGTGCCACTTTTTACCATCTGACACTGCACTTTGTAAAGAAAAAAAAAACAACAAAAAACAAAAACCAAAACACCTATATGGAAACAAAATATCACCTGTTCTGCCTCAGAGCTTTGCTATATAAAGACAGCAGCACGGAGTTAAGCAGATGGGCTGACCTCCACCAGGCTGGGAAAAGCTGCAGAAGAGCATCCTCAGCCTGCACCATGAGCTTCTTGTCTTGGCACTAGCTAGGTGGAGATGAGGATCATGGGTTCACCCATCATATCCCAGTGCGGTGCTGCTTGCCCCATGCCAGCTCCTTTGCTTCCAGCTGAGCACAGCCTTGATGGCAGACAAGTTCCTGTCCACAGGAATTGACAGGCTTGTTATTTTAAGGCAGGTTCTGTGTTGCTCATGCAGAGAAAATCCCCTTTGTTAGGCCAAAGATAGAGCCCTACTATGGTATTAGCTTTAGAAAACTATTTAAATAATACACTTCAACCATAAAATATAAACATCTCCTGAAAGTGCCTGCTTATCTGGATGCTCAGCATAGCTCTTTAATATCTGTCACTTCAAAGTACACAGGAACACTCAGAGTAGGCCTTTCTTTGTACATAAAAGTACCTTTAATTTCCCTAAACATCAGTCAAGGCTCACAAGCAAGGCACACACTGAGGGATGACACACTACCCACTGTGGGATTACTGCATCTCTTCCGTCATTACTAATGTTGTCTTAGGGTATGAGCAGGGAAACAGTAAACCAGCTCCTCTTCTCCACAGCTTTATTGCTACCTCCCTGAAGACCAAGCGAGCATAAGGTAGGCAAAGCCCTTCTCCGCTCAAGAGGCAATGGGAAGATGCTTCTTCTTGAAGTAAGGTGCAATTTTCAATTCTTACTTTCCTAGATTATTGTAATATAATTATGGCACAAAGCTAGTCAGGAAGTACTCAGATATTTAAACATCTTCTTGATGTTAATGTGCCTAGAAAGAGGTCTCTTTCACAAGGCACTTCCTAATGCAAATGCTATAGCCAAGTACAGAATAAAACATCACTGAGCAACCCAGCAGCCTAAAATCTAATATAATTCATTCACAGAACCACTAATGAGAGGTCATTTACAATTTTGACCTTGTGGATGCTTTTTGAAAGCAACAGACATCAAATCTCACCATTTAATTTGAGGGAAATTGAAAGAACTGATAGCACTAAAAAAACTCTCGTTGAGAATCTTGTCATTCCTGCCACATTTCACAGACAACAGACACTGTGACATGATTCATAACTGTGACTTCACCCTTGGTCTGGTTTAGTCATGCCATCAGAAAGCAACAGCTTGGGTCAGGTTCTCAGTGTAATTGCTATGCAGCAACAACACCTTTCATTTCATTCTCAAAAAAATTAGTTTTGATGTAGGCAAGTGGGAAATGGAAGGTCATACGTCCATCATTTACAACTCACTTCCATCTGAGTCCACAGAGAACACACAGATTTATTCATGTCACTATTACCAGAAGTTTTTATAAACACCTTTAACATCTGCTTAGAAGCTGAAAGCATCAAGTAGTTCTTGAAAATATAAACTAGAAATTCCAGGAGGAAAACAGCTCTCTATTCTCCACTTCGATGAAAAGATAAATTATTCCCATACAAAGAGCTTCATCTGCAAAAGCTAAGTGCAAAATAGGAGCTTATCTCTCTTGGGCAACTGAAGGTGATGTGTACTTAATTTTCTTCTCCATCCCTGGGGCAACTTGACCTTGTTTAGTGATTTGTTAATATTTTCACTCCTGACAAACACTTGGCAGAACAAGTTTCTGAAGTTCTAGTTTAATAATATTTTTAAGCATGGAGAGGGGGTAAGAGGGGGGGCAGAACAGGCATTAACAAAAGTACAAGGAAAATAAGGCATTTCATGAGAGAACAAATGACAGAAGCACACTGTAGCAGTTGAAAATGCACTCAATCTAAAAGCCCATCCACACTTTACATCTAGTCCTTTAATCTGTTGGAGTGCCACCAGAGGATGACCACAAAAACATTACAAAGGATGGAATACCTCTCCTGCACGGACAGGTTGAGAGCCAAGACTGTTCAGCCTGGAGAAGAGAAGGCTTTGGGGAGACCTGAGAATAGCCTTTCAGTGAAGGGTGGCTATAAGAAAGAAGGGGACAGACTCATTAGCAGGGCCTGTTGTGATAGGACAAGGGGAAACGGTTTCAAACTCAAGGAGGGGAGGCTTAGATTGGATAGAAAAAAAGGCATTTCAACTCCAATGGCGGCATACTACCGCATACAGACTGCACTGAACAAAATGATCATTTCAGTAACATTTCTGAAAACCTGCCACTTGTTTTTTCCACACAACCCTAACACTCTGAAGACAAGAGTCTTGCCAGCGGAAATCAGTGATAAATCACCATTCATTTACCTCAGTGCATGGGTGATAACCATTCAGCCAGGGTTCTTGGCTTAAACTGGGTGCTGTATCCACATGATAACTCACCTGTTAGTAGCATAAATTTATTTTAAACAATTGGGCTAAGGTATACCAGTCAGAATTTTCTTTTTAAAATCAAGTTAGCTGGCAACATTTGAGTTGGTCATTTTTGCTGAACAAAACTGGATTCAATTCAGAAACAACTTACCAGAAGCTTCAGTTGGAGGATAAATATCATGTTTTTAACCCCCCGCATAAAGAATCACTTCTCTCCAAACTACTGCACAAACACATACTCCTGTTATGTAGGGATGTTTATTAAGCACACCTTGCTACACAGTTGGAAACAAGTGAGCACTAGGTACTGTGACTCATATTTGCTGTTAAATAAGGAAATCAGGGAATTGTGTTCTCAGGCAGCCTACAATCTGCCTCAGTTAAAGCAAACTGTGAATAAGTGACAGACCTTTGCCAAGGATTGAGATGAATAGAATGCTTTAAATGCTAATTTGAAGGAAGGAGCAGTGTTTGAATAAGCTGTGGATAAGGATTCATCTTTGAATGGAGATGAAAGCTGATGCCAAGCAACTAATACACAAGATGATCTAAGGCAGGTGATTTTGTCAAATGAAAGCTCTTTTTGCCAAGCTTTGTTTAACACTGTGGCTACAGGCAAAGTGACCTGTTGTGCTGTGTTGCACTTCTACCCCAACAAAAGCAGTCAGGTAATAACCATAGACATTGCAGACTTACAAATAGTTATATTCTAGCCATCTCAAGGTTTATTTTTAAAATAAATGGGCAAACATATCCTGCATCCAGCACCAAGTATCCTATTGGTAACACCGATTTTGTTTTATATGTCAACATTTCTTTTTTTTCCAAAAATACCTAGAAAAAAATCTGCAGAGCTTTCTAAAAAAAGACATCTAAAAATCCAAAATCATGGAAGACCAAGACAAACATTCTACACAAAAAAGTATATCCAATGACTCATAAAAGGTAACTGATGTTGAGAATCAGGAATTCAGTAAGCTATTCAGGAAGGTTCACCCCTTTAAGCTCTTCTTCTTAGCGCACATACTCCTGCAATTAGATTCCCTAGCATAAAATTTATTCGAATATACTTCAATATATGAAATCATATTGGCTATCTGCTTCATTTACAATTCTTTTGGCATACATTGATTTAGGATACAAGAAGCCAGCAACTCACTTCTCAGAGAGCTGTCCCAAATTTTTGCTATGACACATACTCCTTCCATGTCTCCTCAGCTGTGGGAAGTGACTAAGTGGCTCTATAATCTACGTTGTTTCTTCACATCTTAAAGAAAGAATATAATAGCAAAAAACCCCTCATTTCTATCAAAATTCATGAAGACTTGTTTAAATGAAATGACCGCAAAAAATATGTGTTTTGACTTCAAGCAGGAGTGATGAGCTACTAGAGACGCATTTAGTTATCAATACTGTTTCTAAGAAAGACCAGGTTTTCTGTGTAACTACAGAAATTAATATTTGCTGAGATGTAATGAAGTAAACTGCCTTCAAGGACAGAAAATGCTTCACTTTGAATGCAAATTTTCATATATTTTGTTTTAAATTATTCTAAAATCTTCATCAAATAAGGTGCATTCACGTAACATGAAAATGCTTAATGCTATTTTAATTTTGTTTCATCAACTGAGAGTGCTAGAATTCCATACCACTCTTATGCAAGGACTACAGGAGGTTACAAATTAGATTAACAACTCTGCTTTACATGGTGCAACTTGAAGCTCATACTCCAATGGCTTTCAAATCACCTGCCACACATTTCCCAGGAAGGGTCTTAAGGAAATTGTTGGCAATCAGATATTCATGACCTGACCCTTCTCTCTTAGGAACCTAAGTAATGTGAATTTGACTCATGGCCATAGATTAAAAGAGTCATTTTTTTCTGACTGAGACAGTAGCTCATAGAGCCCAAACAAGCCATGCTTTTCCCTTACTGACTTGGAGATAGCTGTAACATACAGAATCAGTGCATGGAAGTCTAGAGAATAACATGTACAAGCAGAATCAATAGTTTAGTGAAACAAACAAACATGGCAGATCAAAAGTCTCCATTACTGGAACAGAGTTGTGTGTAGAAGCACACTCCCATAGCTCCGGACTACCTTCCTTCTTGAAATAAGTAGATTCCTTACAGATATGTGGTTAAGAGGAGAAGAAATAGCCAGCAGCTTAAAATATTGATTATACTCTCCATACACTCCATAATGCTAGTTATAATTAATATTCCTTAAAAGAAAAAAGACCCCACAAACACACATTTAAAAATAGGTACCTGTTTTAATTTATATTTAGCTATCCAAATATGTCCATAAATTCATAGAAGAATGGCTACAGAAGTATTGAGCAGCTCACTAACCAACCCAACATTCTTTGGATGAAGAGAGTAGTAGTGTGTTTCTTTTTCACACTTGGTAATGAATATAAGTTATAAATGAATTGTTTTAAGAAGGTCTTAAGATAGATGATCTATAAGATAATTTTATGAAGTACAAAGGAAGAAAAGGTTAGCATCTTGCCTCTGGAGATAGCTTATTGGGAAAAATTTAAATGAGTGAGGAATACAAAAGAAGACCCAGTGATTTCAGTATGATAATTAGTCTTAGGCAGTCATGATCACACCCACTAACTGCTATCTCACATTAGTTAAGCCTTGTCACTAGTTAAGAGATGTGAACTGGGGATAAAAAGTTTCAGAAGATCATTTCTCTAATATTGTGTTTATTTAAATCTATCCTTTATTAAGAAAAGTTAGGTCTTCAGTTTCTAAGACAGAAGAGTTATATCCAGATTGAACGAACTTAATCATCATTTTATATGAATAATTAGGCATCAGGGATTTAATCTATTTAGAGTAAAAACAATCATGTATTAAAATACATACTGTAAAATATTAGAGGGCTCTTTTTACACCTTTCTTCTTGTATGTGAAGCTCTGACTCCTGTGAATTAACTGTTGGCTATTCATAGAAGGTGTGAGGATCTGTCACATTATTTATGTCTTATGAGAATTAAATAAATAAAACATAAATATGTGAGTAAAGGGAGGGATTTCTAAACGTGAGAATGTACATTCTCTCTCTCTGTTCTCCATCAAATTAATACAAAAATAGAAGACAGAGTTTATCAGTTTATCATATTCTCAATTAGGCATCATTCCCATTAATTTATACAGTAAGTCAAAACTACTAAGATGCTGCTGGCAGCTTTAGATTTGAAAACATCTCTTTCCTCCATCAGGTCACACTTGAATAAAGCTGTCTCTCAGAGTATGTAACATAATATTTGATCTTCTCTAAGACAAGCTTTTTAAATAATATCTTCTTTATGAGTTAATTTTGCCTGTTGGCAAAAAGGAGTATAAATCAACAAGCTTGGGTTAAACTTTGAAAACAAGCAGACTATACAAATATTAATAACTATAAAAACGACGCAGTAATAATTAGACTTCATTTATCTACTGTCTCTGAATTATTTTAAAGCCATTTTTTCATTTCCCACTAAGATTTTACAAATGTACAATATTTTACATGAAACTTGTATGGCAATGCATGTAGGGTTATGCATACTGAAGAAAGCTGTCCTGAAAGAGAGCCTTTCATCATTACAATGAAAAGGAGTTTCTCAGTTTTCCAGTGTAATGCCCGACAAAACTGCCATCCAAGAAATCTAACATTGTATAAAACTTTTTCTGTGGATTTGCAAATAGAGCTTTTATCAACTAAAGCACCTTGTCCTAAAACAATTTTCGTCCCTATATCATTTCACTCTCAACAGTTTTTAAACTGAAATATGTGCTACTTTTAAAATAAAACCTAAAGGATAAAAAGGAAATGATTTGTGACTGAATCTGTCACTTGAGATGTACATAAACAGTAACAATGCCCAGTAAAACAATAAAGATAAAGGAGAAAAGAAGGAGGAAAGAAGGAAAAAATAAAACTCCCACACAGCAATCTATGTATTACATTTGCAAGCTTTAGCCTACAGAGCAAAAGGATTTTCTCCTTCCTAATCAAAGTCTTTTTAAAGGACAAAAAGGAAAAAAAAGTCATTTTCTATTCTTATTTTACATAGTAGGAATGTTTTGCATGTTTCTGTAGGTCTGAATTAAGTTTCTAGTCAAGTACTTATGGGATATCAGGATACAAATATTGGGTACAAGAAGCATAACCAATTGGAGAAGCTAACTCTTCAGTCTAGCAAATACGTACCAGAACCAGAGCATAAAGTCAGGTTGAGAAAAAGTCAAGTTAAATCAAGTAAAATGAAGTAAAGATGCATAATTTCACCTGTACCAGAAATAAATCAAGGAAATTGCCATATGTTATAGTACAATCTTCAGTATCCCAGCTGTTAATCAAGATACACTGCTTGCAGTGTCAAATAAGACATTGTAATACAGATAGGAAGTAATTTAAGAGAATGTTAGACAGGTAGCCTGAGTAAATGCCTTTCTGGTATTTTTCTAGGGAACAGAAACATTTTAACTTCAGAACTGGAAGCTTGTTATTGTACCTAAAATTAACGTAAGTAAAAAGCAGTGGAAAATTTTGATTGCTTGTGTTACCACCAGTCATGACGAAACACATGTGAAGCACAATGTATATCATCTATACATATTAAAATGGGAAGAGATGTTTCAAGTTATGCACATAGCCAGAAGTTTCAAGTTAAGCCAGGAAACTTAGCTTGAATGTGCTCCTTGGTGAACGCAGAATTCCCAGGTCTGCAAGAGTCAGCAGCATCCGGGCTTTGTTTGTTGCCACTGATAGGCAAACTATTCAATAGGTAAAGATAAGAGCTTTTATCCAAACATTCAGCGTTATAGAAACTCACTATCAGTACTCCTGCAGGAGCTATTTTTCTCAAGAACCAATGCTTCTCTTTGATGAAAGAACATTTCTCCACGAGTTGATACTGCTAAAACCAAGACAAATCCTTCTAAAGTATGTCCATATTTCCAAGTGAGAAAAGAACACAAATGTATTGTGTTATTATCATGTGAATTGTTTTATTTGATTTCTACATAATATGAAAAAACATTTGATGTCTTGCCTTCCTCTCTGAATTATCTACATTTTAAAACCATTCAGCCATAAAAGCAAATACCTGTCATTGTAAACATGCAAGAAAACTACCATAAATAAATGATGTGAACTGAAAATAAAATGAAAAATATTAAATTAGGCACTATAAGAATGTATGCTAAAGACAGACCGTATCACAATAAAAAACATCAGAAATAAAATAAAAAGTCTCTATTTGTTTTACTTTTCCAGAATGACACTCAAGAGGGAAAATGAACCTCTGCCTGTACCTCCATGTAAACCAATTTATGACCTGCAACTCTAAGAATTTTTTAAACCAGGTCCATGGTATGAGTGCACAATGAATCAGGTGCAGCATATGTAAAAATAAAATGTTGTTACTGTATGTTGCATTCTACTGTTTCTATCTTCTGTAGTACATGTACTGAAGTATATTTTGGTAAAAGAATAATAATTATCACTAATTTTTAAATACAACAGATCCCCAGAAGACCATTATGCTGGATACTAAGCAAATGCATAAAGAGTCAGTACTCTAAGAGCACAAGAACAAACAAAATTATTAGAATGGGGAATAACACATGAAGGTTGCTGATCACTAGCAAAAGTTTCCTATTTACTTGATAAACAGTTGCTTTTTAACTATTTACTGAAGGAAGATAAAACAGTGAAGGGGTATTAGTAGCACTATTCTAGCACCACTAATGCTCTGGTTTCACAACTGATGAATTACATTCTCTTCCAATGTGAGTTGAAATAGGTCTTCTGTAGTTCACGAAGGATAGAAAACAAAAAAAGGGTCATATTGAAATAATGCTGCCTGGCAGATGGTCAAGTTACAGGATTTTGCAAAGGAAATCAGTATCAGAATGTGCATGTCCAGTGAAAATGTACATCCAGTCACAGAATTTATGTCAAGCTGTTCTCTAATTGCAGCCTGTTTGGTACATGTCAGATCGTTGTGAAATACAAGCAAGAACAGAAGGAGGCTCGACCTTGCCTTTACCTGTCCCATAGGAACTCATCAGTACTCACAAAGATACAATGAGCATTTATATCACTGACTCTTTTTTTTTTTCTTCTAATGCAGTTTAGTAGTTTAGGCTCTCAAGTCACAGCTAAGTAAAACACAGTTTCAAGATAACCAGAAGGAACATTAGAACTCTAGCAAGCTGGGTACAAAAATAAAGCTGGCTTACTTCCTTTGGTGTAAAGCCTATTTATTCATGGAAGAACTTAAAACTAATAAAAATACAGCTTCATTAATTGAGGTATTTTTTAAATCATTGGAACTTCAAGTTATTTGTTAATGTGTGCAGGGATATATAAAACCCAAAGTAAAAACGTACAGTAATTCCACCCAGCTCCAAATTTATAATATTGCACTATGTAAACCATCTTTGTTATTATGTGGGGAGACAAAATACAGCAATACGCATAGAAGTGCACTATACGTGGACTTTAAATCTGTAATGATTCTAAAATTCACCTTACAATTAAACTTGAATCTGACACTTAAAGTGGCAATGATTCGAACAGAACCTTAATTACACATTAAAAAAATACAGCCCACCAAAGAAGCAGAGTTCCTTTATACTTAACATTAAGTAGTGTGTTGCCAATGCACAAGTCAAAAAAAAAAAACAAACGTTTTTATTCTTGATACTAGATAATGCCATTGCTTCTAACCTACAGTGTGGTGACTCGTTTGATCAGTAATGAAAAAGTAATCCACAGTAGTCCTGTCAAGGCATAAATCTATTAATATTATATCATTGTGATTCTGTACCCTCCCCTGAATATATTGATTCATTGAAAGGCAACCACATTTAGCTACGTTACTTCATGTACTGACACATGTATACTAAGAAGTACAGCTGTACACTTTTGATAATTTTCAGAATGATATTTTAAAGTAAAACCTTAATAATGCCTCTCAGTATAATATTTGTAACAGATTTTTTAAAGAGACACAGAACACTGCCATTTTTCCTTTGACAGTATTTTGACCAGGATATCTGGTATAACATGGATGGGAAGCCGCTGGGCAAGCATAGACATCTTACATGCATAAAAACATCAGGTTATGGAAAAAAAGTGGATCTGTAGCAATGTTTCAGATAAACAGCTTTAAGGGAAAGGGAAATGAGATTATTCTTTCAGACTAGCCATTTCCAATTATAGCTTGACAAAAAAAAAAAGAAATTAAAATAATAATTTAAGCCCAGAGTCAATTAAAATGTCCAAGTTCTAAAACTACTTAAAATAGGCTTTGAAGAGGAAGCTTTGACAGATGGAACTTCAACCACACAGCACAGTTGGGTGCTGCTATAATAGGCATTTTTTAAAATAACTTTGATCAAAGCTTATTAACCAGAAGCATCAAGCTATTGGTGGCTTGGACTACACAAGAGAACTAATTAAACTTAAATGGCCATAGCCTCTTGAAGGCACAACATTTAATCCTTAAGCAAGACCGTAAATGAAGAAGAAGAGAATATGTGCATATTAAAAAGTGAAAAATGGCAAGGTGCTCACTCTTATTTATTTTAGGCATTACTGAGAGCTTATTAGAACTAATTTGGTCCCCATAAGGAAACATTCAGAAATGTCTGAGTATTGTGAGTTCTAGAATTCACATGATATAGAACATTTTCATGTGGATGGCAGCAAGCACATAACATAAAAATTCCATGCAAGGACCGTGAGGTCCTTCTGAATCCTAAAGAGCAATCACTTCCATCAATTTTAATATGAAGTATCACTAAGGATTTCATGGGCAAGAGAAAATTAAGCAGAGAGAGAAAGCAAGCTGACTACAGATTGGTGCCCAGTAGCCTCTTTTAGACAGCCACAGTTAATAGCATTATAACTGAAAATAAGAGCAATCAATTACAAATTTTTTTTTCTATTGCTTATCTTCTCCTGATACACTGTCATTCACATCTATATAGAGTATAGTATATAATATCTACACCACAATTCCATCACATTCCTAGATAAAGGAATAACCATCCTTTCTCAGGTAATCTTCCAAACCCTGCAAAAAGGAAAACTTTTAGCCCTTGTCTACGTTTCAGTTTCCTTGGAAGTAAGGAGAGAGGGTACTCAATACTTGTTTCTGTTTTAAAATCTTCCTGCCATACGGAGCACTGAAATATTTTTCACAGTTAACAAAAGGACTTCATTCATCTAACATAGACATGATTGCTAGTCATGACTTCAAATGTTGTTTTCTTAGTCTGATAGTCTTACTGTCTTTTTAAGCCTTCTAGGAGAAAATACTCAGAGCTAGACCAAATAAGAGTAAAAATTATAATTGAAAAAGAAATCGATGTGATGAACTGAGACCACAGCTGGTATGTTCTCTGGGCTGTCCTTAATTACAGTAAGTGTTTCTGCGTCACTCAGCAACAGAAGCTTCCTGCCTCGGTGTGTGGCTTCATGCTAACTGAGTCACCACATCAGTCTTGTGGGCTAACAGAAATACAGGGGTCAAAAAGACTGGCAATTTTCAGATTTTTTTTTTTTTAATTTTTTTTTTTTTAATTTTTAGTTTTAAACAGATCGTGTTAACAAAGGAATATGAAAAGAACTGAAGATCTTTCAAAGTCTTACCCCAATCAATATCTTTCTGTAATCTTTTCAAGCCTGCTCCAGATGCTTCTCATCTCTGTGTATATAATTCTTTCTGCCGTCATAGGACCCAAACAAGAATGATGAACCTTAAAACACCAGACACTTATCAAGCTAAACAAAATATCAGACCTTTGATTAAGGAGCAACCCTGGAAGGTATAAGCCTGGAAGCAGCATGTGAAGGAGGAGCTAAAGAAAAGAGATGGTGCTAAAGAGCACATCAGAAGTACCAAATGAGAGGAACCTATGAAGTTAGTGGAACTTTGATGAACTATCAATAGTTAAAGCAACAACCGTATCTCAGTTTTCTATGGCCCAGTTCTTATCTTACCAAACTTTAAAAAACAAAATGAAAACAACCTCTACCCAGCCCCAGGAAACATCCAAACGTCCCTATTTCTGAAGAACTCTCCAATAGCAGGAGGATTTCCTTCCTGTCCTTCTAGAGGGGAAACTCTCTCCAACAGAAGTTCATAGCCATTTATAAGGCCCTGGCACACCATTTCTAGCTGCTGCTTAAGAATTCACTAAAATGCTGTGAACATATGAGCTGATTGTGTTTTTCAGTCTTGTAATCACAATACTAACCAATGCACCAAAGAAATGTACCTCATGCACACAGACCGGAGAGCAAAGTTGTACAGAAAAATACGTAGCATTACTTATAAACCTTGTACTTCTTATAAATATCTTATGTTTTCCTGAGTGTTCTATTTACTAATAACTTGCAATCCAATTTAAATTTGTTCATCATTAATAGCATCAGTATGTGGACTTGAGACAATAATTAGCATATTTCAGTTGATTTTGGATCTAAGTCATGAAGTAGACTGCCATCGAAAAGCAAACCATAAATCATACCTTCTAATGTTACTACAAGTGCCAAACCTCTAAATTTTTAAGAAAACTTTTAGTTACAGATTAATCATTATTGTAGGAAAAATGTCCTTACACAACGTTTCTGCAAAGCTAAGCAGATAAATGCAACCAGCTGCTGCGCAGAAGTTGAAAACTTATCTGACAGCCTGGATGAAAGTTCAAGCATGAGTAAATGTCTTTATGTAGATGAGAAAAGGAGGCTTTCTTCTGCAATTCGACTGTTCATTGTATCACAGAATCACAAAATCATAGGGACTGGAAGGGATCTCTGGAGATCAAGTCCAATCTGCCTGCTAAAGTAGGTTACAAGAAAGCGCCTAGACAGGTCTTGAGTATTTTCAGAGGTGTCAAGTTGCAGTTAGTCAAGTTAATTAATAACAGCTGGATGGAAAGACCATCCATCACAGAGTCATCAAGGTTGGAAAAGACATACAAGATCATCCAGTCCAACCACCCACCTATCACCAATAGTTCTCACTAAACCATAGCCCTTAAGACAACGTCCAAACATTCCCTGAACACCTCCAGCATCGGTGACTCCACCACCTCCCTGGGCAGCCCATTCCACTGCCCGATCACTCTTTCAGAGAAGTAGTATTTCCTGATGTCCAGCCTGAATCTCCCCTGGTGCAGCTTGAAGCCATTCCCTCTAGATCTATCATCAATTACACGAGAACTAATTACACTAGAATTAATCTTCTATCATAATGTCTCACTTGCAGTTTCTTTTAGAACATGACTACAATGGCTGTCAAAAATTTGTCTCAGTATTTCATGTAAATCATTTGCCAGTCCCTTCAATGTCATCACTATGTTACTGTCCCCTTCTTTCAGGTCTGGATGCTCAAATTTGATGCATTCCTGTGTCAAGGGGCAAAGTCATATTTTTATTCAAAAATCACACAGTTCACTTGTATTCCACTTTTTTAAATCACTCATTGCTCATTCTTTATTCCCCAAAGTAGCCCCTACCAGCAGGTAGAACTGGGAAGACACAAACTTATAGCAGGTCAGGCAGAGACAATATGAAATGTGGCCAAGTTTTAAGCTGCAAGGTCAGGCACGGCACTGCTGCAGTCCCATAATGGGTGTGATATGAAGCAGGATGCAAAAGTTGTCCAACAAGCTCTTGGACTTGCTCTATGAGTCTGCAAGGGGAAGGCAAAGAGACAATACTCAGGGGTACCCATCTTTATGTAGTAAAAGGGACAGGACCAAGCAAAGCTTGAGAAATTGCTAGTCCTCTCAAGCAAAGAGTAGTAGCTATCAAAGCATTGGAAATCTTTGCATTACACTGTGTTAAGAGTACATGCAGTAGGATTACAGCCAGTGCTTCACAAATGCAAATTGGTTTATATAAATTATCTTCAACTTCATAATGTATAAATAAGAATGATAATTTTCCATTTGTATTATCAGATAGACATATTACCTTGTTTGAGAATCTATATACCATCTACTAGGTTAATTTCCACATTCCAGTTTCTTGAACAAAATGTGGCACAGAATGATATCTTACAGAAGTCAAAATCCATTATTTTCTCTTTTTATCTTCTTCACCCTGTTGGAAATCTCATTACAGAACACACAAGTATCTAGATTGCATTCACCAGTTTCTGCACCTGCACAAGGATGGGAATTAACCATTTTTATTCTTTTTCTTGATATTTTTCTTCATTAAGACGTGCTCTGACATTCGCCTCAGACCAACATCTGAGTCATACACCCATAATTGAATATATCATTTAATTTACTTTTTCTTTCGGTCAATATTGGCAGCTTCTTTTCCAAATCACCAGGAATCCCTTAAGTGCTCCAAACATTCCAGAAAAAATGTACTAGAAACTAAGAAATAGTTCTTGCAATTGAAAGAACTCTTTAGTCACTATCAAAGAACTATATCTCTCAAAGGCAACAGAAAGCACTTTTTTTTTTACAAGTTTTTAAATATCTGATATTTTAATCTGCCCGTCTACCTGATCATTCTAGGTGTATTAGGCATAACCATGGGGACTCCATGTTGACTTGTGTCAGCTTGCATCTCTCTAAGACAGGGCAGAAATAAATATAATTTTTCTCAGATAGTACAGGGAAACATGAGTTTTTTCTCTGTTTTCTTTCTTCCTAGGGATAGTATAGCTACAATATGGATGGCAACAGAGAAAGATGACCATGATGGCAGCACTGAGGAGGAAAGTGAAAACTTTTTTTTTTTTAATTTAACCCTCAATTTTAAGTTGAAACTTTAGTGAAAATAAAAATGCACTTGCTTTTTTTTCCAGCAATACTGATCAGTTCAGACCCTCATTATAGCTTGAGCGGTAGAGTTTCGTTTCTGTTCTTTGAAAGCATTTGTCTGTCCCAAACAGCTCCTCGAGCTAGTTAACTCCTATGGAACCTTTCAAAAGAATCAGTATTTTTTTACTTCCCCTGTGTTTTCACTAAGCAAGAAGTATTACTCTCAATGTTATCTGAGCTTACCAAAAATTACTTAAAATAAATGTTTTCTGAACTAAAGATCACATGCCAATACAAAACCATTTATTTTCATAGCTGTAGAATCTCTGCTTATTTTCTGCATTTGTCTGAAGCTCTGTCTGCTTTATATTAGATTAGAAAGTCCTCAACAAACAAACTTACGACTTACAAATTCTAATACCACTTCTGTCAGGGCCTTGGACATTTCTACTTCCCAATTGCATGCTAAACAGTTGTTTATTGTTCTTGATTACCTTCATCTATAGTAGAAATAGAAAGCACCAGTCGAAGAGCCTATTAGATCTGAGCAGAAGTTTATCATAACTATATGGCAAGTGCTATTGAAGTTTTAGAACTCTGATAGCATTCATCTTGCAGATTCTTACTACTTTGCAGAAAATTTCTTATGATTCACATATAAATACCTTATACTGTAGAGCGGGCTATTGTTGCCCACATACTTTACCAGTATGAGAAAACTCAGTCAAACTGAATTTTGTGAGCACCGTCACAAGGACAAAGGTTCATATGCAAGTTAAAATTAATTCTGCTATAAATACATTTTTATTCCATTTTATGATGCAAAATGAGTGCACAGCTTTTATTTAATTAATTAATTAATTAATTGCAGTTAAACCTCTTCTCTTTCCGCTTTTTAAACATTGCTGAAACTTGATTTTACATTTTAGCAGTTACCGGATATGCATCAAGATTCCTGGAATTTAAAATTAAACTGTTGATAGTTCAGGTACCATTAGACTGCAATTAGTTCTGCAAAGCATGCAATTTGTCATTTTGGAAGAAAAGACAGCACTTTCACTCATGCAATATGCATTTAAACTACCTCTCTTTAATTTGAATATGCCAGTATTATTCTCTTCTCAAAGAGAGATATTTTTAAGGCTTACAGGTTGGCTTGTCATTGAGTAGCTTGTCAGGTAGTATTTTGTCTTCATTAGGGCTTATTTTTATGAAGTGATTGTTCTCCCCATTATATTCCCCAAAGACAGTACATTCTGCCTTACCTGATGGTAATGAGGACTGAATTAAATTTTCATTTTCTTCCTCAGTGCTGCCATCATAGTCATCTTCTTTCTCTGTTGCCAACTGTGTTGTAGCTATACTATCCCTAGGAAGAAAGGGAACAGAAAAAAAGTTCATATTCCCTCTACTATCTCTGACAAATGATCTTTTCTGAACTGTGTTAGAGACAATGCAAGTTGATACAAGTCAACATGGAGTCCCCAGAGTTATGCTTAATACACCTAGATTAATCAGGTTGAAGGACAGATTAGAAAAGCAGATATAAAACAAGGCTACATAAAAATGGTAAACAGAAGCATGTTGTAGCATAAGAAAAATTCTTAGTCTACTTTTAAAATTAAAAGCACATAAAAACATGGAAATTTAGATGTTTTTGTTTCCCAAAGAAGAAGAAGGATCAAAGAATTGGAGAAGAAAGCACACAAAAATACCACCTCTAGGAATGGCACAATGTTTGGAAAAATCAACTGCACCCTAATAGATTATTGTAGAGGAGAGATTCAATTAATATTTATTTATGTGCTATAGAGCCCAAAACAATATGTTGCTATTTGCAATAACTCTCCAAAGAATCCTATGCTCTCATGAGTAACGGCACTGTTTGGATAACCAAGAACTTTGCCAGAAAGAACTATCATCCAATGCTATGACTAAAGAAACAGAACCAAAACATGTGCCAGATGTGACACCAAGTGTCTCAGGGAAATCAGGAGATACCTTGTGCATTGGGTATCCAGTGCAGATTCTTTAGCTTCATTCAACAATTTCTGCAAGTTTCTTATCTTCGTCTTCTTTTCATTCAGCACCAAAACAAACCGATTATAAAGATCTGCCTCCAGTTCTTCTTTAGCTTCTACACATTTTTCCAGCCTACAAGATAAAACGAACTGTTGCTTACCTTATGCATCACATCATTTCTTTTTAAAAATTTGTGTGTTTTTTGGAAGAAAATTCAGTTTTGAGGACAGCCTTCCTAATAAACTCCCATAATATACATTGCGTAACTAGTTCAGCATCTTTCAACTGAAACAGGCCAGAAGCAGCTTCTTTCATAGAAATGTGCAATGAACTTCACTACCAGAAGAACAGCATTTTCATGGGGAAATTTTCTCTTTATATATATATATATATTTAATAGATTCTTACACGTCTCTCAGGCAACTCAAAGTTAAGTAGGCACAACTGCTCTTTCGTTTCAGTGCTGAATTCATGGAGTGGGCATTGCTTAGCAGGATACACATAATGAGATTACAAATAGATACAATTAAGCTTGACAGGCACCAAATCTGTCCTACATACTCTGACTTGAAACACACTTGAGAAGGAGAAAAAAAAAATTTCCCCCAAAACAAAAAAATAAGAAACAGAACTCAGAGTCAGGCCAAGGCACCCAACATACACTCCAGGCCACTCATGCAGATACACCCATACAGATGTGGCTGATACAGATGTTGATTCACTTGTTTTTCATCAGCAACGGAGCGTGCCTTGCTCTGTTGAACAGCCGCGTGCAGAAACTCAGCAGGGCACTGGAGCAACACTTAATAGCATCAGTAATCCTTTTTTTCATTCAAAGGCAAAAAACCTAAAAACTCTAGTATGGGGGTCTCTATTTCCAAGAGATACGAAGCTGAAATCTTATGGGCAGTGGAAGCCATATTCCTGAACCAGTCAGAATTACTTGTTGGGATTAAATTTTTTACAAAATTATAAGAAAATGGTTTTAAAGATGTCAAGAATTTTCAGAGCAAAAAAAAAATCTTTGTGTTTTTAAAAGTTTAATGTGCATCTGTAGGTAAGTGAATTTCAACAGAATGAAGGACAGTCGTTTTTTAAAATTAGGAATGTGTATGTATACTGAGATATAGGAAAGGCAAAACTGGGATATAAATAAATACAAGAACACTGAAGAAAGTGACTTTCAATTAATGTTCATTATATATTAATGCTCATTTAGTTATTCCAGTATTTTATAACTTTTTTAATCCTTGGGTTGAACCCAAATATTTCAATAGCGGATGATAACAAGTAAACATCTTGATGATCTCTCTGATTAACATAACTACTTCTATTACTTCAAATAGTAATAACTTATAAACAGCATCCTTTTCACCAGCCTGTGCAAATATAGTGAAAAAAATTTAGAAGGGTTTTTTTGGAATTAAACACATATGCATAACAGATTTTAAAAATATTAATTTACAAGATAAAAAATTTCAACATACTTGCTATATAAATTCTGATTATTTCATTTGTAGATCAAAACCATATATGATGTAGGAAGAAAAACAACAGAAAATAATCTCATGAAGTATTAAGCCTACAGTGCAATGCTTTAGGGACACACTTGATAAATAATTCATCTAATTTAAATGCAAATAACAGAACATCATTACCATATAGATCGGTTCAATAATTCCTAAATGAAAGATCATATGTACTAATCAAGTATCAGGAGGCTTTCCACCTATTAAAGGAAAGTTAACTGTTTAGTGGTGAACAAACAGACAAAATATCAAAGCACAAAGGACCATAAAACCTAATACAGGGCCCAGGCATGCCTTGACTAACTCGCAGAAGAAGAAAGGTAAGGACAGGGATTGCCTCACACTTATCAAAGAAAAAAAGATTAAAAAAAATAAAATGCAATAATTGGGCAAATTGTCATTTACATGCTTGAAATTAATTACTTCCATACACTTAAAAATGGAAAATATATTTTTGTTCAGTATGGTGATCCTGGATGTATCAAGTGCTTCAGAAAACTCCCATCTCCCCTGCACAAACATTTTAAGTGAAGGAAGTGTTTACTGCTGTTCCTTTACTTTCCCCGTGAACTGGGCAACGGCAGAGCAGCTGAGGTTGATTTAAACTGCTACATTAAGACATTTTCATTGCTTGGCCAAAACGGTGCCAAGTAAGGTAACTCCAATGAAGTCCTTTGAATCCTGCAAAGTTATCTTCTGATGAAAATCCATGTAACAACCTCAATGGAGTACATTTGATACTGCCTGGACATAAAGAAGCATAGAACCTATTGCAAGATTAGCTGGCTCCTTGATGCTCCAGAACAAAATAAGAGCATCTTAAAATACACACTCCCTGTATGCATGCAAGAAAATATTAAGTGTTCTTGTTGGAAGGACATAGCAGGTAAAATCAGGTAAAATCAACTTGTAGGATGCCACTGCTTAATTATACATGAATATTTTCATTCATGTTGACATACTTTTTCCCTTTTTTAAAAAAAAAATTGTTTAAAGGAATTCATGCATATATATATTCCTCACATACAGACATTTAACTGGCATAGCTTTCAACAAAATGGCAAATGTAATATAGTTTCACAGTAATGATACACTTGCAAGTCATTTGGCTTTAAGTAATAATATTATGGGGCACACAATACCTAAAAATGTAGCGAACTGCTGCTTGAGAACAGGGATGCACTGATTGCAATACAAATGTGTGTGTTCAAGGGGGTGGCTCTGGCTGCAGCTTGGTACAGCCTTTAGGATTCACTCAGGCATGCATTACCTGAATTATGTACCACTAAGCAAAGCTGGCTGGGTTTCATTGCAATACCTCATCAGTTACAAATACAACCTTTCATTGCAATTTGTCACATGCTCGTGCCTGTGCGTGATTTGTCTCACCAAAATACAATCTCCCTAGATCAAACAAAGGAGCTACTTATCTCAAAGACAACTTTCAAGTATAATGAAAATAAACAGCAGTTAATGGCTAGAATGGGGTGACTCTTATTTGCACGTGCTTTATGTTTTCTACTTTTAAGATCTGTCTTTTATACAAGTGCAGTGCTTTTGGTGAGCCAGTCATACAAGTCAATATCCATCTAAAAAATTGCATGTGCTACACAAAACAGCTAGTATTAAGAATGGTTATCATGAGTAATTCAGAAAATAATGCACCTGTTCAGTCCTTCTGTACTGCCTAAATGCAGAGATCATATATGCTTAATAAAAATTAGCATGAACTATGTAACTGGTTGACATTTATGCATTTTACACACTCAAATACTCGAAATATGCTACCTATGTATCCTTGTCATTCATGCTCTAAAATAATTGCTGCTCTCATGGCACCTTCTTACTACACTTCAGATTCACACCTCCCTTCCCCCAGCACTGGTGTTGGTATGGAATTTCAATGAGCTCTTGCTGAAGAGTCAATTTCAAGTGCCAAGCTACCTAAGCTGCATTTTTATGAGTTGTTTGTGGTTTAAACATAACGTCACTATAGCTGACCACAACATCAATTTGTAGGTATTTTGATTTTGGTTTGTCTACCCTAATTTTAGATGCTTGATAAGAAACAAATATCACACACAAGTATTTAACTTATGCTTTATTCACCAACAAATTATTTTGTTAAAGGTTGTTACTGTTTTACATTTATTACCTTAATTATCTACATGAAATAAAAGCTACAGCTATCCTGCTTTGATACTTTAATTCATCCACCTCTGAGGTGTTCATACACACACACCCACAAACAAACATACTGTTCTGCAACATAGTCAGAAGAATCCTTTTGAAAATTTCTATAGCTTTTTTATTTACAGCTTACCAGGTCCTGTCTTAGAAGTATTTATTTTATGTTTACAGATCAAAAGCAGCACAGTTCAGCTATCCAGAAACTTTAATACTGATGTTATCTACATACAGTCATTTCCTAAAAATAGGAAAAGCTTCTGCCAGGTAAAATCCTGCCCTTCAGTCACCAGAAGGACAAAGACAATGAAAATTAAAGATGGTATATCTTCTGTCAGGAACGCTCAAAACATCAGACACCACACAGCTCTGAGTAGATAACCTAAGTAATTTAGCAATTTGAGGATGCAGACGATTTCTTTTCAAAAGGATTTTTAGTGTTATCCTGACTTTTTCCTTTATATGGACCTAAATCCCAAGGGAAGTGGCAGAAGCCATTCCTGGAGATGTCAGCAAACTGCTGACAATAGCAAGCCGTACACAGATGAGTGGATTATCTCCTATACATGGGTCACTCTGAAAATAATGCTTCCTATTTATTTCTATGGAAATAACATAAGATACAAAGAGTGCAATAACACCACTCAAATTCTCAGCTACAAAACACTATTTGTCAGCATAGTCACCACCATTAGCTGTACATTTTCAGTAGCCATGCACAAGAGCCTGCATGCTATGATTGTAACAACTGGCACCAGTGAAGGTGACACACTTTTGTAACCACTGATGAAATGCACCACCCATCACCTCACTGTGCTCACATCCATTCTGTGGTCTCCATCAACATTCAGCAAGCATCAGTGAATGTTGATGGGTGCCATTCTTTTCCACATGGAAGAATGCAATGACACATTTTTGCTTCAACCACACTTCCATGTCAGACACCACTTTGTCAGACTTCCCCTCTGCTGCCATCTGTCATATGGAAGCAAAATATAGAAAATATAGTTAAATATTGGTAGGAAGGTTCAGTCTCTACTGCCATAGCACCAAAATCTGCCTCTGATGTCACAGGCGAACCTCATAAAGGAGACATTACTTTTGGAGCAGCTTGTACATTCAGGCAATTGCCAACAGCAGACCAGGGTTTGCATTTAGTCTACGAACTGCTCACGAGGCAGATTGAACTTCTTGAATGAAACTTGTTAATCATTTTACTGAGGCTATGGAAAGAGCTTTCAGGAGAACCAGGAACACTAAAGGATTAGGATTTTTCGAAGCTGCTGAGCTGAGCTCATTAAACTTTTATGGCTGTCAGAAAATTAGAGTGGGAAAGTGGAAAAGAGGTGACCGAATTATTCCATCTAGTTCTCCATTCTTATTATTCTACCCAAATTGAACAAAAAAGACCTTGCAAGTCTGCACTCTGTTTTGATTCTAATAATGTCCTGAAGTGAGCAACTTTAAGCAAAGTGAATTTGAGCTGATTTGCCTTGGTTTCAAGCAAGAGAGGGAGAGCTATTCTCCTACCATATGCTTCATACTTGTTTTTTTTTTTAATTCTCAACCACAAAATGCAATACAGAATGTGAAACTTGAAATATTCTTGTGAGCAACCACAGGCAAAGATTTTGTGCAGATCCACTAAATTTTCAGCAACTTGGGCACAGCAACTGAGGCTAAAACAGAAATGAGGCAGCATAGTAAACTGGGCTGAGGCAAGAAAAAAAGAAGAGAAAAATCTAATGTTTGGACAAAAATTATTTTTATACTCTATTGAGGGGGCATGGTCAAAGTTTGATGATGGCACAACCTTCAGGATTTATTTTGAAAAATCATGTTTTTACTATCAAGATATAAACACACTAGAGAAAAAACAACATTTTTCAAAGCCTTGAATACATTGCATTACAGAGCAAAGGTTGTCAGGCAACTGCGAATTTTTCTTTGGGGTTACTCTTTAAAAGTGGTACACCACCATGGAAATTGATATAAGCACTAATGCCTATTACACATTAGTGTGTAACACAGTGCTGCATACTGGTTATACAATACACCATTGTTTGATACACTGTTAGGCTGCAAAACACTATTTAGGAAGGCCATATGCTTGTCAGGGAGATTGTCAGGAAAAAACTGTTACTCACTTTAATGAGAGAGAAACAAAGCTAACTCTTTCCAAAAGCTAGCTCTCCTTTTCAAGATAAATTAACACCAATTACCTACATGCTTTCATCAATCTTCCTAAACATGGTTCTTCAGATAAAGCTACACAAAGCCAAGATAAATCTCTGACTTTTACATGCTAACCACTTTATACTAGCTAAAGTAGGCATAGATGACTTCACTGCAGTGTGCAGTACCAGGCAATTCAGATCATAAATGAAATGGTAATTAATGAAATAACCCGCATGGTTCTTTTTCCTATAACAGCATCCTCATTTTCTATTCTGGTTGCTTCCACAGACCAGATTAAAGCAATGGCAACTTCCTAAGCAGTCAAAACTGTCAATGATTTGAAGTGCTAGCCATAAGCATTACAGAAGGGGAAGAAAAACACCGCCTTGCTGAGAAGAGTGGAAAGGATTCTGCAGAAAAGGGGACTTTGTTTTTCACAACATAAAGTTAAAAACAACTTTAATGCAAGATCTGGGATATCAGTCTTATCTTTGACATAGGAAGAAGACCACATACGCTGCATTTAGGTGCAGAACTCTCCTAGATCAAAAAAATATCATGTGCATTTTTCATTATATGACTCAAAATGTATCCATCAGCAAAGCCCACACTGAATGGCTAGGTTGGAGTGGACCTCAAGGATCATTTAGTTCCAATTTTCCTGCCAGGAGCAGGTTGCCCCCCACCAGATGATGCTGCCTAGGGCCCCACTCAACCCGACCCTGACCGCCTTCAGGGCTGAGTCATTCTCGGCTTCTCTAGGCAGTCCATGCCAGGGTCTCATCACCCTCTGAGTACTACAAATGTGTGTGATTTTCTCAAGAATGACTTGCGAACAGCCTTTCAAACTTACCTTTTCTCAACATCACTCAAATCACAGAAAAGCCTCTCATTTTCTTTTTGCAGGTGCTCATTTTTCACCTGGAGTCCTCCTAAGCAGTCCAGACAATAGCCAATCAGCTCTTTAACCACATCAGCTGGACGTGAAACTTTCTGTAGCTTCAGAGATCCAAGTCTAAACTAGGACAAAAGAAGAGACTGAGTTATTTCTTCTGTGAAGATCACAAAGCACCCCTCCAGAAAATTCACAAGTTTTGTAAGCATAGATAATAGAAATACTTCACAGTCCTCATGTTCAAAAGGATATATTTGTAACAAGAAGCAGCATGTGGAAGAATATACTTGCCATTATTTAAGCAGCTAACAATGTCTTACTGGACAACTGTCATTCAATTTGCACAGGAAGTAAACACTGACATGCCTTATAAAGGCAGGAAAAGCTGTACAATACAGGAAGTGTAACATGACATAGCAAAAATTTGCTCCAGGACAGAACTCAGGTGGTCAGCAATATAAAGGTATAATCACAAGTTTTACAGAAGAGGCATGAGAGTGACAGGAGCTGAAAAACCTTACTGTGATGCTAGCATCGTTCTTGCTGTTTGACCAATGAAATACATAATTTGCTGCCTGTTTTGGCAATTCCTGTATTAAAACAACCACAAAAATTAAAGATAAAACAAACGAACAGAAATTAGTTTTGATTTAAAGTGGGTCTACAAATGCTCACCTATGATCCTTGCCTGTCCCTGATATACAGAAACTAGCCCCAAAGTTTTCCTATTTTGGGCTCAGTTGTAAAGCTCTTAGTAATAAGAAGTGACCTTCAATTAAATTGTTAGCCTCAATAATTCATTGAGATAAAAAGATGGGATCTATAACAAACAATTACATTTCTTCTGCAGTGAGGATGATATATAGGATGTACAAGAGGTCTGAACAGCTTTGTTCTGCCTGGTCTGGCAGGCAGAAGGTTGTTGTTTCTAACGTTGCTAAAGGAGGAATATCTCAGCCATATGCACAAAGCTCTATGAACCAAGCTACAAATACACACAGCTGGATGAAGATATAAATATGTACAACATGACTGGGGCAACTGACAGAAGTATACAGAGGCTGTGTGAATGTGGTTACACACATAATCAAATCAGGAATGAAAGACCTGACTGATGCTCTTCTATAGGTATATGAAGGGGCTTCTGAAGTGCCTTCAGCTGCACTTCTTTTGCTGCTCAAGTACGCAGAAGCCATAGGAGGCACCACCATCTTTGCCTGACGTGAGAACAAGATAGCAAAAGAGCAAAACTATAGAAAAGCAGACTGGGCTGGATAGCATAAATCAGACTTTGGCCAGCAAAAACTACAGCAAAAACAGATCTTTTGGAAATGGAGGCACCAAAATGCCTAGACTTTGATTGGAAATGCCTGCAGAAAGGTTGAGTACATGGAAGAAGGGGTCTTTTTGCACGTCCTGGAATCTTTAAAAAGATTCACAGCTCCTGTGGCCACTCCCTACAAATAGAACTATTGCACCTCCTTTCAATTTTAACTTGTCATTAACTTTTGAAAGATGTAAGTGGTAAGTGCTAGGGAATATTTCAGTCTGTGTTGTGGCACCTCATCTATTAAAAACAGAATTACCTTTTCACACATTTTCTTCATTTTACTCAGAAAGGTAAAGCAAACATCTGAGAAAAAGTCATCCATGAAAAAAGAAGAGTAGCATTTATTAACACTTTTTTTTTTTTTTTTTTTAATAAGCTTTTCTTAATGCTGCTTTTAAAAATTAAGTTAACTACTACTATATATAATGGTCTGCTGAAAAAGGCTATGTAGGAATTGCTCACCAGGGGAATGTTTGAAGTAAATATCAGTCCTTCAGCTTAGATAAGATACTTAATCTGTGAAAGTCTCTGCAACAAATCATGATGCTTCTTCAATGAGTCTAATTAATCAGAAAAGATTTTGTTCCAAATTCTCGTCTGATTTTTCCTTTAAATTCACATGTATAGGGTCTGACTTAACTGTTTCCCTTTAGCTTACGTACATCTGATGGCTACAGATACAAAGATTCATTTCATTTATTTTTGGAAAACAGATTACATTATCAGTAACCCACAAAGTGACCTGTATTCCCTGGATATCACACTTGCTGTCTGACAGCATTAACGAAGATGGATATTTGCATAAAGGAAACTGCTTTTCATCACTTGCAAGCCACCATCACACTATACGGATAAAGAATTCACGCCACACTTTAGACCTAGCCACAGAGACAGAGAAGCATAGCAGCACGGATAAATAGAAACATGATCTTCTACTGACACAGTGGAGGAAGCAGCAAGGAGAGTATTCAGTTTTGTCTCATACTTTAATATAATCAGTTGAGATAGGGTAAATGTAAGTATGTTTAATCAGGACAAATACACATTGTCTGACTTGCTGTTTACTCAGCATAGGACAATAAAATATGAATATTCCTAAAAGAGGTTAGTGGGAATGAATTTCAGCTGAAAGCTGGGTTCTGTTCACAATCAAAATCACAGCAAATACATGGCAGACATTTCACAAGTACACAATTATAAGCAAACTGTAGTTCAGCTTCTTAAGTGCATTATATAAGCTGATACTGCTTATGTCATATGGGGCTTTCTAACTGCAAACTATATCCTCAGCTTCACAGACCACTGCCACAAAATGACTTTTGAAGATCTGTAAGGAAAAACAGCATTCTTTCTACTACAAAAGCTGAATCACAGAATACCGTGCGTTGGGAGGGGACCATAACAGTCATTGAATCCAACTCCTGGCTCCACACAGACCACCCAAACCCAAACCTTGTCTCTGAGAGTGCTGCTCTCTGAGCCACGGCAGCTCGGGGCCGTGCCCACTGCCCTGGGGAGCTGTGCCATGCCCAAAGCCCTCTGGTGCAGACCCTTTTCCTCACCCCCAGATACTCCCCCCAACACAGCTCCATGCCGTTCCCTCTGGCCTGTTGCTGCCACAGAGCAGAGCTCAGCACTGCCCTCCGCTCCCTGTGAGGAGCTGCAGCCGCCATCAGGCCTCCCCTCAGCTGCTGTTCTCTGGGCTGGGCAAACCCAGGGGCTGCAGACACTCCTCACATCTCCTGCCCTCCAGGCCCTTCACTGTTTTTATAGAATTTTAGAACCTAGAGATACCAAAGCCAGCCTTTGGTCAAGCTACCATTTTGATGAACGCTGAAAAAGAAGAGGAGGAAGGTCAGGCTGCAGACAGCAGAGCACATGGTGCTGCTGCTAACCCCTGACCAGAAGGTGTGGGTGGGACATGAAGAATAAATGAGACATCATTTTGAGTGTTCATTTTAGAGTCTGATTGTCTTCTCAGAATAGTGCAATTGAAGGCAACACCTTATGCCTCCATACTGACACCATACCATATCACATTTTCTGCACATCAGTGCAGAAAAGCTCTGGATATTTAATATGGCCATTATTAAGCCAAAGGTAATGTGATGTTGGAGACGTGGTTTTACTTTGCCACCTTCGTACAGTCTTACACATCCTGTACAGACAAGCCTTCGCAACTTGTTTCTTCAGCATGAAATTATTTGTTACAGCTAGCTACTACACTGACAACTTAACAAACAGAAATGTTAGCACTAACAATAGAAACATTGTTATCTGAGCAAATTACAACTGATTGGCACTCAATGTGGTACAGAGCCTAGTGTTAAGAGGCTGATAAACCGTAAAAGGCAGCCAGATCAGCTTTGCTCCCAAAGCATGAAGGTAAACCATGAGCCATTTCTAAAACAGTACAAAGAAAACCAGGTCTCGGGGCAGTTTTGCTCTAAGGTCCTGCTGCAATTCCAAACTGGAAAGCAAAGTGGTAAAGGAGCAAATGCACAAAATAAAAAAAATTTAGAGCTGA
This sequence comes from Lagopus muta, assembly GCF_023343835.1. NCBI lineage: Eukaryota > Metazoa > Chordata > Aves > Galliformes > Phasianidae > Lagopus > Lagopus muta. The sequence goes on from NC_064472.1 coordinate 62,315,205, forward strand.
GCATTTTGAATTCAGGACAGGCATATTCTGCAGTACTAAGACAGAATTCTTTTAAATTTGAATGCTTGGAGAAAAAAAGTCACAGAGAAATGAAAAAAAAAAAAAAAAAAAAAAAAAAAAGAGGAAAGTTTGTTTTTTCTACATATTATTATTTTTTTCATAAGCACTTAAGAAATCATTCGTTTGTCCAAAAATACACTTGTGAAATTGGATAGAATCTTAGAATGATTCAGAAGTGGCTTAAGATTAGGATACCATAAAAACCAGTTAACTGTTTAGCATCTGTGGAGACAGGAGTTGCACTTCATGACCCTTATGGGTCCTATCCAACTTGGTTTATTTTACGATTCTCAAGACCCTTGCAGAATACGGAAAGATATTCCTTACTGTGTTGAGTGAAATGTCAACATTAACACTTCATTAAACTAATTTTACATACAACATATCTGATTTAGACTACATTCTCAAGGCGAATCTCATTTTGTAAATTCCTGGACACTGCTGCTGCTCTGTAGATGTGTTCGTACTTCTTGCTGTTCTTGCAGCTGCTGCAGCTCTCTCTAACTTTGCATCATCTGCCTCTCACTTCTGCTTTCAGATAATTCAAGAAAACAATATGTAAAACAGTGAAGCACTGAACACTTAATTCACACTGAGAATGACCAGATCTAGAAGTCCCAGGAGACAGCAAACTGACTGTAACTGATATACTGCTCCTCTTCGATATTTCCTTTATTGTTGGCTATTTTTGGTGTTGTTTGTTGGTGATTTTTTTTGTTGTTGCTGTTTTGTTAGTTTCTAAAGATGCATTAATATGAATAGATAATAATTTAAAAAGTTGTGTCTTCTTCGTCAGAAATTACAGCCAGCATTTATTGATTACATTTTAGAAATAAGGTCAACTATTAGATATTTGTAATAAAACCATCATTTTCCCATCACCTCTCACTCTGTCCAGACACTGTTCATCTTTTCAGAGGAATGAAGAAGTGTTTTCAACTACAAAGCAAAAACCATTCTGGCAGTAAACTGAAAAACTTCTCAATTTTTTCTTTCTATATTTTTAAAGCACTGGTACTTAAATGAAGGGGCCATGCTCAGAAAATATAGTGACATTAAAACATCTTCCAAGAATCTTTTCCATGGAAAAGTTTGGAACTACATGAAAATTACTTGACTATAGAGACAGTAGACCTAGATTTCATTTTCCATTAAGAATACATACATGCTAAATGACATCTGCATCACTGCGTACCACCAGAACGGGAGGTATCATACCTGAGGCAGTAAGTACTGAAGGTCATGCACTGAAAGAAAACATCCATGCAGAAGTGTCTGAGAACTCTTTTCCAAAGTACAATTTAAAACTAGAAACTAACATGGAAATAATTTTCAGTAGCAAGAATTTTTCATTATGACATACTGGTCTATGAGGAAAAAAACAAATAAATGGAAATTGTTACTGAATCTGCATTGCTTGCCACACCGTTAGTATCAGCAAATATACTTTCTAACAACATTTTTAATCCAAAATATATTTTGGAAATTCCATACTTCTAGAAGCTACAAAAAAAAAAACAAACCTAGATTTTGTTCCTTCTTATTCTGGCAGGCTGTAGGATGCTATATGGGCTGCCTCTCCTATTCGTTTTATATTCTTCATTCCTAACCCCAAAATTTTTGCTTTTGTTCTTTGCTTTGAAGATGATACTACAAAAACATGTATAAATAAAGTAGTTAGTATCTATCTAAATATCATGTTAGTATCTAGCTTTTCCATTGTTCTCACAATGGAAATATTTCGATTTAAAAATCATACCTATCTATGAATATCTTACTTGTACATACTTTTTGTAGTATCATTTTCAAAGCAAAGAAAAAAAGCAAAAATATCTCCATTGTGAGAACTAATTAATGGAGTTTTAACTGTGTGAGTTGGCATACAGCCTGTCACAAAATCACAATCTCATTCACCTTCCCTTTCCCTACACCTTTGGGGTAGGACTCAGAGAACGCTGCGCTCTCCTTCAAACTGTGCTAACATTCATCTAGTTTACTCAGCTAATAACTTTTACATCCTTGCAGACAGGTGCTGCCTCCTGCAAGGTAATGTCTAAGCACACGTCCTTTCACCAGGGAAATATTAATGAAGAACGTGTGTGAAAAAAATATGTCTGCATCAGCCCACCAGCATGGAGCAGCTGTGTAGTCTCTCCCAGCCTTTATCGTAAGCTGCAGCCCATCACAGCAGATGTGACCCCTGAGCTGAAGCAGGAAAGCCCTGTAGACCCATGGAACAACAGATCCTTTTGTCATTGCCCTATCCTGAGTGTCTCTCGACACCTTTCTCAGGCTAGAATGGAGCAATGCTGGGAAGTATATTTCTAGATACTGCTTCTTGCTGCAGTTTAGTCTTTCCATGCCATTTCAGCTGGGTCTTTGGGAATTAAGTGAGCTGGGGAAACAGAGTGTTTTTATTAATATATCTTCCATAGTCTGAAACTGTATGTTTTCAATGTTCAAAAAGCCTCCCAGATTAATCCCAATAACCAAACCAAAACAAAATATTTATTTATTAATTTTCCAGCTCCTGCACAAATTTATACCTGGAAAATTTTGCTTGGATAAATTGCTAAAAGCTATCATCCTTACACCATCAGCTGATCACCTTGCCTATGGATGACACTGAAAGGAAATTCCTTACCACACAGATAGAGATTAGCCATAACATACTATACAACATTTAATGTTATATTAATTAAAGGTACCCTTGCACCCTTAAATTACATTATCCAGTGTAAGAGACTGATTTTCTCCTCTTGGTTAGAGCTGGAACTCCTGAACACAGACAGAGTGTGATTTCTAGAGTCGTCCTGATGTTAATACCAGCTGAACATCAACGACCTTATCTACTCCACATAAAACCAAAATTTTGATTAAAATAAAAAAAAAAAAAAAAAAGAAAATTCATAGGCATTTTTAAAAAGGAAAATGGTAATGAAATTTCATGTACAGGGTTAAAGAACATGACCTACAAATGAATTAATGCTGACACTTAGTTGCCTGTACAAAGGAAGTATTGTTACAAGCTTGTATCTGGAAAGCATTATACCATTTTTATTTCTTAAGTCAATCAGTGAGTGGTCTTGATTTTTTAAAGTTTTGCCACTATTACCTCCAGGGAAATCATTCAACAGTAACCATGACATCCCTGGGTGTGGTTAAAAAAAAAAAAGAGAAAAAAGAAGAAAAAAAAAAGAATATACTGGACTTGCATAATACAGTGATGATAATATGTGAAAGCAGAAGTTGCTTTTGTAATAGCAAACTCTAGGAAGCTAAAAAAATTACTGAGTATCATGGAAGCCAAGAAACACTTGCCAGTTACATCAGTCAGTATAAAAATATGAATACCAGTTAAAAAATCAAGGTTAAGACAAAAATTCTGCCTTTCTACACTCTTCCCTTTCCCTCCTGAATGTTATTTATGAGAAAAACATTACTTCATCACCTTCCCCCCCCCCAAAAAAAAAGTTTATTTTCCTTCATGATGAAGGCATTACATTTATTCTGAAGCAGAACAGCTGACACAAGTGATTGCTATTTTTCTCAGGTTTTTACTACACACTGCAGAAATCTTCCACATAAACTGCCATTGTATTTGCTGCACATCAACTAATGAAATTCCATCTGGATCTATTACTTTTCATGGCAGGGATTCCCAAATATTTTGGAGTGCTTTGCTGTTTTTCACACCCTCAAACTTACATATTCATGGCACCATGGATCCCTTGCGACTACAGTGCAAGGAGTCTATATCTGTACAATAAACCATGCAGAAATTGGGAACATTGCCAGGTACTAGAATATACAAGCATTCTATACACTGACAGCTCGAGATGGGCCCCAGCTTGTCCTTGGCCCATGTCAACTACCACTTTACAAAAGAGCATGCAGGCTCATCTGAGGGATTAGGACACAGCAGATACTGTTCCCAAGAGGTACTCTGCGTGCAACCATCCTGCCCTGGAACCTGAAAAAGACTGAATATGGACCCACACCATTTCCCACCATTCAGCTGCTGTACTCGGGAACATTCTCAGAAAATTTTAATTTACTTGTCTAGATGCAACCACATAGTCCTTGGAATAGTGCTCTGTCAGGTTTCTGGCAGAAGTTATCATATTTTACTTGATTATGAAGGACCAGGGCACAGTGCAGAAATAGCTTTCAAAATTCCCTTTTGAGACCTGGATTGTGGGGAAGGATGCAGAAGTAAAGCTGAAAAAGGCTTTATCACCTAAAAGCTTTTTCCATTCACCCCATTCCAAGCTGTACACTGCACAGAGTAGACTGAAAACAAATTCTTATCCTGAAAACTCCTATCGCTAACTAATGGATTTAGAAAGACCTCCGGAGGTCTCAAGTTCAATCTCCTGTCAAAGCAGAGCCAGCTCAGAGATCAGACTGTTATTGCTCTGGATTTTATCCCACTGGGTCTTGGAAAGCTCCAATCACTGAGACTGTACAACCTCTCTGGACAACCTGTCCCAGTACTTGACTGGTCTAATAAAGAAAACCTTATCCACTGTATCATACAATGTCTAGGGTTGGAAGGGACCTTAAAATCTATCCAGTTCCAATCACCACAGGCAGGGCTGCTGCCCACTAGACAAGGCTGCCCAGAGCCACAACCTGCTACAACCTGGCTTTGAATATCACCATGGAGGCTTCCAGCTAGAAACTCCGGCTGCTGTTATGTCTGCTGGCCCTCCCCTCCTGACACACTCAGCCCCGTCCTCTCAACAACTTCAGTAACTGAGGCTATGCTATTAGTGCCCTTCCCAGAAAGACTGAGGACTAACTTTCATTTCTCTTTTTCCCCCATTACATTGACCCTGCAAGAATTATTAGGATATGTGGATTATCAGGACTCTAGAATACCAGGTTTTTCTGATAGTTCTGGAGTAAAAACAGCATAAAAATACTGAATACATCAGATATTGTTTAAATACTCATACTTTTTTTTTTTTATTTTTTTATTTTTTTTTTTATTTTTAATGTGAGTTGTATTGATAGATAAAAGTAGTGGTGTTAGTGCCTGTGAGACACATATCAAGCAACAGGTGGATATATCGCCTTCAATGAACAGCATTAAATCTATATCTCTTCCTTCAAACTGTTTGAAAATGTCCTTTATTTCATGTTTATACTCCTTAGAAACATCCTGTTTCGTGTATCTATACAATCAGCTACTTCTGTGAAGCTTAATCCTGCCAGTGCTGAAATAGTCTTTAGCTACTGAATTTTGACAGCTGTGACATGGTCTGGTCAGGATCTAGCCAGGCTATGATTCACTAGCATTAAGTGCTCCATAATCATTTTTCCAAACTTTTTCTAAAAGCTGTCGCTCATGACTTTTTTCCCCATTAACAGTGACATAAATTGATGAAATGCTACACACTATAATTCAATCTGAAAATACTTCAGTTAACATTGCATCCAGCAAATTGATACATTTTAAGAAAGGAATTAACTGAGTAAAGTTACAGGACGTTTGCACCAAATCAATATTCATCTCCCAAGGTGCTAAGCTACAGAAAGTCAGTATTGCTTTTTTTTCATCACCACTACATCACTGAATTATTTAAAACTAAAAACGCTCTGAATACTACAATGTGCCACAGCAACAGCACTCAGTACTTGCAATATTAAGCATTTCTTTGAATTCCTTTTGAATGGTAACCAGACACAAAGTTCTACTTCCCAGCCACAATAAATAAATAAAGAAATAAATACAAGCCCTCAGATGAAAAGCCTACAGGCAGAGCTCCCAAAAGATCAGGTGCATTACTTATTCATTAGGATAATAAATAAGGAATGGACAACTATACATTATATTTCCACAGATAATGATCATACTCATGATTACATAAAGAAACAATTCAGTTACTTGAATTTGTGATGATTTACAGCTTCACCACAGAAGAACTTGTGGTTTTGTATTTTATTCATTCATCCAAGTGCTTTATCTTCTTTTATAATTCCCTTTTATCACCTCCTTCTCTACTTCAGGCACCACTATCCATTCAACTCTTCACTACCATACTGCCTCTGAAGTTTACAAAGACTGAAGCAGGTCATCCTTAAAAGATCTTTTTCCATCTTCTTCCTCATTAATTCAACGTATCTAGGAATAATCAAATACTGTACTATCTCTCTGAGTAATAAGCAGGTCTGTGAGCAATGGAACCATTGAAGCCTGGTTTCGTATAGATATGACTCTTCTGTTGGATTCCCTAATGTCTAAGAAGGTGAGAAATCCAGTCAAAGCTTTTCCCTTATTTGGGAGCATTCATATTTTCTCTTTCCCATGAGGATTTTCTAGTGTCTAATAATACAGTTGATCTCATTCCACAGTTGTTTTTTTTTTTTTCCAAAGCAGACATGAATAGGGTCTCTCTTCTCCATCCAGCCACCTACTTCCATGAAACTACTAGGAACCTGATATCTGAGACCTTTACTCCTGTCAAATCTATTTGAAATTGGCCAGTAGTTTCAAAAGTTAGGGGGGGAGGAAGGGAGGAGGTAAGAGACTGGCAGTCAGCAGAGGCACACAGCATGATCACATAAGCGTTGTTTCTTTAGGAAGCAGAGTAAAAACCCTTGCACATTTTATTACTTTAAAAACTGCCCCAAATGTGTTACAGAATGAGCTTTATTTGAAAATCAAAACCTATTTTCTTCCTTGTTTAACACGTAACTTACATAGGGCTTAAATACACAAATGGTTCACAACTCCATTAACTTAGCTTTCAGAGGGAAACCCTAATAAGATAATCAAAGTCAGAGTGTATTTGCTGTGGGCTAAGGACAAAACATGAACCACTGCCACAGGTCAAATGACACACAAACGTATCACACAGCAACACATTTGTGTTTGAGGCTTGAGTGTCCAAAGTATGAAAAGATTCTTGCTAAGGATTTTTCATTTAATACACTGGCACTGGGCTTTTTTTGTCAAATATTTAAGTTCAGGTATTCAACAAAAAATTATTCTAGAACCAAGTTTATTTAAAAACCTTTCAAGCAGGAGTGTGAAACTTCTGCATTATGTATTCTCTACATTCTCCATATAAATATACAGTGACTGAAAAATTAATGTGACCTTTTTGATAACCTCCAGAAAGGTTACTACAAATGCTATGAAATATGGATCCAGATGAATGCACCGTTAGCACAGATCTCCAAAATAAAAGCAAGGCCTGCAGGAGTGCCTGTGATATTACTGTCAGCAAAAGTTCCAAGGTAACAAAATATGAATGATTAATATTTTCAAGAGTAAAAAGAAAAAAACAAAAACAAAACAAAAAACCAAAACACCACTACATTATGTGTTAGATGCTGCATAACAGAAGTATTTTGGAACTACTTGTCAATTGATCATATTCTTACATATGAAACCCAGACTGCAGTTCTCTTTAAAAACTTTAATAAAATGTAACTGAAATGTCTGAAGTAGTAAGTGTCAGATATGAGGACAACATGTCATGGGAGCTACTTCCCCTCAAACATTTACCTCAGGGTGGAGGGGGAGCAATGGAAACTATAAAATACATCTTGAATACACCCTTGGAACTAGCATGTCAAGATCTGCAGTAATATAAGTCTGACTCCTTGAATATGTTGTACTCTGAGAGTTAACAGCTCAATATTTCTTTGCTTGGAAAGTAAATGTATAACCACGTGAATAAGCATGAGATAATGCCTAGACCAAGACAAAATACAAAAGTTTTCCCAGCTAAGTACTACAAACAATTTTCCAGTGTGAGTAATAACACAGGATTCATTGAGAACACCCATAGACTGTTTTCTGGGTGTTATTTTTCTCTTTTGTTTACAACCCTCTTTTAGAACACTGATAACTACTTACTAAAGCCTTTAAGATCCAGACATCTAACTACTTAATAAAAGCTTCATCCAATTGAGTTATTTTATTCCTCTCAAGAAAACAAGAGATTGAAGATTTTTCTCATTAGTACTGAAGTCACCTAACTGAGCAGTGGTGCACATCTGTGTGTGCTCTGCTCTACACACATGGAACCTCTCAGTATGTAGTGAATATGACAAATTCCCAGTAAATTCAGAGCTCCATATAGTGTTAACTGCGCAGAAGAATTTAAACAGTTCTGTAAAACAAGATGTGAACAGCATACTTCTTTCCACTTGAAAGCTGAAAACAAACAAAAACAGACTTTAATTTCCCTGTAGAAAGCTCAGCGCAGAATGCGGAATGCTGTGCATGTGAAATAGACTGTCCTGAGTTGTATGCGTCTACTCATCACGACCCTTTTCTTACTGTTCCATTTGACCATTAGCAAGAGACTTTCTTCCTTCTTCGGGATTTAAATTGCTCCATAAACATGTACTGTGCAAGACCCTACACACAGGAGCAAACTCTTGTAGATCTCCTTGATGAACACATCTTTTGTCTTCAAGGAAAAAATCATATAATTGCAATTGCCTTCAAGACATTCTTCTATTATTATTTAAATAAATAAGTAAATAAAAATCAAGAAGTATTCTCTAGTGTCTCCATGTAAAACACTGTCAGAGATGTGTACATCTGACCACCTTTCTGCAAACTGCAGACATAAAATGCACTAATAGTGTGTAAATTTTTACAGTTAATGGAGATCCTCACCATTACTGTTTTGTAAACAAGTAAATAAGTGTATAAACTAACTTGCTTTTTTGATACAAAAATACTTCAAAAAAATTTAAATTGTAGCTCAAGAAAGATCATTCAGGCATTAAATTTAGAGCGACCTACGTATTTTGTCATGCAATAATAACGAAAATGATATTTTTCTTTCTGCAGGTAAAGGTCATTGTACAGCATTACATTCTTCAACATTAATGGGAAACCTATTTGGTTTTAACATTTCAGTACCATTTCTAAGAAAAAACCTTAAAGGCAGGGGAAAACAAATATATCACAGCGGGCCATCGGACCTTAAAATCACTCTGAAATGTTGAGGTTACAGTTCTGGAAGTTAAGCTTTAGTTTCATGGTAAGATACTACTTCTACAGTGCATGTTTCTTTGAAGTGTGAAATCAGCAAGCACCAGACAAGCAGCTAAATATGCAATAATTAGCCTGCTTTCACTGAAATTTAGGTAAGGAACACAGATCAATTTATTCTAAGAATTTTCAACTTAAGGATTTCATGTTAAAAACATTTTAGCATCCAACTACAAAGACTTTCATGTTAAGAAGTTTCTTTCAATGCCTTATGTTGCTTATTTTGCCTTTACACATACAGTTTAGAAAAAAAAAAAAAAAGAAGTTTATTTTCATTATCTGATTTAATTTTGTTTAGATTGAAGCCAGTTTTCCATTGTCAAAGGGATGATGCTTGCTGAGACAATGGAATGCCATTAAATTAAATCAGATCCTGAATTAAATAGGATCTGAAACACTCGTGTAGATTCTGTTTTTTTACTAGGATAAAGCACATATCTACAAGGTCTGAACTCTCTTTGGATCAGTTAGTTATCTTCAGGCTGCCAGATATAACTTCACTGTGGACCTCAGCAGTCTGGATCAGGAAAGATCAGAGCAAACTTATTCATCTCAAATAAAATCTAAGTGTATTTCTAATTGAGGAAAACAGCAAAGATTCACCACTGTTGCTGAAACTATCAACTGGATTGCTAAACTTGCTTCCCATTAGAAGAACACAAGGTTGCTCTTAAGCATATACATCTAAGGCCCATGAAACTGCTACTTGAAAAAAAAATCCAGCCTTACATACACAGAACACACAGACATGTGTGAACAAACTTTTGAAAAGAAGCCATATCACACTCTTGGACAGTTAGTTTAAACATATAAGAGGCAATTATTTATTCTGAGCTGTAAGCCTAAGGAAGCAGTGCTTTCAAACTCTTCATAGCTGAAATGAAATTACTAGTAGCCTGAAATAGACCAGATCATGAAGTAAGTAGTGTAAAATGACTACATCAGCCCACACAAACACATGAAATAAATAGATCAAGCAAAGCAGCAACACTGCCAAATGCAAAAGAACAAGAACTCATTAAATGAAAAAAAAAAATGGAAAGGAGTAGAGTGGGATTGTCAACATGCTCCTGATTTGTAAAGCGAGGAAAAATATTTCAGATTTTGCAAGACTAGCACTCTGTAGTCAGTAGCAAACATCACTCAGTCCGGCCTCAGAGCTTCTGAGATTTTTTTGGCTGACCAAGACTCAAACAATCACTAAAATAAATAAAACTTAAGTAAGGATGTTCAGGTTCTTTATACAAACATCCTTCCCTTACTTTAAGCCAGCTGAAAGTGATGGTAATAATTACAGCCAAGGCTATGTGTGATAAGAATATCAATGAACAACAACAAAAAAGGTAAATGCTACTCACGTATCTGCTAGAACACTGAGTTGGGTCTTTTCTTTGTATATATATGCTTTTTTACTTTAAGTGTAATCACTTGAATGTTAGAAATCAAAGTGATAATAACTGAAAGTATAGATAACATAGATAATCATGAAGAGCTTTCTAGTGATGAAACGCATCTATGAAGTACTCATCCATAGTAAATGAAGCAATCATCATTAACACAGTTTTGAAGATAAACTCAAAATATTTAGTCTTCACAAGTAAATCTGAGAGAGTATAAGAGACAAACAAATGCTTTCAAGAGAGGAATCACAGAACCAAATGAATAAGATCAGTCTCTGTTAAGATCACAGATTACTATGGCTAGCACAGAATCACATAATTGTAGGGGCTGGAAGGGACCTCTAGAGATAATTTAGTCCAACCCCCCTGCCAAAGCAGTCTCCCTGCAACAGGCTGCCCAGGTAGGCATCCAGATAGGCATCCACATAAGTCCTGAATATCTCCAGAGAAGGAGACTTCACAACCTCCAAGGGCAGCCTGTTACAACGCTCCATCACTCTCACTGTGAAGAAGCTCTTTCAAACACTGATGCAGAACTTTCAGTTTATGGCCATTTCCCCTTGTCTTGTCCCCACCAACCACTGAAAAGAGGTTGTCCGTATCCCTTTGTCTTCCACACTTAAGATATTTATAAACATTAATAAGATCCCCTCTCAATCTTTTCTCAAGGCTGAAAGACCTGCTTCAAGTAAGTAAGTAAGCTAAGTAAAGTGGCTGAGGGAACAGGAGTTGTCTCTTCTGGAAAAAGTGGAAACTTCATCACTCTCTACAACTACCTGAAAGGAGATCTCAGCGAGGAGGGTGTCAGACTCTTTTCTCAGAAGACAAGTGATAGGATGTGAGGTAATAGTCACATATTGCACTAGAGCAGATTTAGATTGCATATGCAGAATTTCTTATGGAAAAGGTGGTCAGGCATTGGAATGGGCTGCTCAGTGAGGTGGTAGAGTCATCATCCCTGGAGGTATTTGAGACTTATGGGTAAGGACACCAGTCAGTGGTGGAATTGGCAGTGTTAAGGATGGTTGGACTTGCTGGGTCTTTTCCAACCTAATTCATTCTATTCTATGATTCACAGACTTACTAGGTAGCATTCTCTGAAAGCGACAGAAATGCACTTAAAGTTGTGCAATTGTGAAACTGTTTTTAGGAACATTATTCTCTTTTCTCTGCATTCTGAAGCAGCACTCATCAAAAGAGAACAAAACATTTTTGTCAAGTACATCCCAGGAGAAAAGACAGCTCTTTGCAGAAGAACTGGAGGATAATTCACGTCAGTATGAGAAGAAATCATAGCTACTATGAAAACAAATACTGTATTTCAAAACTCAATGGGAGGATCCTGTTGTGCAAGAGATTAGAATGGTTACTGCTTGCCTACTAAAGCTTGTGAATTGCACCTAAGGATCAATTTATTTATAAAAATGACAAAAGTCCTCTATCACACCATGATTATTTCCTTTTTTTTTTTTTAATCAACTAGTAATATGAGTTTGGATTCAGATAGGCTATTAATAAAACTTCCAGAAACAAAGAAAGAAGTGTTGTTTTAAAAGACTTAGGATAAAGTTTTATAAACAAATTCACTCTTTCCAGAAGAATAACCTCCAAAATAACTCCACTTAATAAAGGCTCAGCATTTGTAGCTATCATAATCTCACACAGCTACACAGGTGCATGTGTTTATAGACATATATTGCTGCTAAACTAACCAATTTTCACTGACCATCTCATTTTGTGATGCTTGCAGGTAAGTTGCAAGATAGCATTACTCAGAAGGAATAAGCTGTTTATTTTTGGAAGTTAACACTTCCAACTAGAAGCTCCTTGCCTCTTGCTTTTCTTCACACTGGAGAAGAGATAGTCTTCTCTGCAGTTCACTGCAGTTTTCAGTACTTTAAGCACAAACAAGTTGACAAGAAACACAACACTTCCCTTGACTGTAAAGCAGATGTCACCTAATGGAAGAGAGCAGCTGCTGTGCCAAATTGTCTTGGTTTGATGATTTCTACTTGTAGTTAAAGATGAAGGACAACTTTTTTGGCAAGCCTGAACTCTGGATTCTTAGTTGTACTCTCTGTCTCACAGTTAATAACATAAAGTACTTACTTCAGGAGGTTTAAAGGAGAGAAGAATTTGGTTTGACATATCCTAAAATCCTTAAGTACTATAGTCCTATTTCATCTGAAGAAGAAAAACAAACCAAAATTACACATTTTTGTGAATTACAACTTTGACTCAAACATTAAGAACCGCACTGCTGTCAGAAACCTGCTGAAGAAATACATTATGAACAGATGTAGTGCATGCAGACAATGACAGTGTAAGACTCCTGAAACATTATTTGACATCACCGAAAGTTCTGTGCACGCCCTCACTTTTCTGTCTGAGAATATACAGAAGTTGTCGTTTTACTTTAGATCAGTAAACACGATTATGGTTTATATTGTGTATATGTTATACCAGGAATTAGAGAAAGAGCAGTTGTTGATTCCACTGGGAAAGATTCCAAAGAAAAGATATTTTGCATCTTATCTAGATGCAGTAACGTAGAAGTGTTTTGGAGTTAGATTTTAATTTCTGTATAATTAATTTCTGAATATAATATAGAAAGCTTAATAAGCCTATTTTGACATTACTTCATTTCTCATCTACCTTTAGGACGATATAAGACAAAATTCAAGTATTCCGGTAATTAAATGTTTAAGTTTGAATTCTATTTCAACAAAATTAAACCAATTAATCACACCAAATTACAAATTCTCTTATCCTTAGGAAAAAATAATGCAATGCAACTTCCACAGTCAAATACTGAAAAATGATGGTGCATAAAGCTAGGGGTACACTTCCATATATTGTCAAGCACTGTAACCTGTATTTTTTTGTACAACTTAATTCACAGTTGTTCTGAAGTTATTCCTTCTCTTCCCAGAAGCTTCCTTTACCTTACTGTGGACTAACACAGTTCACTGATCTTATCATAATAAGGCATTTAAATTATAGTAAAATCAGGAACCACACAGATGAACAACACACAACTTTCTGGAAGCCTTGATCCAGAACTAGATTGTTCTGCCTTGAGCTAGATTTATGACCGCTAACCTTTCTGCCAGCTGTATTACTATTTTTAAGGAAGACTTGAAGAAATAGCAGTCATTAAAAATTCATGACAAAAGCTCAATCACTGTTTCCATAGATAAAGTGGAAAAATAATTTGATTATTGCAGAATATGTAGATTGAAGGCATCTGCAGAGTTTAGCATATCTGAATTCTAATGTCCATTCACATCTTATCACCAGTAATATTTTTTTGTGTGGAGTACACAGTAATTCCCAAAATAGTTTCTATTCAAACACTAAATTTACTAATGCTTTTTAACCTTACTTACCTTGTAAAAATATAAGAGGATTATAAATTTGTAGCATTAATATTTAAGTCATGGTATCACTATGATTACAGTAAAGGCATCTTCTCGATGTTTACATTTTTCAACAAGCTTCTTATTTATCTTGTAGAATGTTCAATCCATAGGCAAAAAAACAACAGCAACAATAAAATCAACAAAAAACATCCACAGCAGAAGAACACCAACCAACAAAACCAAATCAAACCTATATGACCAAAACATTAATGCAAGTTTAATATTAATAGTATTTCCAAGCATATGGGCTAGAATTCTGTTTTCCATAACATCAACCAGTTCATAGTTGTAATAGCCGTCCTATTTCAGAACAAAGCCATGTTTACAATGACTTATAATAATATGTCAGTCATGGAAGAGTTTTTGATGTCAAGGACTCCATTATATGTTTGGGTGCAAGTTCAACAACAGCTGCTCCAGATTTAAAGGAGGCAGTACTCAAGGGACAGACATTTCCTGAATTTATTTGTAGGGGCTTACAGAAAATGTTCAATACGTACCAAAATATACATTGTTCAAAGACTTTCACGCTTGAGAGTGAAACTCTCAATGTTTGATTCATAATGGCTATTTCACAAGCGCTTACAGGAAGTAAAACTGTTTGTTTTAATTGCATGCAGCAAAATGTTGGAAAAGAAAGATTTATATTCTCCAATGACAGTGAATGTTTGGGGCTAATTTTTCATGGTAACCATGGACAGAACATAAAGGAATATTATTTCAAGCACTACTCAAATTCTCAGACAACTTCAAGTCTAGCATCAGCAAATATGCATACTACTCTGTGCAGACTGCAACTTATTTTTTTGTGTATTACTATAATATCTTTAAATATAGGATATAATACCCATATAATTATGTTATTTTACCTTTATTATAATTCTCCATTGATAGGAAACATGAACAAGCAGTCAAGATGTTTGTTTCTTCATTGGACTCAAAATAAACCAATAAATCCAAAGTGATTCTAGATCAGGGTATGTTTAGTATGTTTATATGCACTCTATGATAATTGGAAAATAATGCATGCACTCATTTCTTTTAATGCAGTACCAACTCCAGTTACGAAATTATTTTCTGTTTCTGCCTTTCCTTTGTTGAGTACCCATGCAACACAATGAACACACAAATTACTTATGAATATATATGTTTTTGATAGTTGAGTTGAACAATTGTAGCAGCGGTTATAGAATACTTAAGATATCTCACGGTGTCAATACAGTTTTTTGCTACAGCTTAGACTGGCTCTTTCAAAACAAAAATTGGAAAATTAATGTGTCATCATTTTCCTATTGCATATGATGCAACTAAAACTATGATCTTATCTGAAGAAACATGAAAAACTTTCATCTTTCAAACAAACATTGCTATCTGCATTTTTGTAAAAGATCACAGAAATAAGTTACACAAAGAAATTATTGAAGAAGATAAACACTGGAAATTTGAGGACAGCACATCCCAGGCAAACAGAAGTAAAAAAAAAAACAAAAAAAACCCAAACATTTAAGATACAACATTCCAAATTTTGTTTTCTTTTAAGATTCAAATATCTTTCAATATCTGTATCAGCCAATGCTTCAAAAAGCAGCATCATCTTCCCCACCCAGAGGGTGTGGTTCATATCTAGTCTAGGGGAATTTTAGATTCTCATTATTTTGAAATATCTTCTTGGAATTTAGGGTCGTAAGGGTATCTGATCAAGTACTGCTGGTTGTTATTGCGTTTTGTAACATGCTGTTTCAGCTACTAAGGTGTTAACCGGAAGAATGATTGAGGAGAAATAAATGTCAAAGTATTACAAATGCATTTTATCTGGCTGTTGAAATTGTTCAGCTTCAGCATCACAGGCCCAATTCCAGAATGTTTTTCTTCCATATTCTAAGATGCCAACTTCTGTCTAAGCAAAAATAAAACATAAAATACCCTTCTCACAAGCTTTCATCACAGCAAAGGACAAATCTCAACACAATTCCAATGAAGTCCTGTGTCAGTTAAAACTCCAAGAAAACTATGATCTTCCAGCTGTGTCTTAGACCTCTCAAAGCACTAGGAAACACAGATATCTGTCCACAAGCATGGCCCTTATTTGCAGAAAAAAATGCTTTCAGTATCAACTACAAGAGATACAAAAACTAAAAGTTCGCCTTTCATTTCTTTTCTAGTCCATTCCTTCTGCTATTAAACTAATTTTCTCCCATCCTACACAACTTGATTGAAGCATTGTTTTTTGTCATAAACTATTTAACTGTAACCCCCACTTTTTAATTTTATTTTTAATTTATTTTCTAGAACAGTATTTCTAAATCGAAGGTTTGGTTTTTTACATGGTTTTGGTTTTTGCTTTTTACATTTGTTGTTATTTCACTTTTTTTATATAATAATAAACTTTAAAAATATAATTGAGCACAAAAAAAAGAATTGGATTTTCCTTTTTCTTTTGTTTTCATTAAGAAGTTATCATATATGTGTTATTTCATGTCAATCTGAAACTGAACAGAATTTTTGCAGTTTGCAATTGACTAACAAACCAGTTATTTACACCACTTATATTTCTAGAGTTCTAGAAACCATGACTACCTTAAATTTACCTGAACAAAGTGACGATTCAAGATTTAGATTTAGTATTCAAATGTTCCTCCTAAACCCCAAATTACTACCAGAGATTCTCAGATAACATCGAGAAAGTAAATTTAGCATACTTCTCATGCACAGAATCTGTTTCCTCTTGTCTTCAGCAGTGTTGGCAAGCTCTTCTCCAGATTTTCCTCAAATTCTTTTCAATACAGACTCAAACTTGTCTTCCACCGTCCATCCCACTTTCACCTTTCTTTGCCTTTTATCATTTAACCATTTCAAACTACAGCAACTCAGTAAGAGAAGTAAAGGAAGTATTCAGCAACGTCAGAGTGCAAAAATTGTATTTACTTTGTCACGCTGCATTTCAGCATTCATAATCTATTTAAAAGTGCTAGGTCAGATTTTTTGTGACTCAGAAACTGTAATATTTTAAAATGAAAGTTTTCTAAATTATTTTTTCTTCAAATTTTTGAGCTTCTAAAATTCACATTTTTAAGGCTTTTCTGTACGGGGACTCTCAGAAATAAAGTGAAAATTAAAATTCTTACTTTGGCAGATAACTTCAAGAGCTAAGCTCTGAATAAACAAACAAAGCAATCAGCAATAGCACACGTTTCTCCTCATATTCTGTGTATTACTGTTTAGATTAGACATTTCTCAACCAAGAGCTCTTTTTCTTTAAGACACAAGCTTAAAAAAAAAAAAAAAAAACATCTAGATACCACAGTAGCGCACACAAGCTCTGCAGAAAGAAATTGAAGCATAGTTTAAAAAAAAAAACAAGAAACCTTGTATTCTTGGATTAACCGATACAGAAACTGCACTGTAAAATCAAGTAAGCTAAGACTGACAATGATTATTTCTCACAGGTTTGATTCTTCTCTTACCAGCAGACAATTCTGTAAGAATTACATTTAGAACTGGAATAGTTGTGTTGGCAGGAACCTATAGAGATAATCTAGTCCAACTGCCTGATAACTTCAGGGCTAACCAAAAGTTAACATACATTATTGAGGGTACTGCCCAAATGCCCCGTGACGCTGACACCATCCACCTCTAGGAAGCCTATCCCAGTCTGACCACCATCATGGTAGAGAAATTTTTCATCAAGTCCAGCCCAACCCTTGTCTGGTACAGTTCTGGGATGTTCATACATGTCCTGCATCAGTTCCCAGGAAGAAGAGATCAACAGTTCTGTAACAATTTATAATGCTTATAACCCTATGTAATTACAATCCAGTTATGAACAATAGAACATTAGCCTTATGTCTTTTAATTGAGTTTATATTTCCATTTTCTGGGAAGCATCACAAGAAAAGAAGAAGACAAAGTCTTTAACCAAAGTTGTAAACGATATCAATTAAAAAAAAAAAAAAGTAAATTATTTCTCTATGATGTTACTGATCAGCAGCTTCTATTATTATTTAATTTCAATAGGGCTGGAAAATAAAAAGTGAGTTGTTCTCTTTGGTGTCCATTAACTAATTTATATCCTTTTATGGAGCTGGCTCACATCACTGTGTGTTACACCACCCAGCACAGTGACTCAGGGCATTAGGTAGTACTAGTGAATCACTGAATTTCTAGTGCAACTTTTATGAAGCTCTGAGGACATTTTCCTCAGGTTTTTCTGCCACTCCCAGAAGGTCATTCCTCCCTGATGAGGCAGAAACACTCTTCTCAGAAACCATCTCTATTGGTGGCAGAAACGTTTTTTTTTTAGATCCAGATTCCTAATTAATCAGCATGCAATCGTAATTCTGCTCTGCAATGTCCATTCTTCCATTTGCTTATCGCTACTGAGATTGTTCTCACTGTAAGGTTGAGTCATAAAACAATTGCTGACCTCATGTTCTGTGTATATTTTAAAAAAAAAATCCTCAATGCATCAGATTTCCTTTAAAGTGCAACTGTCCTCCTGTCCAAGGGTATATGTCAAAGAATGAATGAGGATGGCCAACATGCTAATAAGATCATTTTCCACAAAGAGGTTTTCTGATCACTCAAGGTCCAATAATCCATCAAAGCCTTCTCCCTACCCCATCACATATCTCAAGGTGACAGAAAACTTCAAGACTAGCTGAATGGTAATTCATATTGTTTTCAGTGACACAACTCATGCGGCACAAAGAACCACGAGACTGCTCCTCAAAGAAATCCTGCTGCACAGATATAAAGAATAGTGCAGCTGAAGTGCTTTGCACAGCCTACGCTATGCAATGAATGAATGTTCATTCATTGAGCTGAGTGAACATCAGAGCAGTAGTAAAAGTGTAGATAAACTTACAATTGGTATTAATTAGAAATCCTTATGAATGACACTCTTAATAGCCATAAATAAGCATAAATTAAGTAAGTTCAAAGGAGATAAATCTTCTGTGACAAACTATAGACAACAATCACTGTGCTGTTGCTCTTTACACAGATCTTGCCTTTAATATAGAGGGTGTTTATAAATACACAAATATATATGTATACAAGAGCTGTTTTGAAAACAATGCCTCCTATTTTATCACGTTGGCCCAGAACATCAGATGTGGATGTTGGTTGGTAGTATGGGAACAGAGGTTCAACCTTCCCACCAATATTTCATTACATTTTGTTGCTGTGTGACTGATGGCAGTAGAGGGGCAGTCTGACAGAATGGTGTCTGACATGGAAGCAAAGGTGTATCACTGAATTTCTCCATGTAGAAAAAATAGCTCTCAGTAACATTCACTAATGCTTGCTGAATGTTGAAGGAGATTAATCAATGAGTGTGAGCACAGTGAAGGCTAGATGGTATGTTTCAACAGTGGTGACAACACATCACCTACTCTGGAGCAGATTGTTAGAAGTGTGCCATGCAGTACATTTCAATCCCACTGAAATACAGAGCACACAATTCTCCCTATGGTTCTTCAGTCAAGCAATGAAAGAAGTTTATTGGAGCTTCGGTGACAAACTTGAAAGAAGCATGATTCAACAATGTAGCGTTTGGAACTTGTACTCAGTAAGACCATTAGACTTCAGAGAGACGTAGACAGAAAGTCCTTAAAGCAACTACTATGTGGATCAACATTTTAAAACTGCTAATAACAGAAAATCCTAAGATACTAACAAAACAGAAAATAGTTGTTTTCCAAAAAAGATTATCAAGAGATCAAAAGATTATGTACCTTCTACTGTCATCCAACTCAAGAGACAGAAAATAGCCTAGGGACGGGAGTCAAGGTAATTATTGTTAAGTGTTGAGACACTCCTAAATTTATGGTGAGGGGCTCAAAACAAGGCATCCTTTACCTGTAGCTACCATTTTAGTAAAAAATACTGGCATTTGACCACCTAAAACAGATGACTTTCTTAAGTGCTGCTGTATTTTTTCTAAATAATATAGCTGCTATACATGATGATACGAACAGCATACAAAGTTGTCCTCTCTATTAATGAGGGTAGCAGGAACTTCATCTATTCAATTTAACTGTGGTCTGGATATACTCAATAAAATCTTCCATGAAAAGATAGATGAATGCAGTAACTGGAATGCGTAAGGATGTGCTAGGAAAGTTACAAATACTAAGGAAATGCTTCTCCAAGAGATTAATAGAGCGCTTCCAAAGAAAGAAATCCATATCAGAATGTTACAACTTTTTTAATATGCTAATGGGAGTTTTAGAAGACATTTAAAAAACAAATTAAATGATACAGAATAAAAGCATGGAAGGAGCAGCCACTCACTGTGAGAGGACCTGTAACTACAGCTAAACAGAAGTTTATAATTTCAGTCATAATTTAGAAACTTGGTGAGGAGAGCACTGCTGCAAGCTTTTCCACTGCTATTGTCCAGCATGTGAGTAACCCACAGGAACCACCCTGTCTTGGACCAGGAGTGCTTCTCCCTCCTGCCAGCTCAGGCTTCCTGACAGTTGTAATAAGCATTTTTAAAGTATACACGCATAGCTAAAAATTCTGGCTTAGCTGTAGTTTGTTTGTAAAACTGACATGTAAATGAATTAAAAACAAAACGAAACAAAAACAAAAAAAAACACAAAAAACACACTGAAATAACCTTTTCGTTAGGTTACTGGAAGCAGAGTAATAATATTTTTTCTTTTTTCTTCAGCAATACAATCATCTCAAATCTTCACATAATTCTTCTCATGCGTATTAAAATATAAGTTCATATGAATGAAAGATAAAAGGAGGAATAATAGATCTTCAATATTTAGCAGTGCTACAAAACAGTGATGGGACTCTGCAGAAGACAATGTTATGAAATGAACTAACTGCTCACACACCGAGTTTAAGAGATTATATTTTTTCCACTTGTTTACTGTCTGGTTACCACAGCAATACACAGTCTGTTTGCTTTAAACATTACGTGGACAGTAGATTTGCTAAAGGCACTTTTTTCTCAGCTTTGTACTGTACACTCACTGATGATTTCGGGCCAAAGAGGACGCAAGACCATGAATGCACAAAACCCCACAGAATCCAAAATGAACTTCAGCCAATCTCAGATTTAGAGCACCAAAATGTCAAACTACAGCTGCTCTGCCTTAATTAAGAGATGTTCTGCCCAGTTTAACCCAATCCCTTTCTTCCATAGAGGAGCATTAATGACCAAAACAGTTTGAGTAGTGTATACACCTCAGTGAGAAATACCCTGCTTCACATTCCCCTTTTTGCAGTTTGCATCTCTGTATTAGACAGAAATATAATGACAATTCACTTCAGAAAAAAGCCTTCCATACAATTTATAAAGATTTAAAATATATGTATTTAATGAGTCACTACGTAACTCTCACAGTCTATAAGTCCTTAAAAAAAGCAAACTGTAATTTCTTGAATAGATTTAGCATATTTTTTTTTCTTTTTTTCTTTTTTAAGAAAAAGATGTCACTGGGCAATAAAAAATATTCCATAAATTTAAAAGATAATTTCAAAACAGAATGGATGAAAACCCCACTCATTCTTTTTCTGCTTTTCAGGTTACTGCAGCATGCAATTTCCCACATAAACTACTTTAAAACCAAGCAAACTGCAACCATCAGCAGCCACTGCAGTTTTCACAAATCTTAGATACATCTAGCACTGCTGGAATAAGTGCTAGAGAACTTAATGGTTGTTCTTTTTAAACTATTGTCTTTCAGGATTTACAGCAGTATATATATGTATATATTTATTATTTATTATTGTATAATATTATTGTATTATTGTATATTATTACTCTATAATATTATTGTATATTTAATATTTGCTTTCCCAAATGTAACAGCACTATGTTCTCCTCTAATTCAAGAATAAGAAGCAGTCTCTGTTCACCACACTCAATCTAACTCAAAGGTTTCACAACCACATTCCCACTGCCAAAACATTTCCTCATGAGCAGGCCCTGATTACTACATTAAACAATTTTATTTCTTTTCTTTAAAAAAAATAAAAAATAAAAAATTGATCTCAGAATTTTCACCAAATCTCTTAAACTGTTTAGGAGATTGAATTATAAATATGTTTTTCAAATGTATTTCTTCCAGCTCTAGCATACAGCAGAAGGTATCTGCACATATTCATTTAGAATTCAGATCAGTAATTTCAAAAAATTCACTGCCATTCTAATAAAGCAACAATTAGCTCAGATTTTGTTATGGACAATAACATACATCATAAAGTTTGCATCTGTACAAGTTTTAGATGGCAATGTCTGCTAACAGCCCTAGAAATGAAACAAAACAACGAAGAGAATTTGACAGTGCAGTAACTGTAACATGAAATTTTGTGCATACCTGCATACCTGAATGCTACATGGCTCCTAACTATGCAGAGTTTACACAGCATAAGATTATTTTTCCCTGAGCTTATAGCTACAATTACACTATTTTAAATGCACATATTCATTAATAGATCTACTACCAGCAAAACTGTACTGGGAGAAAGCAATTTAACTTCTTGCTTTTCCAGTTGTCAAAAAGCATCCACAAAACATAAGCACTGCGACAAAGTATTTGAATTCCAGTTCCAATGTCCAAGTTTTATCCATACCTCAAATCACTATAATATGATCCCAAGCACAGGAAAACTGACAAGAAGTACAACTCCATCCTTCATTTAATCCTCTTCAGCAAGGCCCCTCTTAAGAACCTTTAAAATATCCATCTATACTGAGCATATTTTCCAGCTGAATTCTAAATCTGTTCAACTGAGTTTGATTTTTTTGGTTGGTTGTTTTTTTCTTTTTTTTCTTAACGAGATGATAACATTCAACTTGCTTTCACGACAATAAAAAAAAAAAAAAAATTGCCTACTTGCCTCATGATAACCTACTGCCATTTCCACCACTCAAGGAATGCACTTACACTTATTTGTTCTTCATGTCAGCCTCAGTGATACTGCATTTCTTCACTATGTAGACGATAAGCATTAAAACAGATATACGAAGAGGCAGATCACTTGCAAGCACATTTTAAAATGTTTGGTTTCTGATAGAGTTTTAAGTTCTTGATTTTGCCTTATCTGATTTATCTAGAGGCTGCAGTCTCTAGGTGCTCAAAAATTAAAAATAAATAAATAAATAAAAGGAAAGGGAAAAAAAAAAAGAGTAAGAAGTCTACTACCATTTTAAAGAGTGTAGCCTGTGGGAAAAAAAAATTGTACTTCACTCTAGCTTTCACAGATCTTCAGCTTAAGCTGTTGTAAATTTCTTAAAAGAAAAACACAATAAAATCTGAGACTGAAATGTAGAACTTGCAGGTCAGTTAAATACTTAAATTTCAAAGCATGGTAGAGAAAAAGACAAAGATTAATACAAGTTCTCTCTAAATATTGTGAGAATTCAACAGCTTTTTATTCTCTGAAGACATATTAAAATACCATATTATCACAAATAGCAAACAGTAGCTATGTCCTCAAATGATTTCAACAGAAAACAAGATTTCAAGGAAGGAACAAAAGACAGATAACTAATCAAATGCTAGACTGTGAATGGTCAGTAACTAGTTTTGATCAGAAGTATTTTTCAGAAGCATCTCCTCATGAAGGGTCTATGTTAGCACTACACAGAGAATGATCGACATGTTTCCTTTCAGTTCACTTCAGCTAAATTATCTAAATTCAACTTCTAGCCTTGTTCTTTCCTATGAAAGAAACTTACTACAGTTGATAGAAAAGGCCTTAATGACTGTTTGTCATGCATTTGGTACCTTTAGACTTCTGTTGAAAAATCTTGAGGAGACATAACAGGATGTATTACACTAGTATAAGTCTCAGAGCAACAGAATAATAAAATGTCTCAATCACTACTCTTCTACTGTTGAATTTTTATCATAGAATCACACTAGCAGCTCATCCTAAGCTGTCTGCTCCCTGAGGTCTCCAAACCCATTTCAGAGTTGTTAGTCATACCATAACCTCATGTTCCCTCTTGCCGCATCCTTTATTTAGCTTTGATTTATATTGCGTGTATTGTGTGCAAATGGACCTACTTTACCAAACAAAGTGAATGACTGTTTGTACCTCTAGTTAACTACTCCTTTATCAGCTTTTGTACCATATATGTAATTTGGAAGAATAACTTTGGAACAGTGTCAAGCGTTTCCTACGATTTTCCTGAGCTTCCTTATTCAGTGTCTGTTTACTAATGATTAACAACTGCTTAGCAAAAGAACTTGTCTGCTGAAGACATCCACAGCCTTTTTCAGTGCTCATACAAGGGGACTTTATATTTTCAGTAGCCTCTTTAGAAATAAAATACACACAGTACAATTATTGTCTTAGAGTCACTGCACAGTATAAAAATAAGAATCATAGCTACTACTTATTTTACTGAGGCTTAAATCCTTAGATATTTCTTAGGAAATATTTAAAAGCAATTTTCCTGTAAAATATGGAAAAATGATAAGTTACCTCAAAAACAATCTACAGTAATATCCCTTACACACAGAACTCCTTAACTCATTTCTTCACTTTTACATGAGTCTCTGCAATTTTATTTCCCAAGTAAACTAACAACTACAGCTATTTCAAACCTGGTCCTTTTCTAGGGCACTCCAAGATGTCTGTTGCTGTTTAAGAAATAAAATGGGATAAACGCTCACCACCAATCACATTTTCATTCTGTAATCCCTTAGTATGTTAGCAGACTTGTCTTTTGTTTGAGACTGACTACAGTTTGGACGGCTTCAGACTTCAAAAAGGACAAGTACATATCCACTATACACTGACAGAACCGTAGCAAGTTTTCAAGACTTCCCTAACATCCTAAGTATTTAATGTTAATAATTTACTTGAACGAGCTAGAAATCAGTTCAAACAATTATTCTTGCTCTCTTGAACACTTTTAAATTATCATTCTCCCCAAGAAACTTGTGTCCATCTATGTAATATCTTCCTTAGTAACTAATGGATTGTCTTTGTGACATACAAATATTTTTGCTTTTCAGATTCAGAAGAAAAACACTAATGGAACATTATGGCCTTTTCTGAAGTAATGGGAACAATTTTTTCATCATTTGGTACTAGAAATACATTAAGTGTCACAAGGCTACATTTAGAAAAAAGAAAAAAAAAATGCTTCCCTGCTCTAATTCCTACCAGTTGCATATTTATCCCTTTCATTACTCTTCTTCTGATTTATTTTTATAACTTCAACTTTTTTCACTTATTCTTTCGTATTTTCAAACTCCCATTTAAGCAAGAAAAGTGTTACTTCTGTTTTCTTAACTATAAAGCAGACTTTTAACCATATAGATGCTCCAGAACACAGTCATATAGATAGATGCATTTAACTCAGAGAACTGTATTGTCATTACTACCTCTTCTGGAAGCAACATGAGGAACAAAGCGAATGAAACAGCCTCTGTATCTACATTTTAAAAGTCCACTGTTATCTGCACTTACCAAATGTATAGCTAAAAAAAAAATATGTTCAAAGCTACTTTTTCGGTTATCAAAAATACCTTTTGTCCTGTTGTGTAGCATCATGAATTCAGTCTCCTAACTGCTGAAACATTTTAGTAGCTCACTTCATAGCTGCCATGTGAAGAAGCACACAAATTTCTTAACTTCTGGAGTAATAGGAGGACAGATATGAGGATACCTCTAAACTCAAACTCCCAGACAGCAGACAAGCATACTGCCAAAAGGCCACAGATGTATCCCACATGTGGTGCTGAAATGGTGGTACTGAAAAACATGGAAATTCTTTGTTTATAATACACTTGTGTGATTTACAGCTGTAATACGCATCAGCTCAGCATTTCAGTTTTATATTTTAAAGCTATAATAATTTTAAAGCTATATTAACAAATAGATATCTTTTTAAGAAAGGAATAAAAAAAAAAAAAATCAAGATAAAGAAAACTGGAAAGTAAAGCTTTCGAAGAGGAGATGAGAATTATTTTTTTCCACTTATGTTTATTTGGAGCTGAATAGAAATTACTGCAAAAATGTAATCACATTTTTCTATTCCAAATTCAGACACTAATTTTACCACTTTTCTTCTTTTTTTTTTTTTTTTTTTAAGTGAAAGAAATAGAGACTTTCTATTCTGCTCAGAATAAAGTCTCCATGTAAGAAGCTGTATGTGAATGAAGTACTGTTGCACCTTTATCACTAAAACTATCTACAGACAGCGCCAAGAAATAATACTGTCAAATTGAACATCACTAGTCTGGGGGAGTGGAGAGGAAAAGGAGATGGAAATCTGCCTGGGCTGACTCACTGTCAAGACACAGTAAAGAATTATTGCTGTACAAACCCCACGTTATTGAGACACATATTGGCTGACCTAACAGCTAGTTTTTAAAGCATAGAACAAATACGAGAACCAAGCTCTCCCTTCATACCCTGCACTTCCCTTTCCAAAAAAAGGACAACTAAACTTCTGAATTGCATTAGTTTTCAACTGATGAAGACTTCAAACACTGGAAGTGATGGGAATTTTGAAGTTTAATCTGAAAAGCTGCGCTTCAGAAGAGTTTGTTTCAGTAGGATCCAACTATCACCCAAGCAATGGGTACTATTTCCGAAACCTAAACTCAAGTGAATTTTGACAAGCAACTAAATTAAAAGTTCCAAGGACAATTTCTTGACCGCTCTACTACTGACTCACCTCACCACGCTTTCCCATTTATGTGAGGTTTCTCATGTAAAGTTTGGAATAAGCTTGTAAGTAGAAAAACACACAGATTTATTAAATATGTTTACAAAGCTTTCATAAAGATTAGAAGACAAATGCAGCTATTTTGGTTTTAAAAATCACTATGTAGGGAATTAGGAGATACTGACTTCAGCAAAAAATTCACCATTCTTCTAGTGTTATCACAGCAGAACTTTCAGCAAAAAGATTGCATTCACAGATGAAAATATCCAAACCAATATGGCTACAAAGTAATAGCACTACTTTTACACTAACATGTATTAAGTATTCATTTCTTTGCCAGTAAACGTTGCCGTCTGTAGTAACGGTAACACTGAAATAAACTAAGTGAATAGCACCAGGTGACTTCAAGTGCTATGAAATAATGAGTTTAACTGTTTATCTACCAAACGTTCTAAAGTTACTTTCCATGCCCATGGGAAAGAACTGATGGAAACTCAAGATGTTGCCTATCTTCTATAGGTGTCAAGTTGATAAGGAATGGAAAATTTAGGACCTGTAAAACAGCTGTGCATCCACTCTGACCAAAAGATAATCCTTGAAAACAAACACTAAGGAAACTAGATCCTATCTCTTAAACAACTATCCTTAGGCTATGGCTATGAATACTTTTCTTCACTGAAGAGAGCAGCTGGGATCTGTAACAGAACCATCTCCTAACCTAAATGCTTGAACTGAGTGGAAACCAAGAGCTCATTTATTACAGACAGCACTTGGGAAAGTCTTAATTTTTTTAAAGAAAGCGGTATGGACTTGCCAACATCTTAGTTACAACTGCAGATTTAACCAGTGTAATCATATAGCAAAATTTCTGGCTTTTTAAGATGAGGCTTATGAGGAGGAGGGGAGGAGAAGAATGGCCACCATATTAACACTTCAATGACATGGAGAGGACTACTTGGAAGGAATTCTTTCTATATTTTGAGGAAAGTCTGTGTTGAAGGAAAATCGTGTGGAGAATTCTCTTAAGCTATAACCTCTATCCGAAGTATGTGA
Source organism: Lagopus muta (assembly GCF_023343835.1). Classification (NCBI taxonomy): domain Eukaryota; kingdom Metazoa; phylum Chordata; class Aves; order Galliformes; family Phasianidae; genus Lagopus; species Lagopus muta. The sequence goes on from NC_064472.1 coordinate 62,342,820, forward strand.
TCAGCCATGAACATAGCTGGTATCTCTACTGATGAAACAGTTTTGTTTAGGCACTGGTTTTGTCTGATATGCAAAACAGATACTAAAATTTTAATGTTCACAGATGAATTATTCCTCTTGGCAGGGGTATTCTTACAGCAAGAAGAAAGAGAATAATTTGGAACATACAGTGCATCTTGGAATACTATCACAGAATGGTTTAGGCTAGGAAGATATTCTGGAGATCATCTTGATTAACTTCATCGGCTCAAGCAGCATGACCTTCAGCCAGTTGCCCTCAATCATGTTCAGATGGCTTTGGAATGTCTCTAAGGAGAGTAACTCCATAATCTCTCAAGGCAACTCTATTATTATCAAGTGCTTAATCTTTCTTCATTTATACACTCTTCCACCAGTATTTGAAGCTGCTCAGTTACACAGTGGGGTTATAAATTAAATAAAAGATTTTATAATCCCAGGTAACTCTATAAAACATACATTCCCTTAGCTACATCTGCTTTAGGGATAGTTTCACAAGGTTTTGTTTATGTTTAAGTCAAAGAAAAGGTGAAGTAATGTAATTTGGTTATAACACTGCTTGTTAAAGCTAGCAGTCACTCAGGAGATAGATGAAATCATTTACATTTTTAAAATCAATGCATATTACTATCATTCTTGAATATGTCTAGGCAGAGCTCAATAAAGCCTGGTGTATTTCGGCTTTCCAGCACATATAAATGGCTCTCTAAATGAAAGATAAAGAAGACAACTTTCTCTTACTATACATTTTCTCATTAAAGATATTGAAAACAATATCATCAGAGCAATGAAATGTTAACACTTCTATGCCTTAATGCCTTACTTATGGAGAAACCCACACAAATACTTATTTAACATATATTAATAAATTCTTTACCATATGAAAATACATTTCATTCTGAAGTCATGGTACAGATTAAACTTGTAGCTCTATGGAAAAGGCTGAATATTATGAAACTAGTGTTATTGTCCAAAACTGCACGGACCAGAAATCTGTAAGTTTCCTGATTTTTTCTTTCATTTTTTTTATTGTTGTTTTGTTTGTTTTTGTTTTTGTTTTTTTTTTTTTTTAAATCAAAAGTAGTTGAACCAAATCATTTTTTCAGGATGAAATGCATGAACTAATGCATGAACTACATACTTTTAAATTTCTGGTAATTTCTTCCATATTGTTAGGTTAGCAACCTTCATTTTAGGAAGGAATACTCTAATCAAAAGAGCAGTTACTCTTACCAGTCTTACACATTAACATATGGGCTATGCTCCTTCCTGTTATAGCTTTGAAAAGACTCCAGTGGAAAAAAAAACAAACAAACATGACCCAGGAGAAATCCAATGCATCTCAAAAAAAATATTGAGAATTTAACTGTGGATTCAAGCCTCAGCTTATTCTGAAGAAATGCAGATCTTTGAAATCTTTAGAGCGTAGGACTGACATGTGGTATCACAAAAATTCTGGTAGATGATTAAACTTGCCCTTGCCTTCTTGTACAAGGTACCACTATGGGAATGGGGAAATTCAATTTCTTAAAGGAAAAAAAAAGAATGAAAAAAAAAATACAGCATAGAGACCAGGACTAAGACTGGTTATGCACACTGCCAAATTGTCACTGAACCTTGCATGCATAGTTATCAACTTGAGACACTTACATGCCATGAAATGCAAGCCTTTTTTTTTTTTTTTTTTTTTTTTTTTTTTTTAAAAAAAAAAACAGTAACAGAGTTGAACAATAACTAAATAATAAAACCATAGAATGGCCCGGGTTGAAAAGGACCACAATGATCATCTACTTTCAACCCCTCTACTATATGCAGGGTCACCAACCACCAGACCAGGCTGCCCAGAGCCACATCCCTATCTTGAATGCCTCCAGGGATGGGGCACCCACAGCCTCCTTGGGCAACCTGTTCCAGTGCTTCGCCACCCTTGAGTGAAAAACTTCCTCTTAATATCTAACCTACACCTCCCCTGTCTCCTTTTAAAGCCATTTCCCATTGTTCTATCACTATCTACCCTAATATATAATTTAAATATACACTATATATATACACCATAAAAATACCTAAAGATCCCTTATCAACAAGTAACTGATAACTATTTCATTGCATTTGCATTTTCACCAAATTCTGAGCTCAAAAACTAGTAATGCTCTCTGCATGTCCTTTTAGTATCAACTACATAATGTTAGAAAAGCATTAACACAAGAAATGGCCAAAAAACATGTGTATATGAAGAAAATAGTACAACAAATATGAAATGATTTTGTAGATATCTTTCTTTAGACAGACATGGAAAAAAATGTATTGCCTAACAAATAAAAGATACCAGGCAATTCCTATAGGCTATTATATATATTATTCTCAGGTGTTATTCTTCATCCGTTTCTATTTCTCTGAAGCTCTTTAAGGATTTGGACACTAACTGATACATGAAAATGTAAAAGAAAACATGGTCCAGAGACACAGGACCCTGAGTGAAACATGATACGGTTATGCCATCTGAAAAATGCATGTGTAATTCTGATTTTGGCATCCTACTGATTATGTATACTGCTCTTTCTAGTCCTTTCTTGATTAAAGACCTTTGTTCAGAAAGGGAAGCACATGCATTTCCAGATGGCATAAATATGCTGCAATGACTGAACATTTCACGAACATACGCAGAACTGACAGCACACCAGAAAGAAAACACTGCATTCGTATAATATAAGTAGACTAACCATGCAGCTCAATTAAGATGGTCTAAACCTGAAGATACACCAACTTCTAACTTAACAACAGTTAATAAAAAAGATAGAAAATAAACTGCAGTAGTAGATAGATTTTAAGATATCAGCTTATTCAACAAAGGTCAAACAAAACCAAGGTGTTTTTTTCCCTATTTCTGATCAAATGTTTTAAACCATTAGTTCACACAAGGTTAGCTTTAAAATATTTGCTTTATGTTCAGCTTGATATCTTACTTTTCCTGCATATCTTAAATCTTGTTGATATTATTTACACTCAAATTCAGCTCCTCTCTCAAAGTTGATGACTCTCAGTTCTATTTATATTTCAAGACCTTTTACCTCCTTCAGTCCATTGCCTTAAAGCCCCGTCGTCTGCTCAGCTTGGCTAAATCCTACACTTACTTACTCTTCCCCTTTCAGATGTTGATTTTTATTGTTTAGGGTTACAGATATCAGAATCATATTTGCTACTAAGGTCAGTAAAGCATGCAATGGTTTCAGCTCAAATCTCTCCCTTGACCTCAGTCTGATGTTCTTGCCATTAACAGTGACATCTTGCTAAGTATTTTCCTCCTCCAAAATGACATCTTTTTCCCTCCTAAAAAATTTAGAGCAAGCATAAATTTTTATCATTTTTCCTCTTGTGTCTGAATTTTCAGTGGAGGTAGACTCCACTTTTCCATGCGCCACAGTAGCTATAGGAATCCAGCGCCATGACCAAAAAATGTAATGGTGGGAAAAATAAGAGTGTTTACCCCAATCTTTCACAAATCAAACATATTTCATTACTGCTAGTGGCTTTAGTCTTACCTTGTGGAAAATATGATGCAATTTATCTTCTGACATTCTAGTCACTAAGAGAAAGGATTTCAATCATTTCAAGAACTCCTGAGGACTACAGTCAAGAAGGAAAAGTAAATTAGCATTATGAATCAAATGTACTTGCCATATACACAGTGAAGACTTGACTAGGATTTCACTTGCAACAGCATAAGGGCCTTGTTGACACTGTAGAGCCCAAACATTCTCACTGTTAAAATCATTATTATCCATTTCCAATGCCCCTGCACCAGTTCTGACTTGAAAAACAGCATTATTTAGCTGCTCTAATAGAGAGCTAACAAACAAACTCTGTCTATGTCACCTCTGCACACAATCTGTAAGAACTGTTTTTTAATTACAAATTTAAAAGGACTTTAGCTTGAATAATTTGTACTCTTTAGTGCCCTCAATCATTAAATCGCTAGAGCACTGTCTTGTTAAATATACCTTTCTCTGCTTTGAGGTATTTGAGATGAACATGAAGGACACTGATTTTCTAACCACAAATTATAAAGTGTGAGAGTTCAGGAGAAGCTCTTTAAATTCATGAAAACTGCTGAAGCTATTACAAGAAACACTGAATGCTTGTATAGAAAAAGCAGAGAGACAAACTTCATTTCTGATCAAGTAGTTTTGGAAGTGATTATGGAACAAGTTTAGTTTGAACATTTTGTTAATTCTCTCTCAAGACAAAGGACAGGTATATAAGCTTAATTTTTCAGAGAAAGGATTTTCTTTCCGCAACTATGTTGGTTTTATCTTTAGACTATGTCACTGTAAAAAGAATTTTAAAATGCAACTATGTCAGGCAGGTAATATGCAAAACTTACCATGATCAACTGACTAGAACAAATACTTCTAGCTACCCTATGTCTAAATAACTTACTAAAATACATTTTTTTACAAATACCTTGAAAAATAATTTCTTTCACAACCTCCAAGGACTCCTGGCAGCAGAACATCTTAATTAGTAACTTTACAGGTGTTTCAAACTAACACACAAATTTACCACCAGGCTGATTATTCCATGGACCTGTTAAATGAGAGAATTCATTTTGGACTTTACAGCAAATAAAAATATATTTTTGCCTCCCATAACAAAGAACAAAACCGCCAGCATAAATTCTTAGAAGTATAATTGGTTTGCTATATATTTCACTGCTGTAAAATGTATATTTTTGCAGTGCACAAAAATTAGAATAAATACTTCATATTTTAATGAGTTTCAAATAAAAAATGGACATGTGATGAGCACACTTCTGAAGTGCACAAATTTTTCCAGACAATCAGCAAATTTGCTTAAGTAGTAATTTGTCTTACTGATTTGCAATGAGAGCCATTTCTGGCAATACAGCAGTGGCTGTGCAGGTATCTCTACAATCTAGGCCAACTAGGGAAGAGAGTGACCAGAGAGAAAGACTATTTATTTCCTCACAGTTGTCAGCTTGTAGACTACTGTCATTACTAATACATGGTATTATCAACTCCATTCCTATATTGTTTGTGTGGAGAGGGTTCTTTGGAGAATAACAGATTAGCAAGAAGATTGACTTTGCAGAAATCGTCATGGTGTAAAAGACAACATTAATCAGGACATCATTTCACTGGGCTCAGTGATTTACATAGACTCTATTGACATAAACTGCATATGACAATTTTTCAGTTTTGATTCTTATTATACATGTGCATTTATTTGAAATATCCCTTTAAAAATCTTTCAGTTTTCTATTCACTGTTAAGTACACTCCTGGTCACAATACCAATTCTGAGCTATGTTACAAACAACATTTAGTTACTGCTGAGAATGACTTAAAATTGTGTTATTTGATGTATGTCAGCATAAAATATAAATAGCATGGACAAAAAAAAAAAATCAAGGTGGTGAATGGCTGATTTACAACACCAGTTTCTCAAAGTAGGTAGCAAGATTATACTTGCAGTTCCTTTTTAGATCAGGAAACACAAAATGATAGGAACTTCTATTTTTCAATTCGTAGCCAAGAAATTTAAATATACATACATACATATATATATATATATAAAATATTATAATATATATATTATATATTATATATATATATATATATTATATCTCTATATAAATATATCTATATATAAAATATAGATAGATATTTAATGTATCAGTTGCCTCTCTAGTCTACTTTAAAGGCCAAGATAAGCTCACAACTTTTCTCCAGCTTTCTTTCAGATTTCCAAGTCTACTTCTTTTGTTTTTTACTGATAGTGATTTTGTTCAGGGAAGAGGAAAGTAGAGGCTTATGCTACAGTGAAAGAATACAGTCAGCACTGTTCCAACTAAACAGTAAAATCAATATATATACTGTTTCTTGGATGGACTAGCTGAATACAGGCTAACAATTTTTTTTGTTTGTTTTAATTAGACTTGGACAGGTTCTAAACAAAGCTGCAAAGTAATATGAGTTCAGTTTGAAGTCATTAAAATATATTTTCTATTGTTGCTGTACAGCTCACAGGACAAAGCGCAAAGAGAACTTGCATGGAACTTTACAAGAAGTTGTAAATTTCAGGATATTATTTAGACTTCTGCATTAAACCAACCTACTTAAGTTAAAACTTTATCCCTATCTAAACTGCAAATGTTACACATCACCCAAAAATAATGACCATACTTCATTCACTATTGCTTAGTAATTAAATAAAATAGATTTAGAATAATCAAACAATAATTAACAATTTACATATAAATACACTATATGTACAGACAAACCCCTCTTGTACCAGATTATACAAGATAACTTGTATCTGATTACGAAAACCATTGATAAAAAGCTTATATCAAATATATAGACCGCAGGTATGCAAAGCTAAAATGACAACTTTTTACAGCTCTGATTACAGTGTCATGGATGTTATTTGAAGTAAATTCCACAACACCAATTCCTAGGTTGGAAATACAGGTTACTATTGGAGGGCAGAGGACAGATGTTTGTAACTTTTCTTCTCGTACTGATATCTTACTACATTTTTTTTCCCCACCAGATTTTTGTTTTCCTCCAAATGTTTATGTCTTGCTAAAAGATTCAGAACAGTAAAGCACTGCAATAATTCAGACGGAATGAGCAATAACAATCAGCTGATTGTTTCCAAACTCCTTTCCAGTAGCAAGGACCCGCCACAAGTTAGCATGTGTTCCAAATGTGGTCCCAAAATAAATTCCTTCTTACAATTCTGAGAATTTAGAAGCATCTAATAAATGCAATTATATGTTAAAGAAGATATCAAACCAGCACATCACTATGTCAAACCAGAATATCACAGAGAATGTGTGGAAAGCTCAGTAATACATTCAAAGAAACATCAATTTCCATGAGTGGATTATAAGACTTGACAGCAGTACAGAAAATCACCACTAACAACAACAAACACCATCAAGTACCACAACTCTGCTTCAAAACACAACCTTACTACAGCATCTAAAAACACCATCCTAACTTTGGCAAGAGGAGCTATTTCTCTAAAAAAATTAGGTAATTATTTATTCCTGCTCCGCTGCTCCCACTTGTGAAGACAATCCACAATGAAGTGCGATATCAGTCTTCTTCAAGCTGAACAAACCATCCACTCATCACAGCTCTTTCCCCCTAGACAGTTACCATCTTTGTAGCCCTCCTTGGGATGCTCTCTAACAGTTTTATGCCCTTTTTGTCCTGCAAAACTGCACACCGTACTCAAGGTGACGCTGCACCACTGCAGTGTAGAACTTAACAATCATTTCCCTTGACTAGCAGGCAGTACCACGCTTGATGCACCCCAAGATATGATTGGCCTCACAGGCTGCCTAGGCACTCTGTTGACTAGTGTTCAACTTGCTGCCAAGCAAGACCGTTCGATCTCTTTCAGCTAGGTTGCTCTTCAGCAGAAATGCAGTGCTGGGAAGTGGGAGGAAATTATCAGCTTGGGTTTTAGTTCTGCACCCCAATAGAGATTTAGTGAGACCCCAACAGATTTCTAGTCTACCACCTTAACCACTTGGCCACAGCTACACCAATGTACAACCTACAAATATCAATTATGCCCTGGGAAAATGCGTATGCTTTGTATGATCAAAAACAAAAAGCATGGAGCTCAAAAGCAGTAAAGAAACGTTTCATATTACTAATGATATAATACCTGCAGAATAACAAGGATTTGTGTGCTGTAAACACAAAAAAGGAAACTAGCATCAGTTATGTTTTATATTAAGCAAAGCAATTCAAAATGAATCTTAGATGAAATATCAAATGCTATTTGCAGGAACCCTGAGATTTAAAAACCAACAAAACACAATGAGACAAATGCTCTTTTACGGAACAGTTTCTCACACAATGATACCAACCCAGAATTCAAAGACCTAGAAATGTGTTCTTGAAATTGCAAAAATGTGTCTGGGAAACATGTTTCTGTCACAGAGCCACATTCAAAATTTGACAAACAATCTATCTTCCAAAGCACTGCTGAGTTATCTTATAGAACACTTCTAAATGAAAATCTGATTCACCTAAAATTTAACATATATATGAAATTTGGCTTAAAATTTCAAATCGCGAATTTAAAAAACATAGAATTTATCCTCACTGACAGAAAATTAAAAATAAAAAAAATTAAGTTATGTCACATGCTATCTAGTAGTAGTTAGCATTCCCCAGAATTCTAAGTTCAGTTTACAGCATGTAAAGTAAGGCAGCAAAATTAGATTAGTGCTATTCTATCAGGAAGCAGCTGATCTTGATTTGTTTATTGGGCAATTAAATTAGGAACTTGTTTTCAGAGGTCAGAGCAATTTTTCTTTTTTGGGGGGGGGGGGTCAGAATTACTAATATACAGAGTCCCCATGACACAAATGAACAAGCAAAGATGCGTAAGTACGTGCACTAATGGGGAGGGAGAAAATTCTGTTTGTTTGTTTTCTTTGTATTCTTTTTTAACGGCAAGGTAATGTATTTCAAATGTATCTTACAATACCTGAAGAGTTCTTAAAGTTACACTTCAGGTGAGATGGGGATAATCTTGTAGCTTTCAAGCCTGAGATTATGTAATAGCTACACCCATGTTTTGTTATGTACACATATAAACATACTAGTCCTAAACTGAGCTTCTGAGAAACTAATTCAAGTGTATGCTCTTAAACCCTCAAGTATATAGATATAAGTGATAGAGAAGAACCATTGCCCTTACACTGAGCTACTTTTAAATCATTCTGCCTCTCCCAATGGCTTTCCTCTCTCCTTTTTAATAGAGCAGTTAGCCGAATTGCTTGGGAAACAAATCTGAACTCTCGGTGACCTTTGTTATCCAAACAACATATCATTGATGGTTCGGAGCAAAGTAACTATTTAAACCTTCAATCAGGACAGTTTGGACAGCATGAGGAGCTTTGCCATTCTACTTTCCTCATTCAGTATACGTTAAATTTTGGTTATTCTGCACTTCTCTGAGTATTTTCAAGTTGTAGCAGACTCGTAATGAACTCACGGAACTGACCATAGAAAAGTAGACACGGGAAACTGAAGAGACGAATAACTGCATCTTTTCCATCAGCCAATTACTAACAGCATTGTAGCTAAGATGGAGCTAACATCCTCCCTGTTTTCAAGTTTACTTAAAAGGCAAGAAAATAAAAACAACTGAGCCTGTTGCATTACTGTAAGAAAGACGACTGCTAGCACTCAAATTATTGTTTATCAAAGGACATTTAATCAATTTAAATGCCAGTACAAAAAAATCTTGCCGGATTTCCATTATTTATTATATGTGGAGTGACTCGCTAAGGCACTTGGAAAGATTTACTTCCAAGTGGTCACCTACTTAGATCAAGCTCTAAATCACTGACTCTGTGATGGTGTTTGTTTAGGTGGCAGCAGTTTAGCTGGCTGAGCCTCAATGGCCCCTTACTGAGATCTCTGTGTGTGTGGCCCTTTTCGCGCTGCAGCTGGCTCGACACACAAGCCCCACTGTATACAGAATCCATTGTTATTTTAATGTGACTCTTAACAGTCTGCTTTGCCCTCACCATCCTAAAAACAGTTCCTAAGGACAGTTCCTAAGAATGCCCTCCGGCAAAGCCACCTGTCATAAGGAAGATAAATCAGAGAACAGAACAAATTAGAAGTTTTAAATTAGCAACATTTTAGGCTCAGTTACACCAGGCTGAGATGCAGCTAGAAGCAGTATTCCTACAACTCTTTTACCACTCAAAAAAGCTAAGCATGAACATGCTAACATCCCTATGGATTTTATTTATGTTAAATTGTGATTCTTAATCTGTATAAAATAAAATAACGTGGTACAATAATACTACAAAATATACTATACAGATCTTTCCTCTCAATCAGATATAAATTCTTTATGACCTCTGGAAGTTTACATCCATTCAAAACAAAAAAATCATGACCTAAGTAGATCCACTTGTGATACAAATCTTCACAATGCTTAATATATAAAAACGCAAAATATATAACACCTTTATGAGGATTTGATAATGTAGTTTTGGTTTCACTCAACCAGAAAGGTAGTGGAATGATTGAAATCATGTGCTTTCAAGCATCTAATTTTGATGATGAAAAATCAGTTCATGGGAGGAACCTACCTGTTTATTAACAAAACAACAGGTGAACTGGATCATAAGCAGCAGAATGACACTGCAGATGCTGTCTATGAGTCCCCAGATACTTATGCTGACTGGAAGAGTAAAAAAAAATGGTCACAAGAATTTTACATCTGGATACAGGTTGCTTTCTTATACCCTAAATTGCTGCATGTCTCCTCGGCCTTCAAAACAGGGGTTTGGAAAATAAGGGTAATTCCATCCTTGTGGATCCAGCATTACAGAAGGAGAAGTAATTTGTAGACAACTCTGAACTTATTTATTTCCATAAACAAATAAAGAATAATTATTTTTCTCTATCAGCTGGGAAAGGAAAGCCATAACAATCCCTATGGGCTTATTTGTAAGTTTTCCTCAGTGAAACATTTAAACTTTTACAACCTTTATTGTTATAGTGGAGAATCAGTCATACCACTGTCAAACTTTCCATCCAGACAACAGAAGGCACAACAAGCTTTGAACAAACAAACTGTGGCACTTGAAGGAGGATGATAAACCTCTCTTCACTAGGCAACTTGCAGAAACTATGTTCTCTACCCTCTTGGTCTTCAGCATTCACGCACATGCGCATGTGATGGCATGGACATGATGTAAATATTACTTCTACAGTAAAGAAGTTCATCACATCACAGGCTGGCAGAGTTCATGCATATAATAGCCTGGGCAAGCAAGCAGAGACTCACAGGTTTTAGGGGTGGAAAATACCTATTATGTCATCTAATACATTATACTGCCAATATAGCATAATTTCTTACAGTGCATTTTTCCATTTCTTTGACCAATCCAGCCTTAAGCACCTGATGCAATGGGGCTGCTACCACTTCCTCAGGCCAATGCTTCAACAGTTAAACAAATTTTAACATTAGAAAGTATTTCCTAATAATATGCCTACATTTTTCCTTCGCTTAACGTCACTTCATTATTCTTTTTTGCACTCCTGTAGACCACCCAATGTAGCTTTGGCACTCTCATTTGAGTGAGGTAGATCCTTCACAAACTGCTACCAAAAGTGTTAAAAGTAATTTCAGAGTGGTAGTTTACTGCACTTATGGGAAGTAAATTTCAGTAGCTAGCACATTTTATCAAGTGACTGTTACCAGTCACTAGGCACAAGTCATCAACAGATAGCATTATCAGAAGATTGGAAAAAAGATTCGCAAACACAAGTAAGAACAAACAAAACAACAACAGAAGAACAGAGTAGTGTTCTATTAAAGTCCTGTTTTGCTGGACACTATTAAAGTGCTGAGAATAGCTGTGTGTGCTTGCATGTATGCATACGCACACACACACACACCATATGTTTAAATATAACTACCAAACTGAAAAAGGAAATCATCAGGATAAAAAACAAGGAATATTGTTGGCATAGCTAACTTTATATCAACCAATCATTAAATTTCTGTTCCACAACACTTTTGAAAAGCTTTTTTAGCCTTTATGTTTTAAACACTAAGTTCCAAATTGAACTAATAAACTACAGAAGATTTACCACCTGCCATATGAAAACTTTTGTTTTTATAACAGATTTTGAGTGTTTATAGTACTACACACAGTAAGCTAATTGTATACAAAATATATTCCACATACGCAGATACCCACAAAAAGAAAATAGGGAACAATAAATACACAAAGATGGTATACAAAGCTGTAGCAATATGCCTTTACCACATGGTTATCGTATGTAAAAAGACAGTTCTATTTTATTGCTATTTTCTGCTTTCTCAGACACTTTTTGCCAATTGAAGTAACAAAAAACAGCAAACACCATGTTATTTTTAGCTACTGTGAACAATAAATGCATTAAAATATTTATTTCAATTATTTCTTAATCTAAATATGAGTTTTCTTAACAAGGGAACAGAAAAAGATGTGAGTTGTCTTGCAAACTGCAAGTTTACCACCATACAACTTGCCTTTATAAACTTCCTAAACTGTTGCTTGTCTCCTTGGCCTTCACCATAAATTATTTAAGCTGCTTTTAACATGCCCATTCCAATTGGATTATACATGTTACAGATTCAGCCAGCTATTATTTGTACAATGAGGGATATATACAAGGGATGCTCTGAAAGTAATGCTTCCTGTTTTATTATGTTGGCTCACTACATCAGAGGCAGATGTTGGTATGAAAGTAGAGACTAAACATTCCCAACAGTATTCTGTTACATGTTGTTGCCATGTGACAGATGGCAGCAGAGGGGCAATATAACAGAATGCTGTCTGACACAGAAGTGCAGATGACATAAAGGTATGTCCCTGAATTTCTCTATGAGGAAAAAAAAACCAACAAAACCACATCTACTGACATTCATCAACACTTGCTGAACATTTATGGAGACCAGAGAATGGATGTGAGTACAGTGGCACAGTGAGGCAGTGGGTGGTGCGTTTCAGCAGTGGTGACTAGTAGGTCACCTCCACTATTGCAGATTTTTTACGAGTGGCATACGAGCTCTTGTTCATTGCTAGCAAAAATGCATAGCTAATGGTGGTGACTATGTCAAAAAATAACGTTTTGTTCTAGCCTAGAATTTCCTCTAATAGTTTTATTGTGCTCTTTCTATCTGTTGCAGTTACCACAAATATACCGTTCCTATGTAAGGCACCAGGCCATAACTCAACTGAACCTAAGGTATATTCAGAATGGAAAAGATAAATGATTTTTAATAAATGATTTTTATTTTTTTTCCCCAAAGGAAATCCATATTTAATTTTTGATAGGTATTAGAGGCTTATCCACATGGAGCACTGTGGCAAAGCACTTCATAGGAAACTACTGGCAAAGGTGGGCATAGGTTACTGTGCCTAATCAATATCATGCTGTTGGTAAGTTTCATGAAAAATAACTAAGATAAATTTTGTGTATGAAGTATTCATGTGCATCTAACAAAAGGCACGTGGATTTTCCTGGTATACAAAAATAAGCATCTGTATATTCAGTAGGTAAAAAATAATAGCAATATTAGCTGCATGAGCTGATATCCCTTTTCTAGTTCACAAATTGTATCAATACTTTTCAGGTTTGTTTGTTTGTTTTAACTAAAAAGTGTTAAATATATTCATTAAGACTAAAAAAAAAAAAGTTCAGTATTTCAAGATCCAATCAACTATGTCTTCATGCATACTTTCCCAGAATTTCTCCCTTTGCTATAACTATACTGACTTAAGAATACTGATCTTCTAATTATTTCTGATAATTCAATAGACCATTCTCATAATGGAGGTTGGTAATATGAGGTAAGAAAGAAGCAGAGAACTTAATGTATGATGTGCACTGTCAAAATTGGAAATAACTGCTTCCTCTTCCCTCATGATCAAGTTTTTATGTAAGAATACAGAGACTAACAAATCCTTCTGCTTGACTGAAAAAGTACTGCATTTCTTTTGTTAGTTGTGCACTTCAATCAACACCTACACCATCCCCCACCAAAGAAGAAAATTGCTCTTCTGAACACTAGGAAGGTTTTAGTTTGTACGTATAAACACATTTGCTGAAATAGGAAAAAGAATATACTCCTACTGACTAAACAAGTTACAGATACGCATTTCTTTAGAAAAATAACTGCTGGTAAGAAACAAACATGACTAAAATTCTGTGTTTAAGTTGCAGGAAGTCTCTATAGGTTTTCTTAGTAGCAAAAAAAACATTTAAGTGAATTTCAGCCCTCAGGATGTACAGAGCTCAAGATGATTATTTCCTTATCTGATGCCAAAAGATATACACCATGAATACTTTCCCAGAAACTTCAGAAAATGTTTGAAACATATTCTATTGTATACATGAAAATTATTTATATTTCTGACAAAGGCTCTGGCAATTTAATTGGTCGCATTAGTATAATATATAGGGAAAAAAAGGTGCGTTTTCACCCAAGAAACACAAACTACTGTTTTGATGCCCAAGCTCAAAAGCACGTATAGCAATCAGGACACTTTATTTTCAATTACTTCGGCCAGATTATTTTCCCAAACTGACATAAAGATGCTTTCATGTGAATTAAGTTTCTCATAAGCCTTAATTGATGGAAACATATTAGGTGGCCCATATATATGAAGATATTTTCCCTTAATAAAATATAGTATGTATTTCATCTGTCTGGTATTCAGAATATATTATGTGTGACACAGACAAGAAAAACAAGATTGCTAAAATTACTGGTCTTATTTTCTAAGTAAAATTTTGGTCCTAGCCTTGTAATACTGCTGCAATACAGTATGTAGTATACATACTTAAGCCTAGAGCTTTTGTGAACAGCAATAAGACTGGAGTGTGTACAAGAAGTGTCAAGAAAGCAATACAGAGCCCATAAGGTCTTGGGTAAGTACCCAGAAGAAGTGATAATACACCCTGAAAGACCTAATCACCTAATTTTTGGGCACCTTAATCAAGAGCTTGAAATTTCCTAAACAGTATGAGGAAAACGTCTAGCCTATAACAAAGCACTTTTAAGAGGCCTAACTTCATGCCACTGAATCTCTCCTTCTCCACCTACTAAAATACAGTTAAGAATCTGAGCTTGGGTTCCAAAGCACTTAAGGGAGTTGCTACAGGTTAGTGAATGGCCCTTACTTTATAACAAACTTATCCTCATCTCACCTAAAAGACACAACATACATGAAGTATATATGTATTCTCATTTCAGGTTTGTAACTGAACTCCATGATGCATTCTTAATTTCTTTCCAATTTAGAGAACAGAATACTCCCATCTTCAACAGAAGTATTCCAGATAAGGTAGCTCCTTCAGGGTTGGTTTCTTTGTTATATGTTAATTTCTTAAAAGTTTATACATGACAAAATTAGTCAAAGGAAGAGCAAGGTATGCCTCAATAGTCTGAAGCAGAAAACTTTTTTATTAAAAAAAAAAAAAAAAAAAAGCCACAGATGGGAAAATCCTTAGATAATTTCCTTTTGGGAATAACTCTATTACGGATTTTTTTTCTGCAGGAATGAAAGATCTGCCCAAAGATACTGCTTTATCTGCAATCTTGTTTCTATTCTTTGCCCATAATTTTCTTCCCCATAATAGCACCAATAAACTGATTGAAGAACTGTGACCTGAATGTGATTACACCCACAGTCCAGTCTGAAGAGCTACTTGTCCTAACAGTCAAATGATTTCACTGATGTGGCTGAGAAGTCAGTAATCTCAACAATTAACACAGCACTGATGACACAGTTACAAAACTTGGCAACTACATTGCATTTAATTTCAGAGAAAAAAGGGCAGGAGCAAGGAGGATTTCCTTAGATTAGCTCCCCAAGAAAAGTTTCAACACCAAATCATAATGTGAAACAACCAATGGTATGTGCAGATACAGACAATACTACTTTGTTCCTTGCTTTAAGAATCCTTTCCTTTGCAGCCAAAAAACGAAGTCACAATTTAATGTGGTTCTAAGCAGGAAACCACTTTATTGTTAGTTTTCAAAATGTTTAAAGTAATAGAAAAATGTATTTTAAAAATACATTTTCTCATTTGAAGGCAAATTTAGGATGTTTTTTTTCTTTTCTTTTTTTGATAAAGTATAAAGGAAAAGGGAAAAAAGAAACAAGAAGTAGAAAAGCACTAGAGGCCTGAATTTTAAGATATAAGGAAGCTAGGAGTAAAAACAAAACTGCAATGTATGGAGCACACACAATAAATTTAAATTAGAGAAGTAATATTCTTATTTTTACATTTAAGATAGATATATCAAAGAAATAGCTCTAGTTGATAGGTTTAGACAGGAAACTACAAGTTTTTTTCTAATTTAAACCAAAATGGAGCTCAACATATTTATTCAATCCAAATAAGTATAATAATTGTATTTCATTTCAAATAAATTAAAATATAGAAACATACCTATGTTTTATTTACCAATTACCAATCTCATAATTAACAGTCAAATTTAAACATTTAATCATACTTACAGAGCCATCTTTCAAATTTCTTTCATAGGAGAAATGACACTGTGCATTTTCTTCATTCACTGAAACAGTGAAGTTGTATTTACCAGCTGATTCTTCTCCAAGTATCAATGCTCTCTTCAGTTCTTCAACATATTTTTCTCTGTTCATTTCCATGTCAGCAGCCTCCCTAGAAATTTCAGCTTCAGAAACTATCACCAAAAAAAAAAAAAAGATAAATTAATATTCATGTGAACTAATACGTATACTTATATATCCCTAAAGACACTCACATGTTCTATTAGTTTTTTCTGAATGTGTTAACCCCAGGCAGTAGACAGACAACTGTCACCTCACATATTTTTATTTTATTTCTTCCAAACTCATTACTTGTAATCTTACAACAAAGTAAACTCTCAATTTACAAATGAATATGAAGGTGAATCCATGCTGTACTGTTTAAATACATGACCCACTAAATGGGAGATGTATCCCCACTTTGTATTAGATCAACTGTACCATGAAAATTTTACTCCTCTCCTTTGAAGATAAAGAAGAGTTGAATTCAGAGCAAAACAAGCCAATAAAGATGTGCAATCCCTAAGAACCATGATGGGCCTTTCCCATCTGCTAACATATATATTTCTTTTTATATCTTCTTTCTTCTTTTATATTTTCTTTTATATCTATCTATCCTCAAACTGAAAAGCAGCTCACCAATTCTTGCCTTCTCTAACCCAGAAAAAAAAGAATGTCATTAATTTTACCACGAGCCCTCCTCTCTTTATAATTTTTTCCTTCCTTTATACGTTTTTCCTTCCTTTATAATTCATTCTTAAACCTGCATCCACAATACTTTTAGAGATCATATGTTAATTAGAAAAATGAACTCAATGAGTGCACTTTCTTTAGCAGATGTAAGCAAAGATTCTAAGTTATGGCAGTATTTCTATAACGTAGTGTGTGCTTTAATGGATAGTCCATTATAGAGAATTTTCAATTCTTTACTTGATTCATGCAGCATTCCCTACACTTCCAACCAATGTCATTTATCTTAACTTATTCTTAGACTTCTCTAGCATTTGTCCCATTTTTTTGAGAGAAAAATATGAAAAAGGAGATTAGTTTGTGACAGCCTGAAAAAAAAAAAAAAAAAAAAAAAACAAAGCAAAAACACATCCTTAACACATCTACAAGTGACTTTAAAAATTGGCCTGTAGCAATATTTCTTCTTTATACAAATGCATCTGAATATAATTTCATTTTAAGACATAAACCTGCACATACATTGAAGTTCTACTGATGGAAATAGAGCAGCATTTCAAGCCAAAATGAGCTTGTTTAAATTGCCTCATTTTTCTTCTATTTTCATCTAGACACAGTAGTTAATCTCATATTGCAAAGAAGGCAGCACTTATCAAATCTATCCATCATCTAAAAATACAGCAGGGGGCTAAACGTATAACTATTTGCTGGGAAGCCACATCCCCACACATTTCAGTATTTCTGAGAGACTGTCTAGTTCAATCCCCCTGCTCAAAGAATGGTCAGTTACATAGGTTGCACAGGACTATGTCCAGCTGCATTCTAAATATCTCCAAGGACTAAATCTCTGAACAAGCTGTTCTGGTGTTTGGTCACTCCTATAATAATAATAATAATAATAATAATAATACATTGTATTTTAAACTGTGCACATTATTTCATGTTCTGTCAGTGGATACTACTGAGAAGAGCTTTACTCTGTCTTCTTTACTATTTCCCATCAGTGCTAACACATATTAATATGATCTCCCTAAGCCTTTTCTTCTCCAGGCTCTACAGTCCCAGCTCTCCCACCTTCTCCTGGTAAGGCAGAAGCTCCAGTCCTTCAATCATCTTCAGCAACTACTACTTGACTCCAGTATGTTCGTGAAGTTCATGTCTGCTGCTGGGAAGCCCGGAACTATACACAGTGCCACATCTGCCCAGTGAATGATGATAGCCCTTGATCTACTGGTATCACTCCTCTTAAAGCAGCCCAGTAGACTCTTGATATTATTTGCCACAAGGTTGGACCATAATCAACACTTCAACACAGAGTACCTACTACCAGCCAGATGACACAGTGCAGACATCAGTGCAGACTAAGGGCTTATTCCTCCACAGGTGTACAAGGCATTTCCTTCTGTTGAATTTCTTGAAGTTCTTGTCAGCTCAGTTCCCTGGCCCATCCAAGGCACTATGAGTGGAAACACGAATATTCTGGTACCTCAAACTCTCCTACTGTTTTTACATCATCTGAAAACTTGCTAAGGATGCAGCTTATCATCATCCAAGTGATTAATAAAGATGTTAACACCATGGGATTTTTTTTAATCAACTCCTGGGGTACAGAAGCCTCCAGTTAGACTCCATGCCCCTAACCACAGCCCTTCAAAAACTGTTTGAGCCGGCTGAGCTCAATCCATTTCTACATTAACCAGTTCACTTACTCAGTTTGCACTTCACCATGGGGAAGTTACAGGATACAGGACTAAATGCCTTGCCAGCTAAACTCAATATGAACAACATTCCCATCTTTCAATTCATTCAATAAGCTAACCATTACACCAGAGAAAGCTGTCAAGCGGATCAGGCATGATTTTCCATTTGTAAGTCCATGCTGACTACTTGTCTTCTCATCCTTAATATTTTTGGAAATGGATTCTTGGATTACTGTTCTAACACCCTCTGGATAGTTAGCTTCTAGTTATCCAGATCCAGCCTATCACAATTCCAGAGGCAGAAGAGATGTTTCTTTTAGACCTAACAAGTCTTCCTTCATCAACAGCATCTTGTGAAGATATCAAGACGGCCTCACAATGACATGGGCCAGATCCCTCAGCACATACTGTCTCTGCCCATCAGGTCCCAAAGATTTGTACAAGTCCAATTTCTTAAGATATTCTTTAATCCAATCCTCCTATAATGGTGAGTTGTTCACCAGTCTTTTCCATGCTTTTTGTCACCACTTTCCCTGTCCCATCCCAAAGCAGCCTTTCTCTCATTTTTCTTTTTCTGTGGATAAATCAGAAGAAGCCTTAGATGTCTTTCACATCCCTTGTCACACGCTACTCCAGGTGGATTCTGACTTCTAACCCTATCCCTGTATGCTTAGACACTGTCTTTATAGCTGTCCCTGGTCACCTGCCCCTACAGCCACATCCTGTGAATTTGCTTTTTATGTCAGGAAGGAGTTCCTTTCTCATGCATTCAGGGCTCCTGACATCTTCGCCTCATTTCATTTTCCATTGAAATAAATCATTGTTGAGCTTGGAAGAGGCGATCCCCCAAAACAACAAAAATCTCTCTCTTCTCCAAATTTGTCTTAAATGGAATTCCTTTTAAGAGATACTGGAACAGGTCAGAGTTTGCATTTCTGTAATCTAGGGTCATGAACCCTTTTTTTTTTTTTACTCTGTTCTCAGGATCCTGAGCTTCAAAGCCCAATGACCACTGCAAGCAAAAAACATTCTCAACTTTTACATATCCAGCCAGTTCTTTCTTTTCCATAGATAGTAGCTTTTGCTCCATGTACACATCTTAAAATATGGAAATTGAGCAACTTCCTAATTTTAGATATAACTTCTTATTTTTGGGAAGGGTTTTTTTGTTTTGTTTTGTTTTTTTAAATTGCTGTTTCAGGGGTGAAAGAAGGAATGGGAGGGTTGTATTGTGGGTTTTTCTTTGTTTTCTTTTGCCTTTAAGAAAGATCACAGTATGGTACAGGATTATTAGTTACAAAGGTTACCTATTCACAAATGCATCGATTACTTGTGCACTCAAAAAAACCTAGTTATTGTATGACTCTAAAATCTGATAAGGCAGGTCAGTAATTAAGGCACCTGTTTGTTACCTTGTAAGACAAAAAACAACAGCCAGGTGAAAAAAGGAGATGCAGATGGCAAAAGACAGCATGCTAATGTTACAACCACAAGCAAATGAATTGTTGACACAAGGACAAAGTATTCCCACCTGTGGAAAATCTGAGCCTGGAGATATACACATGATATCAGTATGACACAATGATACATTAGTGTCAGAATCAAATTAGCCATCCACTAGCACCAGGCATTTTTTCCTTAGGCAAATTCAAATCTGTAAAAGCAAGAAAGCAAAATGGATGCATAGGAACTGAGCTGCCTCAGTGCTTTTAAGTTTTTAAGAAAAAAGTAAATAAATAATTGTTTGGGACTCAACAAATATAATCAAGTCAGTCTTTGTCACACTCAGACATGAAAAGCCACACGTGTCAGTCTGAATTTTGTCATACACTTCCCTGAATAGTTTAACTGTTTGAGTATTCTCTCCCCACTTGGAAAGAGAAAACTGTAAAGCTGTCACATTCATATTAGCTTAACATAAAGACCTAAAGGTAGTGACTTTTTTTTTGTACAGGAGTGCTGCAGAATATGCTAGAGAAGACTAGAAATAAATCACTCATTATCAGAGTTTCTAGATGGGAGAAGATGCTTCTATCCCTACATTTCAAGTTGCACTATTTATATTAGAGAGAACGGGGTAAAAAAAAAAAAAAAAAAAAAAAAAAAAAAAAAAAAAAAAACTTTCAAAATGAGGAGAGTGGGGAAAAATTGGTCAGGAGACAGACAACTACAACATGCAAAACCCTACAGATTTGTAAACTCAAAATCTGTCCTTCCTGAAGTATTTTGCTATCTGTTACAGCAGATGTAATAGAAAATTATATATAACAATTTTGTATACAGCCTAATACTGATGAACTTCAGGGCACTGAAGTACTGAGACACAAAATAAGGTACAGGTTGAAATTATATTATCATTGTTTTAAAAACATTTTACTTACTTTACCATTATACTTTTCAAATTTGTTTCCACAATAAAATAATATAAATTCAAGCAGAATGAAGGGGGCTGTAAGCTCACGTTCCTCTAAGCTAGGGCTTAAATACTGTTATGCGAGGTAACAAGAAAGAAAGGCAGGAGGAAAAGGGGAAGACAGAAGGAAATAAACAGATTTTTTTTTTTTCCCCAACCATTGTAAGGATATCTCATCTTTATTTCTAATATGTCAAACCCTTCCTAATGCATCAGAAAAACCATGATAGAAGGCCATATATACTGCCAGCTGGTACTTGTCCTACAAACTGGACTTTGTGTCAAAAACCACACTATAGAAATGTTTAGTTGCAATGCTGCATAACAATCAGATACATCTGCAGGAGGCATACAGGTGACACGAACAAGTGAGAAAATAGCATGCAGCACCACAAACATGGAAAGACCTACAAACACGCCAATATGAAGTCAAAGTCAGTTGAGTATTAATCCTCACACATTAAGACTCACAGGCATGATTTTCAGTACAAGACTTTGTGCCATCATATACAGCACTGCAGCAAGGGCTGTAAACTCACACTAGCCACTATACACGCTACCCATTCTGCCCTACCTGATTCTTAGCCAAGTCAGTCATGCTCAAACTCAGGCACAATTCTCAAATCTCTATAGATGAAGCAGTAAAAGCATTTTGTAATATTAAATAAAATATTTTAAGCATAAACCAGATATCATTAGGAAGACTTCAGATTCTAATAACTGTCTGCTGCATTTTCTTTTTTAAATCTAAAAGCAGCACTTTTAATGTTGACGTAGAAAACAGAGTGGAATTACTGATAGGTACAAATAAATAAATGAGCCTACAAGCCAGTGAAGAATGGGGCCTACAACACTGATCAAGCAAGCTCAAAAAAAACCAGACATACTAATGTACTGTAAAGAGCACCAGGATTTCTTTTCCTATTGCTGTACACTTGCAGTGTATTCCTTTATCTTTTAAAACTATCAGATTAAAAACAAACAAACAAAAAAAAAAACACAATAATTTTTGGAGAAACATCAAATTTCTAAATGCTTCTCTCTGCAGTTCTTTAACTTAATACCAAGTGAACGTAACATAATCTGTATTAGTGTGCTCCTCCTCCCCTGGATATTTTACAATGTTTTGTTCTCTAAATAAGACTCTCAACTTTCATCATCATTCTGAATGTACAGGAACCACAAAAGACAATCCCATCAGCAACTCTCATTCACTTCCTGGTAGGTCTTCCAAACAAAATAATCCACAGCATGAAAAATTCAAAAGGGATTTCCCACAGCAAGAATTTTCTGACCATTGCTTTCTGTTCTCCCACATTCTGAACGTGGTAGTTAGGCAGTTTCAAGAATGATGTAATAACTAAGAAAAAGTGATCAAAAGCAACAGTGAGTGCATGAAGACAGATAGATGCAGCAGAAAAGCCTTGTGCACAAGAATTTCAATTCTCAATTAAATTACTAAAAGGACTATGAATCTCATCTGAATTCCTTAGAAATTGATCTGACGCTGAGAAAAAGGAATAAAGGCTTTCTCCATTGTATGACTACCCTGTGCTCATGGGGTCCTCTCTTTCGGGAAGTTTCACTGGTCCTCTCTTTTGGGAAGTTACCACCCAGCAGTTCTGCCAGATGCAGGAAGTTACTGAAACAAGAACTGTGTGCATGTATTTTTCTCTATACTCTCCCTGCTAAAGTAAGTCTAGGTTTCACTAAGAAAGTATAGACTTAAGAAGCAACTTTTTTTGTGTGTGTGACTCTTAAGCTGCTTATTTTAATGTTAACTGCTTTCCTTAGTGTAACAGCATAAAAAAAAACTTTTAAACAAAAGTACTGGAATCCTCATTTATCAATGCTAACACCTTTACTATTATTGTGAAAATACAGAATTTGAATATTCAACTGTAAAATTAATTTTAAGAAACCCTTTCTTACTAGACTACAGGGAGCCAATATCTGTATATATGCATTTGGCCTAAGTAGGAACCCTCCATCAATAGAATATTTAAAATGTTAAAAGAATTGTGAAGAAGAAAATATAGTGCACACATACACATATATTAAATTAGTCCTATTTCCTAATTTTCAAAAGAAAAAAAAAAAGATAAAAGTTACATTTAAGAGAAAGCTCAGGAATGACAAAGCTTCTTGTAATGCACAAGGTAATAGATTAAACACTATAAAACAACAGTTCTATTTGAAAGTTTGGGTTATGAAAGTACCAAGGACAAACAAGGTCCAGCACACAGAGAAAAAGAAGAAACAACTCAGATAAATGCTCTTGTAATTTAGAAAAAAAGAGTCAGGAAAATGTTTTTGTCCGTGTTTTGCTATGTAAAACACATCATTCTTTCCCTCCTCTGAAACTTTTGGACCAAGTATCCAACACATGTCTAAAGAAACACACAAATCCTTCCTTCTTTCACTAGACATGAGTGAAGGAAACATTCACATACTAAGAAATCCTCCTTTTGTTCACATTTCTGGGTGGGGAAAAATGCGTCGGCAGTTTTTTTTTTGTTTTTTCTTGTAATTTACCACCGGGAATAAAATTCTTGTATTTTAACATTCTCAAAAATGCAGTTGAGTACCAAGCACAGTTACCTTTAACTGTTAATATCTTAACAAACCCATCAAGAAAATACTTGCAAATAAATGCTTCATAAACTACAGCTTGCAAACGTTAACTGTATTACACATTTTTTCAAGAATCTGAAGGCACACACATCATGATGTAATATCACTGCAAGAAATTGTATTAGTAGGCATGAACAAAACATAGCATACTTACATGCTAATAGATTAGTATCAGTTTTGACATATACATTTTCCAGATATCAAAGATATCTGAGCATGTCCCAGAAGACCATAAATCCAATCTCCTCCCTCAGTGAGATGATAATTGCAAAATCTTTTTAATGCAAGTTGTGGATCACAGACTAGAAGGTATTTAACAGTAGTAAAAGAGAACAATATAATTTTAAACAGTTTTCTTTTCATGATTACCTGTCCCAGTCCATGCACAATCACCATCGGTAAGTATTATACCAAAGCCACTGCTTATATCTTTTTCCCATGATACTTGTAGAAAATATACTGCTTCTGGATCAGAAACTGGATGAATTCTGATCAAAGTTTTCTCCATTTTCCAGATACCTGTTATGGACACAACAGAAACTTATTACAATCAATGGCATATTTTCTGAGATATACTTGGCAACATTTTGTAGCCAGATTGGGTGGGAAGGGAGGAAAGGTACATTTACAAGCACACTTAGCTTTCCTCCACAAATACAGTTTTTCAGAAAACTGATGTTTTCAAACAGAAAACTGGATTAAAACAATTAAGGTTTAAGTAAAAGCGTTAACAATCAAATACATTTGAATAGTCTCTAAATAAGAAACTGTCAGGAAGCTGGGCAAAATTGGTATGCTAACTTTGCATTCCTCTGCTTCCTGACATTTAGTTTCTTACTTAAGGACTATTTGATCATTAACTTCATTGTTCACTATCATCCAACATACAACACATGGAATATGATTCGAAATAATTAATACTCAGTTGGAAGAATGTTGCTTGAGAGAATGCTATAAGGCTCCACTGCAACACATTTATTGCATTGATTGCCACTGCCAATCAAAGAAATTAATTTTTAAAAAATGAATACTAAAGAGAACTAAGCTTACGATTCTACAGTGATTTGTGGGTTTCTTTTTCCCCTCTCACAACAACAGACAACTTACAAATCTGGAGCTGACAAAAAATCTTATGAATAACACCATATATTTTTATAAGTGAACTAGCCTGACAGTAATGACTGTCTCTGCATTCAAAACCTTTACAATAACTTTTTATAATTTGCACCACAGAATAATGAAGAAACAGTCAATTCTGAAGTTAATTTTTCATTGATAAAACCTCATGCTGTCTAGTACTTGAACATTGGAACAGTTTCTTTTGTGGTGCTCCATTGTTTGGGACCTTTTTTATTTTAAGGAAGAAAGCAGTGAATGAGAAAATGGACTACGTGCACTGAATACAAAAATGCTTGGGTAGGTGGCAACTAGAAACAGTTTCTATCTAGTTTTCCACTGGTAATGTAGCACTAGGTAACAGAAAGAAACAGACCTGGGAGGGTAAGTTGATGCTCAGCTGAACGTGAGCCGGTAGTGTGCTCAGGTGGGCAAGAAGGCCAATGGCATCCTGGCTTGCATCAGGAATAGTGTTGCCAGCAGAAGCAGGGAGGCAATAGTCCCAAACCTCGAGTACTGAGCTCAGTTTTGGGCCCCTCGCTACATGAAAGACACTGAGGCCCTGGAGCACGACCAGAGAAGGGCAACAAAACTGGTGAGGGGCCTGGAGCACAGGCTTTGTGGGGAGTGGTTGAGCGAGTTGGGGCTGTTCAGACTGGAGAAGAGGAGGCGCAGGGGAGACCTTATCATTCTCAACAAGTATCTGAAAGGAGGCTGTGAGAGATGGGTTCAGCCTCTACTCCCACATAATTAGTAAAAAGACTAGAGGGAATGGCCTCAAGTTGCATCAAAGAAGACATGTTGGACATTAGGAAAAACTTCTCTGAAAGAGTAGCCAGAGACTGCAATGGCCGCTCAGGGAGGTGATGGAGACACCATCCCTGGAGGTGCTCAAGAAACACATAGATTTTGCATTGAAGAACACAGTTTAGTGGGAAATATTTGTGACAGGTGGACACTTGAACTGGATGATCTTTGGATGTCTTTTCCAACCTCAGCAATACCATGATTCCATGATCAGCACCAGTTCAGGTTCTGAAGGAACCCTGTTCCTCAAGCAGTAGCAGTAATGAGCTCTTTGCTTATGTGTATTGAGAGATATTACCGGCTTCCCAAGAAGTGAATTCAGGAGAAGTTTTAACTACTGTTGCCCACACTGTCTGATCTTTACACAGCTATGCTTAAAAAATGCCTTTCCCTTGAATTCCAGGCACGGTCTGGACAAAAGCAGCAAAATACATGAATATAAGACTTGTTTTTCAAGCACAAGGCTGTATTGACAGCTAAACAAGAACTGCATTGTCAATAACATAAATTAACTACTTCGGATGGCCAATTAAACCACAATACTGATCAACTTAGACTAACAAATTGCATTTCTAAACAATAAAAGGAACATCACATAAAGTGTCTGCTGTGAGCGCCAGACTGAACTATGGCTGGAACAAGTCACTTGGTACTTTTAGCATTCCTGATCATATATAACATTTTCCATCACAAATTAGCAAAGAGCTAACTTTATTTCAGATTAAAACTTAAGGTTAACACTGCTTAGGATGTTTTTGGAAAGAGTTCAGGATTCAAAAACCATGGTAGGAGGAGGAGATAAATCATCAACATATAACAAGACATAAACTCTACTTAACAACAGTATAAGAGACAACTATTATTTATATCCATAGACTACCGCTGTTTATACTTCAACAGATGCCATAATCTGAGTTTCTATTCACTGAAGGAGTGCCAGAGACTGAAGTGTAACTTAAAAATCATATTGAAAAATTAGCTTAAGTCCTCCACAAGAATATTTTATTTCTATCACCAATTAACTGGTCATTTCTACAAGTCTACAGCATGCCTATGCAACTGTAAACAATAATAGCAAATGAAATATTCAGAGGCCTGGAATAAGGCCTTGTAAATTACCATTTATGGAACTGAAGTCATTTTAAAGATTTGTAGTGCACCAATGGCCGGACTATGGGTCAGTAAAAGTACATGACAGGAAGCACAAATAATGTTTGTAGTATGTTTAAGCATATAGATATACATTTTCCTTTGCCTGCTGGACTACCTTTCTCTTTCAGTTTGTTCTGGAACATTACAGAGTCCTTTACAAAATATGTTGATAAAAGTCATTCTCCAAAATACTAGTAAAAATACTTTAATTATTCCTTTTTAATTAAAGACTGTAAAACAGTTGCACACAACCCAGAGAGACAGCTCAGGACTCAATAATGCATACATATATAGTTTAACATGGAATTTTTGTTTGTTGTGATTTTCATCACAAAGCAGAGCTGCATTCACTGAAAACAACCTCCACAAGAGGTTTTCTTTTTAAATGTAGGCTGTTTATAACAGAAAGTAAAGAGCTGGTCTTCTATTTGTGTGATGATAAAGAGGATGAAGCATCAGTCCTCACTGATAAAAAGCAATGCAAAGAGTTGCAAACTAAAAATAATTTATAGTGTTTTGCAAGATACACTAACAAGATCCCCAAAGCCTGAGATGAAAATTGCATGAACTCATAATACAGTACATTCTGTACATCCATCTTTACATGCTAGTATTAAGAATAAGCAATGCACAACAGCAAAAAAATAAAAATTTCTGCATCATTCTTAAGAGATCTGTTTCCAGAGTAAGTGAACTCAGCAGAACTCAGAAAGCTTTCACATGATTTGTCTACCTGTGGTAAAACAGTACCTAAATAAAAACAAACATGCTGAAGAGATCTGGCAAAAAGAATGTTCAGTATTTTTAACAAAATGAAAGATAGGGTTGACAAGCTTTTCCACATTTTGCTGTGCATCTTAGAACAACTTTACATGTCAGCCTGGGGGATTGGACCCTGTGATCTCTTAAGGTCCCTTCCAAACCTGCAATTCTGTGTGTGACACAAAACAAAAAACAGTACCCTTTCCTCTCAGCTTTTATCTCCCCCATTGTGCCCACTGACCTTCTGAGATGAGTATTATCTATATTACAGAGTTATAAAATTGAGTTGGAAGGGACCTTTAAAGGCCATCTAGTTCATCTCATCTGAAATGAACAGGGACACCCACCACTACACTAGGAGCTGAGACCTGTCCAATCTGGCTTTTAATGACTCCAGGACAGAGGCATCCACCACCTCTCTCAGCATCCTCTGCCAGTGCCTCCCTACTCTTATCATAAAGAGAACTATTTTCTTATACTCAATTTAAATGTTTAGAAGCTGTGTTGTGAAGTAGAATCTTGCATGTGATCTCTAGTGTGCCCTTAGTTTTGCTTATGATCTCTAGTCACTTGACTGTCAAAAGCAAAAGCTGAAGGATCTCTTGGCTGTACCTTATGTATCTTGGCTACTACATAATCCTCTCCAAAAGAAGCAAGCTTTTCCAATCCTTACCAATGCTGTATATAGAAACACCATTGCAAACAAAAATATTTTACCTCACTTTAACAATATCCCAACACAACTCCTGCACAGTTTTTTCTGCAGTTGAGTAAATTGATAAACAACAAACAGGAGGAAAAAAAAAAAAAAAAAAAAAAAAAAAAAAAAAAAGCAAAGGATTTATCTACTCCTCCAGCAACAAAGAATTCCCACTAGTGGGGAGAAAAAAAAAGAAAAACAGGAAATCAAAGCTTTTTCTTATTCATTCACTGTAAGGTAAGAGCATGCATCTCTTCCACTCTAATGGCAAAACTCAGTAACAAGCTTGCAGCACTGTGTTATTGAAATAAATATTTCAGCAGGAAGAAGTGAGAAATCCTACTTGAATCTCTGAAGTTAGCTGCACGTTTATAGGATTCACAAGTCACTTTGTTCAACGCTTTGAAATATGGAGTGATACATCTCTTTTAAAGAATGTTAATAAATTAAAACACCACTTTTATAAGGAATACATTTCAATTCACCTGTTTCTTCCCTCTCTATTCTCTCACCACCCCGCCAGCCTTCAATAATGTCAAGAATAGGTGACTCTTCACAGATCAAGCATTTCTGCCTCAGGGCATCCTTAGGTGGAGGAACACTGTGTGTAGTCTATCTGAGGAATACATGAAGAGCAGACTTGCTGCAGCAGATTATCCTGCTGCCTATCCACAAATCCACACACACATACACAACACACACACAAAAAAACACCTACAAAGAAAAACCTACCTTGTAAATATTTGAGGTTTGCTGCCAATGAATGCTATTTCTCAAGGAATGAAGAAGCTCTGTAAATCTACACTTTTTCTATCATTTTCACAGATGTCACATGCATACAAACAGTTGTAGGATCAAAGCTAAAACAAATGAAGTTTCCCATTACTACTAACGTTATTATCACCCAAACCCTAAATTATTTCTACATTTAAAACTGTAATATTTTCAAGCTATTACCTAGATATGCTTCAGAAGACCATTAATCATTATGATAATTCATAGTCATAACCACCACACATGCAACATCCCACCTGTCTTTGTCTAAGAATTTACCTTTATACATTCAAAAGCAATACCACTAGAAAAACAGCTAGAGATATTTTTTTTAAAGGAATGCTGAAGTATTCCTCTGTTTTAACTACTGTCTCAACAGATCTGTCAGTGCTACACCAACAAGTAAAGAATAAACACACAACAAAACAAATCACAGCTCTTTTGAGTTCACTGGGCCACGCAACTGGTCATAACACAGTGAGAGGATGAATTGACAAAGGAGTCTGAGAAATACATGCCGGTGCGGGACTCGAGTTTCCAGAGAACTAGGCACATAGGCTTGGATACGATGCCACTGTTTTTCAGATTTTACAAACACCTCTAATGAGCATGTGTGAAAGACAGTCAGAAATAGAAGGAAGAATGAGGGAGCAACAAAACTCTAAGAACTAATTCTACTTCAGCATCTCTTAAAGGACAGTTAGCAACACAGGCAGGAATCACATTAGTGATCAAAATAGTTAAAGTGGTCACCTGAATTTTTGTACTATTCCTGTTTAGCAGGAAGCCAGTAGCTACTGGGCTTTCTAAAAAAATCACTGAAAAAAAAAACCAGACTATTTCTATAGCTATCCATCAATTTAAATTACTGAATTCAGACCTTCATTGTACAAGTCTAAAAAGCATCTAGCAGTCAATTAGAATGAAGAAGTAAGTACCTCAGAGGGCCTTTGAAGTAACTTAGGTGCCTTCCATTCACTGTCTTGATAAAATGAGACCAATCAATACCTCTTTCCTCCCTTGATTGCTTATAAAGAAAAGCTGCAGAGAAACTGATTGATTAGGACCATAAGAAAGCCAGTATTTTTCTCCTTAAGGGCACGGAAGGTCATATGCTACATATCAACACCTCACCAAGTCAGAGCCAAGGATCTGAGACCAACTTGCAGGTGGGAACAGTGGAGCTGCACCCTAAATTAGTAAATCAGAGGTTTTATTGAGGCTGTTGAACAGTTGAGGATTGAGCTGTTTATCTTTAGGACTTTGTCCCTTTAGTTTTTGGCTTCTAATGATCTATATTAGGCAATGTTCCTTTCTAAGGAGAAATCAGCTGTTGGCTGGTTTGCAATTGACTGGAGCCTACTCCCTGAACAAATAGTGTTCACAGTTGCTTCTGAATAAACAAGACACTTTTAAAATTGGTTTACAAAGAATTTTATATGTTGTTTTGGATAGCACGGGGCATAGACTAAAAGCCAAATCTTTTAGACAGCTCCAACACAGCATCATTGATGATGTTTTGAACTTCAGCACTATTTTTCGTCCATGAAGACTAATGGCTTTTATCCAAATTGCTTTAGCTGCAGGTGTTTCAAACTTTAGCAGTTATACATGGAAGTCTACTTACAGATCAGAAAGAGCTACTATAGCTTGCCAGTGGAGCAATTAGCTTAAGTGCTTTCTTGTTGAGAAAAATAGGATACTATCTACAGTGACTTCAGAATGGAAAACTAGTACAAACACCAAACTGTCAGTAAAGTCTATAATTCGATCCCTTCTGCCATCAGCTGGACCACAAAAAATTTGAATTGAAAATAAAATTAGAAGAACATGCATGGTCAACCTAGTAAGAGAACAGGTACTATTCATGTGACAACAGATGTATTTATAAACTGATTGAGATTTAAGACAGTAAAAAATATCTCAATGTATTTTAAAGATTAAAACCAGCTGTTAACACATTGCCAAGCAGAATAAAATTTGAGAGTGCTTATATTTATGAATATTTCTGAGATTCATTGCATACAAGTTTGTTTTCTCTCATGTTAATTTAAAATTCTATCAACTCCATCCAATCTTCAAGAGAAAAGGCATTAAATTATCTGACCTAAACTTCAAAGATGACTCAGTTAATATTAGGTGGACAGTAGATCAGATAAGGACTCACTCTTTTCAGAAAATGCCTGGCTAAAAAAGTTTGAAGATAAGAACACAGATTCCTTCCTGCCTATTACCTCCTGCAATAAGCCTCCCATTCTCTGGGCCGCAATATTTGTTTGACGACGAAGAAAAGTTTAATAATAAATCTTCAGCTGAATGTCAAACATACATTTGAAGGCCAAAGAAAACAGAAATTTTTGAAGAGCTCTTATTCTAATGAACCAAGAACTAACACATAACCTAAAATGTATCTAGTTGTTCCCTGGTTGACATCTTGTTCCCTTGTTACACAAGGCTCACACAATTCTGTTCTCTCTCTTGAAGACAAAAAATAAAAAAAAAAAATGGTACTGGATAAAAAGAAGCAACTGAATGACTTTATAACTTCTTGCAGACAGGTGAAAGGCCCATCTTAAAAATTCAGCGCTGCACAATAAGGTTTGATTAAGAGACTAACTTCAAGAAAGTTGCAATCAGTAGTTGGTCCTCAAGGACCCAGCTAAAGAAGTAAGGCTCACATGGCTAGCATTTGTACACCTTCTTTCCCACTGCTCTGTGCCAGCCACAAAAGTATTGGAAACACTCACACATTTTTTGTGTAATTAGTCAAAAAAAAAAAAAAAAAGGCAGTGCTTTTGTTTGTCAGACTCCATGGGCCAATAGGATACGCAGGATTTGCCACAAAAGATCTGGAATCCACGATAAGGAACAACACTTGTCAGACTTATTTACTACAGTCACCAGCTGAAAATGAAGAGAAACAGAAGGAAGCAGATAGTCAACGACCTTTATAGTAGGAATCTTACTAACAAGCTTTGATCTCAACTGTAGCCTGGAGACAAAGCCCACCCTGGTGTCTTTCATCCCCTTGAAGTGTGGAGCATAACACACCACCAACTCCAGGCTGCCAGACTTGCCAATCTTACTTGTAAGCACCTATATTAGGAGACAGTTTAAGCCACAAGGTTAAAAAACAGGAAAAAAAAAAAAAGTCCTTAGTATTTTTAAATAAATATTCAAGAGGGAAATTATACCAGAATATACTAGCAAATAATAGAATAATTTGATAGATTCTGAAAAAGGACAAACTTTTCTTATTCCCACCTCTCTGGGAGTTCTTCCCAGCCTTAACAGTTCAATGTGTTCACCATCAAATTTCAACCTTCCCAAATCCGTATTTGAAAAACATTCTGAGGTTTCTTTGATACAGCAGCATACACTGACTGGATATTACCAAGACATAGGAAAATAAAATGCTATCTCACAATTGAGATCTTTTTTCACTGAGTACCAAGTACTTTGTTACAAAATTGCTAAACAGCACATACAGAACTGAGCAAGGATCAAAGAATAAGACCAGACCAGAAGGGATAGAGAGCAAGCAGGCATGCTTGAGAGATTCAGACCAGGTTCTCTACTTCTGTTGCCTTTGGGAGATGAAACTTCAACAAATATTTCGTGACTTCTATATGGCAGCATGTCTGCCTGGCTTTCAATGGTCCTACTATAGCCAGGGGTGGTGTGCAGCCATACCTATTTTGCCATCCTTATTTTGCAGATTTCAGTAACTTTTAGTATTATCCATTCAAGAAAAGTGAAGCTGAAGGAAGAAAAAAAAAAAAAAAAAAAAAAAAAAGCTTCTTTTAATTGCTGTTTGCCTATCCAAAAGTACTCAGATACACGTGTCTTTTTGATGTATGTTTGGATAACATGGTAGACTGGTTGAAATATTATCTGTTTTCCACAACGCTGTCTTCTCTGGGATTAAGAATTATCAAGATATTCAACACAGAAAACAAATATCTCCTACAGACTTCCTTTGTTTTCTGTTCCTTTCTATACTTCTGTTGTAATCTCACTCAGTCTGACATGTTTCTGTAAATGCTTGACTTAGTACCACTGAGCAATGGACTTCACTGGATGGTTTTACTTATTACTTTAAGCAAAACAAATTCAGTGCTATTGAATCTAAATCTGATCTACTGGCAAGAGTAACAAATCTGAATATAGGACAAACGAAAAAAAAAAAAAAAAAGAAAAAAAAAAAGAAGTAGCAACATCTAGGTAAGGACACCTACACTTCTGTATTTGAGAGAGATTTCTGAAGAGTTTTCAAAAATTTAGCCAGTAACCTGGAAACACAAGTTGCACCAAATGTAACCACTTGAGTGGGGTACAAAAAGTAGGTATAAACTAGAAGGTTACTCTCCTCCCACTTCTACACTCCAGACTTTTCAAAGAGATGGATTATTTTAATTTCACGTTCCTGTCAAATTAGTACTAAAAAATTGTCCTGGACTCTAAATTGCTTTATCTTGCTAAACACTTCCCTAAGGCATTCTCTTTGAAGAAAATTCTTCCTTTACTCTGTATTCACCTAACAGAAGTTTTATTATGTTTTTCTTCCCATTTTCTATTTTTCAGCTGGAATAAGAAACATTGATCTCCATGAAAACAGAAAGCTCACTCTACTTCAATTTATTAATTTAAACATTATAATTCATTTTGCTTTGTATGGCTCCCACATAAAAATAATTCAGAAGACATTTTCAGTGAACTTTCAGTGCACTTAAAACTTCAATTTTGCAGCTCTTTATTCAGCCACAGTAATCACTTTGCCTTGAAAACAAATGTCTTTTGATTCAGATTAGGTTGAGCAATCAGAGGTGAAGCTGAAGCAAAGAGGCATCAATCCATACTGAACATTGATTTCAACATTTTCCACAGATCAAGCACAAGTTCAGCTTTGGTTCTGTAATATGGCTTGAATACCAAGACATTAGATTCAACACAGTAATGTGACATTGTGCCCTACAATATAGCACCTTCAAAAGAGGTTAAACAAACAAAAAAATAAAGCTCATCACCAGCTTAGGTTACCTTAGGTTTATGTGATAACACACACTGGACAAACCAAAAAAAAAAAAAAAAAAGAGGGAAATGCCAGTATTTTATTATGGGAGGGGTCCTGTGCACAGGTCCTAAAACCACAAATTTAAGAGCAAATGAGAGAAGCTTTTTTTCTTAAAAAAAAAAAAAAAAAAGAGAGAGAGAGAGAGAGAAAAAAAAAAGAAAAGAAAAAGAAAAGATGCTTTGACACTTCCACTAAGATGAACAGATTTGGCAGCTATTGATTTTACATTCTGAAATAAATAAATAAATAAATAAAAATCTCAACTAGCAAGTGTTCACAATATCTAAAAATAGAATTTAGAAAGGAACAAGGAGATAAACAGCTTCAAAACAGTGATACTTTTGTTAGGTCCTCTGAATAACAACATGAAGCTTTTTATTAGTGTCATGCTTTTATGATTTTTGTTACTGATATTCCACATCATAGCATCAAGCAGTGCTCTGGGAGTTAAAGAGTTAATGCCCCAGTTCCGTGAATATTTCTGGATACCTGGTTCTCAGAAGAGAAGATCTACATCTCCCAGAAGACTTTCACTGTTCCATTTCTGTTTTCCATTTGGAGAAAAATAAAACTGCTGGCAACGCACAAGTTAGTCCCCCTTCTTTTACTGCTCATCTCTGTGGTCTGTGCTCCCTAGCTGTCTCACCTTCAACATTACAGTAAGGCCTGTTGTTTTGGACTCTTTGTCTCTCTCATATTATTTGATTATTATCTTCAATGCAATATAATAAAATGTAATTGGAATCACCGTGCATTCCATTATCTTTTTTAGCAAATTAGTTTTCTTCCTTAGCACACTGCCACTGTATTGTTTTTAGGCCCATCTCCCTACCTTGTACCTTTTTCTCCTTCTTCCCCCTCTCCCAGGGAGTGGGCCAGGGGGTCCCCCCACCCCATTAATCACAGAAGCGGGCCAAACCAGCCCAGCAAGGTTTTGGGTTTTTTTTTTCCTCACCATGGGTCAGGCAAAATAAAAAAGAAACAACAATCAAAAAATTAAACCTTACCTAAGGCATTCAGTGTCAGGCAGGGAGTCAACCTGAGGAAGCATGCTTTTCAATGTTAGTTTCCCTCACAGCTACTAAGGAATGCTAGCTTGAGCTATAGTGAAACGTGCAGTCCAATATGATGACACAGCAGGGCATACCACTAGAAAAATGCTACTGAGACTTGAGGACAGTTAGGTACGCAATAAGAAAATATAGCGCAGAAGAACTTCGGTATTTCACCTGTTAAACACAGCTTTGAAATTTTAAGAGTGTAAAATACTACACAAAAACTATTTGGAGCATAAGCATGTAAGCTTCAGAAGTGTTGCTTTACAGCAATTGCATTCCTACATAAATTACATCATTTTTATGGAATTATGACAAAAAATTATCAGAGAAGAAAACAAAACAAAACGAAAATTTTAAAAATAACTTTAAAAATACACTTCCCTGCATGTTGGGTCACATTTCACCTTCAAAGGTGAGGGGGTGGCCAGAGGGGTGGCCAGCAGGGACAGGGAGGTGATTGTCCCCCTCTACTCTGCTCTTGTGAGGCTCTATCTGAAGTACTGGGTCCTGGTCTGGAGCCCCCAGTACAAGAAAGACAGGGAGCTGTTGGAGAGGGTCCAGAGGAGAGCCACAAAGATGATCAGGGCACTGGAGCACCTCCCCTATGAAGACAGGCTGAGGGAGCTGGGCTTGTTCAGCCTGCAGAAAAGAAGGCTGCAGGGTGACCTCATTGCAGCATTCCAATACCTAAAGGGAGCCTACAAACAGGAGGGGATTCAGCTCTTTGAAAGGGTTGATAACAGCAGGACAAGGGGAAATGGTTTTAAGTTGAGGATTAGGGTTAGGTTGGATATCCGGGGGAAGCTCTTTACAGAGAGAGTGGTGAGGTGCTGGAACAGGCTGCCCACAGAGGTTGTGGATGTCCCATCCCTGGAGGTGTTCAAGGCCAGGCTGGATGGGGCCCTGGGCAGCCTGGTCTGGTATCAAATGTGGAGGTTGGTGTCCCTGCCTGTGACAGGGGGGTTGCAGATTCATGATCCTTGAGGTCCCTTCCAAACCTGGCCATTCTGTGATCCTGTGATTCGTGTAGTTGGGCTTTCCGTTTCTCAGCCACGAAAGTTAGCTAAAACAACTAGGACACATCAGCACCCTAACTCACAGGTGTCCAGACTTTCGGCTTGCCTGGGCCACAATGAAATAAGAGGATTTGTCTTGAGCTGCATATACAGAAGTTACTTTGAAAGTAATGTCCCCTTTTTGTCTGACAGGATATTGGTGGGAAGGCTCAGTCTCTACTGTCATATCACAACATCTGCCTCTAATGTCTTGGACCAACATCATAGAATAGGAAGCATCATTTTCAGAGCAGCCCACATAAAATATGCAATATCATTAACATATAACAAAATAATCCTGATTTTTAATGTTTTTATTAAAACATAAAAGAAAAAAAAAAAGGAGAACAACAAAACTATAAGACTGGTTGGAAATTTGACCTGGTCTTTGTGAAAAAAAATGCATTATCCTTGTTCAGTGGCAGTGCTTGCAATCCTTAGTGAGATCTCAAGGTCTTCATCAGATTTTTTAATGATATTTTACTATTCACGTGTTTCATCCTTGAAAACAGTTGTTCACATAGTGCCAAAAAGCTAAAACATAATTAAGGTGTAGTTGTGAGGGAAGAATTTTTCTCTCTCCTAAGAAAGGTCTTGCGCAAAAATTTTGGATTCTTTGATCATGGGGCGATCTACTCGGCACCTGGCCTAACGTCTGCCGATGGGAATTGCCTGTCTCCAAAAGGGAGACAGATACTTGCCCAGGAGCTGGCGGGACTTGTAGAGAGAGCTTTAAACTAGATAGGAAGGGGGAAGGGGATAAAGCCAGGTCTACTAGAGAGCAGCCTGGGGAAGTGGTATTGGGATTAGGTGAGAGGCGAGGGGCTCAGCTGAGGTGCGTCTACACTAATGCACGCAGCATGGGCAACAAACAAGAAGAGTTGGAAGCCATTGTGCAGCAGGCAAACTATGGCCTAGTTGCCATAACTGAAACGTGGTGGGATTGCTCCCACGATTGGAGCACTGCAATGGATGGCTACAAACTCTTCAGGAAAGATAGGCAAGGAAGGCGGGGTGGAGGTGTGGCTCTCTACGTTAGGGAATGCTTCTATGCTACTGAGATTATGAGTGGGGATGATAACGTTGAATCCATATGGGTAAAGATCAGAGGAAGGGCTGACAAGACAGGCACCCTGGTGGGCATCTGTTATAGACCCCCAAATCAGGATGAAGAGACAGACAAGGTATTCTATAAGCAGCTGGCACGAGCTGCACAGTCGCCTGCCCTTGTCCTCACAGCAGACTTTAACTTTCCTGACATATGCTGGGAGTACAACACAGCACAGAGGAAGCAGTCTAGGAGGTTTCTGGAATGTATAGAGGACAACTTCCTGATGCAGCTGGTCAGAGAGCCCACGAGAGGAACTGCCCCACTAGACCTGCTGTTCACAAACAGGGAAGGTTTGGTGGGAGATGTGGAGGTTGGAGGCTGTCTTGGACAGAGTGACCATGAAATGACAGACTTCGTGATTCATGGTGGAACCTGGAGGGGGAGTAGTAAAATTGCTGCCTTGGACTTCAGGAGGGCGGACTTTGAATTGTTCAAGGGACTAATAGGGGGAGTCCCCTGGCATTCAGTCTTAGTGAGTAAAGGGGTCCAAGAGAGCTGGTTGCTCTTCAAGAAGAAAGTCTTAAGGGCGCAGGAGCAGGCAGTCCCCCTGAGCTGCAAAATGAGCCGGCGGGGAAGAAAACCGGCGTGGATGAATAGGGAGCTATTCCTGAGGCTCCAGGAGAAAAAGAGAATCTACTGCCTGTGGAAAGAGGGACAGGCCACTCAGAATGAATACAAGGAAGTTGTTAGGATGTGTAGAGGTGAAATCAGAAAGGCAAAAGCCCAGCTTGAATTTAACCTAGCCGCTGGGGTGAAAAGGAATAAGAAACTCTTTTATAAATACATTAACAGTAAGAGGAGGACAAAGGAGAATATCCACTCTTTGCTGGATGAGGCTGGGAATGTGACCACTGAGGATAAGGAAAAGGCAGAGGTTCTGAATGCCTTCTTTACGTCTGTCTTTAAAAGTCAGACCAGTTATCCTCAGGATACTCCTCTCTCTGACCTGGTAATCTCGGCTGGGGACCACACTAACCCCCCTGTGATTCTGAAAGAAACAGTCAGAGACCTACTGCTCCAACTGGACTGCCACAAGTCGATGGGGCCAGATGAGATCCACCCAAGAGTGCTGAGGGAACTGGCGGAGGTGATAGCCAAGCCGCTTTCCATCATCTGTCAGTGCTCCTTGTTGACTGGTGAGGTCCCAGAAGACTGGAGGCTTGCCAACGTGACTCCCATTTTCAAGAAAGGTCGTAAGGAGGATCCAGGGAACTACAGGCCTGTTAGCCTGACCTCAGTGCCAGGGAAGGTTATGGAGCAGATTGTCTTGAGGGAGATCATGCGGCATGTGCGGGATGACCGGGAGATCAGGCCTAGTCAGCATGGGTTCGTGAAGGGCAGGTCCTGTTTGACCAACCTGATCTCCTTCTATGATCTAGTGACCCATCTGGTGGATGAAGGAAAGGCTGTTGATGTGGTCTACCTAGACTTCAGCAAAGCCTTTGACACTGTCTCCCACAGCATTCTCCTGCAGAAGCTGGCAGCCCGAGGCTTGGATGGGTACACTCTTGGCTGGGTAAGGAGCTGGCTGGAGGGCCGGGCACAGAGAGTGGTGGTGAATGGAGTCAAATCCAGCTGGTGACCAGTCGTGAGTGGTGTTCCCCAGGGGTCGGTGCTGGGGCCTGTCCTCTTCAATATCTTTATTGATGACCTCGATGAGGGCATCGAGTGCACCCTCAGTAAATTCACAGATGACACCAAATTGGCTGGAAGCATGGATCTGCCTGGGGGTAGCGAGGCCCTACAGAGGGACCTGGACAGGCTGGAGAGCTGGGCTGGAGCCAATGGGATGAGTTTCAACAAGGCCAAATGCCGGGTCCTGCACTTCGGCTACAACAACCCCAGGCGACGCTACAGGCTTGGGGCGGTGTGGCTGGAGGACTGCGTAGAGGAAATGGACCTGGGGGTATTGATTGATGCTCGGCTGAACAGGAGCCCACAGTGTGCCCAGGTGGCCAAGAAGGCCAAGGGCATCCTGGCTTGCACCAGAAACAGTGTTGCAAGCAGGAGCAGAGAGGTGATTGTTCCCCTATATTCAGCACTCGTGAGGCTGCACCTCGAGTACTGTGTCCAGTTTTGGGCCCCTCACTGCAAGAAAGATATTGAGGCCCTGGAACGTGTTCAAAGGAGGGCAACAAAGCTGGTGAGGGGTCTGGAACACAGGGCTTATGAGGAGCGGCTGAAGGAGCTGGGAATGTTCAGCCTGGAGAAGAGGAGCTCAGGGGAGACCTTATTGCTCTCTATAACTTCCTGAAGGGAGGTTGTAGTGAGCTGGGGGTCGGCCTCTTCTCTCGTGTCATTAGTGATAGGACCAGAGGGAATGGTTTCAAGCTACGCCAGGGGAGATTCAGGCTGGACATCAGGAAGTATTACTTTTCAGAAAGGGTGGTCAGGCACTGGAATGGACTGCCCAGGGAGGTGGTGGAGTCACCGAGCCTGGGGGTGTTCAAGGAAAGACTGGATGTTGTGTTGAGGGACATGGTTTAGTAGGAGCTATTGGTGATAGGTGAACAGCTGGACTGGATGATCTTTTAGGTCTTTTCCAACCTTGGTGATTCTATGATTCTATGACTCATAGAAGTGCAGAAAAGAGGCACAATCAGATTTTTGAGTTAAATATCTGATTGCTACTCTATACACTCCCCTTGAGAACTTGCAGGTCAGACAAGTAGTAACTAAAAATGGTGTTGTAAACATTAATTAATTTTTTTTGAGACCCATGCTCTGGTTTCAGTCAACACAACAACAGCACACCGATGTTTGGTTGTTGTGAGCTCTGGGGATGCTGCAGGGAAGAGCCGCTGCCTTTATAGTGCAGAGCCATGGCCTGCAACTGTACCAACCTGGCCAAGGGTTGGAATGGCTGCCCTAAATGAAACAGTGAACAAACACAATGAGTCTAAACTAACTTAGGTACACAAGCATAGAAAAACTCAGCCCTCTGTGCAGCAGAGCTAAATCTTGACAGCTGCAACAGTTTCGGAAGAGCTTTAGATATAGTACACCCACTGTTTTTTCTCTCCCTTAAAAGTTGCTTATTTTGCATTGTCAACCATGAAAATCGCAATATGAATAAATACAAATTTAGAGCACACCCCAAAAGGTTTCTCCAAGAAGAGAAATAAGTATTTATTTATAGTATAGTCAAGATTAATAAAACAAATTTCCTGAGACATGACAAGATCCAAGAAAAAACATAAACTGCAACACATCATTTTCATTTATGTACTTCTCTGATCAGGACAGGAAAACAAACAAGCAAAAAACTGCCTAATAATGCCTGCAGGAAGCTAAGGCAGGTAAGCAATGTGGTATCTGCTACACACAAAAGAACACCAGTCCCTTGTATCTCATTTTCAAAAATAATTATCCTCTATGATCTTGAAGCCTACCTTTCACAGAAATTAACGTCTGTCCAGTTTACGTGATGCCTACAGACACTGTCTGCTGTGCTCTTAACATCATGTTCCAGAGCTGGTGAAATTTTATATAAGCCCACACAACACAGTTTGCTGCCTCCAACCTCTATCTCAGCTTCTGTCACTAGCTCAGTCTGCACAAACCTCCCTGAAGTTTTTGTGAAGTTTCTACCATAAGCTTGACACAGCTGACTGCATTTGGAAAGCCCCAGGGTCCCTCTTTCCTTTCCAGCTACTGTGCTGAGAAGGGTAGCCTCTAAGATCCTTTTGTAGACCTGTAAACAAACAATCCCTTTCACAATCATTTGACTCATCTTTAAAAACAATTACAGACTGTGATAGGATATACAGCCTCACTCCTCCTCTAATTGCATTAATTTTTCCATCCCAAGATAGCAAGTAATTTGGCTGGTGTCTAGACCAAGAACACAAAAGTTCTCAGTTTTTACACTCTTAAAATCACATAGGATCAGTATTCTTTTTCACTTATTCTACAGTTTCTGCCCTATTTGTCTGCTCTGTTAGAGCACAAGCCCTTCCTACAAGGCCAGCCTCAAAACTCACCTAGATGTCTGCAACTCACGTGTAGAATTGTTTTTGTTACTCCAATGATTTTCCAAATTCTGTAAGTCTGGTGGTACTTAATGAAATAATATTTCATGTGATTACTAGTGTGTCTCAGAAGAATAACACCAGAGGCTCCTAGACACACACATAATAAAAATATTTTTTCAACTTCAATTTCCTATAAGATTTGCCAGTTACATTTATCAGTTTTGTCTGGGTAGATTAGCAAACAACAGTAATTTGTTTAGTGGTTCTCTTCTCAATCTTACCTTAGCTTGTGCCAACATTATATCATATATCCTTCAGTAAGTCTTTTATGTCTTGGCTTCACAGGAGACCAGTCTTTCTACCTAACACCAAGCTTCTATACTAGTAATCTTCTCACTCAGAGGGGCCTTCCACCACCTTTTCTTTCTTTCTTTCTTTTTTTCTTTTATATATATATATAGATAGATAGATAGATATAAAATACATATATATTATAAGATATATTATATATATCTTATATATATAAGATTATAATATACATATATATTATAAGATATATAAGATTATAAGACATACTTATATATATTTATAGCAACAGAAAGAGTAGCATGGACTAGCATCCAACAAAGACACCCTGAAGACAATTTGCAGGAGCTGAATGACACTATTTTTGAATTTAGGAACAGGATACAGCTCAAGTTAGAAGATGGACCAAAGTGGAACAAAGCAAAATATACTTTTTGTTGCAAAAAGGTTCATGTTCTGGATAATTTGGCTAAGAAACAGTATTCTACAGTAACTTTCTAGATGTCAAAAAACTTCATTTTTCAGTGAAACTAGTCCATTTCAAGATTAAAATGTGTACACACATTATTTTACATTTTCCCTGTAATAAGGGCAAGCGCTACAAATTCTTCTGCCAAATAAAACAGTGAAGAAATCACAGCTGTATCCTATTAACATTAATGACAAATTACTGTTTGATATATTGAAAACTTCGCCCTAAATTCCTCACAATTCCTCCTTCACCTCAAGGGCGCATGGCACTTCAGTACCCCTCTATGTAGCATACCATTATCCCAAAGAACATTGCCAGGCTTCACATGCTATCTTTCAAATAACAGCAAAGTCCCACAGGGTGAGAACGACTATCAAATAGCATTTTTCCCCACAAGAGCAAAATATACTGCTGAAAGCTTTCTACAACAGTACATTATCAGTGAAAATTCTATTCCAAATAGAAGTGATGGAATCTTCATTCAAAAATAGAATAGCCCAGGTAAACGAAAAGTGTTTTTAAAAGAGATCTGAAATGGAGTTCATAACCAAGCTTACTATAAATTATCACAGTAGATAGCATTATATTAAAAAACAAAACAAAACAAACAAACAAAAACCAAAAAAACAACATACTATAAAGAGCACACCCACAAACAGAATTACAGAGCTAGAGAAAGTTAGATGACCACATGGAAGCAGGCCTGACTATACCATAAGTAAAAACTAAGCATTGCAGTTTCCTCTATAGGGCAGAAGCAATGTTTCCATTTCAGTAACTAACTCACATTGAGGAACCAGAAGTACAACAAAACAGGAAAACCAAACCTGTTTTCTTTTTCCAGCACAGAGACACAGGAGTTCAAAAGTATTACTGTTCCTAAAATTTAGAGTCTTGGTAGTCAGTAGAGGTTTTACTGCTCATTGCTTAAACCTGTAACTACTTCTGAATTCTACTTCTAACTAAAATAAATGTGAAAAATCAAACACACTAACATCAAGTTACACTAGATAGTCAGGCCGCTTTTAGAACTTCCTGCATGTTAATAGGTTGCCAAAAGTGCTGGTGAAAAACTTATCCGTGGAGACTCAAGACCAGGCTGAGCCATCTCTGAACACCCTGATCTAGCGGTAAAGTCACTGCTCAGTGCAGGGCAGTTGGAAGGGTCTTTTAAAGATCATCTCGCCCAACTCCAAAGACTCTATAATTCTACAATTCAAAATAGTAGTTATCTAAGCTGCTACTCAAGTCAACTTGTTCTTCCACTTCCTATGTTTCTTTCATGGTTTTAAGCATTTTAATGGAATAACACCTTGATTCCATTACAAAAGCATACTCTGTACAAATGACCCCGTTACCTTGCAGCATCCCACAGCAACTTCATGAAATCATAGGCATTGGGTGGGACCTTTGGAGATCATCCAGTCTAACCCTCCTGCTAAAGCTTAGAATAGACCAGATTGCTCATAAACATTCAGAAATCGGCTGTGACAGCAACACCTCAGCATGTTACTGCACACACAGAACAGCCACAGCAAGTTTCTTCCACACAACCTATCACAATACTTGCAGCCCTGGCTTTACTGAAGCCCCTGACAGGCCCAAATGTAAACCCTCAAAGAAAATTAAAATAAAAATGAAGGAACAAAGCAACCATAACCAAACATCGAGGTGCAGGAAAGAAAAATTCCAGGCTTGATTTAGACTGAAAATGCTGCATGATTTTCACAGTGAGCCAAAACAAGGCTGCCCCTTCTGAATGGTGTGATGGCAGGGCCTGAGCTTCCAAAGTCAGCTACCAAATATGTAAAATCACTACATATTTTTACCAGCTCCCCTTACAGAAAATAAAATGACAACAGCAATACAAAGTACCAGGCTCTTTTAATCAACTGGGCTCTTTAGTTATAGAAAACATGGTGTAGTGATGACAAGAGAACGTACTGCCTTTATCCAAGCACTGTCAGTACGGCTCTGTGACCCCAGCACCACGCAGGTGGTCTTCACCAAGACAGAAGAAAGGAAAAGAGCAAATGCAGAGAGGCAATGCCCACCTCGTGCTGCTCAAAGCACCCGGGGCACAAACCGC
Organism: Lagopus muta; assembly: GCF_023343835.1. Taxonomy (NCBI): domain Eukaryota; kingdom Metazoa; phylum Chordata; class Aves; order Galliformes; family Phasianidae; genus Lagopus; species Lagopus muta. Next base: position 62,386,868 of record NC_064472.1, read on the forward strand.
ATTGCCCTGACGCTCAAAGCAGGGGAACGCCAGTTCGACAAGTACTACAAGCAGCAACAGCCACCCCCCTCCCCACAGCGCCACTTCCGAAACGACGAATCCGGACTGAGGACCGGACCCCGACACCGGCCAGCCGTGGGGGCGGAGCGCCCGCACTCACCTCCTTCCGCGCTGCCGCGCCTCCGCCGCGAGCCGCTTCCGCCCGCACGACATGGCCGCCTCGCCGCCGCGCGGCAGCCAATCAGCGGAGTGCGTCGCCCCTTCGCCCCGTCCCCTCTGGGCATTCTCCACCAATGAGAGCGATGCGCCCCTCCTCGCCCCGTCCCTGAAGGGTGCCGGCGCTTCTCCCCCTACCCGCCGGAAGTGTGATGTGGCCGTGAGTGCGTCGCCATGGTAAGCGCGGGGCGGCGGGCGGGACGTGCCGGGCCTGTGGAGTCTGTCCGGCCCTGAGCCCTTTCTGTCTGTTCCGAGTTCCTTTTTGAGGAGCTGGTGCTCTCACTTGTCTTCAAAGTGCCCGAGCCCGTGAGTTCAGCCGCTCGAAGGGACTGAGGGGCCTCTCTCTGCTCCGTGGACCGTAGGCCTGTAGCTGTCGGGGCTACCGGGCCCGGCCTCCGCGCCCCGCAGGGCAGCACGGGGCTGTGCTGCGCCTGTGGCGCGTTGCAGCGGGGCAGTGCTTTTGCCTTCTCACCCTGCCCTGTCAGGGGCACGCTGCTAGTGCAGCTGAAGCATGTTTTGAAGTTGGAGCAGTGGGCCGGCTTCTGACACGGGCTCCTGTTGTTTTTCATGAGTAGCGTTGGACACCCAGTAACGTTGGGTGGCTGTGTCCATTTGCTTAGTGAGAAACACACATGGACTTGACCTAGAAGCTTGTTAGTGCTGCTGTTCACATTTTTTGTGGTGTCTCTTGTGGTGTCTCTTGTCCTTTTTTTTTTTCTCCCTGTACGTTCTGAAAATATAAGCAAAGGATTTGTGTTTGGATTAGGCTTTAAATCTTTATCAACTAAGATACCAAACTTTAAAAGAGTGGCACGAGTACAAGATTTGAATGTTAAAAAGAAGAACAAAGAAATAGCTCAGAAAAGAAAATCTTAAGCTGTACAGTTAAAGGTTTGTTCATAATTTTTATTTCAAACCAGAATTCAGTTTAAGATTAGCATTTTCAGAATATTTTGGGTTGGTTACTCCTAAACAGTGGTGTATATACTGTGCAACTTTAACTGAATCTTTCAGTAATCCCTACATATTTATTCAAAGTTTAGTAACTCTTGAACTTCATGTCATGGTTCAAGAAAAATTCCTATATTCTAGATCTTGTCACCAAAAGGAAAGTGTAGGAAGTGGTTTGCCTCAGCATTCCTTAGCAGATCTTTCAGATGAACCTAAACATGTGCCGGGAAAGGTTGTGGAGCTGATCATCTTAAGTGAGATCACATGGCATGCACAGGGGGCATCAGGCCCTGTCAGCATGGGTTCATAAAAGGCAGATCCTGCTTGATCAACTTCCTTTTCTTATCCTCCTGATGGATGACGAAAAGGCTGTTGACATGGTCTTCTTAGACTTCAGTAAAGCCTTTGACACTATTTCCCAAAGTATTTTCTTGGAGGAGCTGACAGCCCATGCCTTGGACAGGTATACTCTTCGCTTGGTAAAAAATCTGGCTGGATGGCAGGAACCAGAGGGAGGTGATGAATGGACTTAAATCCAGCTGGCAACTGGTCATGGATGGTGTTCCCCAGGGGTCAGTACTGGATCCTGTCCTGTTTCGTATCTTTATTGATGATCTGGATGAGGGGATTGAGTGCACCCTCAGTAAATTTACGGGTGACACCAAGCTGGGAGGAAGTGTTGATCTGCATGGGGTAGAAAGGGTCTATAGAGGGATCTGGACAGCCTGTATTGCTGTGCCGAGGCCAACAGGGTGTAGTTCAATAAGCCAAGTGCTGGGTTCTGTACTTTGGTTACAACTATCCCAGGCAACACTACAGGTTTGAGGCAGAGTGGCTGTAAGAAGTGGACCCGGTGGTGTTGGTTGTCATCTAGCTGAATATAAGCCAGCAGTGTGCCCAGGTGGCCAAGAAGGTCAATGATATCCTGGCTTTTATCAGAAATGATATAGCCAGCAGGACCAGGGAGGTGAGTCTGCACCTTTGGGCTTCTCAATACAAGAAAGATGTGGAGTTGCTGGAGCATATCCAGAGAAGGGCTTCAAAGCTGATGAGGGGTCTGGAGCACAAGTCTTATGAGGAGCAACTGAGGGAATTGGGATTATTTAGTCTGGAGAAGATGGGCTCAGGGGAGACTTTATCACTCTCTACAACTACCTGAAAGGAGGTTGTGGTGAGGTGGAGGTCGGCCTCTTTCCCAACTAGCAATAACTAGCAATAGACTAGAGGGAACAATCTCAGGTTGTCTGAGGGGGAAAAAATTTTTCTCCGAAAGAGTGGCTAGACACTGGAACAGGCTGCCCAGGGAAGTGGTTGAATCACCATCCGTGGTGGTGTTGCACTGACATGTTGTACTAAGGGACATGATTTAGTGGGAAATATTAGTGATAGATGGACAGTTGGACTGGATGATTTTGAGGTCTTTTGTAACCTTGGTGATTCTTTGATTCTAAACCGCATCTCCAAGCAGTGGCCAAAGGGCTCTCATGATAAGAAGCAAGAAAATGTGGCGGGTGAGAATGAAGAGACAATTGAAGTCATCACCTTTAATCAGTGCCTTTAAAAGGCAGATGTTACAGAAGTACATCACCACCTTGCTGTTGCCATAGCACTTCAAAAGAGACTGCAGCAAAAAAGCGGGAGAACCTGGATGATCAGTGAGGTACTTTCTGGTTGGTCAGTTTAGCACTTATATGTAGTATTAGTGCTTACATCTAGCACAAAGGTGATGGCATGCATATGGATTCTTGTGAACTTTCTTTCTCACTGTCCATATTACTTTCGAGAGACTGGGCTGCATTTTTAAATCAAGTTAAAGTAAGCTAGAATTTCTTAATGAGGTTGTTTTCATGAATTTATGGAGGTGAAAATAAATTTCCTCAATCTTTCGGAATTTATTTCCTCAGTGAAACAATAATCGCTGTGGTATATCTAGAACTTTGGATTGTTTGTGATGCTGCTTCTGGTTCCATCACTCTGCTGAGAACATTTACCTTGTGGGATTAACAGTCATGAACTGTTGTTTATTACATTTTATTTTGCATGCATAATTGACTGTGGGACAGGAAACAACTGTGTCTAAGTATCATCAAAGGGAAGAGAGTGTAGTTGCATGTCTAGTTTGTTCTCAAAAAAAAAAAAAAGAGCTACACCTGTGACGAACTGATAGCTTTGTAAATAGAGTAGTTTTTAAAGGAGATAAAGTCTACTGGAAATTATGCTTTAAGTTCCATCTCACTGTCCCCCAGGCTTTCTAATCACATAATTAGTTTGTAAGTCCAGATGTATGCTTAGTGAGAGGCCAGCTACTGCCGAACAGTACGTATGGAAGCTGACTTGTACCTCTCTTTTCCTTTATCTGAAAGCACAGATTTTTCTATTTGTCTCTGTTCCCTGCCTGTGAATAGTACAGTTTTAGCTTCAACTAACTTTGATAAGGGGATGGATGCTGCCTAATGAATCAAACAATAATTGAGGGGAAGGAATATAAAGACACAGCTTCTCAGTTTATGTAGAAGCAGAAAGTCTACTTTTCTCATGCTTTCACTAATCATTATGTCAGTTTGTGCTGTTGACTTTTGAAAAGCTGTATTTCAGAAAACTCAGCAGAAGTTCTGCTGTTGAAACTGGAAAATGTACCACACACATGGTGGGAAGAGGGTAGAAGAGTGAAGTAACTCTGTATTAAAGATGATGAGCCTTTCACTTTCTGAATGGAGGTCTTCAGTTTCTTTTGTAGTAAAAATATGCAACTGCAGCCAAACAACATGAATATGCATGAAAACTTCATAGTAGTTTGTAATTGCACTTCAGCGGTGAAGAAGGAATGCGTTGTAGTAGACTTTGTGAAGACGGCTTCTTCCCCTTCCCTCTCTGGTTATGACTGACCTCAATTTCCACATTGTTGCAGAAATTTTAATTGGAACTTTCCATTAGAACAAACCTTTCTGTCACAACCTCTCTTGCTGTCTTAGAATGGCTTTTATAGAAGGAAGTAAAATTGCTCATAAAAGCTATTCTAAAAACATTACGTAGTAAATATTGATCCAAGATGAGCTTTCTAATACGAACAGTACTGTATAAGAAAAAAAATGCTTTCAGAAGTCTTTTGTGTCTGATACACTGAAAGTTAAAAGGAAGAATTAATCCTGATTCAAATTTTCAACAGCTTTTTCTTTGTAATGGGATAAAGAAAGACAAGATTTATTAAGTTGTCCTAGTTCATCTTAGGCATATACATGTCTTTGTATTGTGAGTTTATTTGGAGCAGTGATATGCAGCTTTTTGCATGTCTTTTTCATAATACCATCAAGCATGAAATGTCTTAAATAAGAGGCGAATAGTTTTTCTGGGAGTTTCAGCTATAGTAACAAAATTTTCATGTGATAAAACCTCTGCTGCCCAGCTAATGTGTTTTTTGTTGGTAGTCTGAGGTAGTCTGAAATTGTACTGCATTAAGATGTTAGGACATCGTTTGCACCCATGCCACAACTGACTTCCATCCCTGCACTCAGCATATGTTGACCTCATGCCAGCTCTTACATGCTCCTAAGTATAGGAATAAATGCAGCTTGAGGAAAGTTGAGGAAAAGGTAAGAATAATCTGTGGTCTGAGAAGTGAAAAGGAGAGAGGGGAAAGGAGAAATATTAGTGTAGCTAAGCAGAGACAAAGAAGGAAGCTCTTTGCTTCTCCAGTGTTGTTGCCTACTACATACCTTCAGTATACCTTCAGTAAGTGTGTGTGCTGCTGTGGGGTCAGAAGTCTCTAATTGATGACAGCTTCTACGGCCCATGTAGATGCTTCTGTGTCAGTATACAGGATGTGAAAATATGTTATTTTTCTTCTGTGATTGCGGAACAGAGGAAACCATTTATTCTGCCATTGTAAGATGCGTGTTTAATACCTCTCTTAATCTGGTTTTGAAACCCTAGGATGTGTTGGATCTACTTTAACAAAATTTACCGCAGACCTCAACAGTGAAGGAATGACAACATTTGAAAGAAACCATTTCCTTGCAGAGTGCCAAACACTTCTTACTCAATGTTTTTGGCAATGTGTCTATTTTTAAACAAATTGATGCGGTAAAAACATGAAAAGTGTTGAGAAGGTTACTTTTTTTTTTTTTTTTTTTTTTTGTGCAGCCTATTTGTAATTAGCAATGGGCTGGTTATCCAAATCCTGATTTAAAAAAAAAAAAAGTCACAAAGTAGTAAATGTGGCAGTGTAAATTTTTTAAAAATTAACTTCAGCATTTAGCACTGTGCACATCCACTGCAGTGGCTGCAGTGCTAATGCACAGAGCTTGGGGATCAATCCCAGTGAAGATTTTCAGTTTCAACTTTGTAACCGAGGTTTTGAGGTGAAACCACCTGGTGCTTGTCTTAAAGATGTTAAAAATCAAGCTGCTCCTGAACTGTGCCAAACAAGGGATGTAGGTGCAGTAGATCTGCACAGCAGTGATGGACATAAAGTCTTAGCAGAATTTTTGTGTTTCTTGACTAAGTATGTTTGTTCATGAAAGAGACGTCGTTATTTTTCATGTTACAGAGATGATTTTAGGTTAAGGAACAATAATGGTATACATAACAGTTTGAAAACGTGTACGCCATTTTAAGTAAATTGTAGGGTACGCTTTTATTTAGCCTTTGGAACAACAAGTAGCTACTATCCCATATTTGAATGCAACTTAGGCTTTTTGTAAGCATGCTCAGCAGTATAATTCAGCTTTGAATTGCTCAGAGTTTCTATGGAGGTGAGATGCATTCAGACAAATAAGAGGCATATGTTTTTCTTCCTGTTCTGCAGTGGAGCATATACATGGTTAATGTTTGATTCTTGCTAGTAAGTTTGATGTGATAGTAGAACTTTAGTAATCAGACATTTGTAGAAAAAAAAAATAGCTAATCCTTGATGTTAAAATACTGTACTCAACAAAGCAAAAAAGACTTTGGTGTCTTCAATTTTGAGAACTTTGAGTTTCTTTTATGTCCATCTTCATGTTCCTGTTTCAGCTTGTACTGCAAATCAACTTTTCCCCTGACATCATTTGAATGCTGGTTTTATTAGGGTAGTGATATCATCCATGTTAAAATTACTCTTACCTCTTCCATTCACGCTCTTATTATTTCTTAAGATTTTTTTGTAAATATGAGGAAAACTAAGCAATATGCTGTGCAATTTCAGAAAGGAGAGTTATCCAGCTTGACAAACTGCAGCTTTCTTATCAAAAAGACAAAGAGAGTACAAGTATAATTAACCATGCAGTTTCACTGAACAGCAAAAGTAGCCAGAACTGACTGTGGGAGAGAGTCTTTTTTCTTTTGTGTAGATAATTTTTTTTTTCCTTTTGTTCAGGTACTCTCTAGAAATCTCTTAGGTACAGATTTTTAGGGCACGAGTGGCGAAAGTGATAAAAGACAATATTTATTTCCACTAAAAGAACTCTTCTGATTATTACCTACTCTAGTTATAGTTCCAGAAATTTCCATTATTTCCCTGTTACTCTGAAGAACTTACTTAATTTCAGCATCCATGAATTGGGATGATAGAAATCAGTCCTTATCAAATGAGGGGAAAGGATGGAAAAAATGGTAAACTCCAAACTACAGTCTTCTGAGAAAAGTGAAAGGAAATGACATCTCGAGCTTTTACTGACACATTAAACATAAAAGCTGTGTTTGTTGAATAAATATATAGACAATGCATCTTCCATGTATTACAAAAACCCCAGTAAGAGAAGCTTAGTATTGTAAATTTCAGTTTGTATTTTAAGATTTTGGGGAAAATGCTGCATTTGCTAGCTGCTTTGCACCAAAAATTCAATGTTGAGACTACTTGCTAGATATCAGCTATGAGCTGATATGAGCTATATCATCAGATATGTGTCGTAGCATATTTTTGGATAGTTGTGAGGCTACATGTTTTAGATGGAACTGCAAATATTTTAAGCAGAAATGTGAATTAACATTAAGTATTTTTTGGAAACCACATGCTGGATGAATGTGAAGTAAATCTTAAACACCCTTAATCATGTTCAAGCAACCAGTAACTGCCAGCAAAACAGTATCTAGATTCTTATTAAGTTCAACTGCATTTTGTCTAAATACCTCTTGTTTGGTTGTTCAGTGTAGTTTTGCCAGTAATAACATCAAATTTAACAGATTTGCAAGTTTTGTATTTTTCTTACAATTCTAATTAAACATTTGCAGAAGAGACATGCTATTTTCTATTCATTTTTATAAGATTATGTTTAGCAGGAGTAGAAAAACAAATTGTTTCAGAATAGGTTGGAAAACAAGTTATGTGCATGTTTTAATTTTTAGCAATTTGCTTTTGCCTTCAGCTGGAGTAGTCTTGCTTTTTTTATATCCTATTATTTTTTCCAGTTTCATACTCCAAAAAATTGAATTTAAGATAGGAGAATGGCACTACTTAATGGAAACGTTACATAGTAAGCATTTTCAACTCTTTAAGGGCCTCTTCTTTTAAATTTTATTTAGATTGATGTCAGTTTTCTGTTGAATGGCAGTTGAATGGTACCTCTGAGTTAATACTATTTTAATGTAGGATTTCAATCTTATAAGTCTTGTGTAAGCACAGTTTAACTACAGTATGAGCTCTTGCTCACGTTTTAATATGAGAGACAGCTAAATGATCAGATACTAACATCTGTTTCTTTGTTTCCAGAGACTGTAATCATCTGTCAAGGTTTTATTATTGTATATGGAAAAGACAACACAAGAAAACTTCAGGAATATTCATACTTTATTTCTCCATATTATATGACATTATTTTTACTAAGATATGGTATCATCAGGGAAGTAATATTGAGGTGTTTAAGTTTGAGTTTTGGTAAGGATTTGAAAGAGCCTTTGGGCATGTAGCTCTTAGCATTAAATCCATGATCTTAAAGTTCTGAAGACCTGCAGTCAAACTTGCTCTTGCAAGTCCTGCTGAATACAATACCTTCTTAGTGCTTCAAGTGATCCATTTGTACTGCATAACTACCTGGAGAGAGCACACAGGAGAGGGAATTTAAAAAATAATTAAAAAAAAAAAAAAGTAGTACTTAAGCAACAAAATGTAGCAGCTACTAAGGTGCTTTCAGCATGTCAGAAATAGTCGAAGTGCAGATATAGAAAGTCCAAGCATATATAGCTAAAGCCACAACTGATGTAACTAAAATCAACGTAAAATACCAGTGGTGATTCTTTTCTGCATTTGCAGTCTGAGTTTTGAGAAGATATCTTTTCACCAACATGTGAATCTAAAAGGCAGCATCAACTTTTCTGTATTGAGAAATTTATCTATAGCAGTGAGTGTCACAAAATCACAGAATGGCCAGGGTTGGAAGGGACCTCAAGGATCATGAATCTGCAACCCCCCTGTCACACGCAGGGACACCAACCTCCACATTTGATACCAGACCAGGCTGCCCAGGGCCCCATCCAGCCTGGCCTTGAACACCTCCAGGGACGGGGCATCCACAACCTCTCTGGGCAGCCTGTTCCAGCACCTCACCACTCTCTCTGTAAAGAGCTTCCCCCGGATATCCAACCTAACCCTCAACTTAAAACCATTTCCCCTTGTCCTGCTGTTATCAACCCTTTCAAAGAGCTGAATCCCCTCCTGTTTGTAGGCTCCCTTTAGGTATTGGAATGCTGCAATGAGGTCACCCTGCAGCCTTCTTTTCTCCAGGCTGAACAAGCCCAGCTCCCTCAGCCTGTCTTTGTAGGGGAGGTGCTCCAGTCCCCTGATCATCTTTGTGGCTCTCCTCTGGACCCTCTCTAACAGTTCCCTGTCTTTCTTGTACTGGGGGCTCCAGACCAGGACCCAATACTCCAGATGGGGCCTCACAAGGGCAGAGTAGAGGGAGACAATCACCTCCCTGTCCCTGCTGGCCACCCCTCTTCTGATGGAGCCCAGGATACCATTTGCCTTCTGAGCCACAAGGGCACACTGCTGGCTCATGTTAAGCTTTTCATCCATCAAGACCCCCAGGTCCTTCTCTGCTGGGCTGCTCTCAAGGACAAGTAGGATCTACATGAGGCCAACCAGCACTGTTTGAAAAATGCTAACCTGGATTAACAGAGTGAATTTCAACCCATCTATATTACAGCATTTTGCAAATTAACTTGATACGTTAACACTGTCTTTTAGAAATATTCCAAGTAATGTACAGTTCTTACGGGTTTTAATTACTGGTTCAAGCAGTTGAATGCAAATTGCTCTTTTCTGTAAATTCAATTGAAGTGTAAGAATTACTTTGAACGTAAAGTGGGAAGCTATCAATTTCAGAAGTAAATTATCATTTTTAGTTTAAAAATGCAGACAAATTTTGAAATGTGCCTCTTTCCTTTAAAGTGACCTGTAAATATTTGTGTAATTCAGAGCGTGTTTCCATAGGAAGTCACACATAGTTATAATGATGTCCTATGCTGCATATCTGGGGAAGCACATGAGCAGTCCAACAAAGAACAATTATGCACTGCATAACTGTTAATAACACATTAATAACACATTTCATGAGTATACATTTACATTCCCTGCTTGGTATGAAGCAAATGGGACAATCTGCCCTTCTGCCATGTTGTGCATCTGAGTGCCCAATAGCACCATGCTGCTGGGAGCAGCTGCAGTGGGAAACCTGCAGGAGTTCAGGGGAACCGGGCACTGGAAGCACTGCGCCATGCAATGCAGAGAGCAGCTGTCTGTCCCAGAGGACCGGTCGAATTCGTCACTGACAGGGAATATCACACGGCTGGGAGGCAGCCGCTCCTAGATCAGCCCCGCAAGAGCCAGGAGAAAGCCTAATGTAGGCGACTGAGGACTTCCTAGTGTCTGAATGTGACAAGTGCTTGTTACTAGTCAGAAGTCAAGGGTATGCTGACAGTAGTAAGCAGCATTTTCTCCAACGTACATAATCTGTCCATTACTTTAGATGCTGTGGATAAGTGATTCAGCTAGCTAAGCTAAAATACTAAACCACATCTGATGATTTGGCTAATACCTTGGCTAGGGAGAACAGCAGGTAGATGCACCTTGAGGACCACAAGGCTGTCCTTAGGTACTGTCTCGCATCCTAGTAATCATCATGTTTACTATTTTTTTTTTTTTTTTTGGTCCCCCAGGCTGTTATAGAACATGAGAACTGAGGGCACTGGCTTGGGAGTTTATTCCTGTACAAGGGCAGCTGATGCAAGATATATCCTACTTAAGACAGAAGTAAATGGGAGAGTTGCACACCCTTTTATGAACCAGCCAACCTTGCCCCTGTTACAAGTTGTACCACGATGCTGAAATTGGTCCTCCAGGCTGCAGAGATAAGAGTTGTTCAGCTGCTCCTTGACCTCTGTATGCAGCTTTCCAATCAAGAGTTGTGTGCTGTTAGCTGAAACATTCTCTTTGCTTTGTATATCTAGCCCTGTCTAGGGCATGTATTCAGAGTAGCAGCTCTGTGTTCCGGAGTTGTATCATGTGATTCACAGTCTTCTCCATAGCTAAAGATATATATGATTAATTTATGTATGTAATCAGTTATATTTCAAATCTCAGTATCAGAAGAGCAGTAGATGTTCTCTCTAAAATGTGGTTTAGTACAGGAGTACGGTGGTGAGCTGAAATACTGTGAATTTTGCTTAATTATATAGAGAAATGTGATTCTCAGAGCTTCAAAACATTAGAAAGTTGTGATGCAATAAGAAAGTGCACATCAATCAACAGAGTTATGCTTCAGGCTGTGGAAGTGGGACCCTTCTTCTCTTAACAAATCCCACCCAGTTCTCTGCCTGAAGGAGATTGCAGTGTAATATCCCTTCACAAGTGCTAAGTATTTGCACTAAATTAAATACTACTACTTAGCATTCTGGGTTAAGCAGTAGGGGAAAAAAAAAAAAAAAAAGAAAAAAGGTATTTGACATAAATTTGTCCATAACACAAAAAATTCCAGAATGAAGAATATATTCCATTTGCTTTTCCTTTTATTTATTTATGTGCAGTTCTGAATAAACAGAACCTGAAAATGACAGTGGAGCAAAGCAAAAATAAGGCGCTTTGCAATACACTGTTGTCTGTTGTTCTACCTGATGCTATTAAGTTGACAAAAATGCTTTTTGAGGTATGTGTTATCTTCAAGATAATTTTTTTTTGTTTGTTTGGTGCAGGTTCCTACATCTGGATTATTTTAATACTGTAAGGAGAATCTAAGTCTCAGATTTGGGACTAGTTATAAGAAGCTATAAATTACAAGGACAAGTTGCCAGATATTGCTTCCAACATTTCCAGGGAACATACTGCAAAATAATAATAATGTTGCTAGTGTATTCTTCATTGGAATGGTGATGTAGTGCTTGCTGGAAATGAACATCAGCAAGCTTTCTTTCATATTTTGTACTTGATTTGGATATGCAGAAGTCCTTACGTGAGCACTTATTTTTCCCCTGTATGTGTCACTTATTGATAATTGCTGATAATGTGATGACTAAAAAGCATTTTGATCTTGCAAGGTTCAAGCATACTTCGATTTAAAAAAAAAAAAAATACTGATGAGGTTAATTTTACTATTTAATATTTTACTGATATTTAAACTTCAGTAAATGACCAGATATTGTAGAAGTTTCTCAAGAACTGCTTTTTACTACCAATAGGCAGATTGATTTCACTATCAGACAACAGATCCTTAGTCCTTAAGTCAGTTCCTTTGTTTGTCCAGCATTTTCCTTATGATTAGAACAGCCATAAATGTGATTATAGTAAAGGTATTTTTTAAATTTAAAGTGAAAAAATGATTTCAAAGTAAAATTAGTCAGTTGTCTTTTTGTAGTTTGGATGGGTCTAGTTGTATGTATTTCTACAAATACGTTGAATTTTGGATGCCATTTTCATGTGGAAGTATGGTAACAATTGCCTTTCATATTTATTATTTTACTCTGTCTTGGCTGCTACTGGTTTAGTTAATTACACTTCACATCCACCTTCACCACCACCATCAACAGTACTCTATTGATGCAAACTACAGTTGCATTTATTCTTGGCCAAGTGGGAATGTCTGTTTTCTGTAAATCTTAGCCTGCTGCTAATAGGTTTCAAGAAATTGGTTTGAAACAAGTGCCTGGGAGCAAATCTGTAAGATTACCCTTTTGCGTGCTCTTTACCTTTTTTGAGAGGAACGAGGAAGGGAAAACTTCACTCCTTCACCATTGTGCACAGAATGATATCTATTAGAAGTGGGTTTTTTGTTCACTGACAACATAGATCTTGATTATTTCCTTTTTTTCAGTGAGTGTTGTATAGGGGATTGTTTATTTTCTCCAGTTCACAAATTGATACAAGTTTTGTGCTGTGAAGGTGTAATTTTTCTTTTCTAACTTTCTTCCTTAGTCTGCCATCTTCAACTTCCAGAGTCTTCTGACTGTAATCTTGCTGCTCATATGTACCTGTGCCTATATCAGATCCTTGGCTCCCAGCTTACTGGACAAGAATAAAACTGGGTATGTAGTCTAACCATTTTAAAAATTCACAAACTCTCTGGTTTTCACTACGGTGCTTTTTTCTTAGTAACTGGTAATGGTGGTTAATAATGCAAATACTATTTTGCAAAATGTTTTTCTTCTTTAAAGATAAAAAACTTCAGGTTATCTTCAATAAAGATCTTCATTGTTTAAGTTCTTACTATAGAATATTGAAATTAGTTGAAATTTTGAATTACAAATTTATTATTCTATAAAGCCAACTAGTATTGCTTTTTTAGTTATTTTTTAGACTTGCATCGTTTTCTTCAGATGACACAGAAACAAGAGACAGAAAGAAAATGTTTTCCTACTTTCAGTTGTTGTACAGATTTACTTGTTTTTTATTATTATGGATAGAGAATTAAGTCTTATCAGCAGAAGCTGCCTTGCTATTTTTTTCCCCCTTGTGTCGTTTGGCTGTTGTAATTGTATCTCTCACTTTTATTCTTGAAGCACATTTTCTGGATGACCACCCTTTTTCTGTTTTGTGTTCGCAGTTCTCCTGGAATGTACTTGATGTGCTGCTGTGAAATAGTTCTGTGCCCTGCTCAGTAGCATGATTTTTGTGTTTGGTAGGAAATGAGAGACAAATCTGTGCCTCCCTTATGCTTTTAAAGCACATTCATGTTTTAGCTTAGCAGTTTGCTTTGTAGTACAAAGGATATCGTGGAGTGTTGGATGCAATGAGCAGTATGCAGAGCTGTGATTTAAATGCTGTGTTTTTGAAGTAATGATTGCACAATTTTGAGCTAGAATTTTGACTGAAGCTGCCTTAATTCTTTAGTCATGCTGTCACTGGGGATTATTACAAAGGAGATAATACTTGTAAAAATCAGAGGTAATTCTAGCTGGGCAGGGAAAAAATACAAGGTTTTGGTCTTTGGATGTTTGACTTCCACTTCTTCCATTAGGTTGCTTGCTATTAAAAAGATACGAGTTTTTTTTTCCTGCATATTTGGACAATTCTTCTGCATTTAGTTTTCAGAAAAAGTGTTAAGTTTATAATAGAACCATACTGTCAGTAAATATCTTCCTTTTTGTCTTTTGAAAACCCTCGTTGTGATTAACTTCTGGAATTGCCATTTGAGCACACAAGTTTTCTTTTAGTAATGCGAACTACCTAGAGTACAATAGCGTTTTTTTCGGTTGGGAGTTCTGGCATGAGAATGTTTGTGTCTTTTCTGATGAGATCATGCAGTTACCACTGACATGAGAAATTTATTTCAATAATAGTAAAGATGGAAATAAAGGATGACTACATAGAGGACTGTTCTTTTGTTGTTGTGGGGTTAGTTTTGTTTGTTTGTTTGTTTTGAGCCTCTACTCATGGAAGATAACAGAATAGTCAATGAGATATACGTAGTAAAAAGTAAGAATATTTATTTTACTGATTAAGATTTTAGTGCTCTTCTTGGCATGGGTTATTTCCTTTAATCTGGAGATACTCTGCTTAGTACAGTAGAAGCCTCTTCATAAAGTGTTTTCAAAGTGTGATGACTGTGAAGGAGTTAAGTGTTTGATCTGTAAGCTTGTATTTATATAGATGTTGGACATACAATTTTATTACATATATATATATATATACATATGTAGACTGCTTTGTACAGAAGAATAAAATGTTGGCCTGGAAGCAATGAAATTTGTGTCTTGAATGGTAGATGTTTACATGGAGCTCATGTGCTGTTAAACCTCTGTCCCTCTTCACTAACATATTCCATGCTCAAATGGAAATGTCTAGACATACTGGATAAAATAAATTCTATTGATACTTCAGTTTACCACAGAGATGATCTTACCTCATTATTCCTGCTCCAAATTAGTAGCATAATAAAAGTAGCAATAAAATATTAATGCAACAGAGAGGAAAAATGTTCGTAGTTACTAGCTGTATTTCTGAGTGATAAACTTACTGAAGATGGAAATCTGTCGTGATAATAATTAAAGGTAGTAAAGAAGCATGTTTCTGTTAGTTGAGAGACTACACTGCAGTGATGTCGCCCTTTCTCATAACATTGTATTTCATCAGAATGATTTCTGCCAAAATGTGTATTTTTCTACCAAGTCAAACAATTTTAAACCTTCATATTCCCTGAAGTATCATGACTGTTTCCATGTGCTTTGTCAGGAGCAATAACTTTTAAGATTGGGAAGGCAAGTGGAGATTTACTGTTACATACTAAGTGGAAAAGAATGTGTACCACAACATAATTCTCTCTATTAACCAGAAAGATGTGTTAGCTTATGTGCAGTGGAGATTGCCTTTGACTTGGCATAAGCACTGCATTGAGTAGATCTCAGATTCCTTCCTGAAGTTGCAGGGGGACTGTCCTGGCAAACACAAGGCAGGAGCATTTTACAGGATTCTCAGTTTAGCAGCCAAGCACTGAAGCCCCCTATATCTTTCCTGTCTTGCTTGCTTCCATTTTTTTGAATTTTTTTTGGTGATTTTTTTCTTTAGATAGCCAACACCTACAAGTGACATCAAGCAACATGCAGCAACTCATGCATATACTTGATGTGTTACTTCTAGAAAATTACAGGCTTGCAAGCCAGACTGACACCTGCATTAAAACAAGGATGAGGATGAACATAAAGGCAAGAATTAGGAGAAATGCAATTACTTTGAATAATTGCTTAAGGAGGAATTTTTTTGGAGCACATTCATTTAGGGAATCATAATTTCTGTAATAATCAAACAGGCTGTGACTTGAGGTACTTGCTGTGCACCTTGAGGTGAGCAGTAAGGTATGAATATAGGAGAGCAGTGGCTTTTCTGCCACAGTGAGCTCTCCAGTATATCCAGAGATTATCTTTTTCCTGTGAGAGTGGTGAGGTGCTGGAACAGGCTGCCCAGAGAGGCTGTGGATGCCCCGTCCCTGGAGGTGTTCAAGACTGGATGGGGTCCTGGGCAGCCTGGTCTGGTATTAAATGTGGAGGTTGGTGGCCCTGCATGTGGAAGGAACACTGGAACTTCATGATCCTTGAGGTCCCTTCCAACCCTGGCCATTCTGTGATTCTGTGATTCTGATTATGGATGTTTTGAAGCTTCACATCTCAATTTGCTACTGCTCAGCAGTAAAGTATGTGGACAAACTAATCTACTGAGTGGTTCTGATAGGAGAAAAGCATCTCCAAAAGATGCTATTCTTACATGTTAGAAGGCTTGTCAGACTTCATGTCAGTGATAAATTTAAATTCATGAAGTGTTAACTGCATTGAGGGCATCTGATGAAACCTTTATTCTGCTTTCTACCACCCACACTAGAAGGAAAAATTCTTATCTCCACCAACAAGGAATTTTTGTAAAGCTAGGAACAATGCACAATACTTTGTGTAAAATTTTGAACTATACTTTGTTTCTCATGATCAAAAAACCCAGAGGAGGTAAAGAAAATCTGCTGAGACTTACAAAGTACAGATTTGTAGACTGCCTGATAGTGAGAACAATCTTTTTCCCAGGTAAAATTCTGTAAGTGTACATAAGAAGAGAACAGTAGTGTTTTGTTTCATCAAATTCCTGGGCATGCTTGTGAGAGGTGGGAACTTGCGGTACTGGGCTTGGAAGATTTTGCAATGGTTTTTCTGCATGTAGTCTGCAAGTCTGTTTACAGATAATAACAATTTTAATAGTTTTGAGTGCCATTCACACGGGACTCTGTGACTATATATCTTGCTCTGTAAAATTTACACACGAATGCCTTTTTACTTCTAAAACTGTATGGATGTCTTCAGGTTATTTTTCTGAGTGACCTCTTAACCTAAAAAGGTGTGATGGTCTACATGCAGAAATTATCACTTCTCTTTGTGGAATTAAACAGAAAGCTTTGCTATAGATAATTACTTATGGCTCGAAGAAGAAAAGATGTAAAAAAAAGTTTAAAAAAAAAAAAAAGACCTTTTTTTAAAAAAAGCAAATGTATTTAATGTTGTTGGTAAGAAACTGGTCAACAAGAGTTGGAATGGTCAAAAAGCGTTTCACTTTCCCTTCAAAATTATCAATCATTTCCAGCCTTTTGCAGCTCTTGCTTCTGACTTACTGAACACCAAACAGAAAGGAAGGGCTGCTGAATGGATAGAGACGCCAAAGTGAACAAAGATGGTAAAAGAGTTCTAGATAGAAATATGAAGTAACAGAAATTCTCTTTAAAAAAAAAAGTGAAATATGCTGACTGTGCAGTATGCATGAACAAGACAAGTGGTCCAAACCTACCTGTCTGCATTTATACATGGAAAAAATACACAGTTACCAAAGCCCTGGAACAGCAGATAACCAGACCAGGGTGGGGACAGGTTCAAAGTGTTGTGGGGAAGCACCTGGAGAAATGCCATCACAGCAGGTAGTAGATGAAGACACACAAATAATCTAGACCAAAGTTTTTGTTAATAAACATGTCATGGGAAGGAAGAGAAAAACCTCAAGGGTTTTTTTAGTTCATAAATATGTGTGTAGTCAATGTAGTCAAATCCAGATGTTTTTACTGTATTGCAGCCAGTTATACTATGAAGCAAACCTAAAACCTAAAGTTTTCAACAAAGTTCTGCCTGATATTTAAATGACTGAGAGTTAGCTGCCCTTCTAATTCAAGATGCTTTAGCATTTCTAATCCTCTCCTACAAATTTTAAAAGCATACCCAACTGTTTTCTTGTTTCTCTTGAGCAATTAATATGAAGTCACTTTAATTATGTGGAGAAATTACAAAGATGTGGCCTACTTAGACTTTGTTTTTTATTTAGTCTGTATAGTTGATACCTGTTTTCCTCCTTTGATTAATTCCACTTGTGATCATTAATATTCTCAGTGGGAAAGATTAGAGAGACTTTACCTCAGTAAACCTGTGTAAAACGCTAAAAACAAACCTGAATAATTGTTTTGTTGTTAATTTCAATGCAGTATTCTGTAGTACCAGATTATACCTACAAGTATGCTCTGATGGAAAGCACATTTTCACGTACTATTGCTAAGAGAAATATAAGAAAGGTGGTACAGCATTACATTTAAAATGCTGTGATGCATAATTTCTTAGAACTGCAGAAAAAACATAAATTTTAAAAAATCCACATATCACAGAATCACTGAATTGTAGGGGTTGGAAAGGACCTCCAGAGATCATCGAGTCCAACCCCAAATGTTGACACAGAGGTCTTTTGGCATCTTATACTTTGTGTTTCTATTTCTGTTTTGGTTTTTTTCAGTGAGGTTTTTTTTTTTTTTTAACAAGATTTTCTGTCAGGGCTGCTTTAGTGTAGAATGTAGTGTAGAATTATGTAAATTAAATTTGAAGTATGGACTGTAAATGCACCTTTTCTTGCATGTAAAACCCTGCTAAGCTTGGAACATTGCTGTTTGTTTAATTCCTAGCTTGGACCTCATGCAGGTATCTGTTTTTTCCTGAAGTTGAGAATTAAGTTAAAAATGTGTTTATTTGAACTGGTGTAGTATGGAAGGACAAAGATCAATTAATTGAGATTTTTCTTAAATGATTTTATGAACTCCAGAGCCTAATGAATTTCTTTTATCTTTGCAGACTATTGGGAATATTCTGGAAATGCGCCAGGATTGGTAACTTTTTTCTTTGAAATATCTTTTATAAAATGCTTTTCCTATTGTGTGTTATTTGTTAGCATAGTGTTTCCAGGTAGCAATGGAAACCACTCTTAATGCATTATCTTTAAAAACATAAGCTTTACCTCCATTAAATACCGTGAAGATTGGCTGTGGAAGCTATGACTATTTTACTTAGCACAGTGGAACCCTGAATTTTTCTAATGCTAATTCACGTCTAAGTTGTTTAGTTTCAAAAACCTTCTGCACATTTTACTGCATGAAGTCACTCAAAACAGACTTGTTATAACTTAAAAAGAAATCACTGATTCCTCAGAAACCAGCGCCTGTTTGAAAACCTAATGCAGTGCTGACAAAAACCAGATATTTACCTTAGAATAATAAAACAATATGGAATTCATAATGTGTTAAAATTCTGCTTAATCACAGATGTTTTCTTCCCTTTTTGTTGTTTTCTCTGTACTTCCAAATTACTCAAAGCTGTTGGTGTCTAGTGGAATTTATGGGAAGGCTGATCAGCTGTATCTGATTTTAGGCATTCTCCCAACATTTATGGTTGTATAGTTTTTTTTATTGTAATTCCGAACTTATTTTTGAATTGAAAAGGGAATGTGCAACAGAATTCCACATTAAGTCTTGAATATATGTCAGTGCTCCAAAAAACTAAAAGTCCATCATTAAAAACTGTTCTGCAAATTGCACTGTTAATGCAGAGCAAAAGTGTTGGGCATGTAATTCTAGGTGTCTCTGCATGTCATTGAACTTAGGGGAAAATGTATGGTTCCCTTTTCTTCATTCTCAGCCTTTTAAAGGGACATGACATGCGTTTTTCAGCATGTCAAAATGCACTGATGCAAAAAACATTCTTTTGTGAAGACCTGCCATTAGAATGATTGCAGGTATTCTCCTGTTTAGTTAATAGCCATAGCTGAACCAGTTTTAATATTGCAGTGGAAAGATACTGGCAATTTGGCAGCTGTATATTGAGCTGCATTAGCAAAAACATATCTAAATTTCAGCTGCATTAAGGTTTGTTCAAGGTTGAAGAGCACACTTCGCTTTAGCGTCTTCTTTCTATTTAATTAAGCACAAGCATTTTTTTTTTCTGTTAGCTGTGCACAGCAAATAATTTTAAAAGCCATTTAAAAGAGTATGCAAGAGCTTGAGTATGCAAGTCAACCTGATGGAGTTAAGAACCGCTGTTGATCTGGTACAGTCTTCCTCTCTCACAATGTAGCAACTACATTTTCTGCATGCAAGACAGTGCATGCATTCTTGTACCCAGTACTGAGCTTCGTTCTTTTCTTTCCTTCATGTAAAAAAACCAGTTTCTTTTCAGTCTACATCTGGAATGATCTAGTCTGACTTTCTTTCAAACTGGGAAATGAGGTAACATCTTAACATTCCTCCTCTGTGTTTCCTTACATAACACTGTCATGCCCTCAGTAATGGGAAATGGCTTTTGAAGGGGATTGCCACCATTTTATTTGGGTTAGTCGCTAAAAGAGAAATGGAGAAGAGCGTAGGCTTTTAAAAATGAAAATACCCACTAGCTCCTTTTACATATAAGTTGCCCAGAATGTTTCAACAAGCTTTGCAGAATGTGCATAGGATTTTAATAATCAGCAAGTGGTAACATATTTACAAAGTTGTGCAAAATTATGTTTAATCCTGCCACATAGTGTTTTATTTTTCAAGAAATTTAGGAGCAGGAAACTATAACCCTTATGAAAATAGTAATACTCTAAAATGTAAGAGTTGGACTTCCTCAACTTTATTTTAAACAGATGTGAAACAGCAGACATTAATTCATTCATTTATTTGAAACTTAATTAAATATATGCCAGATCATTACAACATCTTGTAATGGGAGGTGTCATTACAAGTATCTTATTTTTATTTCTTACGGAAATACTCCTGTTTTTGAGGGTCTTGCCAGTGAAGGAGCCTCTTTTCCTGAGGATTATACCTTAATGCTTGACTTGTGCTTTTCCATTATTATTTCTCTGAAAACAGTATCTTAGAAAATATTGTTTATAGTAAGATATTAAGATAAAATGCAGTATGAAGAAATAGAACTTTGTTTAAGCAAACAGCTATAACTCCATCTGTATGTTTCTGAATGCATTGAATCTGGAATTTTCTCATGTTAGAGCCATGGCATTGTTAACACTTCTTACAGCCTTATAGGCTGGAAGAGGCATCCAGTGTAGGAGGCCCTCTTTGTTCTCCAGAGGAAAATCAGTGAATTCCTACAGAATGTGCTTAAGCAGGAGGGCAAAAATGATTTCCTCTGTATGGAGGAAGTGTCCATATAAATCATTAGCAGTCTAGTGAATACCTTCCCATGACAGTGTTATAGTTCCTTAAGATTTTTTTTTAATACGACTTGTTTGGTGAGCAAGAGATACTTCAACATTTCATTCTGAGTAAAAATTGGTGAAAATAGATCTTGATTGTCTTTGCTACTGAACATAAATCTTTTAATGGAGTACAATTAGCTTTTGTCCATTGTCTGCCATAGGAAGCTACAACAGTAATTTGAAGGTGCCAGAAATAGAGGTCTCAGTGCAACTTGTTAATCTGTTGATCACTTTTCTTTCTATGAAAGAGGGTTTGTAGGAACATAGAGGTCCTTGCACTGAACTTTACTTAAGGAAAACAATTCCAATTCTCTCTATATACAGCAGCATGTACTGTCCTGAATCCTAGCTTTCCTCCTCCTGTTCACATTCTTCTCTGGTACTCAGCTGTGGCAGTAACAGCATTTCTCCAACCAAAAGTATGGAATGTTACTTTGCACATGCAATGTGATAATTGTCATGTTAGGCTAAGAGCAGCCCAGATCAATGTAGTTATGTCTGAGTTGTATTTTTTTTTTAATCCCTCTAATCCCAGGTGAACGAAAGAGCCCCTACGTAGCTGTGTGCTGTGTGGTGATGGCCTTCAGCATTCTGTTTGTACAGTAGCAACTGGAGGTTGTCCCTTATACCGTGCTACCAAACAGCAAAGCATGGAAGAAATTACAGCAGGAAAAAATTCAGAAGCATCATCAGCTCTCCTCCCACATGCTGGATAGCCAGTCTCTTGGTGATCATAATGTAACTAAATCCAGAATCATACGTAGATAATAATGTCACATCAGTACTGAAACTGCTGATGTAACTGTTAAAAAGATGTCTGTTGTGTTTTTGAGTTCCACAAGAATATATTTTGTAACATGCAATTGAAAAGGTTTTTAATGTTTTTGTTTGATAGGCCTGTTTAATTAAATTTAACAATTATATATCTGGCAATAGAACCACTCTTGTAAGAATGAAGAACATTACAGAATATGTTTACTGAGTATTTTCAGCTCTTAATATCTGAACAGTTCCTGTGATATTGCGATAGGTATGATCACATGTTTAAAATAGATCTCTTAAATGTCTAAGTCACATTCAGCTTTCATTTTCTAATCTTGTAGTTTCTTAATCTATCAATATTTCTGTTGTTAAGATAAAATATAAATAAGGATGGGGATCATAAATGTAGTGAAGTCTGACTTATCTGCTGAGGATACACAAATGTAGGATTTGAAAGCCAGGACTATTCTGTGTGTGTGTATGTGTACCTTTACAGATCAAGCTCACAAGTGAATCATTCCCTGATATTTTTTCTTTTCAAAAAGATTCTAGTGGCTCTACTACTGTTCCTAAGGCATTTAATACAAGGCTGTTAAGTCAGCTGAGGGAATAGTTAGCTTCTCAGTAGTCCAGAGATAGGAAAGTTGTATGTCCTAATTTTCTAAAGGTTTAAGAGAAAAGAAAAAAAAAAAAAAAAAAAAAAGAAAAAAAAATTTACACTCACTATTAGTAAAAATGAAATAAACCTCATTATTATTTGCCTTTAGTTTTTATTCTAGTTTTTTAAACTTCTAGAAATTTAGTAACTTATTTCAGTAGTGCCTAAGAAATGTATTTATACCACCCAGCTATATGACTTCATATTGACTGCATTTGAGAGAGTTATTGTCAGCAGTATTTTGGGTTGTTCTGAAAAGGTATGTGATCAGAATGAGCTTAGCTGGCAATAAAACTATCTGAATGATATGTACGTGTTGTCATTCTTATTGGAACTCTTCTTTCCTAGATCCAAATCACCCTGTACTTAGAAAGGAAGTGGTTGTTAGTGATAAGCTTTGTATTATCCCATGTATATCTGCATATCTAAGTCATTATCACACATACTTAGTTGTCCAAAGCTGTTTTCTAATCAGCAGACAGGAAAAATAGCTTTTTCCAATTTAAGTACAATAAAAAGCATTGGCTGTAAAACCTGCAGGCTCAGAGGAGTACAGAACCGCATGATGTTGATAAACCATGGTGTGCACATGTACAAGCCTTGAAACAGGCAGGAAGTCTGAGGAACAGCCAAGTCCATTTCTTTAAATATGGGTACTTCTCCAAATGTAGCATCAGAGCATCTGAGGAACCCATTTCTGTGTATCAAAAGTGCCATTCCTAGACTGGGGATGAGGGAAGCTCATAAGGACACTTGAGATTTGACTCATGTTATGTATGTGTTCAAAATATAATAGGATCATTTAGAAACTTTTATAATTAGTGAGTGTATTCTAGTTCTTAATATTTATTGGACTTTATGATAAATGATGGTGTTTGTAGATTTCACATATCCCATGTATCTGTCTAAAACTGTCCTAGTTGTCACGTTAATTCTTAATAACATCTGTGTTTACCTGTAGTTAGAAATACTACTGAAACAACCCTGGTAATGTTTTTAAGCCTTGAGAATCCAAAAAGCGTTGACAGGGCACTGTATTGCTGAAGATATTCTTGTTCATAGCGTTTTTTTGTTGAAAAAGTTCACATGGACAGGCCTCCTCATGTTTGTCACTTTTAGTTCGGTCTTTAGAATTATTTACTTACAGCAGTTTTTCATTTCGTCTTAAGTATAGATAGCTAATGGGTAAATCTTTGAATATTCTTTTCTCTATTCCTTTTATGACGTTTACAGGATATTCTTGGCTTACTAACTGCATACTTGCTCAGCAGTGCTACTTTAGCAACAAAGAAGAGGACAGATTTCTCAGCAGCTGCTAGCAATGCCTGAGTTCAAAAGTAGCTTGTATGCAAGCTTTAGAAAAGATCGTAAGCAGAGATAAGTGTTGTCTATGGTGGGGCTATTCAAAGTGTGCCTCCGGTAAAAAGCATTTGAGAACAGGATCTTTAAACTCTGACAAATGTCAGTTGTTTTGAAATGACTGCTTTGGGCAGGTATTCACCTCAGGAAGAATTCTTTGTACTTCAAAGCTTTGGATTTGGAGAGATTGATGCCTCTTCTGTCTTCCTGTTTAAGATATGAAGAAAATACTGTTTTTCCCATATTAGAATCTTAAAGCTATTTCATGTTCTCTGCTCTTTTTCTCATGCAAATTGCTGTCACTTGAGGAAGGTTTAACTGTTATGAGAAGGAAGAAGAAAGCATAACACTGTGAGCACGCTTGATAAAATTTTACAAGTTACCCTTAAACACTGAGTCTGGACTATGTCATTTTCAAAGAACAGTAAGTTCCAATGGAGCTCTGTCACTAGAGGTGTCAAGGAAAATAGTTTTCCTGAACTTTGCTCTGATTCCTAAACCAAGTGGACAAGGAAGTACTTATTGCCATATTTCTCAGGTGCTAAAGCTTTAATGGTGAATAGGCACACTGTAGTATAGCTTAAGTTGAAACAGCTGACAGTGGCTATCAAGGTAATTGAGAAGAAAGTAGCAGAAATTCCTGGCTGACATACAGGACTTTACAACCCCATCAGGTCTGGGGAGATCTTATCCTCTTTAGAGTTGCTGGAACTTAGAGAGGAAATAGTTATTTAAATGTGATTTAAGCGTGTAGTTGTGTCTACTACTGTATAAGAGTACTCATTGTTTTACCTACACATGGATCAGCTAGCGAGCTTCCCTATCTCTCCTTGTTGCACACATTTTGTGAAAGGTGAGGGTAGTGTAAGCTGTTTTACATGCAGTTTAGGGGAATGTCCCATATGTTTTCCTGGAGCAATTAGCAAAGTATAAGATAAACAGTTTGCAAGTTGGAGTATTCTTCTTGAGAACTGGGTAATGAAGATGTAGATGGGGAAAAGGAGGTGAGAATGGCTTCAGCAGAAGGTGCATGCACAGTCTGGAGAAGTAGGTAGGACCCAAACTGAGTAAGATTATTAGAGATAGATTGCTTTCAGAAACCACTAAGTTGTGCATTCATCTGGATAATAAGGGTAAGATGCTGCGTATTTTTCTTCCAGTGGCTGAAGTTTTTAAACTAGGATGGTGCTGCCCCTGCGTTTAACCCTACCAAGCGGAATACAGGAATGTAAAAGGGCACTTCCCATAGCAGAAGTATTTTGGTGGTCAACATGATGCAACTTGAATAATACCAACTGTTCTTCCTTCAAAGCATGGGTTCTGTACCTTATCTTTGTCATATGACAGAGGCTTTTAGAACACACCATTTTGTGTTTGTGATTGAAGCTCATATCGACGTACCTGAACCATCCTGTGCTTATACAGAATTGCAGGCAAAAATAGGAATCCATCTGCAAACTCTTCTGTTCTCAGGCACCTCTGAACTGAGCTGCCTACTGCCAGGGCTGTACTGCTCTTGCTTCACTTAAAGTATACAAAGCTAAAATTTACTAGAACAGAACAGATTTGCAATCTTTGAACAAAATGTGGCAATCAATTTGCTGCACGCGTCCAGATTTACTGTTTAATTATGCAAGTAGTGGTTTATACAGTAATATCTGAAACGTGATGTAGTGTTCTTTGAATGGATAGATAATTTCATATCTTGCATGTACTTGCTTTGGATTAATGGCATTCTAACTTCTGTCCATGTCTTCACTCTAAGTGACCTCAAATTCAAAGCAGGGATTTAAGAAGTATAAATAGAACAGTAGTAATTGCTGTGATGGGAAATGAGTAAAGCAAGAGTAAGAGGTGGGATCCCTGTAAGGATCTCTGGAGAGACTGATAAGCAAATGGGCAGGCATAGGTAGTGGAGGAAGAAAGAAAAAGTGAAGTCCAAGGAATGACTCAAGCATTTTTTTGAGCTTGGAATAAGGTCGTTGCTCTGTAAATGCCCTTTCTATCTTGTTAACCACAGCCTTAGAAACATAATGTCCCCCGAAGGTGAAGTTGCTGTGCTGTAGAGGAAACAATTACTCTATCAGTGCTCTGAAGCTTTTATTCATTCAGAGTGTTCACCTGCAGGAACAATTCAAGTTGCCTGTAAAGACAATGTATCAATCACAGATAAAACAGCCTGTGGTTTTCGCTATGGCATTGGTGGCTAACCTTCTGGATTCCCTGCACTGCCCTGAGTGGAAAGGAACTGTCTTGGTCCACTCCGAAAGTAATACCTCCTGTTTATTTCCATGGAAACTACAACAGATACAATGAACTCAATAATACTATCAGATAGAAAAGTTTCTTAGCTCCAAAATACTATTTTTCAACACTGTCATCACCATTAGCTGTGCATTTTTGTCTGTGGTTAACAGAAAGCGTGCTCATAAAAATTTGCAGTACAAGAGGTGACCACTTGTCACCATTGTTGAAACACGCCAACCACTGCCTTGCTTTACTTCCATCCATTGGTTTTTCACCATCAGTGTACAGCAAGTGTTGACAAAATTCATTGGATGCCATTTTGTCCATGTGGATGAATTCAGTAACACACCTTTGCTTCATCCACACTTCCATGCCAGATGCCATTCTTTTGGACTGCCCCTCTGCTGTTATCTGTCACACAGTAGCACTATGTAATGGAATATTGGTGGGAAGCTTCAGCCTCTAATGCCGTATCACCAATATCTTCTGCTGTCCTGGGCCAACATCATAGAATGGAAGGCATTACTTTTGAAGTAATATAATCAATAAGTAACAAAACAATTTTTAAAGTGAGGTAGTTAAGCTTGGATTTGTGAAACAAATATATCGTATTCTGTGATTCTGTGATCCTTGAAAAGATTTGGGTACAAATGTACATACTGTCAAAAGTGGTGACGTGAATAAGACATGATTGTGAAGGGAGGAGAATTGCTCTCTGATAGCAGAGGTCTTAGAGAAGCCCAGTAAAGAAACGTGATCAGATTTTTGAGTACAATATATGATTCTAATCTATATATTCCATTTTAAATTTGCAGGTCATGTATTTATATTGACAGCAAATGGAGTCACAAACATAAACTGATGATTTTTCCAGCACTCCTTAAACCTATTCTAAACTCCTTTGCCACAGTAGAAAGCATCACTATATTCTTTGCTGTTCACAGGACTATGTTCAGCCAATGTATCAAAATGCACATGGTTCTGTGCCATCACTGAGTTAGCACTGCACTGCACCCTGTACCCTGGTTCCAGCCCATACAGTGCCAATATGTCCTCTTAGCAGTTTAAAAAAATAATCTTTGGAAAAAAAAAAATAAAAACAAATAACAACAAACAAATTAAAAACAAACAAACAAACTGGCAGAAACCAGGGAAGTGTGATTTAAATCTGCTTTTCATTCTCCAGCTTGCACAGAATCACAGAATGGGCAGGGTTGGAAGGGACCTCAAGGATCATGAATCTGCAACCCCCCTGCCACAGGCAGGGCCACCAACCTCCACATTTGATACCAGAGCAAGCTGCCCAGGGCCCCATCCAACCTGGCCTTGAACACCTCCAGGGACGGGGCATCCACAACCTCTGTGGGCAGCCTCTCTCTGTAAAGAATTTCCCCCTGACATCCAACCTAACCCTAACCCTCAACTTAAAACCATTTCCCCTTGTCCTGCTGTTATCAGTCCTTTCAAAGAGCTGAATCCCCTCCTGTTTGTAGGCTCCCTTTAGGTACTGAAAGGCTGCAATGAGGTCACCCTGCAGCCTTCTTTTCTCCAGGCTGAACAAGCCCAGCTCCCTCAGCCTGTCTTCGTAGTGGAGGTGCTCCAGTGCCCTGATCATCTTTGTGGCTCTCCTCTGGACCCTCTCCAACAGTTCCCTGTCTTTCTTGTACTGGGGGCTCCAGCCCTGGACACAGTATTCCTGCTGGGGCCTCACAGGAGCAGAGTAGAGGGAGACAATCACCTCCCTGTCCCTGCTGGCCACCCCTCTTCTGATGGAGCCCAGGATACTATTTGCCTTCTGAGCCACAAGGGCACACTGCTGGCTCATGTTAAGCTTTTCATCCATCAAGACCCCCAGGTCCTTCTCTGCGGGGCTGAACTTTAAATTATGTCATTATAACGTTCCTATCTAAATGTTTTTCAGCCTGTTTTTTTTTTCTTCTGTATTTTGTCACATTATTTGAACATAAGTATTAGCCATTCCAGTCAGAGTCAGTGAGTGTTTTCAACACACAGTATAATATCTGTAGAGGTTCCACATCCATTTGATGGCACTTGTCTAGCTGAAAAGTAGTATTCCTTCATCTTCTGTAATGGAGTGTAATCAACATGATGGATATTGAAGATATACTTAAGTACCGTAAAAAGGATTGAAAATGTGCCCTAATTGTTGGTTGCTTGACTACTGTTCTTATATTTTATAAATAACACTTTTTTTTCCACTGTACTCCCAAGTTTATTTGCAAAGCAAAATGTGTGGAGAAATATCATTCTGCAGGACCAGCTGGCAGCTGGGAAAAAAAAAAACAAACAAATACAGAAACCCTTAGGCAGGGAAAACTTCTTCAGGTCTAAAATGACAAATCTCACACGAAGAGATAATC
Organism: Lagopus muta; assembly: GCF_023343835.1. Lineage (NCBI taxonomy): Eukaryota > Metazoa > Chordata > Aves > Galliformes > Phasianidae > Lagopus > Lagopus muta. Next base: position 62,414,877 of record NC_064472.1, read on the forward strand.
TATCCTCCTCTTTCAGTTCACTGCTACTATTTCCAATACAAAGAGCTTGTGTACCCAAGGGCATATACATTTATTTCCAGTGTATCAGACAAAACATGACTGCAGAAAACTTCTGTATAAATTTCATAACCTGTTCTTTTGCTCATTGGTCACAACTAGTTCTTAGTAACCTCCTGCTTTGAGCGTGCCATTCTGTTTGAATATTTGGAAGTCTGAAGCTGTGCTCTCCTAATGAAACTTAGATCGCATTGAATCTTCACTCAAGCTCCAAATAAAAGTGTTGACACTACAGCTCAACCATTGCTTCCCACTTAACAAAAATCACCTTAGGAAGATCTGCAGGTGTTTCTTTAGCCTAATTAGAAGTACCTTCAGAAATGGGTACACTTCTAACTCACATAATTCCCACACCGACACCTCCTCAATGCTCTGACTATAAATATTTCCATTGACATAGCTATTTCTATAATATATATATTTTATTATATATATATATTATAATATATATAATTTATTAATGGGTTCTTCTATCCAAGGTAAAACTCTGTGAGAGTCTCATCACATCATTTCCATTACTTGAAAGGGATCCACCAGGAAAGAAGAGTTTTTTCTTTCCAAATCAGCTGTGTAGGAGACAGCCAGTATATATCTCCAATACAGTTGTGTGTCATGTGATAGTCATTTCATTAAATTGCCCTAATTGTGTATACTGGTCCATTTGCAGGATCTATCCTTCTGTTGGCCTAATTCAAACTCCATTGTATGCTTCAATCTCTTTCCACACAATGTATAAATCAAACACCCTGTACCACACTCCTTGACATCTTCTGCATCCTCCATACTTATGTCATACATAAACTGCTCAGGATAGCCTGTCATCTGCTAGATGATGCCATCACACCAAATGAGAGCATTTACATTTGATAATTTCAATGTCTGTGATTAGTATGTACTATATTTTTCCCTATAAAAAGACACAGAAATTCAAAAAGGTCAAAATTATATATGATTTCACTTATTCCACAAGAAACACCCTTGTTTTAAAACACAAAAGACTTGTTTTAAAGCAAAATAAGTCAGGTCAAAATATGAAAGTACCCCTTTTAGTTCTAAATCTTCACAGCTGGTCATTCCCACATGCAAAAACTTAAATAACCTTTCAGAGCTGTCATAGGCTTAAAGAAAAGTCCAAAAGAATGATAGATGTTTTTGGACATAAATGTCACACCCAGTGGAATTCAAAGGAAATAAATAGTAATTTAGCAGCATTGGCAAGCTGCTCTTTTGACTATGTAGCACCACCAGCATATTTTACATGTGTATCACGGTCATGAATAAGCTAACTCAGACACACACATTTACAAACTAGTTTTGATTTCCTATTAAGCTAAATGTTTTTTTTTCCTTCCCCCACCCTTTTCAAATAATAAAGGAGGCCAAGGGACACACTGATCTTTGTCTCTTTGGAACAAATGTTAACTCCAAATTCTCATGATTGATTCTCACAGACTGGTAAAACTAAAGAAGAGGGAAAAAAATCCATCCCTAGTAATCATATTTTATTTTTGAATTGTTTGTTATTTAGTAGAAACATAAAGTCCTAATACCAAAGATGGCATTTTAATTTATCACCATTACAAGCGTTGTGCCCAGGGTTAGGGGCTTCAGCTGATTTCCCCATTTAAAGAAAGTTTGTGAGCATGCAGTATATCACTTCCTTGCACAGAACATGAATCTGTCTGCCAAGGAACAAGTTTTAGCAACATTTTTGCTGTTTAATTCAGAGGCTGGCAGCATGAAAAATATTTTGGTCTCTGGGTGCATGATGACTTCTGGAAATAGGAATGGACCTACCTGGACTTCTGCAAAGCACAATTCTTCTCTGCAGCATTTTGCTCTAAAATGGAGAGGTATGCATCTGGCAGGTGGAACACTCAATGGACAAGGAATTGGCTGCATGGTCTCACTCAAACAGCTCTGGTAAATAGGCTCAGAGTCCAAGAGAAGGCCAATGATGAGTGGTGTTCCTCTGAGGTGAGTATTGGAATTGATGTTATTTAACATCTGTGTCAGTGACATGGACTGTAAGACCCTCAGCAAATTTGAGAACAATATCAAGCTGTTTGGGGAGGTCGACACTCTGGAAGGAAGGGAGGCCATGCAGAGAGGCCTGGACAAGCTTGAGAGGTGGCATTCTGGACCCCTCGTGAAATTCAACAAGGCCAAGTACAAGGTTCAACACCTGGGTCAGGGCATTCCCAAACATGAATATAGGCTGGGTGATGAGTGAGTTGGGAGCAGGCTTACAGAGGTACAGGTGGACAAATGCTGAATATGAGCTGGCAGTGTGTGCTTGCAGCCCAGAAGGCCAACTATATCCTGAGCTGCATCAACAATGAGGTGGCCAGCAGGGAGAGGGAGGTGGTTCTGCCCTTGGGAGGACCCATCTGGAATACTGCATTCAGGTCTGGGGCCAAGAAAGGTCTTGTGCTGGGGCACAAGAAAGAGGTGGAGCTGTTGGAGGGGATCCAGAGGAGGGCCACAAAGATGATCAGGGAGCTGGAGCACCTCTGGTGTGAAGAAGGGCAGGGGAAATTAAGCTTGTTCAGACTGCAGAAGGTTCCAGACAGACATTTTTGAAGTCTTCCAGTACCTAAGAGGATCAACAAGAGAGATGGAAGAGACCCTTCATCTGGGAACATACTGATAGGACAAGAGTAACATGTATTCAAAGAAAGGCGAGACCCTGGCGCAGGCTGCCCAGAGACACTGCAGATGCCCCATCCCTGGAGGCATGCAAGGCCAGGTTGGGTGGGGTCTTGGGCAGCTTGGACAGAAAGAAGGAAAAAAAAAAAAAAAAAAAAAAAAAAAAAAAAACCTGATTAATAAAGATGAAAAAAGAAGAATGTGTGACAGTATTGCAAGTGAATTGCATGCTCTGGGGAAATCTAATCTGAGAAAGATGATTAATCCAAATGTGAGCTGAGCAGCCTAGCTCTGCCATGGAGAAGTACCTACTCTCTAAGATTAAAAAGACAAAGTCCAGTAAAAAAGATAAGAAGACCTAACTGGTTGAAGTTCCTTGTTTCTTCCCACCTGCCCTGTATTTTTCACCTTCAATTTTATCTGCTTGATTTTAAGAACACCATGCTACTTCAGGTTTTTCCTAATGCAACACAGTGCAACAATGGAGAGCAAAGCATTTATTTCTTTTCCATCCTGTTCCTTTTTTGTGGTGGTGAGATGATGATCTTGCTGGCTTGCAGTCTTGATAAAATGATTCAATATGTGGTCATAAGAATCATAATAGTATAGACTATTCCCTGAACTCATTCGGACTACTCACCTCACATTTGGAAAATATGTTTTAGGGGAAAAACAGATCAGAAACCACAAAAGTTCTCCCTGTGATAAGTTTATTGCATTTACTCACTATGCCTTGGTGAAGGGCTCTGAATTGTGCATATAGAAACAGACCTCATCGCTCCTTGTCATAATGAAGTACAATATAATGCACGGACAGTTGTTCTTAGTGCTGTGACCTGAGGGCAGAAATGGAAGCCTGGTCCTCTTCAATTCCATTACCAAATAATTCACTATTCTTGGGAAGTCATTTATCAGCTCCTCGCTGAACCAGTAGATTGTATCCTGACGAGCCAACACCGCTACCTGCCCTTTTTGATCGCCGAGGTTTGCTGCTTCGGAGCTGCCCAAGCAGAGCTGAGGCAGCTGATGGCGGGGCGCACACGGCATTCGCTCCGTCTTCCTCATCCAGGGATTCCCGAGGCATCGGAGCAGCCCCGCACCTCTAGCGAGAGCGGCTCACGTGGCGGGGCGTTGCCAGGGTAGCGGCTCTTCAATCCCCCCCCCCCCCGGCCTAGTTGAAGAGGGCAGTGGCACGCAGACGAGGAGTATTGTCACTGTGAAGGGGGTGATATGTGCGGTTGCACCTGTCAGCGGCCTGATAAAAGGGTGAGGGCAGATCCAGCGCTATCAGTAACGGGGCAGAGCTGTTTAGTCACACCTTGGTAAGGCTGACTGTGCTAGTGGGTCTGCTGGATTGCCACAGCTGCGTCCCAGCGGAAGGCTGCTGCCAGGAGAAATGCGGAGACCCAGACAGAGGTCCCAAAACAGCACGCTTGCATACAGGTTGCTGGCTGCAACGAGTGCCAGAGTCTGGCCCTTGAAGTGCCAGGCAATGGAGGCAGCGCCTGTGTAAGGTGTGACCAGGTAAATGACCTTCTCCGTCTGGTAGCCTTCTGAGGGAGGAGGTAGAGAGGTTGAGGACCATCAAGGACTGTGAAAAGGAAACTGACTGGTGGTGCCAGGTCCTATTGGCCTCAAGGTCCCGGCATGCACCTGAGGCTCCCAATGGAGCACGTGGCCCCTGGTCGCCTTGCAAACAGGTGACAGAGAGGAATCAGCAGACAGGCTGTGCTCCTGATACAGTGAGCCCTCAGTCCTCTCCTACCCCTCGCAATACTGATGAAGAACTAGGGGGTGTGGGACTGGGTCAAAACCACTGTAACTCTCTCCCAAAAGGGCAAGGTGATATCCACTGCACAGTGGTGGAGCCTCTGCCCTGTTGTTGCCGTGCAGAGCAAAGCAGTTTGAGAGAGAAGGACAGGTGGAAACAGATACCGACTCGGCAATGTCGGTAAAAAACCCCCCGACCATGCTCGGCTACCCAGGTGCCTCTGTGAAATAGATTTGAAGCCATGGAACCCGAGGGAGAAGTGTGTGCAGGTGTGGAGAGAGGCCCACCCATGTGGGTACCTCAGGGGAAGCGGTCACCCCTGTGCCTCAAGACTTCCTCTACCCAGAAGGACAGAAGGGTGGCTGTCATAGGTGACTCTCTGCTGCAAGGAACTGAACGCCCTATATGCCGGCCCGACCCTACCCACAGAGAGGTGTGCTGCCTCCCTGAGGCACAAGTCAGGGACATTGCTAGGAGACTTCCCAGACTGATCTGCCCTTCTGATTACTATCCACTATTGATAGTACAGGCTGGCAGTGAAGAAGTTAGTGAGAAAAGCCTGAAGGCTATCAGAGATGACTTCAGGGGGCTGGGGCAGGTAGTTGAAAGAACAGGTGTGCAGGTGGTTATTACATCTGTACCTTCAGTGGCAGGGAAGGATACTGGGATGAGCCTAAAAGCCTATCTCTTGAACAAATGGCTTAGGAGTTGGTGGAAACACAGGAGTGTTGGTTTTTTTGATCATGGGGGAATTTACTCAGCACCTGGCATGATGGCTGCAAATGGAAGCAGCCTGTCTCCACGGGGAAAGAAGGTTCTAGCCAAGGAACTGGTGGGACTTATTGACAGGTGTTTAAACTAGGTATGAAGGGGGAAGGGGACAAAATGAGGACCGCTGGGACTGAAGGGGCAGTTCGAGGCTCAAAACAGAACTTGATGTGTAGAGACGATGGAGTTCAAAGGCTTGGAGAGGGGTGGGGAGATGCTGCTTCTCTTAAGTGCCTGTATACTAATGCATGTAGCATGGGAAATAAACAGGAAGAGCTGGAGTTCTGCATGCGGTTGTGAGGTCATGATCTCATTGTGATCACGGAGACGTGGTGGGACAGCTCATATGACTGGAATGTTGTCATGGAGGGCTATGTGCTTTTTAGGAAAGATCGGCCGGCAAGGCGGGGTGGTGGAGTTGCTCTTTATGTAAGAGAGCAGCTTGAATGTATTGAACTCCACCTGGGGGAGAGCGATGTAGCAGTGGAGAGTTTGTGGGTGAGAATCAAGGGGCGGGCTGGTAAGGGTGACACTGTTGTGGGTGTGTGCTACAGGCCCCCTGATCAGGAGGAGAGGGTTGATGAGGCCTTCCATAAGCAACTGCATGTAGCGTCACGATCCCAGGTGCTGGTGCTTATGGGGGACTTCAGTTATCCAGATATTTGCTGGACGACCAACATGCACGGTCCAGACGGATCTTGCAGTGCATTGAAGACAACCTTCTGATGCAGGTGGTGGAGGAACTGACACAGGGAGGGGTGTTACTGGACCTTATTCTCACCAACAAGGAAGGACTTGTTAAGGAAGTAAAGGTTGGGGGCAGCTTGGGTTGTAGTGATCATGAGATGGCGGAGTTCAAGATCCTGAGTGGAAGAAGCAAAGCAAAAAGTAGGATTGCTACCCTGGACTTTAGGAGAGCCAAATTCAATCTCTTCCGGGACCTACTTGGAGCTATTCCGTGGGATTGGGTGTTAGAAGGTAAGGGGGCCTCTGAGAGATGGTCAGCATTTAAACAGCTCTTCTTCCAAGCTCAGAATCAGTGCATCCCTGTGAGCAAGAAATTGGGAAAAGGAGGCAGGAGACCTGTGTGGATGAGCAAGGAGCTCATGCGCAAGCTCGAAGGAAAGAAGAAGGTCCTTAAAATGTGGAAAAAGGGTCTGAGCACTTGGGAAGAATATAGGAATGTAGTCAGGGCCTGCAGGGATGCAATGAGGAAGGCTAAAGCCCACCTGGAATTAAATCTGGATAAAGTGATAAAGGATAATAAAAAAGACTTCTTTGTTAACAGCAAAAGGAAAACTAGAGAGAATGTGGGCCCCTTACTAAGTGGGGGGGGGGGGGGGGGGTTCTGGTAACAGGGGATGCTGAGAAGGCAGAGATACTGAATGCCTTCTTCCGTCTTCAGTGAAAAGGCTCTCCCTCAGGTTTCCCACAGCCTGGAGATTAGTGAAAGGGTCTGGGGAATGGGAGATTTCCCTTTAGTCAGGAAAGAGGTGGTGCATGAGCACATAGGCAGTACTAAGGTCCACAAGTCCATGGGACCTGATGGGGTGCATCCACGTGTGCTGAGGGAGCTGGCGGAGGTCATTTCTGAACTGCTCTCCATCAGTTTTGAGAGGTCTTGGATAACAGGGGAGGTCCCTGAAGACTGGAAGATAGCCAATGTCACTCTGGTCAGCTTGTGCTGGATGCCACCTCCAGACAACTGGGAGAAAAGGAGGTTATCAGTAGTCAGCATGGGGTCACCAAGGGGAGGTCATGCTCGACCAACCTGGTGGCCTTCTATGATGTTGTCACGTGCTGGGTGCAGGGGGGAAGAGCGGTAGATGTAGTCTACCTTGATTTTAGAAAGGTATTTGATACTGTCTCCCACAACATCCTTATAACAAAGCTGAGGAAGTGTGGGATAGATGAATGGACAGTGAGGTGGGTTGAGAACTGGCTAATTGGCAGAGCGCAGAGGGTTGTTGTTGGTGGTGCAGAGTCTGGCTGGAGACCTGTAACCAGTGGTGTCCCCCAGGGGTCTGTGCTGGGTCTGGTCTTGTTCAACATCTTCATCAATGACCTTGATGAGGGGAGAGTGGCCACCCTCAGCAAGTTTGCTGATGATATGAAGTTGGGAGGATTGGCTGACACGCCTGAAGGCTGTGCTGCCATTCAGCGAGACCTGGACAGGCTGCAGTGCTGGGCAGAAAAAAAATGGATGAGGTTTAACAAAAGCAAGTGTAGAGTCTTACACCTAGGGAGGAATAATTGCATGCACCAGTACAGGCTGGGGGACGAGCTGCTGGAGAAGAGCTCTGCGGAGAGGGACCTGGGTGTCCTGGTGGACAACAGGTTGGCCATGAGCCAGCAGTGTGCCCTTGTGGCCAAAAAGGCCAATGGCATCCTGGGGTGCATTAAAAAGAGCGTGGCCAGCAGGTCGAGGGAGGTGATCCTCCCCCTCTACTCTGCCCTGGTGAGGCCTCATCTGCAGTACTGCGTCCAGTTCTGGGCTCCCCAGTACAAAAAAGACAGGGATCTCTTGGAAAGAGTCCAGCGGAGGGCCACGAAGATGGTGAAGGGCCTGGAGCATCTCTCCTATGAGGAAAGGCTGAGTGAACTGGGTCTATTTAGCCTTGAGAAAAGATGACTGAGAGGGCATCTAATCCAGGTTTATAAGTATCTGAGGTGTGGGGGCCATAGTGGTGAGGCCAATCTCTTCCAGTGGTACATGGAGGCAGGACAAGGGGAAACGGACACAAGCTACAGCATAGGAAGTTCTGCACAAATGTGCGCAAGAACTTCTTTACGGTGAGGTGACGGAGCACTGGAACAGGCTGCCCAGGGAGGTGGTGGAGTCTCCTTCTCTGGAGATGTTCAAGACCTGCCTGGATGCCTTTCTGTGCGACCTGCGGTAGGGAACCTGCTTTGGCAGGGGGTTGGACTCGATGATCTCTGGAGCTCCCTTCCAACCCCTACAGTTCTGTGATTCTGTGATTTGTCATCTCAGGGTTCATATTCCAGATGGAGAAGTGGGAAAACAAAGAGCCTATTAAAGATAATTTTTTTGTACCACCTTAAGCAATATGTGACTGTAGAGAGCACATGTCTACAACAGTCCATGTCCTACAAACACTGACCTAAATATTTGTGTGGTTAGGCTCCAGACCTCCCTAATGTTAGGATTTTCCCCTGTAACTCTTCCCCAGGCAGATAGTCTGTACTCAATTAGAAACTGACAAACTTATTTCAAAACCATCCCATTCATTCAAGATGAACAGTGTGAAACACACGTAGCATTCACAGAACACAGAGAAGGGACAGGGATGGGAAAAAAATCACCAGCAAAAATCAACATAAAGAACAGATCTAAGAGCAAGAAGGAAAAAACAAACAGCATGGACTAGATTACCATTATACGATATTTCGGTCATGCAACGTATTTCATCATCTGCCTACAAACTACCCAGCTTCATGGTGAGCACCATAAGGTTTCTTGTCTCTGACTCTGATAGAGCACCCACCAGGGAGGCTGTGAGCTGCTTTGCACAGAGGCAGATGAGGAACCTGTTTTCTCTTGTCTAGGTAAACAGAAACAGATAACTCCAGATTACTCAGAGAGATTTTGTGTGAGTAGTGTGCACCAGTTTTGACTAGCCAGTTTCTGTGACCTTGGAGAGAATATTTGAGAATACTTCCATCATTTTGCAAGGTAGGCACAACCACTGATAACAGCTTTACCTGTAGTCAACTAAATTTTTTTTTCAAAATCTGTGCTTAAAAGTAGCTTTAGTGAACATGTGAGGAAAAAAGATATTGAACAGTCTAACATCATCCAGCACGGAAAGAAAATTTGGTTTTGCATTTTTATTACAGCCATCTTCTCTTAACCCATAACTCATTAATTGTATGACTTCCAGTTTACTTATCAAATGCAGCAGTGTCCTGTTCCTATTTAATCCAAATTCACTCCTAGAACAGTTTCACCACCAATGCTGAAGGTGCTCAGGACCTCTTAGAAAATACCTGTGTCAACACCACTTTTCTGAGCCAAGTAGCAGTGCAGTGCTTGTCTGCCAGCACTGGAGAAGCCACCCAAGGCCCAGGATTTGGCCAAGGCTAAGTGGGCTTTGATCAGATAGTACTGAACTGGCAAAGGCATACAAAAGCAAGCTCTGGAGCTTAGCAGCAGCAGTATTTGCACTTTCCTTTTATCCCTCTAAATCCAGCTCTGGAAACTGCATTACAACATTTGATCCTCAGGAATAACTGAATGGTTTCTATTGACATTTGTTCTAATATCATAATATAAATAGAGTCAGATTAAAAAACAAAGAAAAAAAACCCGAAAACTTTCAATTCCAAGAATTCTGCAAATAGAATAATTGAATCTTAAAATACTCCTTGTTTTGGATACCATTCTGCTGACTAGAAACTGAAACAATTAAGAACCTTGCCAAAGTAAATTGATGGAATTTTCAACTGATACCTGTACTTCTATCTGATTCCACTTCCTAGGTAGGAATGTTGAGGCATTTCATAAGAAGCTTCTAAGACTTTCAAAATAACCACCAGAAATCAAAACCAGAACTCATCAAGTTATATATGATCTTAAGTCAGTTTGGGAGATTGTCTGTGGTCACATCCTGAGTTCTTTTCTAGTGCTCTCTTTATTGCTGGCTTAAACAGAAGATCCTGTTGACTCTTCTGTCACAAGTGTACTATCAGTTTCTCTACATTTGGTCCATCTTCTTTCCATTGTTATGGTGACACAAAGGAGGCAGAATGGTGCAAAAAAGGAAAAAAAGTGCACCATGTCTCTGTATGGCAAGCTCTATGTTATCCACTTGTCCATAGCAGCTCAAAATAGGAAAGGAATACAACCTCAAGAATATGTTTTATAACATCATCATGGATTGTACATATAATTATCATGGAAGGTGCTGCATTTCGGCTGGGGAAATCCCAGGTATTTATGCAGACTTGGCGAAGAACACCTTGAGAGCAGCCTTGCGGAGAAGGACTCGGCGGTCCTGGTGGATGAGAAGCTGGTCATGAGCCAGCAGTGTGCGCTTGTATCCCGGAAGGCCAACTCTATGCTGGGCTGCACTGGAAGAGGGGTGGCCAGCAGGGAGAGGGAGGTGGTTGTCCCCATCTACTCGGCTCTTGTGAGGCCCCATCTGGAGGAGTACTGCTTCCAGGCCTGGGGCCCCCAGCGCAAGAAAGACTCCGAGCTCTCAGAGGAGTCCAGAGGAGGGCCACTGAGATGATCAGAGGGCTGCAGCACCTCTCCTATGAAGAAAGGTTGAGGGAACCGGTCTTGTTTAGCTTAGAGAAGAGAAGGCTCCGAGGAGACCTCACTGGGGCCTTCCAGTACTTGAAGGGAGCATACAAACAGGAGGGGTAATGGCTGTTTCCAAGGGTGGATAGTGACAGGACAAGGGGAAATGGCTTTAAACTGAGACAGGGGAGGTGTAGGTTAGATATTAGGAGGAAGCTTTTCACTCGGAGGGTGGCGAAGCACTGGAACAGGTTGCCCAAGGAGGCTGTGGGTGCCCCATCCCTGGAGGCATTCAAGGCCGGGGATGTGGCTCTGGGCAGCCTGGTCTGGTGGTTGGTGACCCTGCACACAGCAGAGGGATTGAAAGTAGATGATTGCTGTGTTCCTTTTCAACCCGGGCCATTCCATGATTCTACGATTCTGGGATTCTCTTGCTTTATCCAGGGACGCTGTAACTCCATCCCAGTGGGGCTACAGCCATGGGAGAAGCAAGCCATGAAATCTGGCTCGCCACGCCCTGCTTCCCTGCTAAGAACCCTCCCAGTTGTGATGTCAGTGATGTCACAAAGCCTTCGAGGTCACCCAGGCACTGGTGCTGCTGCTGCCACTCAGTTGCTGTGCAGACGCTGGTGCTGCTGGTGGCTTGATTGAGCTCAGGTCAGAGTGACGGCCAGAGAGCAAGTTGAAGGAAGGTGCAATGCTCAGCCCGAGGTTTTCCATACTCCTCGTCTTCTGCTTGCCCTTCCTGTTCTCCGGCAGCCTTGCCCATGCCGGACGCCCTTCCTGGGCCACGGTCATGGGGGATGTGGATCCCCAGGCCATGGAGAAGCCGGGCATTGGCAAGGCAAGCTGGAACTACTACCTACCCTACTACTACCGCCTGAACCAGCTTTGCTCTTTCTTTGAGCACCTGGATCCCCTGGGATTCGTGGAAGCGCTCTACGAGAAGAGCACAGAGCTGGGCCTTTTCCTCATGGTGATTTGCCTGTGGAGAACAGTCAGGAGGGGCCGCAGAGAGGTGAGTCATGGAGGTCAGGCAAGCCAGACCGTGCCCGAGTTTCTCAGGAAGAGGCACGGCCCAGATGCAGAGATCTCAGGCCCCCGAGGCCCCTGCCCTTTTCATCACGCCCCCTGCTCTGTCATTTCCAGGAGAAGAGCCAGGAGAAGATACTCTCAGCTGCCCCAGAGACATACTGCCAGAACCGCTCCTGCAAACGCTGCAAGCTGCTCTGCCAACTGAAGGCAAACCCTGCCTTGATGAAGATGTACCTGAAACATACCAAACACCGCTACCTGCAGGAGTATCTTCCCAGGAGCCGAGAGACGGCAAAATCCTGAGAAGATGGGGATGAAAACAGAGACTTTTCTCTGCATACCAGCACGTCCCAAGTAGCTCCAGAGCAGCTGTAAACTGAGGGGGATCCGGCCAAGGCACCAAGACACCTGTGCCATGACTGCGCACAGGGATGGCATGGCTACAGCACGGGAAACGAGCAGGAAGCCATCCCGAACTCCACAAAAAACAAGGCCGGAAGGAAACAGAATCCAGAAAGCCAGAAAAGACCTACAAGATCATTCAGTTCCACCATCCCACTATCACCAACAGGTCTCATTAAACAATATCCCCCAACACAATATTATTACGACTGCTCAGTATCATTATTTCTAGAATGAATATGTTTGCTTTTATTAGAACAAAAGCGTCCGCTGGCTTTCTCTCGTTCTCTTGCAGCATGAGAGAGGGTGATTCTAAAGTAATGACTTCTTTCCACCTCATTTTCTGGTAAGGAGTTCTTTTCTGAACACCGTGGTGCCTGAAATAGTGAACTGTAGCCCAAAGGAAAGACATTGTCAGTAGTACTCCAAAACTGTCTGGTCTGAACGCATCAAGCATATTTTCAACACAAAGAAAGCTGAACACTAAAGAGTGCTGCTGACTGCTGGTAAGCCCTACTGCCCATGGACACAGCACTGAGGGCAAGCATAGGTCAGCAACATCCCTGTGCTGGCACAGATACTCCTTACTGAGCATTTTGGATCACAGCCTCCTGAGCCCCAGCGGACAGGCAGATCACGGAATCACAGGATGGTTTGGGTTGGAAGGGACCTTCATGACCACCTGGTTCCAACCCTCCTGCTATAGGCAGAGACACCTCCCTCTAGACCAGGTTGCTCAGAGCTCCATCCAGCCTGGCCTAGAATGCCTCCAGAGAAGGGGCATCCACAGCCTCTCTGGGCAACCTGTTCCAATGTCTCACCTTCCTCGCGGCAAAGAATTTCTTATCATGGAATCATCAGAGATTCCTCAGGGTTGCAAGGGACTTTTAAAGGTCACCTATTCCAAGTCCCCTGCAACAAACAGGGACATGCACAGCATCATCAGGCTGCCCAGGATCTGATCCAGCCAAGCGCAGGACCTTGCTCATGGCTTTGCTGAACTTCATGAGGTTGGCCTGGACTCGTCCCTCGGGCCTGCCCAGTCCCCTCTGGATGGCATCCCTTCCCTCTGGCGTGTCAACTGCACCACTCAGCTTGGTGTCGTCTGCAAACTTGCTGAGGGCGTGCTCAATCCCACTGTCCGTGTCACCTACAAAGATGTTAACGGGCACCAGACCCAGCAGCGGTCTCTGAGGAACACCCCTTGTCACCTGTCTCCTCTTGGGCACTGAGCCATTGACCGCAACTCTGAGTGTGACCATCCAGCCAGTTCCTTATCCAGCAAGTGGTCCATCCATCAAATCCAACCTGGTGACCAGGATGTTGTGTGGGACAGTGTCAAACGCTTTGAACAAATCCGGGTGGATGAACATCAGTTGCTCTTTGGTTGCTGAGCCGCTCCCCATCAGATCTGAGAACTCGTGGCTGACGGGTGAAGTGCCCGGTGACTGGAAAAAGGGAACCATTGCTCCCATTTTTCAGAAAGGAAGAAAGGATGACCCGGGGAACAGCAGACCGGCAAGCCTCCCCTGTGTGCCTGGGAAGATCATGGAGCAGATTCTCCGAGAAGCTATGTTAAGGCTCATACAAGATAAAGAGGTGATCCGAGACAGCCAGCATGGCCTCACCAAGGGCAGATCTTGCCTGACCAATCTGGTGGCCTTCTGTGATGGAGTGATGGCATCGGTTGTCGTGGGAAGGGCAACGGATGTCATCTACCTGGACTTCTGCAAAGCCTTTGACATGGCCCCTCACCACATCCTTCTGTCCAAATTGGAGAGGCATGGGTGTGAAGGATGGACAGTTTGGTGGATAAGAATTTGTTGGCTGGTCGCAGCCAAAGGGTTGCGATCAGTGGCTCTGTGTCAGGGTGGCGGGTCACAAGCGGCGTCCCTCAGGCGTTGTTGCTTTTCAACGTGTTTATCAGCGACACAGACGATGGCACTGAGCGCACCCTCAGCACTGATGACACCAAGCTGAGCGGTGCAGTCTGTACGCTGGAGGAAAGGGAAGCCATCCAGAGGGATGCGGACAGGCTGGAGAAGTGGGCCCACGTGAAAGGTGTTGCACTTGGGCTGGGGCAATCCCAGGTGTTTACAGAGACTGGGCGAAGAACCTCTTGAGAGCAGCTGTGTGGGGAAGGACTTGGGGGTCCTGGTAGACAAGAAGCTGGTCATGAGCCAGCAGTGTGCGCTTGTATCCTGGAAGGCCAACTCTATGCTGGGCTGCACTGGAAGAGGGGTGGCCAGCAGGGAGAGGGAGGTGGTTGTCCCCATCTACTCGGCTCTTGTGAGGCCCCATCTGGAGGAGTACTGCTTCCAGGCCTGGGGCCCCCAGCACAAGAAAGACTCCGAGCTCTCAGAGGAGTCCAGAGGAGGGCCACTGAGATGATCAGAGGGCTGCAGCACCTCTCCTATGAAGAAAGGTTGAGGGAACCGGTCTTGTTTAGCTTAGAGAAGAGAAGGCTCCGAGGAGACCTCACTGAGGCCTTCCAGTACTTGAAGGGAGCATACAAACAGGAGGGGTAATGGCTGTTTCCAAGGGTGGATAGTGACAGGACAAGGGGAAATGGCTTTAAACTGAGACAGGGGAGGTGTAGGTTAGATATTAGGAGGAAGCTTTTCACTCGGAGGGTGGCGAAGCACTGGAACAGGTTGCCCAAGGAGGCTGTGGGTGCCCCATCCCTGGAGGCATTCAAGGCCGGGGATGTGGCTCTGGGCAGCCTGGTCTGGTGGTTGGTGACCCTGCACACAGCAGAGGGATTGAAAGTAGATGATTGCTGCGTTCCTTTTCAACCCGGGCCATTCCATGATTCTACGATTCTGTGATTCTCTTGCTTTATCCAGTGACGCTGTAACTCCATCCCAGTGGGGCTACAGCCATGGGAGAAGCAAGCCATGAAATCTGGCTCGCCACGCCCTGCTTCCCTGCTAAGAACCCTCCCAGTTGTGATGTCAGTGATGTCACAAAGCCTTCGAGGTCACCCAGGCACTGGTGCTGCTGCTGCCACTCAGTTGCTGTGCAGACGCTGGTGCTGCTGGTGGCTTGATTGAGCTCAGGTCAGAGTGACGGCCAGAGAGCAAGTTGAAGGAAGGTGCAATGCTCAGCCCGAGGTTTTCCATACTCCTCGTCTTCTGCTTGCCCTTCCTGTTCTCCGGCAGCCTTGCCCATGCCGGACGCCCTTCCTGGGCCACGGTCATGGGGGATGTGGATCCCCAGGACGTGGAGAAGCCGGGCATTGGCAAGGCAAGCTGGAACTACTACCTACCCTACTACTACCGCCTGAACCAGCTTTGCTCTTTCTTTGAGCACCTGGATCCCCTGGGATTCGTGGAAGCGCTCTACGAGAAGAGCACAGAGCTGGGCCTTTTCCTCATGGTGATTTGCCTGTGGAGAACAGTCAGGAGGGGCCGCAGAGAGGTGAGTCATGGAGGTCAGGCAAGCCAGACCGTGCCCGAGTTTCTCAGGAAGAGGCACGGCCCAGATGCAGAGATCTCAGGCCCCCGAGGCCCCTGCCCTTTTCATCACGCCCCCTGCTCTGTCATTTCCAGGAGAAGAGCCAGGAGAAGATACTCTCAGCTGCCCCAGAGACATACTGCCAGAACCGCTCCTGCAAACGCTGCAAGCTGCTCTGCCAACTGAAGGCAAACCCTGCCTTGATGAAGATGTACCTGAAACATACCAAACACCGCTACCTGCAGGAGTATCTTCCCAGGAGCCGAGAGACGGCAAAATCCTGAGAAGATGGGGATGAAAACAGAGACTTTTCTCTGCATACCAGCACGTCCCAAGTAGCTCCAGAGCAGCTGTAAACTGAGGGGGATCCGGCCAAGGCACCAAGACACCTGTGCCATGACTGCGCACAGGGATGGCATGGCTACAGCACGGGAAACGAGCAGGAAGCCATCCCGAACTCCACAAAAAACAAGGCCGGAAGGAAACAGAATCCAGAAAGCCAGAAAAGACCTACAAGATCATTCAGTTCCACCATCCCACTATCACCAACAGGTCTCATTAAACAATATCCCCCAACACAATATTATTACGACTGCTCAGTATCATTATTTCTAGAATGAATATGTTTGCTTTTATTAGAACAAAAGCGTCCGCTGGCTTTCTCTCGTTCTCTTGCAGCATGAGAGAGGGTGATTCTAAAGTAATGACTTCTTTCCACCTCATTTTCTGGTAAGGAGTTCTTTTCTGAACACCGTGGTGCCTGAAATAGTGAACTGTAGCCCAAAGGAAAGACATTGTCAGTAGTACTCCAAAACTGTCTGGTCTGAACGCATCAAGCATATTTTCAACACAAAGAAAGCTGAACACTAAAGAGTGCTGCTGACTGCTGGTAAGCCCTACTGCCCATGGACACAGCACTGAGGGCAAGCATAGGTCAGCAACATCCCTGTGCTGGCACAGATACTCCTTACTGAGCATTTTGGATCACAGCCTCCTGAGCCCCAGCGGACAGGCAGATCACGGAATCACAGGATGGTTTGGGTTGGAAGGGACCTTCATGACCACCTGGTTCCAACCCTCCTGCTATAGGCAGAGACACCTCCCTCTAGACCAGGTTGCTCAGAGCTCCATCCAGCCTGGCCTAGAATGCCTCCAGAGAAGGGGCATCCACAGCCTCTCTGGGCAACCTGTTCCAATGTCTCACCTTCCTCGCGGCAAAGAATTTCTTATCATGGAATCATCAGAGATTCCTCAGGGTTGCAAGGGACTTTTAAAGGTCACCTATTCCAAGTCCCCTGCAACAAACAGGGACATGCACAGCATCATCAGGCTGCCCAGGATCTGATCCAGCCAAGCGCAGGACCTTGCTCATGGCTTTGCTGAACTTCATGAGGTTGGCCTGGACTCGTCCCTCGGGCCTGCCCAGTCCCCTCTGGATGGCATCCCTTCCCTCTGGCGTGTCAACTGCACCACTCAGCTTGGTGTCGTCTGCAAACTTGCTGAGGGCGTGCTCAATCCCACTGTCCGTGTCACCTACAAAGATGTTAACGGGCACCAGACCCAGCAGCGGTCTCTGAGGAACACCCCTTGTCACCTGTCTCCTCTTGGGCACTGAGCCATTGACCGCAACTCTGAGTGTGACCATCCAGCCAGTTCCTTATCCAGCAAGTGGTCCATCCATCAAATCCAACCTGGTGACCAGGATGTTGTGTGGGACAGTGTCAAACGCTTTGAACAAATCCGGGTGGATGAACATCAGTTGCTCTTTGGTTGCCGAGCCGCTCCCCATCAGATCTGAGAACTCGTGGCTGACGGGTGAAGTGCCCGGTGACTGGAAAAAGGGAACCATTGCTCCCATTTTTCAGAAAGGAAGAAAGGATGACCCGGGGAACAGCAGACCGGCAAGCCTCCCCTGTGTGCCTGGGAAGATCATGGAGCAGATTCTCCGAGAAGCTATGTTAAGGCTCATACAAGATAAAGAGGTGATCCGAGACAGCCAGCATGGCCTCACCAAGGGCAGATCTTGCCTGACCAATCTGGTGGCCTTCTGTGATGGAGTGATGGCATCGGTTGTCGTGGGAAGGGCAACGGATGTCATCTACCTGGACTTCTGCAAAGCCTTTGACATGGCCCCTCACCACATCCTTCTGTCCAAATTGGAGAGGCATGGGTGTGAAGGATGGACAGTTTGGTGGATAAGAATTTGTTGGCTGGTCGCAGCCAAAGGGTTGCGATCAGTGGCTCTGTGTCAGGGTGGCGGGTCACAAGCGGCGTCCCTCAGGCGTTGTTGCTTTTCAACGTGTTTATCAGCGACACAGACGATGGCACTGAGCGCACCCTCAGCACTGATGACACCAAGCTGAGCGGTGCAGTCTGTACGCTGGAGGAAAGGGAAGCCATCCAGAGGGATGCGGACAGGCTGGAGAAGTGGGCCCACGTGAAAGGTGTTGCACTTGGGCTGGGGCAATCCCAGGTGTTTACAGAGACTGGGCGAAGAACCTCTTGAGAGCAGCTGTGTGGGGAAGGACTTGGGGGTCCTGGTAGACAAGAAGCTGGTCATGAGCCAGCAGTGTGCGCTTGTATCCTGGAAGGCCAACTCTATGCTGGGCTGCACTGGAAGAGGGGTGGCCAGCAGGGAGAGGGAGGTGGTTGTCCCCATCTACTCGGCTCTTGTGAGGCCCCATCTGGAGGAGTACTGCTTCCAGGCCTGGGGCCCCCAGCACAAGAAAGACTCCGAGCTCTCAGAGGAGTCCAGAGGAGGGCCACTGAGATGATCAGAGGGCTGCAGCACCTCTCCTATGAAGAAAGGTTGAGGGAACCGGTCTTGTTTAGCTTAGAGAAGAGAAGGCTCCGAGGAGACCTCACTGAGGCCTTCCAGTACTTGAAGGGAGCATACAAACAGGAGGGGTAATGGCTGTTTCCAAGGGTGGATAGTGACAGGACAAGGGGAAATGGCTTTAAACTGAGACAGGGGAGGTGTAGGTTAGATATTAGGAGGAAGCTTTTCACTCGGAGGGTGGCGAAGCACTGGAACAGGTTGCCCAAGGAGGCTGTGGGTGCCCCATCCCTGGAGGCATTCAAGGCCGGGGATGTGGCTCTGGGCAGCCTGGTCTGGTGGTTGGTGACCCTGCACACAGCAGAGGGATTGAAAGTAGATGATTGCTGCGTTCCTTTTCAACCCGGGCCATTCCATGATTCTACGATTCTGTGATTCTCTTGCTTTATCCAGTGACGCTGTAACTCCATCCCAGTGGGGCTACAGCCATGGGAGAAGCAAGCCATGAAATCTGGCTCGCCACGCCCTGCTTCCCTGCTAAGAACCCTCCCAGTTGTGATGTCAGTGATGTCACAAAGCCTTCGAGGTCACCCAGGCACTGGTGCTGCTGCTGCCACTCAGTTGCTGTGCAGACGCTGGTGCTGCTGGTGGCTTGATTGAGCTCAGGTCAGAGTGACGGCCAGAGAGCAAGTTGAAGGAAGGTGCAATGCTCAGCCCGAGGTTTTCCATACTCCTCGTCTTCTGCTTGCCCTTCCTGTTCTCCGGCAGCCTTGCCCATGCCGGACGCCCTTCCTGGGCCACGGTCATGGGGGATGTGGATCCCCAGGACGTGGAGAAGCCGGGCATTGGCAAGGCAAGCTGGAACTACTACCTACCCTACTACTACCGCCTGAACCAGCTTTGCTCTTTCTTTGAGCACCTGGATCCCCTGGGATTCGTGGAAGCGCTCTACGAGAAGAGCACAGAGCTGGGCCTTTTCCTCATGGTGATTTGCCTGTGGAGAACAGTCAGGAGGGGCCGCAGAGAGGTGAGTCATGGAGGTCAGGCAAGCCAGACCGTGCCCGAGTTTCTCAGGAAGAGGCACGGCCCAGATGCAGAGATCTCAGGCCCCCAAGGCCCCTGCCCTTTTCATCACGCCCCCTGCTCTGTCATTTCCAGGAGAAGAGCCAGGAGAAGATACTCTCAGCTGCCCCAGAGACATACTGCCAGAACCGCTCCTGCAAACGCTGCAAGCTGCTCTGCCAACTGAAGGCAAACCCTGCCTTGATGAAGATGTACCTGAAACATACCAAACACCGCTACCTGCAGGAGTATCTTCCCAGGAGCCGAGAGACGGCAAAATCCTGAGAAGATGGGGAAGAAAACAGAGACTTTTCTCTGCATACCAGCACGTCCCAAGTAGCTCCAGAGCAGCTGTAAACTGAGGGGGATCCGGCCAAGGCACCAAGACACCTGTGCCATGACTGCGCACAGGGATGGCATGGCTACAGCACGGGAAACGAGCAGGAAGCCATCCCGAACTCCACAAAAAACAAGGCCGGAAGGAAACAGAATCCAGAAAGCCAGAAAAGACCTACAAGATCATTCAGTTCCACCATCCCACTATCACCAACAGGTCTCATTAAACAACATCCCCCAACACAATATTATTACGACTGCTCAGTATCATTATTTCTAGAATGAATATGTTTGCTTTTATTAGAACAAAAGCGTCCGCTGGCTTTCTCTCGTTCTCTTGCAGCATGAGAGAGGGTGATTCTAAAGTAATGACTTCTTTCCACCTCATTTTCTGGTAAGGAGTTCTTTTCTGAACACTGTGGTGCCTGAAATAGTGAACTGTAGCCCAAAGGAAAGACATTGTCAGTAGTACTCCAAAACTGTCTGGTCTGAACGCATCAAGCATATTTTCAACACAAAGAAAGCTGAACACCAAAGAGTGCCGCTGACTGCTGGTAAGCCCTACTGCCCATGGACACAGCACTGAGGGCAAGCATAGGTCAGCAACATCCCTGTGCTGGCACAGATACTCCTTACTGAGCATTTTGGATCACAGCCTCCTGAGCCCCAGCAGACAGGCAGATCACGGAATCACAGGACGGTTTGGGTTGGAAGGGACCTTCATGACCACCTGGTTCCAACCCTCCTGCTATAGGCAGAGACACCTCCCTCTAGACCAGGTTGCTCAGAGCTCCATCCAGCCTGGCCTAGAACGCCTCCAGAGAAGGGGCATCCACAGCCTCTCTGGGCAACCTGTGGTTGGTGACCCTGCGTATAGCATGGCGTTCAAACTGATTATTCTGGTCCTTTTCAACCCGGGCCATTTTATGATTCTATGATTCTCTTCTGCTATGTTTTACTTCAAGGCTTGGCCATTTTCATGTTCCAAGCCATTATTCTGTATTGAACACCTACCTAAAACAATCTCACTTGCACTGTCGAAATCAGTTTTACTTCTAAATCTATTCCAACAGTTTGTTTTTTGTTTTTTGTTTTTCTTCTCTTGGAATAAATATGTAAGTTATTAGGTCTGCAACTAAAAATAAGACCGTCATTCACTTTTTTTCTCTGAAAATGCATTGTTGGTCTCTATTTGAAGATAAAATATATGGGAATATTTTTTTGGACCAAGTAGAAAATTTTTCCCTTCAAGACATAAAGAATATTGCTTCTCATCCAACATTCATGTCCACAAAATTTACAATTCACAAATGTATCAGATGTTACCAGATGATTGGGAATTACAATAAAAAATATGTTCAACTGGACATAGTCCTGCTTTCAAAAGTGCTAATTAGCTTTCCTTGTGATTTACAACAATACTAATGGAAACACAGTTCTGCAACATGCTCTGGTAGTCTAGCAATACATATGTGGACAAAGCGGAGGGAGGCACATCCTACACAGGGCAAAAAAGTGTGTATCTACTAAAATAGTGAGGAAGCATGTACATTCAAAACACAAACAAGTAGCATTAAAACACTCTGCTCCTTCGTTTCCCTTTGTATTTGCATGGCAAGAGTTTCTGGATATATGCCATTAAGTACATAAATTAGATTCAGTTGCACTGAGAATTAATATGATAACTGTTAATTCTTAAAATATATTGTCATATCTAGGGTCACTTCTTCAACTGATACAAAATCAGTCCAATATCATTCATGTCAAAGGCACAAATGCAGCTTCCTGGATACATTCCTGACCATCTCAACTATTTTGTGATTGCTGTGCTCTATTACAGTTATATTTGGAAGCCTCTCCTTTCTTCTAGTTTTATTTTCATATATAACATTTCTTTTTCCTCAGATGTTAGATTATCACCAGTATATTCCTACAGAGTAAGTTGAACAACTCTATTTCTGCTAACTATGATAGCCGTTCTATCTTGCCTGAAATTGGCATGCTTGCTAGGCTACTTGCCCAGTATTTTCCTCCCTTTCTAAGGGAAAACTAACAGCAACGGAGGCCTACAAGATAGATATTCTATATTGTTGCTTTGCTAACAGTAACACCAAAGAAATGGTTTTGTTTTCTGAGGACTTAGTTTTCTTTGACCATTGTTTCTTGCTCTTTTTTTTCTACTTGGTGGGCTCCTTTCCATAAACAGTCTGCAAGAGAGAGTCAAGGAAAACTGTATGGTCTCAAGGGAAATCAAATGGTGTAATTGCAAATGACACAAACACTAAATGAAAATCTTTCCTTCCTCAGGCCCTTTACATTTTGAAAGGCTCGGGTGACTGAAATGTTGGGATTAATTAAATACAACACCAGTGAATTCTGCAGAAGTGAAATAGGGCTCTCTTTTTTTCTGAACTGTTAGAAAACGAAAGGGACTGGAAATGGAAGAAGAATGATTCTCTTTCCTGTAGCAACTGGTTGAAAAAGGTTACATTTTTCTAGACAAGCATGAAAATGGAGATGAAAGGAAGTATTTCCACCTGTATTTGATTGTGATTAAGTAGAAGTTAGGGAATAAACCAAATTAGAAGTTGCTGCAAACCTATATAAATATGTCTAATTGTCTAATTGTCAGAATTTAATCAGGTAAAAGAATAATGCATGGCTGTTTTCTCTAGTCAGGTTCTGTCGTAGCTAGCAGATGAGAGAAGATCACACCATAATGCTTATCTGACCAAAACAAGCTCTTTCACTTTGAGTGAACCTATAGAACTGTAAAATCAAGGAATCCTTAGAGTTGGAAGGGACCTTAAAGATCATCTAGTCTAATTCCTCTGCGATGAACAGGGACATGCACAGCTAGATCCGATTGTCCAGAGCCTGATCCAGCCTTACCTTGAAAGCATCCTGGGATGGGACATCAATCAAGTCTCTGGGCAACCCGTTCCAGTGCCATATGAACCATGATCTACCATTGCACAAATGAAATACTCATGGATATATATTAGAAGTGAGCAAGTAAAGCAGAAGAACTTCAGAGGAAAGACCACTGTTCCAGCCAAAAATCTAATTTCTGCTGCTTTCTGCTTTTAAACATCATCTTGAGAAAGTGCATGAGTCTCTTTGATTCACCACCCTCAGGCTCTTTGCAAATAACAAGTTGGTTACCACAGTGTGCAGGACTGGGACAAAAAGGCAGATCTGCTCTTCATTCAGAAGTCATCTGGCCTTTGTTTACAAACGTCCTTTTGTTACTAGAAGCTTTCATCACTTGCACTGGAATAATGAAGGACATGCAAACTACAGTGTACCCTTACCAATCTATTCTCACAAAGAGCTCAAATATCAAGCCCCCAGCTGTCCCTCAGAGAAATGCATACAGAGAGGGATATGAATTATCGTTGTAGAGATGTTGTAGAGATGCTTAAGTTCTAACATTTTTAAATTAAAACATCTGTTAACAGTGTGGCAAAAGAACCAGATCTGCAGGCTGGTTCGTAATTACATGTGACCATGATAAGTCTATTTGAACAATGCACAGTCTGATGGTTAGGTTTTAATTTCATTAGGAACAGATGGTAGCTGTGCCAAATCACTGTTGCAAAATAAAATGAAAAAACTGTGTCAAGGAATCTCTTATGTTGTATCACATTTACTTATAAAGCAAGTGTGTCTGGAGATCTGGGTATTAAAACAGATGATTTCAGGAATGAGAGCAAATACAGATTTCCAAAGTGCACAGGCCTTCAACCATTGTGGCTTCGTTGCTCAAAGCCCTGTGCATACCACTCTTTGGATTAAACATTGTTGTAGAATCAGAACCAGATAACGCAGAACTCTTCTTCAAACTACTGCAACCCTGGTGGAAGAAGGATCCTGCCTTTCACTACAGTTCCTCAGCAGTTTGAAAATGCAGTGGCATTAACTCCTCTATAATTGATATCTTTACGAACTACTTTATTTCCCCCACCAGAAATGCCAGTGCATCCAATGAGCTTGAATAGTATTTCTTATCCAGATTAGTCATGTACATGATTCTCTAGGATACCAGAGAAATAGGAACTGATAAATGTTCACTTTTTTTCCTGGTGAGTATGGGTCAGCTGCAAAACGCTTACTATGGCTGGACAGATCCAGCACCGTAGTTTTACAAGAGCTATTGACTGCATGTGTTTCTTTGTAAGCAGTAGACTTTCCAATTTTTTACTCCTTACTTTACTCATGGAAAAGGTTACATTTCTGAAGTGGATTTTGTTTCAAAGTAAAACAATGCAGCAGACTGAGGAGGAAAAAAAAAAAAAAAAAAAAAAAAAAAAGAAGGAAAAAAAGAAAAAGAAATCCTCAACTATTTAGTAACAGAACAATCTGAAACGTTCTGAGCAGATGAAAAGACAAAGAAGGCCAAGGACCTGGAAGTCAGGGATGGAGAGTAAGCAAGCATGGAGAAGTTTCACAAAGTCAACATTACAAGCAGAGAAAGTGAATTTTAGTGGAAGAGTCACTTACATCTCTGTAAGTAAACAGCCAAAAAAAATAAACATATGCAGTTAAAACCTCAGTTTCACTTTGATTGATCAGAACAAAGTGCCTTGATGACAAGCACGTAATGAAAACTGAGTTCCAACTCATAAGCAGAAGGACAGCACAGCACCATGTGCTGAATATAAGTAAGCGATGGAGTCTAAAAGGAAAACATAAAGAACTCCGAGAAGCCTGTTACATATTTGAAACTCATTTTTCATAAATGTTAATGCCTAAAGTCTGGAGACTGCAGGAAAAATGAGGTCAGGATTTTCACCTGAGCTGAAATCTACAGACTTACTTTTCAGAAGGAAAACAACAGGAATGAAAATGGTAGCTGAAATGCCAGGTTTTCATGAACAGCAAATCCATATCTGAGCACACACAAAGCTGCACTGATTTATACTGCTGACTCTTACTCATAAATACTGCTGACATGAAAGACTCTTCATGTAGGAATGCCTAACAACTCCCCCTTTCTCTCTGCAACACAAAACTGGCAGGAAATTCCAGCTTCTCCAGAAGTCGAAGTCCTGAAATGAAAGCTTCCATTCAGAAGAAGTTTATGAGGAAACCAAGGTGAATTTCAGAAATTAAGCAATATCTGAACCCTAAAACCTTTCTGATATATCTTCAGGGAGATTTTGGCCTAGGTGAAAGGAAATGCACAACTGCATTTGTGATATATTACATTAATTCTAAACATATGAAAATGTTTGGTATGAAATCATGGTTTGATTCTTATTTCATACTGGACTCTGTTGTACCATAGCTATTTTTTATTCAGGGTGACACAGTAGGATCAGATTTACACTGTATTTGAAGAAAATTCCAGTATATTTCACACTTTTTCTTTCTTTAAAGCCTGATTTGCACAAGATAGGGTGAATATTGCAGTAACTTATGAACAGCCACACAGCAAAGTCTGGAAAGAAAGGTTGTGTAGCTTGGGTTACCCTGCAGGTAATTCTGAACCTTACAATTCCACTTTTTACAGACTGTTTAACTGCCAGTACTTCACAGGCTGTGTTGTATAGTAGTAAGCTATATATATCAACACTTTTCCTACATATTTCCTTTCATATTCCAAGTGATATTCAGAGAAAAAAAAAATATTGGGACAATAAATTCTTCAAGATGGGCCCATTAATGATCTATTGGTTGGGAGAAGACTTAGGAGATATTTTCAAGGGCCATGTAAGTTAAAGTAGAAAGCTTTGTGCTGCCACAATTGTGACTTAGGATCTGAGATAAGCAGTAACCTGAAATTTTGAGTTTTTATTCTGGATACGATCTTTTCAAAAAGAATTTAAGTTCATAACACTGATAATTCCACATGATGAAACAATCAGCCTCATAATAATGGCACCAAAAATGCATTCATGGTGTGGCTGAGCCTTTATTCTTGCGCTCCCCTTCACTTTTGTTCTTAATCATCAGGATAATTGCATACACTCACTCTTGTTTATTCATGATTTTTGTGTTTTCAGTCCCTTCAGTGTGGTTCATATATTCACTTTTTCCCATGTCCTTCCTAAATTACAACCTATCTCTGGTGTTTCTGTTTTTCCATATTATTAGAATACTCCCCACACTGCTTCAAAAATAAGGGGGTAAAAATATATGGAATAATGGATCAGTTGTTAACAAAGACAGAAATTCTTGGCTTTCTTATCAACGACACAGCTTTCTCAGTCACATCTTGAGCAGTTAGTATAAAGTTACTATAAGGTACCATTGGAAAAAAACTAGCACTGAACTCCTCATCATTTTTTTTCCAAGCAGCGGATAACATTATTTGATATCTTGCCACAGAAGGGAGTCTCAGCAATGTACATTATTGTGCCCACCTTGTAAAATGATGGCACAGTACTATTGTGAGAGAAGGCTGAGGAAAAACTATTGGAAGTCAGATTATGTGCATTCACACAATCACACACAGAATGGTTGGGGTTGGAAGGGACCTCTGGATTTCATCTGGTCTAAACCCCTGCTCAAGTGAAGTTCACCTATAGCACATGTAGGATGTGGTGTAGTATCAAAAGCAACTTCCATAGCTCTTCTCTCATCCACCCAGCCAGATAAGATATCACAGGAAGATATCAGACTGGTTAAGCATGATTTCTACTTAGTGAATCCATGCTGATTACTTCTGGTCATCTTCTTTTCCTCCAGTGTTCAGAGATGACATCCACAGAGAGTTGTTCTATTCCATCAGTTTTTTCAGGGACGGAAGTGAGGCTCACTGACACTGTTTCCTAGGTCCTTGCTCATCCATGCAGATCTCCTTGCACTCTTTATTTTATGTAAATCTGTCAAGGTTAAAAATTGTTCTGAGGATGATTTACTCCATTAATTTGGGCATCTATGAACTTATGCCAGTACAATTAATTGCATGTATTTTTTTCACTGCAAAACATGAATCAAAGTTAGGTTTCTTAAAACGACTAAATCAAAGTCTGTCATCAGTCACACTACTCGTATTAAAAAATTCAAATAGAGTTTTATACATAAGTCAAATGTGGCATACACATCATAATAGAAAGCCAAGATGAAAGGTGAAACTGCTTTTCCAGCTTTCAGGAAAAGAGTCCTGAAGAAGAGTTGGCTGAACTTTATCTGGATTTTTGAAAACTCTTTCACAGGATCTGTCATAAGAGGCTAATAAAAAGAAGTGTGTAAACACAAGGCACAGCAGAGACACAGCCCAGAACCTGCCTGCAAAGTGGAGAAACAAGAGCATCTGCACAAGTGATAAGAATAAGTTATTTGTGCTAGTAGTGTCAGGCGGAAGATTAAGAGATTCACCTTAGTTATGTCTGGTGATGTCTGAAAATGATTTTAGAATGCCCTCATTCATGTGCAGTAAAAGGTATGCTTGGAGGTATTCTCTGAACTACCCATAAACCTCACCAGTAAGTTTCAAGACAGAGGTCAGAGGTCAATTCTTTCCAGATCTTCCTTGCTCCATGGTGGAAACACCAAAACACTAGTCCTTATTTTACTCCTGAGCTCTTAAAAGGTACCAAATCCTAAACGTTAGTGAACATGAGTACTCATATCAAACACAGAAGAAGGTTATGTTGTGACAGTCATCTTCATGGTACATTTGGGCTATCCCACACAGGTCTGACTTGATTCTCATCCAGCGCTGTAAAGTATTTACATGTTGCTTTTGTCAGTCTAGATAAGTTGCTTAGTTGGGCGAGATATTTTGTGTGTTCTTGCAATTTCTCTTCTTAGTGAGCATTATAACGTTCAGCAAAAGAAATCCAGCTGACTGAACAAAGTCCTTATGTAAATTAAATGAGAAACTTGCACTATGCCAGTTCTTCATCTGAACAGCATATGCATTTAAGTATGGATAATGAAAGAGCCTATGAGTTCAAGATTTCATTTTTAGACACTTCTGACAAAAGAGATCACAAAATATTAGCAGATCTACATCTCTTTCATCTTAAAATCACCTAAGGCAGCATAAAACTAAACTAGGGAGACCTGAGTCATTTAGGAATATGTCGATCTTTTATATGTTTGTAAAGAAATAGGGTTAAAAACCAGCGTCTTTTCACCATGCTGTGCTGTACTTCATGCCACATTTCAGAAGTCAAACAGTCTTGTGCCTAGGAAGTTTCCTTCATTAAAATAAGTCCTACAAGTCACCTTTGGTAATCAAATATTTTGTTGATATAGAAGAACCAGAACAAAACAAACCTTTTTACCCGTTTAAACCAGATAAAGTTTTGCCCATATAAGTTCTGCCGCTTGAGCCAAAACATGCATAAAATATTTAATCTGGGAAGTCCTTATTATTTCATACAGTATATAAAACCCTAATTTGTAAATTTGTAAAAACTTGTCCCTGAAAAGAAATTTTATTTCATATTTTCTTCTCGTGCTAGATAAAATGTAACCAAAGCTTGTTGACCTTTTTTTGTTTGTTAGTTTTGTGGGGGTTTTTTGTTTTTTGGTGGATTTTTTTGTTGTTCTTATTCTTTCCTTTGTCTTTTCTCTTTTTCTCTTCTTTCTTCTCCTTTTACGTAACAATACTGGGCAATAAATATTGAGATAAGACTAAGTTTAAACTACTTCACTGTCTTGATCTTGTATCTGAAATACTGGTTTGGCCAGAAAAATCTTTTAAAATTAGATTTTAGAAAGTTAAAAATACACTGAGAAAAAGGTCAGAAGCTTAAATCCCACAGAAATTTCAAGGAAAGTAATCCCCATCATGTGTGTTGTGACTGTGAGAATTCCTAGCTTCCAATACTAAAATGAAATATGCTATTTCTTGTTACCATAATGCAGTAGAAAAATAAATAGATTAGCTATGAGGAATGCTCTTGCTGATTTCCAAGAAATCAACTTCATGCTGTCTCAGCAGACATTCTGCTTTTTAGTACCACAATCCAAAAACCTGAATCTGCCCTGTGACATCTGCAGTGGAAGGAGCCTTTATTTGTAGGTGGTGGGATTGGTCAGGATAAATAAATTAGGCTTCTCCTTTCTCATCCAAAGTTCATACTAACAACTTTCCCTAAGTCTGAGCAGAAACTCTTCTGCATATTCAAGCATTAATAGTCTAATTTCACCTGGTAGGAAGTACATATAATCACTTGAGAAATAAAGAATAAAATCCTGGACTGAAAGAAAGATAGGCACTTGGAAATAATGGAGTTTTTATCTAAAATGTGTCATATCTATCAGTCTTTCAGTTTTCCAATTTTATTACCTGGAATTTTCTATGGCATTTGGAGGTATTCCTTTCAGCTGCCCATGTACCTATCAAATATCTCACTGTCTTCAGTAGTAGATGAGTAGCAAATAGCTCCTGTGAGTTATTAATAAACAGTGAGGTAATACAAAAGGTATTTTGTTCTGATTCATTGAACATGCAGATGCTTTGTGGCACAAATATTTTGAGTGAGAAATTGAATCTTTTTTTCCATGAATTCTCTTTTTTTGGACTATGTAATACAAGAACGATTGATACAGCTGCATCACTGGAATAAAGTCACTTGAAATGTGGAAAAGTATGTTTCCACTACTGGGCTAGCTCTTCTACTCTAAGGAATACAATTTTCATGTTTATGTATGTGGATAGGCCGAATTTGGCTATGTAACAATCCGCTAATTGCCACCCATCTGGCATTATCTCTGTTGGTGACTGGCCACACACTGATATCTTTTACAGATTTATAGACAAGTGTGATAGAGTTAGCCAACTTATTTCAACAGAGAATATGATCCTTAATTTCTTACAGATCTAAATGGCCAATAAAACGGGAAACAATTCTTTCCAGATCTTCACATCTCTTTTGGACTCATCAGTACCAACGTATTTTCCAGTTCTGGGAACAACCAACACATTTATTTGTAGGACAAGAGTCTACAAGACTCTATCTTGGCAATATGCCTCTGTTTCCTAACATCATACCTCCCTTAGCACCATGATTCTGGGAAGAGATGTTAGTGGGAAAGGCTCACTATGCAAGAGAGGTTGTCAAGAGTGAAGCAGGAAGAACAGAGGAAAATTTGAGGCACATCAGCTAATCAGAAGGCAGAGACAGAGTATCTCCTAGGAAAACTGCTAGATCCTTTATTATAAGGAAAACCCTCTGGCTGAGATTCTGAAGTGAATCTTTATCAATGTCAGATGAGATATTGGCAGGAGTAAGCTCCAAGAACCTAAGAGTCACCAATTGTGATCAGTTAAGGTGATAGTTTTACATTTAATACACTTACAGACCAAGAATGGCAACATCTGCAAAAAACTTCCATAAAATTACTTGTCAGTCAGTTAGTGATGTGTCACTGTGTACTGTGTCAAAGTTTATTTCTTAAGGGAAAGCACATCACTGTAACACTGTAAGGGGATTTCCTATTTATCTGCTTCTTAAAATTATAACAGCAAAGATTGATCAGTATTTCTTTCTTACAGGGAATGTTGACTGGCAACATTCATACTCATTAGTGCATTTGTTCTCACAGGAAACTGTCTTACTAAGCAGAATACAGAAAATCAGTATGTGTCATCTTTCCCATTCTAAGATGTCAGTGTGGAAAGAGACACACGCTGGAGGAGAGTTAACTGTAAATGTTAAGTGTTAAGTGACATTCATAGCCATGTAATTTCTTCAAGCTATGGGAAATAATTATTTATTTTTACTACAGTTTTATGAAAAAGAAAAAAAATCATTCTTTCCTCAATTCACCCAGAGTAAGATACAGTCACCAGGAAAAGGCAGACATTTGCTAAGATTAAAAAAAAAAAAAAAAACAACAGAAAACCCACGGTTGTTTTTTTTTTTTTTTTTTAGAAATTAAAACAAGGAGTTTTTTTCTGGCAGTAGTGTAATGCGCAATAATGTGGTCACTGTAAAGCCATATCTGGTCCTAGTTCCCAACCAACACTGATGTTTTCAAGGCATGTTTCCTTGCAAGTCAACTTTGCCAGAGAATAATAATGCAGGGATTTCAGCTTCCACGTTTCAGCACCTCATCATGGTTGTTACAGAATGTTGAGAGGGATTTGAGAGCTGTAATACTGCCAAAGGCAGCTACAGTGGCCAAGGGGGGATTTGCAGGAGAGTTAAAGCCAGGGCTGGAAACTCAGCTCCCAGCAGGCCTGGGGCAGCTGTTGAAGCCACTGTGCCTGACCCAGGGTCGGGGGATCTCTTTCCCAGAGCATCACATACAGGCTCAGCAGGATCTGGCAGCTTTCCAGGCAGTGGTCTGCAACATCTAGCTGCTCTCACAAGGATCAAGTTGTGGCCTTCAGCCAAGCCCTACCAGGCTAAAGGTTCTGGCTCCCATTCCAGCCATGGCCCCTTCTCCTCTCCTTCAAGCCCCTGCAGAGATCTTTGAATCACAGAAAGTTTTGGATTGGAGGGGATCTTGAAGAACATTCTGTTCCAATCCTCCTGCAATGGGTATGTACACCTTCCACTGGATTAGGTTGTCCAGAGTCCTGGCTTCTTCCTGGGCACAGAGTCATTAGCGGCAACTTTCTGAACATGGTGGAGGCGGCCAAATGAATTTCAGTGCATTTAGGATGAGTGATGGTGACCTCATCTCTAATGGATGAGAGTGGCCTATGTCTCCCATCTGAGCGTTCACCACTTGCATACAGTACTGTTTGGTATGATCGCAGAGGCATGTAGGTGATGGGGCAGCTGCAGAGGTAACCTGGCAGCAATAGGTAAAGCTGTGACAGAAAATGCCTGTTAGACACGGACAGAATAAAATGGCTTCCCAGCTGAAAACTCAGCCTGGGTCTAGGCCATCAGCTTAAGAATACAGACAGGGAGCCAGGACCACTGAGGTATGGCGAACATCTCACAACAGGGCAGCCTGAAGATGCCTGTAATAAGAATGGAATAGGACACTGAATGACTTCTCACCTGAGAAAGTGGGAGTCGGCTTGAAAAATGAAGTTCCTGCTTGTAAAGAATAATGGAAAACAAGAAGCATCCTCTGTGGTCTGTCTTGAGACAAGGACAGGAGTTACCAGCACCACCCCTGTGGGGTGGTTTTCTGCGCCGTCTGACGTCCCAGTGATCTCCAAAGGACTGGATTTTCTAACACAAATGGAGGACTAAAACCAAACCCACATACTATGGACAGTGTGAGCAAGATAAAGTCCTAAGTCTGTTAGTCATGGAATGCTGAGTGACAAGCTGCTTGGGTTGTGCCTTGGGGTTGCTGGCAGCTGCGCTCTCACCTGCACTTACCCATCCCTGCCTGGCTCAGGCAGCAGGCCCCGCAGCATGCACCTGCAGAAGCAGAGGACACCCAAGTTCACTAGCAAGTGTCCTCTCCCTTGGCCTCTCTCCCTTTTGCTTCTTGTGACACCTTCAGTCCACTGCAGCACCAGTGCAGGGGGGCAGCTTCCCAACCTTGGCTCTCCTAGCCCATCACACAGCCCAGGGCCGTGGGCATGGCGTCAGATTGAAACTGCCCAGTCTGTGGGCACAGCTGGGATGATGCTGCCTGCGAGGCCCCATTACCACCAGTTTTGCTACAGCTGTGTGCTATGAAAAATCCTTAAAGCCTACCTGTTCCAACCCCCTGCCATAGACAGGGTTGCCAGATCCCCCACCTGATGACGCTACCCAGGGCCCTACCCAAACTGGCCTTGAGTGCCTCCAGGGAAAGGGCACCCACAGCTTCTCTGCACGCCTGTGCGAGGCTTCATTGCCCTCTGAGTGAAGATTGTTTTCCTTATATGTAATCTAAGTCTAACAATGGATTCTGTTACTTTAATATATTCCCCTTTGTCCTATCACTATTAGGTGTATATCATTTCAGCATGCCAGCTGCATCTTTGCCCATTCTGTTGTCATGATGGTGTCACCTCACTTCTTGTAGAAATAAACAAAGGTGCAGGGGGCTTTCCTACTGCATATACAGCCCCTTCAGCACATTGCTCATGTCAAGTCCCTCAAGGTAAACAGATAAGCAGAAATCTTCTGCTGCTTTTACATCACATGTATCTGTAGAGCACATCATGAATAGGACTGACCTTCCTGTGAGTATTTCCAGCTCATTCTCCGGGTAGGCACAGGCTCATTGTGCCTTCTCTCCAAAACAAAATAAGCTACGCTTACTTGCTAAATAGAAATTATAACTGTACTATGGATATGCACAGTTACACTAACTACACTCACAACCTTTTTCTGTACCAAGGCTGCTTCCTTGCTGTAAGACATAGCACTGATGTTATTGCTTCTCAAAAGCTTGTAGGTAGAGAAGCAACTGAGTGCTGCCTTAGAGCATGCTAGGCTCCTGCCAAAGGTCTTGCAGGTGCTAGAAAGAGATTAAGTGAGTGCTTAAATTTCTCACTCCTTTTTTTTTTTTTCCTTTTTTTTTTTTTTTTATTGTATTGCAGTAAAAAGTCATAATGTCCCAGCTGAGTCATGCTGCATTTATAAGCCAAATAAAAGCTGTAGGACTCACTCGTTGTAAAGCTTACAAAAAAACATTTTGAAGGACCAGAAAGGTATCACTTTGAAGAATTATTAATAAGAGCTAAATAGCATAAGGGTTCGTAAGCCCTTTCTGGCTGGCTCTAGATTTATCTGCTGAGTGCTACTGCTGTTCCACCATTTCTACTTTAATCATAACTTCAAAGCAGTGAAGCAGAGTGGTGCTTATTTCCCTCCACAACAAATGACAGTGCCTTACAGAGCTCTCCCTGGTGTCACATACAGCCTGCTCTCATACACAGTAGCAGATCTCTTCTTCCCCATTGGAACAGTGCTCTATCCAGTGACATGAACCCTTACTGAGGGGCTGTTTGAATACCTAGTGAGGCCCATCACAGCAGTTCTCTACACATTGTGTTGTGGATACACGACTTCTGCTTGGCTGCCAGTGCTGTGCTAGCTCTGCTGAGCCAGCCTGGCTTCCTCCTGCTCCCACTGCACATTGCTCCTCCAAGCAAGCACAACAAGGAGGGAAGTTTATTATCCTATGACAGCAGCAAATTATTAGGAAAAAAGTAAAAAATTCTTCAC
The DNA here is from genome assembly GCF_023343835.1 of Lagopus muta. Lineage (NCBI taxonomy): Eukaryota > Metazoa > Chordata > Aves > Galliformes > Phasianidae > Lagopus > Lagopus muta. Next base: position 62,448,488 of record NC_064472.1, read on the forward strand.
ATCTTTATCCTCATCACAGTGATATTTGAGTGGTCCTGATTTAGATAATGAGAAATTTGACATCAGGTTTGGATCACGCTCGTACAGATGCAATAACAAGACAGTGACTGTGTGAATAGAGATATGTCAAACCTTTTTCAGAAACAGAAATTCCCACCAAATACTCCAACATATGAGATTTTAAACAATTTTTTTTTTATATATATATTTTTTAATATAAAATATCAGCAGTGTTGCTGACAGCTGATAGGTGAATGTTTTAGTGGATAGATTGTTTTTCCCTTCAGGGATATTTTTTGAAGAAGGAAGAGTGATAAAGGCCATCAAACTAAAACAATGTCATCATCAGCAGAAATAAAGAGAATCCCAGTGGGTCTACACAAGGTTGATGGGTATTGGTCCAGGAGCCCCAGCCTCCAGGTCTGGTCTGGCCTGGGCTAAGCTGATGCTGACCTGGGACACATCCATATGCAAGAACCTGTGCCACTCCATGTGACCAGCTGAGCACACAGACCACGGTTGACCACAGACTTGTTGAGCAGGATGGCTTTTCTTCCTTCTCTTCTGCTCCCCACCTGTCCTTCTTCCCCATTTCCCTCTCCTGTTCATGAACTGTGTGGAACAGCTCTGGTCTCATGCTAGAGGTCAAACCAGCACGCACAGCCCACAAGTCTCCTCACAGACATGGGATCAGACTTATTTCACTCAGCGCAGACGTCCAACAAATCAGAACACCATTGTGGACAGGTGAGCTGTCCCCAGCCCTCCCACCTCCAGTTCTGACAAGCTACAGTCATTCCCATGGTTTATTTTTTCCTAATCAACATGATGCAGTGAAGAACTCTGCTTGTCCTTGCAGGCCAGTAGGACAGACCCTGTCAGCAGGGTGCCAGAGAGGCTGGCGGGCACCAGGAGCTAATCCTCACGCAAGCTGGTGATAGGGCAGCTATTATTATCCCTGCTTTGCTGTGGAGTAGGGTGAATGGAAACTACTAGAGAATGAACACCTTTTTCTCCTGCCTGAAAGTTCTTAAGAAGGAGAGGACAATCCTTCCTCTCTGCAGTGGAAAAAAACTCTTTCAACCTGATAAGCTGGTGCTTACACACTACAGAACTGCAAGGATTTTGATACAAGAAGACCAAGGAGAGCATTCTCCAGGGAACTGGGTACAGAAGCAGACCTCTTCTCGTCAGGGATAAGGCCATTGGGTCTCAGCGGAATCATTTATTTTCCCTCAGCTCATGATGGTGATAACATTCACTGTCAGCAGAAAGCAGTGTTGGCGTAGAGGCCTCCTCTGGACAAATGTGCATGGCACAAAGCAGAGCTGTGCAGCCAGGATGTGCTTTGAGACATTCACCCAGTTCACAGCCTGTGCAGCACAGACACATCTGTTTCCCAGCTCAAATCACTCCAGCTAATATTGCATTGGATGAAAGCTCCAATCACAACTCAGAAGTGGCCAGAGCTGAGCAGAAATGTGAGAAAATGTAATTGTGTGAAAGATATGAATGGTCAATACTCAATTATTTATAGAAATCACATCACTCAGCCTCCTTTTACGGGCATCTTTGCACCTGTGAAATGGTCATTTGTCATGAATCATGCTATTTGCATGTGCTTGTAGCTGTTCAGAGTGTTGCTTTCCTGTGGCAGGATATTCAAGACAGAAATTTTGTTCTGCTTCAAAATGAAAATAAAATATCAACCCCCCTTTTTTTGTTGTTAATGCAAAATAAAAACTGTGTTTTATAGCCAGCCCTAAAAATGAGCTTTCAAACCTATTGCAAGTGTAACATGAAGGCAACTTAGTACAAATACATTTGAAAAAATAAGAAAACATGTTATGAAAGTCATGAAAGACTTTGGTAAGGACATTTCCTTTCTCCACCTGGATGGTTTGATGCAGTCCAAATGTTTACTGTATGGTCAGTGTGTACCTCCTGTCTCTGACCAAGGGACCAATCCAGACACCCTTGTTTTCCTTTCTTTTTACAGCTCAAGAGGATTTATACCTGTTTTATCCTGGTCTGTCTACTCGCAGTATCATTAGAGGTGGGCAAATCACAGACAGGCTGGCTTAGGAGTGAGAGGCTGGCTTAAATCAGTACTGAAAGTTTTGTTGCCCAGGCAAGCTCACCCAAAACATTAATCTATTCAGAGGTTTATAGCCCATGTCTTAACTCCTATTTTTTAAAATAAATACATAAAGTGTCTGGGAATGAAATGAAAAAATAAATCTGAATCAAATATTTGCCACTTCAGGAAATCTTCTATTTTGGCTTGAGATTTGGGATGCATCGCAATCCATCTCATCCATCTCATGTACCTAACTGCAACATGGATTTCCTTTGTGTTACGCCTGCAGCAACTTCCTTTACCTTGGGAACTGGCTGCCTCTGGAGAGATCCGTCCATTTTGTTTCCACTATAACACCAACTGTCAGAGCTGTCACATGCAACCTGTATTCTCTCAGTGCTCTCTCGCGGGATCTCAGTTGTCATTTCTTGTTCTGCTAATAGAAAGTACAGGTCACTCGGAAGCCTGTAGCTGCTTTTCATGTAGTGACATGTGTAGCACAGATAAGAAAAGTGCAGCAGACATTCCTCTGTTATACCTGGACATTTCTTGAAGGGTACACCTGGGAAAATGCACAAAGGAGGTCAGTCCTTTTTCAGGATGCCAGCTAAGGGCTAAATATGTCTTCCAGTCCCACACCAATCCAACTTTCACAGAAGAACAAGGTACTCTGTGTAAAGTATATATTTTGAGGTAAGAGTATTCCTAGAAGCAGCTAACAGCATTCATCAGATATGCTGCAAATTCCCACTTCAAGTCTCTCCAGGTTGCTACTATGTTCTCATCTCTTTAAAATACAAATGATTCCTTGAATGTATAGAAACATCTGCATTATACAGAATCAATTTCATGACTGTATAAACAGTATCTATTTGAAGATGGACAATGTTTGTGTCAAAATACTCACTCTCACTCTGTGCATTGAAAATAGTGGAATGATAATAAAAATATTTTTCATACTTTAAGATATTTAATTAAAAATAAAATTTTCAAATTCTATGAGCAATTCCCATAGCTAATCCCTATTACCCCTTCAGACAGATGGTAGCTTATCCTTTTTAATCAAAACCAAGGAAATACATAAATGCATAAAATAGCTTTAATTAAAATAGATTTTGGTTAGGTCAGTTATGCAGAACAAAGGTTGTATTTGATATGCACTTAGCCAACCCACAAGGACGTATAATGATAAAACTACCAAACCATTAGTAATAATCTTATTGTCACTGGTAATGCTGTCAGTTAACTCATTAAGAACATGCAGAAATCTGTGCAAAAGCAGACGACTGCCAAGGTGCTTTTTTATAATTAAGAAATCATTCATGTAGGAAAGAGGAAGAACAAAATAATGAGTAAATTATTTAGTTGGCATTTCATATAGTCAGTAGAATGCCAGTGTGATTGCACTGTCATACATATAAGGAAGATAAGAAAGTAAGACAGAGATGGATGTAAAAATTTATGCCAGGTGTCACTCAGTACTTTTTATAGTGGTCTGTTAAGGATAAATGTGTGCTTCTCTGACTATACTGTAGATCAGAAAGAACAACAGCTTCCCTTCTTCTCCAGTTTCTGTCTTTAAGATATTGCAAACAGATGAAGAATGATTTGTACTGTCTGGGGACTATGAGAAACTACTAAGTTGAAGCAGGAATGTACTCTTAGCAGTCAGCGTAACAATAGTGGGCATTTAAACAAACCTGGAAAATGAGAATGAAAAAGAAAAGAAAAAAGCTCGTTTAATTTGTACAAGTACATAGAACAGATGAAAAAGGAAAATTAAGAGTTTTATCCTCTGAAGTACTCAAACATTGCCTGATAATGAGAAATGGAAGCATACAGAGTCCTCTTCCCCATTTCCCTATTGTTAAGGCTGGTACGGGCAGTACAGGATCAAGCTGGCACTTAAGCAGTTATTTCCAGACTCCATCCTACGTCCTGCTAGAAGCCTCTACTTGTTACTCTGCTGGCTGTAACCCATCCCCAAGGAAGTACTTCCTCTTATCCCATACACATGTTCAAAGTGTGTGAGTGTGCGGAAGGGGGAAGCAAGAACCAGCATGATGCAGCTGGTTTTACTAATTTAAGGGGAAACCCCAGCCAGCTGTTACCATCAACTTATCACTGACAATGAAAAAAACAGATCAGGGGCCAGGATGTATTAAAGTGTTAACTGCAGGCTGTTATCTATGCTTTGTAATAATGAGTGCTATAGAAGCTTGTGTGCTTTTCTCTATCACATGGCTGCTCTCCCATGCCAACATATATATAGCAGATTTTTGTTTTTTTAATCTCAAGCATGTCATTACTTACTTGCTGTCTTGAAAGTCAGCTGTTGGGGTGGGAAACTTAGACAACCAGATGTTTTACTTTTCATGCTGAGGAAGTGAAATTAGAGATTGTCTTCCTAAGCTTTTTATGGAAGAAAGTTCAGAAAGACAAGGAAAGCTATGCTTTTAACCCTACAGAGTTTAAACACTGGAGCTAGTAGTTCATAATGACTAGAAAAAAACAAAAACAACAAAGAAGGAATAAGTGATATGGATGGAGGAAGGGGAGTGTTGAAGGAAGGAAATGCAGTAAAGGTCACCCATCATTTTCAGTTAAAAAATGTCTTGAAAACCTAGTATGTGCTTCACATAGGCTATCCTAGGTACGTCTCTATTAGTTGTACATTACTGATCTACAAGTCCCACAATGTATACATTTAAAACAACCATTTCTCCATCTGACCTTCAAAAGTTGATACTACAGGGAGCCACTGCTAAAGTGTCTGCATGTCTTTTTTTGCAAAGCGTACACATGTTGTAACTGGTATTTTAACTAGACACAAGTACAAAATCCTCGTAATTTTCTTGAATTTTCCTTTTTTTAAGGCATATCTTACAGTTTTCAAAAGCAGTAGTGCGATATCAAGGCAGAGCTAGAGCAGGGGTAGGAGGTTTTAGGCAAGCAGCCTAGAGCAGGAAGGTTTCATGCCTTGCCAGCACTTGGCAATAAGTGCTGTATGAAGTAACGTTCATAATGTGGCCATATTTAATTTCTCAGTGTTATCACAAATGGAGAATTAAACTTTTTTCTCACAATAGAATATATTTTCTGGCTTGCACCCATACCCTTTTAATTTAATTTGAAGTAGAAGCAAATCTGTTTCTCATTTAACTACAGCTTCTTTCTCATGTATATCTTACATTTTTGTGTAGTATTGTGAATGAGCTAATATTTATCTCTGAACACTATTTTCAACCATGACTTCAAATTCAAATGCTGTTCAACTCCAGGGCTGTTCAGATTTAAACTTCAGCCCAGATCTGCAGTGTTTCAGTTGAATTCTGCCTTTGAAATAACCCAAATTAAACCCTTAGAACTAAAGACCTCTGGCCTCTTGCAGGATTGAATATGGAGCCATATCAAATTCACAGCTTGAGCTCATTTCTGGTGAGATCCAGGCACAGTCAAAGGAAGCCCCATGCATGTTTTCTGTCTCACTTTTGCTAATGTCTTTCATGTTAATTCCCCCACAACCTTTTCTGACTCTGCCAAGCAGCGATTGCCAACTGTGCCAGTCTACCACGCCATTTGTCAGGGGAACAAACAGGGCTAAAAATAAGGGTAGCCAAATGCACTTTTAGTTGTTAACCACTCCAAGAACTGATGAACTTGGGTCACAGGAGATAATTGATATGCAATGCTTCAGCACATTCTGGGTTCAAACACTGTCCAATTCAGTGAAAGTAGACTTTTTCTCGTGAGAAGCAAACTGCAAGCAGTTTGAAAGCTCTGTTGGCAGGTAATTCCATTCAGATATGCATATTTGAGTCTTTCTCAGCCTCCCAGTTCAACTCCCCCCAGAGATGCTCCAAAAAGAAAATTCAAAAGTGACCACACATTCGAACATCAGCGTCAGCAGCCTTATTGTTTCTTGATGAAAGATGGGAACAGTGGCAGCCAGAAGAATCCAAAGAGCGCTTGTTTACTGCATCATTTTTCATGTGCTCCTGATGCTGAATGAAAAAGCAGTCCCTAGGAAGTAAAAATGTCCCAAACTCCCACTAGCAGTGAAGACGCAAAGTTGAGTGTGCGCACAACCATGCTGGAGTTACTGTTAGATCTTCTGAAGCAACCTGAGGAACCACATGGGAGAACTCCCAGACTACTTAAAGGGTAGTTTTCTTGCACAGCAGGGATGGCATCATATTTCATTGAACTGAAACCAGAACAGGGCAAAAAGTGGACAGATTTTCTAAGCTCCCAATTCACCCACCTAATTACAGAAATCTTAAATTTTTATTCTCCAAAGGAGAGAAACAATAAGTTTTAAAAATACAGTCATTAGGAAGATAACAATCTATGATTCCTTGGATTTGCTTTACTTTTAAAACTCTAAAAACTGCGTTTTAAAAAAAATGTAATCCCTTACAGTATGTTCCTACTGGAAAAGAAAAAAAAAAAAAAAAAGAAGAAGAAAGAAAGAATTACGAGGTTGATTTTTTTCCCCCTGCTGATGTAATTATGAAAAATCAGCCCAAGGAAAAATTGTCAAAGGGAATGACAGCAAGAAATACTCCTTGGAACCCAGGAAAAACACAGAAGTTTTAATGCCAAATGATGACATTATCTGGTTTCGTCATTAGAAAAAGTGTGTTTCCCCTTGCATTATAGACTTTTTTTCACTGAGTATATGCATCCACTGAATGAAAGGTCTGAACTGACTTCTGACCATCCGCAGCTTGCCATACTGACTTCAGATTTTCCTTATCTCTACCTGCACCTGAGTTGTAGAATTTTTCTCTTTGAATATGCTAAAATGATTGTAATTTGATGTTTTTATTCGAAAACAAATAAATAAAAGACAGTAAACATTTGTTTTCCAGTTCATATACGATTTTTGTGTGTGTGCGTGTGATTATGGGAAAAGTATTATTTTTTCTTTTCTTATTCAGTGCAAGAAGAACAAAATGGAATCTTCTCTCTCCGTGAGTAGAAAGAAAGGAAAATAGGTGGATATGTCCACCTACAATTTTTTAGCTAATGAAAATATGAATTGTATTTATTCTTTGGACAGCTCTCCTCTGCCACTTGTCTCAGTTTCAACATACAATGCCTTTTTTTTTGCAGAAATTTTCCAGTTTCTCTGCCTGCCAATCTGCTTTGTGTTGCCTTAAGTACCTACTGTTGAACAAGGAAGAGACTGTGGAGCCCAAAACCAACATGAGCGAGAATGTGGCTGGAACTGCCTGCCTGCTCTGCAAATTGACCAGTGGCTAAAAGCATCAGTTCTTCAGCTGAGTACACATGGTATAAGCTAAAATCCTATAAATTAATGACCAGGACCAACATAGACTGAGCAGAATCTTAAGCTTGTATCAACACATTTAGGTTAACATTTTCAGTCTGAAAGACTTCAAAGGCAGGTATGAACATCTGATGCACAAGAATTTCTCAGAAAGAAGTGGCTGATGAGTCACATATCTAAGTTGCAAGATGTAAAGGGCAGCTAGAGAATTCATCTGATATCAACTTTAAACTTTCTAGAAAAGCTAAAAAAACAAATTGACTTTTTTTGTTCTCTTCTAGTTTGGTCATAAAGTGCAATTGCAATTTGTCTGTGGTATTCACTGCCATAGGACATCATCATGGAGATCAAGAGTATGAGTGTTTTTTGAAGAGACTAGGCAGAGTGATGTAGATAAGACCATTTGTCTCTGTTCAGAATGGGTGCTGCACTGTAAATCCACACCTGCCCTGCAGCAGCCTTTTGTCAGCAGATGGGCCCTTAGGTGCAGATAGGAATGCTGACCTCCAGGCACCTCCTGCCAAGCAAGTGACCTGGGCAGGAACTCGATACTCTCAAGACAGAAGACATCACTACATGACACCACAGCACTCCATCACTTTTAGTGACACTGTCCTTTCTGCATTATCTGAAACAGTGGCAAAGTAAATAAGATTCTGTGTCCTAATCTCTCTTGGGAGAAATTATTAGGAGGCTTTTTTCACTGGAAGCAGACAGCAGAATGTTATGTAAATTAGCATCATGGCATTAGGGGCACAGTTTACTGATGCGACTCAGTAGATCAGGTTGGACTTCATAATCTTGAAGATCTTTTCCAACCGAGGTAGTTCTATGGATCAGTGTGCTCCAACAAGACCACTCTTGTTGAGCCCTTCTCCAGTTTTCTCAGTTACTTTGTTGGTCTCTAGTGGCATGGATATATACATACACAGTGTCTACCTGTAACCCAGCTGGAACAGGAAGCAGCTGAACTACATGATGTCAATTCCCAAGTAAACTAATCTGAAAAGAGGTCCTGATGTGTCACTAGACAAGTGGCTGCTGGTAAGGCAGCTCTTCCATTTTCACTACCTTGCACACTGTAAGCAAGTCTCTGAGAGGACTTCCTGGTTACACCACCTTTATCATCCCTCCACAATTCAGCTGATCTCCCATTCAGCACCAGAGAACAACCATTGACCCACAGACCTCAGGGTTAAGCAGATTTCATAGAAGATCCCAGAAACTTCCAGCAATCTCCTCATTTTTTACCGCAGTCTCCTGCTGCATATCCATCCACACGCCCAGCCATACCTCCACACACCCAACAACAGGACGATGACAGGCATCTGCTGTCACAGTGGTGAGGACCAGCTAACTTTGAATAACCAATTTAAATTATTAGCAACCCTCCTGCTGGTGACAGCAAGATAGCTGAGACTTGCCAGAGGATGTTCTAGCAGTGGAGCAACTTATTCTGCAGCTCTGAACTAATCAGAACAGCAATAATATTTCGTACCATTTTTCTTTCTGCATGCAGGGTGCAAAGGCAGCATTAAACTGTGTTACTTCCATACGTAAGACAAACTGTAAAAACATTTATGGAGAGGTACCCTCCAAGGTACAGGGCTCTGGCATGCTCTGTCTGCAATAAATCCCAATTGAAGCATTTCTGAATGGATTTTAGTACCATTTCCTAAACTAATTGCAATTACATGCACAATTTTGAGAAAGAGACAACACCCTCTTCTTTTCTTTTCTTTTTCTTTTCTTTTCTTTTCTTTTCTTTTCTTTTCTTTTCTTTTCTTTTCTTTTCTTTTCTTTTCTTTTCTTTTCTTTTCTTTTCTTTTCTTTTCTTTTCTTTTCTTTTCTTTTTTTCTTTTCTTTTCTTTTTTTCTTTTCTTTTCTTTTCTTTTCTTTTCTTTTCTTTTCTTTTCTTTTCTTTTCTTTTCTTTTCTTTTCTTTTCTTTTCTTTTCTTTTCTTTTCTTTTCTTTTCTTTTCTTTTCTTTTCTTTTCTTTTCTTTTCTTTTCTTTTCTTTTCTTTTCTCTTTTCTCTTTTCTTTTCTTCTCTTTTCTCTTTTCTTTTCTTTTCTTTTCTTTTCTTTTCTTTTCTTTTCTTTTCTTTTCTTTTCTTTTCTTTTCTTTTCTTTTCTTTTCTTTTCTTTTCTTTTCTTTTCTTTTCTTTTCTTTTCTTTTCTTTTCTTTTCTTTTCTTTTCTTTTCTTTTCTTTTCTTTTCTTTTCTTTTCTTTTCTTCTTCTCTTCTCTTCTCTTCTCTTCTCTTCTCTTCTCTTCTCTTCTCTTCTCTTCTCTTCTCTTCTCTTCTCTTCTCTTCTCTTCTCTTCTCTTCTCTTCTCTTCTCTTTCTCTTCTCTTCTCTTCTCTTCTCTTCTCTTCTTCTCTTCTCTTCTCTTCTCTTCTCTTCTTTCTTTTCTTTTCTTTTCTTTTCTTTTCTTTTCTTTTCTTTTCTTTTCTTTTCTTTTCTTTTCGCTTTGCCCTTCCCTTCCCTTCCCTTCCCTTCCCTTCCCTTCCCCTTCCCTTCCCTTCCCTTCCCTTCCCTTCCCTTCCCTTCCTTCCCTTCCCTTCCCTTCCCTTCCCTTCCCTTCCCTTCCCTTCCCTTCCCTTCCCTTCCCTTCCCTTCCCTTCCCTTCCCTTCCCTTCCCTTCCCTTCCCTTCCCTTCCCTTCCCTTCCCTTCCCTTCCCTTCCCCTTCCCCTTCTCCTTCCCCTTCCCCTTCCCCTTCCCCTTCCCCTTCCCCTTCCCCTTCCCCTTCCTCTTCCCCTTCCCCTTCCCCTTCCCCTTCCCTTAATATATGAATAAGTGTTCTGTCCTTTTCACACATTTTTAAATGTTTTTCAGGAACTACACTGTTGGGTCCATTAACACTGTGGCCTTACCAGTTGGAAAGCTGACTCGCATGTTCTCCTGTGATATATTCCTCTTAGCAAACTGAAAACAAGTTTTAACCAGAGGGGCAGGAGTCTTGAAAGTCTGACTGACCAATATAATGCAGCATAGTCATATGAGACATTGGGTAATTCTATTGATATCTGTGGAATAGGATGTTGCTTCACTCTTGCTTCACTCACATTGTCTTTCATCCCTTTGCAAATAGTCATCCTGAAGTCTCATGCAAAGAAAACATTTTGATACCAGGCACTTAGAAGAGTATGTTACCTTTAGGACCATGACAAAAATAATTCTACTATGAAATTCATCATTTACAACATTTAATGCAGAATAGGCATAATCTTCTATCATTGAAACAACCTGAGACATTATAAAATCTGTGAATAAATTTCTAATTTACTAAGTATGTTTCCTATTAATTGAAGTAAGGCATAATCATGACTAAAAGGACTCTAGAGAATACCTACACAAAATGAGTTATTCCTCTTAAATATGTGTCTATAAAATATCAGATACAAACAAGGGTTAGTGAAGGGACCGTTCCAACTTGGGACATCCTGTGATTCTGTGAACTGGTATAATGAGAAGTATAATGGAAATCAATAATTAGTTTGTAGAAGTATCTGGAAGTTAAAATCCTTCATAGTCAATAGAACTCCTCCGCAAAAGTATTTATCTAACAGAAGGACAAACTAATGTAAAAGGAAAAAAAATCAAATCCTGAAAGAGAAAATGGCACAAATAGGATCAAAACATAAGAGCAGCCTTATTGAGACTGATCAAGGACTGAAGGAACCCCCAAGACAACACATGAGAGTGTCTGGGGCCAGATGCTCACAGGACTCCAGAACAAGGGAGCACTGCCCATTCCTTTCCCCCAGCTCCTACCTGCTGGCACTTTTGACCTTCACAGAGCCTGAAACAATGCCAGGACCATCCCATGCAATAATAGTCACCCACAGACATATCCTTTGCAAATTTGTCTAATCCTTTTAAAACTAATTTTACTTTCAGCCTCTGTTGTGTCCTTTGACAATGGCTTCCACAATAGGTTTAGGCATGGCTCACTTCTGCTGGTTTAAGAAAGACGTGTATACACATAAAGAGAAATAATTGAATATGGATTCAAAAGCTCTTTAATTCTCCACACTCTAGTTATATGAATAAACACAGAACTGTTGGTTGTAAAACTTGCTGTTTTTGTTGTAAAAGTGCTGAGATTATGAAATGGCACAGACTAAATCGCACAAGCATCTATGAAAATGTCCAGCAGAATAAATCAGATCTAGTAAATTAATAAATCTACATTGATGATCCCATTTCTGTACCTAAAACATGGCACTATGAGTGACACAGCTGCTTCCCTTTTGACCCTGATACAAGGAGAATATTTCAGCTCTTCAAATTAAATACATGGAATAGGACCCAAGCTGTAAAATTCATTAACTACCAAAAAGAGCTCTGTCACAGATAAATACCACCCAGGCCTATATCCAAACTGTTCACAGTGTCAGAACAGGAAAACATAAAAGTTTACTGTAACTAACGTGGAAAGGAGTGAAAATAACTCATCACTGCAAGCAATTAAAGGAAAAATAAACTAAATAGTTCTAGGATTATAGTTTTGCTAGCAGCTCTGCCACTTGTTCCACCATGGCTCACAGCAATTTCCAAGTTATGAAATGCCTTGTTAGCTTTAGGTTACAAATATTCTTCTGTGCAGAAAATTATGAATACATGCAAAGTTTTTTCTTTAGGCAATACAAATTATCCTGAATAAAGTATCACATACCACTAGTTTCATATCCGTACTTTTTTGAAAAGTGTTTTGTATGTGTTCTTTTATTTACGGTGTCTTTCAAGAGAAAACAGGCTAGGCTTTCTTTTTTTTTTTTTTTTTTTTAATGTGTGTGTGATGCAAAGCTTCATCCAGCTACAACAATTGGTTTTATCGCAGAGGAAAGAAAATGAAGTTGTGCACATTTTAAGTGTTCATTTTTTACAGAAAATGTTTACAAGTTGTGCAGTGGATTCCTACCACTTTATGACTTAAATGATGAAGTAATTAGCTTGTCTAAAAAAAAAAAAAAAAAAAAAAAAAAATTAGAAAGGAATTCAAAAGAAACTACCCAGAGGCAATTATTGTATTAGCAGTAATATTCTCCTTTGAAAATTCAAAATCTGCTTTTAAATGTGTCCTGTGGGCTATGGATTTGCTTCTGATGTCAACGGAAGGAAAGCAAGTTTCCTTCTCACTCTGTGAAGAAACAGTTCATCACTGTCTTATCTGACAGATAGTCATTATGCTTTTTACTGAAGTAAATTCTTAGCTTCATGGGAGGTGTTCAGCATAGCTCTTGCTATGAAATAAAGGCACCTTCCCTAGAAAAGTAATGCTGAAAGACAAGTGGAATTTACTATTCCCTAAAGACATCTCATTCTGAAAATTACTTGGTAGAGCCAAACTTATGCTTGTGTAATTGAAGCCAAGTCCATTTGCACAACAAATGCTTACAGTTTCCCACTCAGGTTTTAACATCTAACTTTTGCCACCCACCATGCTTATTTTAAATAGTACATTTTCTACATTTCATGTAGAAAGAAAAGAAAAAAAGAAAGAAAATAGGACAATTGTTCAATCACTCAACAAAACACTTCTCAGATTAATTCATAATATGTTTTTTTTAATTTATTTATTTTCTCCCTAAATACGAAAAAATAGTCTTAGTAGGCTATTCAAATACAAATTTTCACAACTGCACATGTACAAGCAGAAAATAGCATATTGCCATGGAGATGAATCTAGTCCTGCCAATTTACCTACTCCTCCCCCTTTATATTTCTTAAGCTGATGACAGAGCTGCAGCAGTATCTCTGGGAAACTGACAGCACTTGTCTTGCCAAAACCATCCATATTTATCTGGACTAGATCCTCCACACTGTGTTCAGCAGACCAGTCTACAGGAAGCACAACTGCCATTCCTTCTCTACCCAAATACCAGAGGGAAGAAAGAGAGAAGGGGGAGAGAAAAAAAGATGTCTAAAGATGAACAACGGTGATAAAAAGATGAGTAAATCTTATCAGTCATGGAGAAAATGGTTTCCTTTAACCGTGTAAAGTCATTACAATTTGCTCGCAGTCTCCCACTGCAATGGCTTTTCTTTATGCTGTCTTCCACCTGACTCCTAGCCTTCTTGTTCCTTCAGAGCTGTCAACCATGTTGGCTCTTCAAAGCATGGACAAGAATTTGATAATCTCAGATGGCAGGATTTCTAATCTACATGAAAGAGGTTAAATCTAAGTGTTCCTAATGGCAAGAATTAATGTGATAAGCTCTTGCTCCTAAATGTAAAAAACCAATCACAAATGTCTGAGCCAGAGCATATAATAATTGTTCTATATAATATATACATTCCATATAATATGTGCTACCTAATAGATTATTAACCAGACATAAAATTTTAAGGCCATATAAAGATATTTTGAAATAGCCTTAAGGTAAGTCCTAGGCCAAGCAAGCATGTTTAATTTCAGAGAAAACTGCTAATGGAATGTGTGCTTATTTAATTTTTTGAATCAGCCCTAACTTTCCTTAGTTCAATGGTAATACCCCTGTTTGGTCACTCCCTGTTTTCAGGGGTCTCTCAGAGCACAACTCTGATTTTCTCACCAATTTTGGTCTTTGAATTTGAATGATTCCTGAGGGTCACTAACTATAAATCTGAGAGTCTACTACAATAAATCTTAAGAAAAGAAAACAAAGATGTATTGTTTAAACATGCACTGTCACTGTAGAAGTAAATAAGAGCGATTAATGTTTTGCTTTATAAACCATCTGGTTTCTGTATGCCAAAAAACCTGGATTACATCTATAGTTCAGATGAAATGTAATAATAGAAACTAGTTATAAAGGAAGTTGTTTATACAATCTCCTTTTCACCATTATTCCTTTCTTCTCTTCTTTGCTATTATTTATTTTAAATTTTAGTTTAAGTGAATTAGATTTCATCTATAACCAGTGTGTGACTGTGTGTTGCCATCCTGCCAGCTTCTACTGAGACCTCACAGAAATCAGCTGCTTCTCATCCTTCTGCTTGCTGTATTAGAGACTTTCCAAAGTTTTCCTTCCTCAAGGAATTAGAAAGTCTCCCTCGTACTATTACACAATTTTTTTGAGAGTTATTTCATACCCCGACCCTAAATAAAATCTTATCACCTGCATGTTGCACGAACGCACACAAACCTGCAGTAAAACTCAATCAGAGTGCAAGGTCACATGCGCAAGAATTAGAAAAGTTAGGATTTAAAGCAGAGTGTGCCAGTGACTAAAGACAGCACCATAATTAATAGCTGCGGGCCTCCTTAACTTCCAGTCTTCAAGATACACTTCTTGTACAGTTCCGATCTGGGAAAAAAAGCAAGCTTGAAGTATGACATCATACCTCCAAGTGGCATGAGTCACCACATCAAGATGCTTTGAACCACTTAACACCCAACTCACCACTTAAGGTAAGATCAGAACTGACAGAAGCAGGCAAACCACTGGTCTGCTGTCAGCAACTGAGCAGAAACAGGAGGTTTCACAAACATTTACCATTGGGAGATAGGAGATTCATCCAGAGAAATATTTCATGCAGCACATAATTTTCTACCCAATCTCCATCTCTTTAGCCACTTAACTCATCCTCTGCCTTCCTACTCTTACTGTCAGGGCAGTATATTTCATTATTTTCAGTATCTCTGTCCAGTTTTGAGATTCTTTTTTCAAATGAAGTTGTTCCTTCTATCCATTTTCTTGGTTACTCCCAGTGGCCAGGTGTTACTGCATTCTGCTGCTTGTTTTTCTCTTCCTGTCCTGCACTTATCACTAGTGGACCACTGTATTCTTCTAAATCTTTGTGCTCAGTGGTTTGACTTTTTACTTGGCTAAACCTCACTCTTCCCTCAGACATCTATCAACTATTTCTCTTCTTCCATATCACACTGGGTCCTAGTCAACTTGTCTTCCAGTTCAAGACTCTTTCTCTGTTCATCACCCTTCTCACTTGTTCACTTTCAATTTCTATATCCCTTTCACCAATTTCCTCTCTGACAATTTGCACTTCTCTCTCTGGACTTCTTCTCAGCACTGTTTCACTGCAATATCTATATCAGAATATCTCTGCCATACTGTTGAAGTGCATCAAGGAAGCACAGGAGACTCCTGTATCCTCTCCAGTGTTCAACCACATCTAACTACGCAGCAAATTACAAATGAAATTAACTTTTTTATTATTAAATTCTGCCAAATTCTGGTCTTTGATATGCTCAGCATGGACAAAATCTTTACCACTACCAGAGATGCAGAAATCATTTCTTTAAAATGCTTCTAATTAACAAAGATTTTCAAAAGCTTGTGCGTCATAAAAGGAGTTTTGCTGCTAGCAGTCAGGTTTCTGGAGCTTCTCAGAGAAAAGTTGCCAGAATTCTTCTAACAAGAACGAAATTATACGTTTTTGTTCATTCTTGTTTTCTGGGGAAAAAAAAACCTCACAGGTATTTTTCCGCATAATTACAGGTACCCTGCAGGCACACATCTCACCTGGGAAGCTGAAGTTCAAGTGATTAATGTTTAGCAGAGTTTAAATGAGAGGGGAACTGAAAACAGTGAAAATGCAGACACCCTTTGCAGATGCTGCTGCCAGTCTGACCTTCAACATTAACTGTGTACTTTGCTTTTTACTTTTAGAACAGGTTTCTGTATGTTGGAGATAAAACACAACTCTCAGAATCACCCAGGTGGAAACATACCATCTGAACCAATTGTTGCAGTCATGTAGAGATGCCATATGCTGTCTCTTGAATGTCCTCTATCTCAGTTTTCCAGAAAATATTTTGCACATCTGGAAATGGTCTTTTTCTTGGATAATGCCATCAGTTTAGTGTTCTCAGTGTCTTTTATGCTACATCCTCTGTTTTTTTACTGAATGGAAGTGGTCAGTGAATTCCCAAGTCCAGCAGTGCTTTATTTAGTTTAATGGAGGCTCTGGTGTTTTCTTTTAAGTATATAGTGTAAGGAATGGCATCATTTTTTAAAAACAGTACAAGAGGAAAAAATAGCCCCACTGCCCCAGACTCATTCCTTCTTATCTCTGACAACATGTGCAAGCGGACGCAACACAGTAGCAGGGAAATGGAATGGGATTATTGTATTAAGACTCTATTTATACCATGGAGAGCAGAAAAAGCTTTCATAATAGCTACTAATGGAAGAGATGTTATCATGTGTCCTTTGTATTACCAAGGTCTGTAGGCTCAACTCAAAACCCCTGCCATGAGCTCTGCCTGTTGGCAAGTTTAATACATCACAGATAATTGCTATGAAAGAGTCTTGTCAAGAAAAAGGCCTTTCCTGCTGCATTCCTATAACCTGTAATAAATATACCCCTTGTCAAAATCCAACTAAAATAAAGACTTTTAGCTAATAGAGCCAATGCAAAAAAATATATTTTCATCTTTCTCTCAGATTTCAGTATTCTGGTAGCATCTGACCCCATATCTTTAAAGGGATTTGATCCAAAGGGGCAATCAATACTTTGATCTCAATAAAGATCACTTTCCCATTAACTCCAAATTTATGCACCTGTTCAAGCACTATGTTAAAACACAGCTCTCAGTCTAAGGCAAAAATCAAAGTCCAAATGACAGTTTTCCCCTATGATTCTAAGTAATATCCCATGAACAATGTTAACAGCCTGGTTTTTGGAAAACCTCAAGCATACAGGTTCAAGGTGCCCTTGTAATGCAGAAAAAAGAGAAAGAGAAGGAAACCAAAACCACAGAATCAGACAACATGCAAACTTCACTCAACAAATAAGAAACTAGCCATTGCTTTTGAAATAGTGGCTTGCAGATCAATGGAGCTGTATTAGTGTCTGGAGTATTCCACAGATTTCCATCAGTTTCCTGGACTCACAAAAAAGAATTATTTCAGATTTACTACTTCAGCTGATTCCGCCTACCTTATTTTGTCTCAGTGACAAAAATAGTTACCTCCCGAATAGAAAGAAAATATTGAAGCATGTAGAATGCAAGTTAATGCTTTGTTATATCTGAGTTTTTTCTTTGCAGGTAGTATTAATCAAATATTAACTGGAATACAGAATTCCCATGCCCTTAAAGGTCTTGGATTTCTGAACACAGTAAAGCTAAACAAAATAATGTATGATTTCCCTTCAAATGATATGGCAATTGCAGACAATTAGAATCATAGACTCACAAGGTTGGAAAAGATGTACAAGAACATCCAGCCCAACCATCTACCTCTCACCAGTACTTCTCACTACACCATGTCCCTCAACACAACATCTAAACATTCCTTGAACCCCTCAGGGTCGGTGCAACCCATTCCAGTCAGGATTTGCTAGTTTTTTCACCAGTATAATATCATGAGCACCTTCCAATCAGCTTGGAATCTAACATACTATATCAGTAGAAATGTTATGGCTTGTGATGCTGTGGATATGGAACAAAATTCCCCGCATTTGTGAGAATAAACATTTCCATGTAGCACTCTTAAAACTAAGCAGATGGTGAGAAGATCTAGACAAAAGAAAGAAGTTAAGCTCAGAAACTACAGAGTGTATCTTTAGGACTAAGAAACAAAAACATCTAGAGCCATTCTAGAAATACTGTATTTGAATGTGTTTCTTTTCTCAGCTACAATAATTTTCACCCCTAGAAACTATGGTAACCACAAACATCCACGTATCTGCATATCTGCTAAAGCTCCCCAAGTTTAGAGAGAATTAATGGTATTTTCAATCGATTTTTTGCAAAAATTTTAGAAGATGGATTAGGCAAAACATGGCATCACTATGTTTTGGGGGTTTTTTTTTGTTGTTTTTTGGGTTTTTTTGTTTTTAATCTGAGGCTTTTTTTTTTTTTTCTTTTTTTTTTTTTAAACTAAACAGAGTTAGATAAAATGTCCAGGTGCAGTTTAAGTTCTTAGAGGATGGTGTTCTTGGGGTCAAGACAGGAGAATAAAGATCTTGCAACATGTTTACTTCTCTATTATGAGATATTGTATGAGGAAAATCAGAGTGATGTGAAAGTGTTGTGGATCATCTATGTAGTATAAAATCATACATCAGACCAAAATATACATTTGGTGTTCTTTTCTGATCTTTACACATATCAGAAGGCAAAGAAGGGTGAATTGTGTTATTTCTTGTGTAATATCAGAAGATTTCTTTGCCTGATGCTTTTACTGGACTTTGGTTCATGCCCTGGTCTCTATTCACTACTAGTTCACATACCAGTGCACTGTAATTAAAAAGTCTTTTAAATTTCTGTTTCACTAAGTGGTTGATTTGCTTACAGTACTTCTCTGTTTAATTAAATTGATCAACACAACTTTCAGCTTGCCAGGAATCAGACTGAGTTTCCAAGTGGTTCAAATAGGACTTTTGCCATCTTTTTTTTTTTCATCATCTATTAACTTGCATAATCATCAATACAGTTTGTAAACAAAAATTTATTATCATACTCACATCTTCGGAAAACATACTGCCCCTTGAAACAAGATCTTCTTGTGTAAAAATCTTCTAGGAGGAATTCTGGCAATTTTTTTTTAGGTCAAATTATTATCCTGATTCAATCTGAAGTATTCTCCCAGAATACATACTAGCTCCCTTTTTGTACTCAGCTATTCAATTCAAATGAAGGGTTTCTGGGATGGAGTGAACGACGGGGTACCAACATATTCACAATGAAATTCTAAAAGTCTAATTGTAAATATTATCTTATTTAATTTTTAAGTGACTCAGAATAGAATAAATTCCACTGCTCAGTATGTAATGTATGATTCCCATTGAAATAACGAATACGTGTTCATTACTTCAAGAGAGCATCAACAAAAAACAGTAGTGAAAGAATTTGTTCCTAGGACTTAAAATATTTGGTGAACTTCATCCTTCACCAGAGAAGAAGACACAAAATCACAAAAAAACAAGGATTTGAAGGAGCCTAAGACTTACCCAAAAGATTAGAACACTCATAAACCATACACAGTTTCATTTACTGGAAAAAAAACAAACCAGAAACTACGAACTGACTCTATCTGAGGGGAATTAGCCAATAAATGGCCAGTAAATAAGACTACAACAACTTTTGGACTGATGGCATTGTCCTTTATTCCTCAGCTTCTTAAATGGACCACTATTCATAAGGTTGAAAACCACATGAAAGGAGGTGGGAACATAGATCAGAAGTAAATCATGCTTTCAGGAATGTGCCAGTCATTAGACTGCAAAGCTGCATGCCCAGAGAGTATCAGATGAAACAACAATCTTGTGTTTCTTACTGCAAAGTAGTAACATACAGCATAGCTAAGAGATGTAGAAAAGAGGGAATCTCTCTGAGCAAACCACTGAACTTATAGATCTACTTCCTGGAAAAATTTTTAGAGATAAATATCCCAATGTAAAATTGTGATCTCTTTTAGAATAAATAAGCAAATGAATAAGCCAATACCTCAGAATCCCACAGCACATCACAAAACACAAAAACTCCAACAGGTAAACAGATTTCAGGAAAAAATGCCAGAATCCTACCAGCAGAGATACCTGATATGTCATAATCGATAGTAAGTACCTCTCTTGAGAAAAGTCACATTATGAATCTAAATTTATTCAGAAGAAAATCAAATATGTCTCCTCCTTGCCAGCCTGTTATCTTTGTTTCCTAAAACCATTCACACAAGTGGAAATATCTGAAGTATAAAATAAAGAGAAGAGTCTTGGAGACAATCGCACTAGTTTTGTGATGAATAGTCTCATGAATGTTCTAATCTCATGTCTTCAGACCTGAGCAGACAAGAAATCAGTAGGTGGTCTGAGATGGCAAAAACACTACAAACGGGTACAAAATGAGCTTTCAGGCCTCATTTTTTGTGATGAAATATGAACCAGATCACTACTGTCACATACCTGTTTACTAGAACACTATTAATGTACTGGGATTTTCCAGCATACAGGAGAATCCTAACTCTCTCTGAAAGACCTGTAGACTTAATTCATGTCTCAAACAGTAGCCTGGAAAAGTATGGTGACCTCAGAAGAGCAGATGGCTGGACAAGGCCAGGAGTGGAGGTATACCATTCACCTTCCAAACTTGTAAGCATAGGAAGAAGTAGTGAGAGTCTTTAATTATTTTACAGTTAGCAGGACTTTGAAAGATAATGGTCATAAACAACGTACTTCCCACTCAGTATTCTTGTGCTGGAAATTTGCTGTTACATGATAAGATAATCCTTATTAATCCCATTTGCTTTTGGCTACATCTTTGGAAAAAAACATCACTTCCAGGAAAGATAAAATAATAGAACCTTAATAGACCCTGTCAATACTGCCCCAGTGTTGCATCAGTAGATTATGGGATAGAATATTTTGTGCTTCCAATAAAATAAAAAAGGACCAAGATATTCCTTCTCTATATTTCTAACTTTAAAAGATAACAAACAAATGAATCATATCTTAAAACAGCTGTGCCTAAGTATATTGTTAATACACCAGCATATTAAAGGAAAAGTAAGGGAGTACAGAAACTGATGAATGCATTTAACTGAATATGTTCCACTGGCTTCTACAGTAACCTGCAACTGCAAAATACTGAAGCAAGGATCTACTATAGAAAAACAAACCACAAACAATGAATACAGAAGAGTCAATTTGGAAATGAGTATAAAGCAAAAAATGTTTCTTTAATAAGTAACGTGTAGAGTTCATCAGGTGATCTCTCATTGTAAAGCACCTAGTGGATAGTATACTTAAAATTTAAACTGGCATTTCATCTTTATGTCACGAGCCTGTGCCTCTATCTGTTGTTCATAACGAATTCAATGATGGGTCAAAACAGTTACGCCCTTCAACCCAGTTCTCAGTTACACCCCTGCAATAGCACTGATCTCATATTCTTGGCATGGAAGGGGTGTAACTGGGAAGACAGTATGACCCATTTTATGCTCTACCCAGTGATGGAATAGAGCTACTGCACCAAAAAGGTCAGAATACAGTTAAGGATTATGAAAATTAAAAAAGCAAAGGTGCATAAGCAACAAGGCATCTTTTTTATTAAATAAGTAAATAAATAAAATAATCTCAGTGTGAATAAACATCCACCTTTATTTTGTGAAGACTGGGTAAAACTTCTGAACTACTAAAGATTTATGCTCCTGTCTTTCTTTACAGAATTCATACTTATAAGTGAAAATGAAAACTGAGAAAATTTTCACCCAAGGTTCTAAGGAAGTTAAAACAAGAGGAAGGACTTTAAAAAATAATTAGGGATTTACTGATAATCCACTAAAATTTTCTGTGGGCTAATGCTTTATTTACAAGCTATAACTTTAATAAAACAAATATATATCAGACAAAGCTGAAAGTCTTTCTGGATAAGCTACGTGCTGAAGTCAATATTAAAGCATAAAATTTACATCTGCATTAATTTTCTAAGGACAACCTTTATATTTTAATGTGACAATGATTTTAATTTATAGTGACTGCAAATTTCTATAAAAGACATTTGTGGTATTACAGTTTGTGAACATACAGGGCAGTCCTTTAAATAAAAAAATAAAATGAGAAAGTTTCAAACCATTGAATAAGACTGGCTATTGAGGGAGGTAGTGTAGCAATACTGTAACTAATACAAACATCCATATTCCATTTGCCTATGAGAAAAATAGAAAGAAACTAAAGCAACAAAAACAAAACAAAGAAAAACACGTAAAGCAGAAACAAAAACAAAAAAAAACCTGAGAAGGTCAGTTGGAGGTCAATTTGCTTTGTAGAATACTTTTTATATTCAAAGGGAAGAACTCCATGTGTTACCAGTAATAAGGTCAGTTTTGTAGAACACCATTTAGTAGGACACTTGAAGCACAATGCAAGGCACTCGGAGCACAGTGTTACATTCCTCAAACTAACCTGATGTACCTTGGCAAACTGATGGAATACAAGCATTAGTTTGGAAACACTTTTTGACAAATAAAGTTCAACAGTGGTATTCTTCTATTCACAATGAGATCCTGACAAAATGGCTCAGGTGTCTAGAGCTTGGAGGTCTACATACCAGCTTTCCTTTAGTGTCTGAAGAATAGTTCTCCAACTTTGGAGTGGAAAGCAGCAATTAGGCTATAGCAAGTGGAATCCTTCCCATTAAATGATACACTGATGTTAGGGAAAAAAAAAGAGAAATTAAAATCATTCAGTTCAAATGGATCTACAAACTTCATCTAGTCCAACTGCCTACTTCAGGCCACTTCAGGGCTACCCAAAAGTGAGAGTATGTTATTGAGGGTATTATCCAAAAGCCTCTTGATACTGACAGGCATCAGGCCTCAGCTGCCTCACTAAGAGGCCTGTGCCAGTGTCTAACCAGCCTCAGTACAGAAATGTTTCCCAGTGTACAGTCCAATCTCCCCTGGTGAAGATCCTTGCTAATTCCATCCTTTCACTGATGCCCAAGAGCAGAACTGGCACTTCTCACTGCTTCCCTCTCAGGGAGCTGCAGAGAGAAGTGAGGTTGCCCTTCCACCTTCTGTTTTCTTTATCAATGACATCAGTGACGGAATTGAGTGCACCCTCAGCAAGTTTGCTGATGACACCAAGCTGAGTGGTGCAGTTGACATGGTGGAAGGAAGGGATGCCATTTAGAGGGACCTCAACAGATTTGAAAAGTAGGCTTGGGTGAATCTAATGAGATTCAACATGGCAAAGTGCAGAGTTTTGCACTTGGGCCAGAGGAATCCCAGGCACCCATACAGACTGGAAGGAGTGGTCCTTGAGAGCAGCCTTGCAGATGACCTGGGGGTCCTGATGGATGAAAAACTTAACATGAGCCAGCAGTGTGCCCTTGTGGCTCAGAAGGCAAATAGTATCCTGGGCTCCATCAGAAGAGGGGTGGCCAGCAGGGACAGGGAGGTGATTGTCTCCCTCTACTCTGTTCCTGTGAGGCCCCATACTGTGTCCAGGCCTGGAGCCCCCAGTACAAGAAAGACAGGGAGCTGTTGGAGAGGGTCCAGAGGAGAGCCACAAATATGATCAGGGGACTGGAGCACCTCCCCTACAAAGACAGGCTGAGGGAGCTGGGCTTGTTCAGCCTGGAGAAAAGAAGGCTGCAGGGTGACCTCATTGCAGCCTTTCAGTACCTAAAGGGAGCCTACAAACAGGAGGGGATTCAGCTCTTTGAAAGGGGAGATAACTGCAGGACAAGGGGAAATGGTTTCAAGTTGAGGGAGGGGAGATTTAGGCTGGATGTCAGGGGGAAGTTTTTTTTACAGAGAGGTGAGGTGCTGGAACACACTGCCCAGAGAGGTTGTAGATGCCTCATTCCTAGAGGTCTCAAGGTGTTCAAGCCCAGGCTGGTTGGGAGGTTGGTGATCCTGCCTGTGGTGGGGGGTAAGGTTGGAGATTCATGATCCTTGATGTCCCTTCCAACCCAAGCCATTTTGTGATGCTGTGTGTGTTTCTTTTCCAGATTTGTCAACATGTTTCCTCAGCCTCTCCTCACAGGATATGTCTTACAGCTCTTCTGCCTGTTCTGGTGCCTCCTCTGAGCACTTTCAAAGACATTAGGATCCTTTCTAGATTCTGAAGCCTAGACACATAAAAGACTCATGTTCCAGGACCAGACAAGCTGACAACAAGCATTCTGCAACAAACATACCTGCACCTTTTCTTTTCTTGCACTGCTACTTAACTATACTCAAGTATTGAGTTAAAGAGGAATGATGAAATTAAATGTGGACAGTACTTATTTGTTCAAAGTCACATTTGTGAACATCTAACAATATGAACTTCACAGTTATCAAGTCAGGAATGTTTAGATGCACATAGCTAAGAACAAAAATTATACCACCTGGCTTCTGACGACTGCTTCCAACTATTCACTGCTTTAGAGCCCAGTCTGCAGATCTACTGACAGTTCCACTGAGGATAGTGAATGGCTTGTCCAATTGTGATGACTTCCAGGAAAACCTCAGGAGTGAAATATTAAGTGATAAAAGACAAAAGAACATCAGTACAGATAAATGTGCTGCGCCTAAGGAAATCACCCTTAATATCACCTGTACAGTGATAAGTTGGATTGATTACTATTGTTCTGCAACAAGACCTTTGGGTTAGAAAGCTCTGAAAACATCAGTTAAATACCCAGTGATGATCAAATAGCAAAAAGAGTGATCAAAATTAGAGGGAGGGAATGCTGGACAAAAAATACAGCTTTACTCTGACAGTGTATACATCCATGGTAATTCCAGGCCTAAAACTCTGAGTACTTCTGATCCTCTGTCTTGGATAATAATAGAATAAAGAGAATTACAGAGAAGAACTATAAGGTCTGTCAAATATTTAAGTGATTGGCATGAGAAATAAATAAGCTTTACCTGTCCTGATGTTGGAAGAAGACATAAGGCAACAAGTTTGACAGGTTAAGTCAACTAATCTCCATTATTTCATGCCTTAAAATGAAGTAGTCATTGATGTTTTGAGTACCAGCATGAGAGGAAATCAAACAAAATGAATCAGGGTAGAAAACCAAAGTCTTTACTCACAATGCAGGTAAGCTATGGACTCCTTACTACAAGACCAAAGGCTTATATAGATTAAAAAAATAAAAAATAAAATGAAATATATTCTTATAATAGGATAAATATTAACAGTGGTACAAAATATTATTACACCTGCTTCAGGAAGTCTGAACTTCAGATTGTTAGAAGAGTATTCTGGACTAGCAACTGTACCATAAGTTTTCTAAGATTCTGTGACGGTGAGACTGCCAAATGCCACTGGCTACTGCCAAATACATGGTAGAACATGTAAACTCTATCCCCTTTCTTGAAATGTTCATGGACACCAAAGGATTTGTCTCTATTCTTGCTTACTATAAAAAAAAAAACCAAACTTCTCAGATCTTCCTCAATGTCAGATTTATCCCATGTTGATTAATTCCATTCTTTACTTATCAGATAGAGACATCAGGCTTACTGTGTTTTTAAAATACTGTTACATTAGATATCTTTCACTTCTCTGAATAGTTCTCCAACTCCACTGCCAGAGTTAATTTCTGAAAAAATTTCATTTTTGAGCTACTGAAAAAGAACAAAAACTCAATTAAACACCATTTCATCTATTCATGTTAAATCTTTTCTACAAGCATTGCATATTTGAGATATGTTGTTTAATTAATCCTCTCTAAAAAAGAGCTCTGGTATGATCTCTTTTGCATCTGAACATATAATTTCAAATAGACTTTATTCCTGACAGGAAAGCATTTCTTACAGAAAAATGCATGAATTTTTCACTGTAAACTTACTACTACTTACATGAGAGGATGCCTAATTTTTGTTCCAGGAATACATTTTACAAGAGATGATGGAACAGATGTGAACTGCTAACATAGATCAGCATACTTGCACAGCTGTGAATAAGAAAAGCCCAAGAAATTTAATACACACTCTTTTCTTCAAATCACTGACATAAGGTTTCAAAAAAACATTCTTGCCCATTCACATCCTTTGCTTTTTATTTTGCTTTCAGAAAGATAGGATTGCATTTCTCTGTTCACCATGAATTTCATTATAGGAAAAAAAAGCACAAAATTTATAGGGAAAGAAAGGTTCTTTTCTTTTTTCATTATTAGTAGGGTACATTTGAAAGAACACACTTTAATCTTGTGCAGAGAATATCCTTGTTTTCACAGGCTCCAGTCAAGAAATGTACACCTATTATCTTAGCCTTCCATCAGAAATTAACCTGAAAGCAGTAGGCAAAATGAAACAATTTGCTGCTACCTACTACCACCAGAATGCATCAAGGTATATGCAGCCATGGAAGAGGACTACGCTTGTCTCCACAGTCCATGCTTTGCCACGAATGGTCACAGACAGTAATGAAAACCTGTTTATCCGTTAACCTTACATAGCTGGTGAAGAACGAGACAAAGAGGCAAATGGGAAGAGCAGGTTTTCTCTAGGATCTCTTTTCTGAGAAGCAGAAAGAGAGCCTAACTCATCACTGCACTAATTAGTTATTCTGATGCAGAGTGAAAATCAATAGCATATTGATATTCTAACTCTAAACCCAAGCTACAATGAAGAAGCACTATAAGGCCAAGTTAGTACCCAACTGCAATCTACAGGGAATTTCAGGAAGCAGACAAAAGGTTCACTGTCCTCAAGGAGGCAAGATGTAAGTACTAACGTGGGGGGAAGGTTAAGCAGGGAACAGCTGAGTTCTACCAAGCCCGATTCTCTCTCCCCTCCCTACCACTAATTAACTCATTGCCAGGAGCTCTCAGAAAAGACACCTTGTGATATTCCCAGCAAGCTGAGTTTCTCACAGGCTTAAAAAGCCTCAGTAGATAATCCCTCCAGTCCCTTTCTGGCTTTATAATCTCCAAAGAATAACTGCAAACTATAAACTGAATATTGCAACACCGAGTTCAATAAGAAATCCACTTCTGATTTCAGTTACTGTCCCATGACTGCAGGCTATTATTACCATCTTCTAAAGAATTAGCTTAAAATGTTTTCAGTTGTTTTATTCAGGCTCTGCTGCAGACAGACAATTATTGACTTTACTGTCAGTTATGAAAGTGAACATTTTACCACTACCTACGAAAGTATTCACAGACCCTCAAGCAGGAACCAGACGACTGTTGTGAGTGCTTCTGCATGTATTATCATTCATATTACTTTAAATACATGTCTTTACATCCAGTTTTGGCCACCGGACATTTTTCTTGCTGTCTTGAATATTAGCAGTAACCTATGAAGTGTAAGTGAAAAGAGGAAGACATGTAGTAATGTCTGTACACATACATTCATTTTGTCTTAGTTTTGACCCTTCATTCATTATTTCTTCCATCACGGTGACTTCTTAGCTAACTTCTTGGACATGACACAGAGGTTTTGTCATATGACCCACAGGAGACAGTGGGTCATAGCCAAGATTTTAAGGAGAGAAATTCAAAACTTCTGGGATTAATTCTGGGTGTAAAAGAAAACTGGGGAGAATAAGATCCAACCAGCAAACAAATAAAATCACCAGCAACAACCAAACCTGAAGTATTAAAATAATAATAAGTGAAACTATAGCTCATCTGTTTTAATTTTTTCCCTTCAAATACTTTTCTGATTTGGTATTACAGTAAATCCAAGTTACACAAGAGAAAAGATTCATACCCACTGATAGGCAGGCTTGGGTAATACTCCTGAACAAAGAATTCCTTCCTAGTTTACTGTTACTGCTTTATGTTTTGTAAACACTGCAATCCACTATCAACCTGCAGACCCCAAAGGCATAAGATGTATGTGTACACCGTGACACCTCAGAGCAAATTCACACTCCATATCTTTTTCACTTTGTCTTTAACTCAGTAAGCATCATCTCTAGCAGATCTCTGAAAATGAGGTTGATTAATTAAAAATCATGCCTAGTAATCATAACTATCTTTTAGGGATTGCAGTACTCTCAAGCTATGCTTCGTCTAATAAATTTGGTAGATGCCAGAATAAAACTACACTTCAGCATGTTTTCCCATATTATTACTATGGAACATAGAATTTCAATCTAGTGTTCTTGCAATCATGACAGATTTACTATAGTTTTCACGTAATAAACTAGATTTGTATGATAACATCTGTATAGCTGCTAGAGTTATACTGCATTAGCTGTACTTTAACCATAGCTTTATGATTTAAAAAATATGGGTTTGGGCCAGTGTTTTATTGGGTTGCCATGCTCAAACGTGCTCTCCATGGCAAAGCAGTCATTTTCTTTCTCTTTCAGCTCCTGGAACTGTAACATGAACAGGAAATACTACATTCATTTGCTGCCATAGAGGGCAAGGTGCCAGAAATTTGTCTGTTCTCTCTCTCTAGAGTACAGTAAACCAAAAGGTGAATCTGCTTATCTTACATATGTTCCAGACAGCCACAGTTGCCGGCAAAATCCAGTGATGCTTAACGGGTGAACTGTGCTTCCAAGAATCAGACAAAAACTGAGAGTCTGGAACTGGCTAGTTTTGAGGTCTCTCACTGTGTTGCATCATTTTAAAGAAACCCTGCAGCAGAGCAGGGATTAGAGATTGTGCATGAGAGATCCTATCTGCCAAAACAATGAAAATATACAGACAGGGAGAAACATTTTAACTTATTAAAACCAGATGGTCCCATTCACCTTTTCTGTCTATTTATTGTTTCACCTGCATCTCAATGTGAAGAAAATAATTCTCCTCCCTTACTTTCATATATATGGATATCTGTTTTCCAGCTTGAAGATACTATTAAGTCTTACTCCTTAATGCTCCATATTAAGTTGTGGATTTACATGACTATCTGACTGGTAGTCTTGTCATGCATGATTTCACTACTGAATTTGCTGACAAGAATGAAGTGAGCTACTATTTGATGAGCAAGAGAAAAATGGAAATGAACATGTATGACTTCAAGTATTCCTTATTATTTGTATCCCAAATGCCACAGCATGCTGAGGGTGGTGATTTTTTTCTGGGCCAATTAAAATCCCACTTGGGATTCCTTTATCATTAGGCTACTTATAGGAATTAAAAGAAGTTGAAATCTTTTTATCCCTTCAGCAAGAGAGAGCCTGATGGTCTAAGAAATCATGAGCCTTCAAGAAATACATGTGCACTCAGGAGCAAGGAATCTGTTTCCAGTTTGGTGGTCCTGCTCTTAACACCAGGCTACCCTTAAACATGATGGAGAACTGTCCCATTCACTTTCCGACAGTCCTATGGATTTAACTTGTGGTCAAACCCTTATGTCAAAGGCATCGAAAGTCTTTGTGATCGAGGCAGGCTTTGTCCTTGCTCAGGACCAAAGAGAGTTAGCAGCCACAAGGTTTCTCTTCCCATAACCTCACTAATACTCTTTGAAAATCTTTCCTCTATCTCATTTGTCCTTGCAGCTGCTGTGGGAGGTGCCTTTCACTTGAGTATGGTGACCTATGGAATATCTATGTTTAGCCGATCTTTCTGGCTCTGCTACTACCAAAACACTGAATATAAATATAACTGAAGTAAGGGGAATAAGTGGACTGTGCTAGTTGCAGTGACAAAGCTGCTGTGTAGAAACGTAGTGTTGACATCCAGTTAAAGAAAACATCTCAATGGTGTCATGATTGCTGAGATATTCATGACTCTTGTTACTTACTGGAGATGTACATGGTGCTTGTTCCTCTTCAAATCCAAACAAAGCCACTTGCACAGTTTAGTGGGATTTATGACCAGAAGAAAATTCTACTCTAGACTTTACATACATAAGCAGCAAATACACTGAGTCATGCAATATGACCCAACAGGCGGGAAAGCTGTTTCTGTGGGTAACCCAAACCAACTCTGGAAATTTTAGGAAATGGTGGTAACAGCTAAGATAATGATGTTTTGAGAATGTGCTGTATTTGGTAATATATCCCTCTTCTGCAATATAAATTCATGAATAACAAAAGCAAATGCAAGTAACTTCTGTGTATTTGCCTGCAAATCAGAAATCCTGACTTGAAGTGTGACCTTTCCAGGTGATAAAATCAGATCCAATTTCTTGTGTTTTTCAATAGGTAATTCTATATGGTAAGTGTACTCAGTTCATATCATGGCTTTTCAAGGTATTTCTGCCATTTTCTGACTATCTACACAAGAATTTATTCATTTTCCCAATTCCAACAGAAATTTGAGGGAAAAAAGTGGACTATATATAAAGAAGATGAATTGTTTAACTTGGAATACCTTCAGGGAAATGATATTTTGCTGAATCTAGACCATAATGTTTTTTACTTGCCGTGTTTCTAACTAATATCAGGGGTGTTGGATAACGTTAAGGAAATGTGTAAAAAGTTGATTCTGACACCTTTTTTTTATGTCTGTTATTCTGAGGTGTCTGTCCCTAGACCTTTCTGAACATCTGAAGCAACAAACCCAACCACTGTTGCTTCAGTGCATTCTGAAAAGCCTTCATCATTCAAGAACCACAATTTCTAGTCTACGAGGTGTTCTCCTATCTTTTTCAAAATTATGTTGGGGTTAGATATATGAATCTGCAATCTGCCATTCATTGCATCACTAATTCAGTGAAAACAGAGCTCATAGTCGAAATTGACTAGGATTGATTGTAAATATCTAGATAGATTGTACAGATACTTCAAGGGATATTTTGTGTGCGGTCTAAGGGGGATCACACAAGACAAATCCTCTCCAGATAAGCTGTTCCCGAGGATCCAACAAAAGGAGAGCCCATGAGGATGACTGTTTTGCATTGGTGACATCAGGAACTGAACTGCAAAAATTTGTCCTAACACAGCAGACAGCAATTCCCAGGTTAAAGAGAAAGGTTGAAGAAATCATGAAACAGTGGTTAGATCAGCATACTAATGGCAGTCGATCTTGGATTTGCTCATGGGTACAGCAACTGTTTCAACGTGGTCCTAAGTCTTGGGGTTTCCCAGTGCTCTAGTAAACGTACTAATCAAGTTTTGCTACAAAGCCTCACCTAGCTTAAAGAAGATCTTCAATATCTTTTCATGAAATGCTGATTGCCAAGCTCCCCAGTTCAAAAAAGATGGGGACCTACTATAGGGAGTCCATCAGAGGGTCACAAAGCTGATTAAGGGCCTGGAGCATCTCCTTCATGAAGAAAGGCTGAGGAACCTAGGTCTGTTCAGTCTGGGAAAAAAGAAGGCTGAGTGGGGATCTGATTAATGTTCATAGATATCTAAGGGGAAGTGAGAGGCAAATAGATGAAGTTCTTTTCGGTGGTGTGTAGTGATAGAACAAGGAGCAATGGCATAGAACTTGAGCACAGAAAGTTCCACACAAACATGTAGAAGAACTTCTTTATGGTAAGATTGACAGAGCACTGGAACAGGTTGTCCAGGGAGATTGAACAGTCTCCTTCCCTGAAGATATTCAAGACCCAACAGGACCTCTGTGACCCATTGTAGGCAACCTGCTTTAACTTGGTTTGGTTGGTTTAACTTGGTTTTGATATGAACTGAGTACACTTATTGTATAGAATTACCTATTGAAAAACCTTGCTTTAACCTGCTTGGACTTGATGATCTCCAGGTCCCTTTCAATTCCTATTTCTGTTATTCTGTAGTTGTTTTGATCAACTGGGGGCTGTAGTAATGACAATCTGAACCTGGATTCCACTTGCACTGACCTACCTCCTCATCTTCCCCTACTTCAAATGCACAGTGTTGATACACGACAATTTGCACTTCAGCAAACAGAAATTTTATCATTTGCATTGTTTGATGTGTTAGTCCTGCTGAGAGAAATTCACCCTTGAGAGTAGAATCAAGCTAGTACTTTTCATTCATTACAGACACCTCTTCGTGGTCAAAACCAAACATAAAATTGTATCTAAAGAAAAAAAAAGGAAAGGAATCTATTTCAAGATTGGAGAACAGAACTCATGAAAAAAAAAAAAACAAAAAACAGGGTGAAATACTGGCCTGTAAGAAATCAGTGACAAAACATCCCCCATTACACAAACCATTTGTGTTCTAAAGTTTCAAAGGAAAATTGATTTTCCTAGCTTCTCTATTAACTTTATGCTGATATGGCATAAGGAACTATTCATATTTACTATACATACAGTGTGTTCACCACACTTAGTGTCAGAGCTGCCTTTCACTTACAGAGGCAGAGAGAAAGTGGCAATTGTTAATAAATTTCCTGGACAGATTTATTTTACCTGTAGACGTTTTGAGAAGCAACTCAATCCTCACACTTTAAAATCCAGCTGTGCCTGTGGGACCCAACCAATTTGCATTAAATCATGAAGCTGTTCTCTGACTAGAAGAGGATAATCACAATTTTTCCTTATGAAAATTGGTAAAGTCATCTGGTTTATTAGTAACAAATGTTTAACAATTCAGACTTCTCAAAGACTCTTCTGTGTTCTCTACCAGAGTTTCAGTTCGTGCTGCCACTGTGCCAAAGGGAAAAACTGCATATCATAGACAATGCCGCACTATTCCTGATCTGTGTTCCACTTGAAAACCCAAGTGCTTTCTTGTACTTCATGTTCTGCATTCCAGCTTTCTCCTTCTCATGTATAGCTTTTCACATTTGTGAATTTACATCAGCTCAGTACAAAGGGAAAGTAATCGGGCTTCCTAATGAACTATACACTTCATAATAAGTTCTAAATTATCACACAGCAATACACACAGTCTGCTGTACAACAGTTATTTCCTACATCACATGCAGGGAAAAGTTTGCTGCCTCGTATCATGCTACGAAATGTTAGTAATTGCCAATTATTAATTACTTAATACAGGCCACAGTATGTATCTAAGGATAGTGGCATTACAATACTTTATAAAATTCTTTAAGAGCTTTACAAAAGCTTAATTATGAACAGAAATAAATCAAAAGAGGGAAAAGAAAAAGCTGCTTTCCCCCATACACTGAAGAATTACAACTTCAGTATAAATCCACGATGATTTGAAATACAGAATGGCAATTCATGGTGATATTTTGCCCAAAGGACAAAATACTCTGGTTCGTAAAATCAAATAATGCAATGGAAGAATTGTGCTGTGTGTAAAGGATGGCAGGTTCATCACAGCAATTTTAAGAAGAAAGCAACAGACACCAAAAAAAGGAATATTGCCCCTCAGATAACTCCATATCTTGGTCTCAAAACTAAAGAAACACGGTGGACCTTTATGACTGGCTTCACGTCCTGGATGATCTCTTCAATAAAAGTGAAATGAAGCTTGGCTTCTGTATGCTACTTTGTTTAACCCATCTAGCTAACTCCTTAGTAATAAATTCATCATCAGTAAAGCTATGAATTTTGTTTCGTATTTCACTGCTGTCTGTAGAGTACTATCGAAAGTGTGATAGCAAAGGTGTGACAGGAGATGCAGATAGCTGTTCTCTTGGAGTTCAAGTGCACCAGGAAATCAGAGAAATCTGCAAACATTTGCCTTCAATCTATTTTCAGTGTTGTTATAACAAGAATTTTGGAAGAGAAAAATTGCCTTTCTTTATGAATGTGAGAGACAAAGTGCATTGGTGGCGTCTTTATTGCTACTAGTACCCTGGCGTGAGGCATAGGAGGATGAAACATTCTGGCACCTTGTTCTAATAAATCTTCAGATTTCTTATGGACGTGGCACACTGTAATTCAGAAAGTTGGTAGGGAGGAAGTCCAAGTGCAACATCTTCAAAGCCTATGGCTTTAGAGAAAATATAAGAGAATGAACTTGGCTGGAGTACAAATAAGTAATGCATTCCTGAACCAAAGAGCTACAGCATTAGGTTAACCTTAACACCAGTTCCAGAGGTCTGAAGAATTTTATTTTTTTTTAATGTATAAGATCAAAAACAAAAATAAATTGCATTCCCTGCCAGTGTGTGGAAATAATATCTCAAACAGCTTTGCTCCTAGCATAAAAGAATTACTGCAGTGTTATAAGCTTCTAGGTTTAGTGAATTAAAATTCATGTCCTGTGGTGGGTCTGCCAGACCATATGAAGCCTACTTTATAAGGCTTTTATCTATACATCTGCAGCACTGTACTGTAGCTTTATTTCCTTGTTTATCCTACATGTTTGTTTGTTTTTTGTTGTTTTTTGGGGTTTTTTTGTCTCATTACTACAACCGTTTTCTGTTTTTTTTTGTTTTTTTTTTTTTTTTCAAAGAGCATTGCCAGTGGATGTACACTTGGGGGAAAACCATAATAAAGACTTTTGGTTATTAATAATGCTGTCTTTATGAAGAAGACGTGAGAAAAGCACACTTCACAAACCTTTTTTACCACTGTTTTTCTTCCTCTTCTCCTCCCATTTACACCAGAGAATGCTGGTGAATTGTCTTCCTGATGGGTGCTCATCTTTAGAATGAGGAGTCTGAGTCTAATCTTTTTCTGTGGCACATTCAGTGTCTAAGATTCAAACTGTGCAGTGAATGAATGCTGCTGTAAAAGAGAAAAAGAGCAGTAATTTAACCACCAAGTTTGCCACATGGTCCTATGCCACCCAATGTATGATGTTACTAAATACTTTCTTTCCAGTTCTGGCTCATAAATGTTCTTGGTTAAAACTAGGATAAATGCACATAGGCACAGTGAAATAGCTCATTCCACTCCCACTGCCTGCCACTGCATAGCCATTTCTCTCCCAGTCCTTTTACGCTGTCTGATGACTTTAATAGATTTTGTTGCTGCCACTCAGGACATGTTAGAGACAACCATACCTATGGCAGTTTTGACCTTGAAGAACTCTATAATTCAACAGCCACTAGATCAATTTTCAATAATAGGCCAAAATGTTTAATAATTGAAATAATGACACTTTGAAAGAGTCCAAGTGTTGTTTCCTACGGAACATGTCAAATCCGGGAATGGAAAATCTTATAATGAAGCTGCAAAGATATTTGAGTTTTGAATTCAAAGCAGAATTGAGTTATAAGTACCAAGTTACAGATGCAAGTTTTAATCTTTGCATTCTCGTACTTGGTAAGTATCATAGAAGACACAGTGAAAGCACTCACATGACATACGAGTTCTTTGAATGGAATTTTATACTAACAGGCAAGTAATAAATTCTGGACTTACATGTCACTCTTGATTCTCATTTTTAAAGGTATAAAAAATGTTCACAAATGCTTTAAGATATTTCTTTGCTAAAAAAATGAAGTTCTCCATCTTTTTTTCTGTGTTGAATAAGCAGTATTTTATCATTTCCAATATCCTTTCATGTTTTTCTTTTTTCCCTTCCTACTAATATCCTATGCCGCAGATTGCACCAAATTTCTGAACACAATGCTATTTACTGTAATGGAGTTACAATTTCACATCTGGATGGACCTGTTGTTCTCCTAGCACCACCAGTTGTCTTGTTGTTGTTGTTTCCCTTATTTCTCTCTGAGAGTAGAGTATTCAATATCACTGATTTCCATGTAGTGGAACAAAATCAGTTATGGTAGTGGAGTTACTCAGGGAGCCAAATGCTGATCCCAGCATCACACATCACAGCCATGTTGAATTCCTAGTGGTCAGGTATTGTGCATGTGTCAGTAGAAATAAACAACTGACCAACTGGCTGTTCTACAGGAAACCTCCTGTGCTCAAGCTCTGCACGCCTAATGGAAGAGTTATTACACAGTTTCAGTATGGAAGTGACCTACCTACATTATTCTATAATGCTGATTCTGTACTTCAGGGAAAACTATCCTCAAATATTTCGGTTTTAACTACTTCTTCTGACCAATTCAATTTATTGAAATACTAATTATACTCGTAGTTGGCCATTGGCCATTCAGTCACTGCTCCATTTGCAATCACTGAGTTACATTGTAAAGCTGGATTTTCTGAGTTCTGTGGAGAATTTGTGTCTCAACAGGTAAATGTGTAAAGACACTTCAGCATAATACAGTATATTTGTGACACTAGATATTCTTATGATACATTTCAGTGGCTCATTTCCATTCTGTCCTTCAATCCATCCATCCATCCATCCATCCATCCATCCATCCATCCATCCATCCATCCATCCATCTATCCATCCATCCTTTCTCTTACTTTTTTTTCTCCCTTTATCTTGTTCTTTCTCTCCTTCTGTCTTTTTCTTCCCTTCTCTCTTGTTCTCACGTCTCCATCTCCTTCTCTCTCCTTTTCCCTCCCTTTCTTCTTTCCTCTCATCTTAAAAGGAACAAAAGCTCACCTGAAAAAAAAAAAGTATTCAGAAACCAACAAAAAGTGAAACTCAAAGCACACTTGAAAAAACCCTGTGTTGCAGTACAAGACTGAAGTCTGAAACTTGAATCTGTTTAAAGAGATTATATAAACTTTACAAGTCTAATAAGAAACAGATCTCGTAGTCTTTGTACTTAGTAATTACTAGGAAATTAAATGTAAAAAAATATTTAAGCACATCATGAAGGTTTCAAAAACAATGTTAATTTGCCCACACTTAAAAACTTTTTATGATATGTATGAAAATTATTTTATTTATTAGTCAAAAATAGAGGTTAATATGTATCTTGTATATGAGATGGCAATTTCATTTCTCATTACACCAACATTATGGATCTTCATTACTAATTCTGTAGATTTCAGCTGGCTAGCAATTATAATTTCAAAAACCATCAAAAGGTTGATTGTCTATTTCTAATAAACTGAGAACATATAAAAATAATGAGATTGAAACGAGGCCAAGTGTGAAAAAACTATTATTATTATTATTATTATTATTATTATTATTATTATTATTATTTTAATTTAGAAGTCACATTTTCTTATTAGTTACATCCTACACTCTTATTTTCACAGTCGCACAGCACTTTTTCTATATACCAATAGCAAAAGAAAACAATTCTGGCAATGGCACAGAACATCTTTCAGACAAAGGAACGAATCTTTTTACCAGTGCAGACAACAATACACTTGAAAGTCTGTTACTCAGATATATTTTGTAATTAACATACCAATAAATAGTTTTCATCACATCCTTCACGTGTGCATATAAAAATGATTCTATCTCAGTAATCATATTCACCTTAACACAAAGCCAAAGGAACAAAATGGAGATGGAGTTTTGTGTATCATACAATGGTAAGCACAGTATGTAACACATCTTCTTCTACTGCCAGAACATCCAAACTTTACTTCTCTCATATCCCAGAGCTCACAGGACTCCACATATTCTGTGAGCAGCCTCTGTGACATGACAACTGTGACTGCAGAATCAACATTCAACACCTTGTGCAAATTGTTATTCCTTCCGTTCTGTTACACACTTCTCATTATAGAAGCCTCACAGTTAGGGAGCAGATGAGGAAGGCCTTACTGTAAACTCGTGTCTCTGCTGGACCATCAAGAAGGAGCCGAGAGAACTGAGCACTCATTAGCCTACTACAGACAGAAAGGGGAAGAATTTCTCTTCTTGTTCCTGGAAAGGGAAATGAGACCCAGTGAAAGGCTAAAGAGGATCAAAAGCGGCACGTTTAACTGTCATCAAAACTGGAAATCCCTGCCTTAGGCAATATGCACTCAGTTGCTGTTTTTATGACTGTAGTGACTTCTAGCCAGCTGCAAAAGACTCGAAGACCATAAAACTAGGTGATATCATGAAAAGCAGAGAAAGGAATGACAGATTATTAGTGTATGGTGGGAATGGTATTTACTTCAGCTATCTGTACTGGAGTTATTTTACTTTAAATTGATCAAACACACTTTTCCTTAATCAATGTAATCCGCTTTAATCCTATTCTGCAAGGTGCTAACCAACACTCAACGGTGCTCAGCAGTACTCTGTGGAATGAGAAGTCCTGTATAAAGTTCAAGAATTAGTCTGTCCACTTACATCTATGCTGATTTAGCAGAGTAGGCCTGTGCTGGAGGCAATCTTTAAGCTTTTTAATCTTAAAATGTATGATTTCTTAGACACAGGAAGAACTGCTGTTTGAAGCTGATCCAAGGAGGGGGAGGAGGAAAGACCTGGCAGATGTCAATTTAAGCCCAGTAATAACAACCTCCTCTAAGCAATTCAACTCATCAAGCTAATAGTTACTCAGTCTGATCCTGCAGTGACTTGTATTTTCTCATTGCTTGGGTCTTCCTGAGATAAGATTCTAAAAGGGAAGAAAAGTAAAGCAGGAGAGGAAGGGAAGGATAGAGTGAAGGAGGGAAGGAGGGAGAGAGACAAGGAGGGAGGGAGGGAGGGGAGGGATGGAGGGATGGAGATGGGGGGAGGAAGGAGGGAAGAGAGGAAGGAGGGAAGGAAGGAGAGAATGAAGAAGAGAAGGAAGGAAGGAAGGAAGGAAGGAAGGAAGGAAGGAAGGAAGGAAGGAAGGAAGGAAGGAAGGAAGGAAGGAAGGAAGGAAGGAAGGAAGGAAGGAAGGAAGGAAGGAAGGAAGGAAGGAAGGAAGGAAGGAAGGAAGGAAGGAAGGAAGGAAGGAAGGAAGGAAGGAAGGAAGGAAGGAAGGAAGGAAGGAAGGAAGGAAGGAAGGAAGGAAGGAAGGAAGGAAGGAAGGAAGGAAAAGACAAAACAGAAAGAAAGAGAGAAAGCATGCATTTTCACTGTCATAGTCTGAAAACATGAGGAAGAAAAGTTAAGCCCAAAATACACATGTGAACTGTACCACAGAAATAACAGAGCTGGAAATAAGGTGACTCCACTTATGTCCTGGAAACTTTCTTTGCAGACTACAATGTCTTCACTAGGGGGGAGGGGGAGAGAGGGTAAAAAAAGGTAGAAAAGGTATAAAAGTTTGCTCTGTAAAAATGTTATAGCTTAACAACTTTTCAGGGTGAGAGAATGAAGTTAATTTTAGAATCATGATGCTGCCTGAAGAGTTATGATTTGGGAGAAATCTGCGTCAATAAACAATAACAGAAGAAAGAGGAACACCCTAAGGAATTTCAAAAAGCTGAATAGAACTTTTGTTGTTTTTGTTTCAGTCTCTCTTTTTATCCTCGTGGCAGTTTCAGATATTATGTAGCTTCATTCACCTTCTTTGACATGAGACTAACACTTCTATTAATAAAATACAAAACTTCAGGCAATCAGGAAAAATGAAATGATTTCTCAGAGATTCAATAAGGGGTAAAAGAAAGCTCACAAACATGTCCTTTCACATACATAACATCAGCATGTTCTTATTTAGCAAACCCTTTTGCAGTTCCAAAATAGCAAGGAGTAGACACTTAAAAGAGATCTGTGTTTGGCACATATGGAATTCAGGGTCAACATCAGTAGTAGTACTGTAATTCCACCAGAAACAACCAGTTTTCCAAACTTCATAAACTGCAAAATCTCCCAAGATAGGTTTTCAGTTTAAGCCAAATTAAACGTAGTTCTATTTCAAATATACTTGTTACATTCCTCAATCTTGGGCCTCTGTTTCAGTGCTACCAGCAAAATTATCATTCAGGTACCTGTTGCAGTGCTCACATATTAAATACTACATCCAACCCCTAGCAAGAAACATTAAAAAAAAAGTAGAAAAGATCAAACTCATTCTAATTAGTCTTTTTTAATACATAGATTAGGGAGGAAATGATTATATATCCTGAAAAACGCAGTATTTGAGACATCTCTCTGCTCCTTCTTTAGGATAGCCCAACCAAGGACAAACATCTTCCAAGAAGCAATAAAAAAGTAAGATTAACAATCCAACATCATTAACTCCAGATCTGAAGTTAACTGACTAAATACCCTGTTTCACTGTCAGACATAACCACAGAGCCAAATATCACTTTTCAGCCTCAAGTTGTCTACACCACACAGTACATTTAACTTAGACCTCCACTACAACTACTTCACTCTACTTCCCCAGATATTTAAATCAGCAGCATAAAATTGGAAAAAGTAAACAAATACTATGGGAAATACACTGAAACAGATTGTCTGTCATATTACTTTTGCTCTATTTATTCTGTCTGTAGTTCAAAC
The DNA here is from genome assembly GCF_023343835.1 of Lagopus muta. NCBI lineage: Eukaryota > Metazoa > Chordata > Aves > Galliformes > Phasianidae > Lagopus > Lagopus muta. Next base: position 62,488,222 of record NC_064472.1, read on the forward strand.
CTCATTTTTCTACCGCTTGCCTAAACAAGTTTTGGATTGGAGTTGTAACTTCCTTAACACAAGAAGAGTATTTCAACTCATTATTCTTAGGGGGGGGGAAATGTATTGCTTCTGCGGAGTATTGGAGCCATCTGTAAGCATGAAAGTGTCACTGCGCATTAAAGAGCTCAAGGATCTGGCCCTGAACCTTTACAGAGCAATTTGAAATTTAATTTTTGCAGTCAGGCATTGTTGAATATGATGTATGATATAGCAATCACTTAGAACTATGTGAATACAGTAACTCAAGGAAAAATACTAAAAAAAGCTAATGCAATCCATCTGTGGTAAGACCGTTGTCATATCTGCCATACTTGTGAAACAGAGTTGTTCCATTTCTTTCCAGAAGAGGTAATACCTGCCTGCCTTTGCTCACTTCCCTTGCTCAGTTAATACTCCATAATGAAACAACCTACAAATGGAAACAAAAGAAATGCACAAATAAATAATAATAATAACAAAACAAAGGGGCAAAGCAAAAAAGCAAGCAAAGAAACCAAAACCACAGCAAAAAAAAACTTGAGAGCTGTCGTTTAGTATATAGAAAAGAGGGTGATATACATAGCAATCAATTACTTTCTTGACTGAAAAGAGAAACTTCAAGCTTAAATTTCCCAAAACACACAGCCTTGCAGAGCTCTCTTTTAGGAGTTCAGCTGACATTTTAGGGAGCCAGCAGTGAAGGCCCTGGCTTACTTAATTGTGGAGACGCAAATTTACTTTTTTGCAAATTCGTGCATGCCTGTGCTTGACTGTGCTCCAGAGAAATACACCCGAATTAGAAATTAGGGATCTGTAAGCTTTCAGTAGAAGGTCTTTGGCTGCAAGACTGCTGGAGTGCTTTCGTGCTGCATGCCACATGCAACAGTCTGAAAATTATGAAAGTATCATGGAATAAGGCAGGGAGTAATCGCATTCAGACAGCCACAAGAGCAGTTCCTGAGGCCTCCTGCCCTATGATTTTCAAGGTCATATGCTTGAAGTAGAGGATATGTAATTTTCCTGATGGTTTAAAATGGAAAGTTATTTGATACCTTCCCCTTCTAAAAGAGAGAAGGAAACTGGGAGTGGCAAAGTTGTAGAGCACAGCCTCTTTCAGTCCACAATTGGGAACAGATTCCCAAGCTCCTTTGATGGTACAAAAACTCATTGAAGAAACAGCTGTCATTTTTCCTGGGTTCGCAAGAGATCAGAAGTGAAATAGCAGCAGCAACAGAAGCAGGCTGTAACCACAACTTCTAGTAGAGACTAAGGACGAGGGAGAGAGGAAGAAATCTTCTTGATCATCAAGAGTGGCTGCCATCTGGTGGCAAAACATGAGGGCCAACAGTGTCCTCCGGGCTCCTATCTTGCTCTACGGATAGTGGAAGCACAGATAAGACTTGCAAGGATAACATACCGTGTCTGCCTTGCTACCTAACCGATTGTGCTTTGGACCACGCTAAAGCTTCCTGGGAATGGCATGGATGTGTTATTATGTAGTCAGTAGCTTCTGTGGGTAGGATACAGACTTGGATATATGGTGTGATCCTTGTTGTCTGGTACACACAGGGATTCAGGGAAATGGAAAAGTTGTATTTCAACTTGTTCCCTGCTGTAGAGCTCTGAAATCAGTGTCCTGCCTCTATCTCTTTCACCTTTTCCACAGAACCCAAGGCTACGTTGCTTCACAGTCCCAGGAGCTCCAAGTACAATGTTACATTTTGCTGTACAAAAACACATTCTGCCATAAGTTGTTGTGCACTTTTAAAATATGTGTTCTGTGGTCATAGTCTTCGTTCACAATTTAAATGCTTGCCCCAGAGCACCTACTAGATTTTAATAGAGTCAGCATTCATAAGGGACTGGCTTTTTCCCCACTGTGAATGACCACAAAGGATGCAGTCTGAAGTAGTCTTCAACTCCCAGTTGTTCCTCTTCTGAATACCTTTAGCAAAAGGAGATTCAGCAGCGATGCCTTATTTCTTTATTTATTCTTTATTACGTGTGAATTTACTGTTCACACATATGAAGCTTTCATGCTTGCATAAATTTGAGTGACTGTCCTACCTGCCTTCAATCACTGCACAACTCTTTTCAGACTGAGAGACTTGAAAACCCAGGCAGCAAAATGCTTACATTATGATCTGCAGTAGCCTTCCCTGTGGTGAGGTAAATCAGCATCCTACAGCGATGATAACACCACCTTGCCAGAATCAGCTAGTGATTCGTTCCTCATCAACTAGAGTGTTGTTTTGCACAGCTTTTGCTTAAACTTTGAATTGCTATTTTAGACATAGGAACACTGCAGGACAAGAACTGAAGTCAGTCACTGAAGACTGCAGACATACAGAACCATGATTGTGCAGGAATTCCTGGCTCTCTGACTGCTCTAAGTCCCTTTGTGTATTTCTCAGCCATTCCTTCTTGTTTCTATATATATATTAAAAAAAAAAAACAACAACAACAAAAAAAAAAACCATTCATTTTATATTTAGAAATAACAAGCAAGAAAGTTCTTAAAATGATCACCTTATTTTTTAGAGAGAACTAAATTTAAAGATGCTATTTTCCTCGTGTTACTGAAATAACTTCTCCATGAATACAAAGACTATAATGTGGCTTTGGAAGCCCAAGAAGGGGAATTTGGAATCAGCAGCTTCTGTGGAAAATTCTCTGAGATTGTGGGACTGCTTATACTAAGTCTCATATTGAGCAGTGGAAGATTTAGTTTTATGAGGATCATTTAAATAACAAGAGTGAAAAATAAGACAAAGTGAGGGTGTAAGGATGCTCATCACAAGGGAATATTAGTCTTTTCTTTCTGATTTTCAGGTGGACATTTTGTTCTGAGTTTCTGAAATGTTGATGACATTTGAGGAAGATAAATCATGCCACTGCTCTCTGCATACCCACCTCTACAAAGTATCTAGGAAGTTTTTTTTTGTTTTTGTTTGGTTTTTTTGTTTGTTTTGTTTTGTTTTTTTAAAGGAGAAATGATTTGTCAAATGAATGATGTGTTCCTTCTGTCTGTGTATTTGTCCTTCCTGTCAGTTTAGAACCATGAAGGATTCCTCTGGGATCGTATCAATCTCAGTATGGTGATAAACCATGTGCTCTCCAGCACTGCCGGAACCGTTGCAGTGAAGACCACAAAACAGATCATGGCGGCACATGGCAGTTTTATGAGATTTCTGCAGTGCATCAACATTACCAAGATAATGTTTTGACTGTACACTGTAGACCTGTGGGTTCTTCAAATGATAACTTGTTTTAAGCCCTCAAGAGTGCAAGAAGTTGTTTTGTCTGTCTATATCCATCATACTGTTTGTTATCAGGGACCAGTCAGGCAGCAAGACTTTAGGTGACTGAACGTTACTTGACAGGAGGTGTTTGCGGGCACTGAAGGAAAGAAATGTAAAATCCACTTTCACTTGAAATGAATTCTGAGTTCTTTGTGCTCTTCACACACAGTTTTCTATGTTTCTCTTTCCATACACTGTTAACTTATTGCAAAAGGAAATGAGGCTGCTTATTGTAATATCTCTGTGTGTATGCGAGATCCTTCATTTTGTTCCCACAGCTCTGGTGAATGTATGCACAAAAGTAGCATAGTAATTTGTGCCAACTTCAATGTCAGCCTAGATCTGTACAAAGAAATGGTTAAATAATGAAGTCTGAGAGTAAACTCTGGCAGCAAACCAGACCTAATAATTCCACTTGGCAAGATTATCCATGCCAGCAAGGAAGGCTGACTTTCTAGTATAAACAATTAACTACGGTGATAAAGGATCTACCACATGCTATATTACTGACCAAGCCAAAAGAACAAAAAAAAACATAAATGGTCTATGTCTTTCAATTAATTTGTTCTCCGCAAACTAATTAGTTAATTTTGGATTTGATGGATTTGTTTGCTTTATTAGCCAATAGTATTCTTCTTGAATATGTATAAAGGGAAAAATAATTCTTTCCATATCTCAACAATCAATTTTTCTTAACTCTCCTGAGTTTCAAATCTGTATTTAACTTCTAACAAATGAACTTTTACTTCAAACAAAGAAAAAAATTTGCAAAATACTTAGTAACTGATTTTAAGTAACAATTGCTGTCATTTTTCCACTAACATCATGGTAAAGCATAAAGGTAAAAGATAGAGATTGCATCTTGAATTATCTATTGAAGTCTTAAAGAAAACTGCATCAAAATGCTGCAGAATTATCCCTCATAATTATTTAATGAATTGAGGAAGATTGATTCTTTTCAGAAATAGAACTTTACGTCTTTACAAATACTTTCTCAAAAGGAACATTTTACATATGAATTGTCATTATGAGCTTTCCAGTGACTTTAACAAAGATTTAGTAGAACTTCAGGATAGCTTCTAGATTTATAAATGCTCTTTAATTTTTCTAGGTGCTCAGTTGACCATTTTCTAGTATTTGTCTAAGCACTTCATGCTTCAGTAATCCTTACTCTATGGAGTGGATTTCAAGTGTTTCATTAATTTGAAGAAAATCTGTGTGTTTGACTTGTGGAAGCACATCTAAATCTTACAGTGAGTTGGGAACATCTTTAAGTGAAGTGAATTTCTGGGAGAAATTTAGGATGAGAATTTTGAAAGCCAAAGTTTCAAATCATCTTGAATTTATTCAAGTTGTGATATGACACAACACCCATGGTAGCAGAGCATTGGAATCAGTAACCAGGAGATTTGTTACTATTATTTATTCTGCTTGTGATACAGCAAATCCTAATGTGAAACTCAGACCAAGAAACTCATAAGATAATTCCAAAAAGCTATTATACTAAATAACCACAAACCTGGGTTCAACTATTATTTTGCTCTTTAAATTAATTGGCTTTTGCTGTAAGTTTAAAAGACATATAAGTATTACCTCTGTTATTAAACACTATAATAATAAAGATAATTCCAAATGCATTGTTCCTAGCATCCAGTGCATTTTATAAAAAATACAATGTATCTGGCCATAATGATTTACCTCTAAGGATTTGCTGAGCCTCGAATCAGACCTTCTCCTTTTCCAGTTTATTTCATTTTCTGTGAAAATGTAAAGCATGTGAGTTAATAAACTGTCACTTTACACAGTATGTCATCAGTGAAGTTCCACTGAAAGTCGAAGGTCCCCAAACAGATGTGCCTTGAAGCAGTCCAAAAGTGTAATCAAATGGAATTCTGTTGCAGATTATCAAACAACAAGCAGGCTTTAAATGGCTTTCTTTACTTTTCCTATCCCACATAGTTCATGATCATCTCATCTTTGTCAGTTTTTTTCCAGCAATGGCCTTAGTGGCCTCCCAGACCATATGATTCCTATTATAATACTCACACCCAGCTTATGATCCATCAACACCTCACCTTCATAGGGTGGTGACGGAGCAGTACAACATGCTAACACCTTTTGGACATTCCAGCAAGAAAACCAAGGGACATAAAAATAGACAATTCACCACCAACAGTGTTAATGAATTCTAATTATAATGGGGCCAGCTGTTAGAATCTGTAGTCCAAAACGCTTTTACATGAGCTGAACTAAGTCAGATGACTGTAATATTTAACCCAGCTAAGCTTGATGATTGTTCTCATGTTCTAATACATTGTCACTTCCCACAGCAGCCAACACATGCGGTGTCAATAAGGAGAAATACAACATCTATTTAGATACAAGTGTGATGTGCTTGTACAAAACTCTTAACATTCCCACAATTTCTTTTTGTTGGAAAGACGTTTCACTTAACTGACATATGGAATACACAGTAAAAACTGTAATGACTGACTCATAGGTGCCTTTAGACGAACAGGAGAGGATGAAGATATCTATTTTTCTTTGAAGTAAATCTCATGGAAAGTTTTGAAAATGCCAGCTAAAAGCACTTGAGTCCAGACTGCTCTTATGCCTGAGCAACCCAGTGAAAACCCTTGAATCACTTCTGTCATTAGACTATCTTAAAACACATTTGCCAGACTGTTGAAAGAAAGTAGCGTTTCCTCTAGACACCATATGTTGTGAAGTACTACAAATATATTGCAGTGCCTAGAATGAGGATCAGATTAGTTAGCTTGTGAAACAGTAGTGTTTTACTTTCTTGCCCATTTATTTGAGAGGTACCAAAGCCGGTCTTGAAACTGTTTTTTCATATATAAACATTCTAAAATATCACATGGAGTTCATCTTCAAAGGTCTGTGTTTCGCCAGCGTGTACATATAGACAAGGTGCCAGAATGTGGCTGTGTCTCCCTCTGCCAGTCCAGCAACAATTTCCTGTTTCTACTCTCTTCTGAACTCAGGAGTGCTTGCAATTAATGTGATCCCAGAAAAACAAGATGATGAGAGTCTGCCCTCCATCTCGTGCTTTTCCCACAGAATTAAGCCAGCGGAGCTGATTGAGAGTACCATGAAACAGTGAGCAGCTGCCTCACCAGAAGGTTTACATAAACCTGTGTCTAATAAGTGCAATTCAGCCTATGCCTAAGCCTAATTAGTTGCTTCTCCCCAATGCATCATCCAAATAGGATGTGACAGCTCGAGAGATTGCAGCAGCGTTGAATACATTACTAGGATTGATCTTAGGTGTACTCTGTTTTTCTTCCTGCATTTTTATGGCTATTTGAGGTGATCTTTTTTCAGGTTTTATCCCCTCCAGCTGCTTAGCCCCCACGGGGGACTCAACAAGGTGCCATGTCTGTAGCAGTGCTGGAGGTTGTTCTAGTGATGGTGCATGCCAAGAGAGCCAAGACCTCAAGTATGCATGTGTAGAGGCACCATCCTAAATGGTGTGCTGCATTCAGGTATGGCACCCAGCACAAGAAAGATGTTGTTGGATTGGATCCAAATTATGGTCAAGAAGATGATCAGAGGGCTGAACCACCTCTGCTACGAAGAAAGGTCAAGGCAGCTGGGCTTGTTCAATCTGCAGAAGGGAAGGCTCCAGTGAGACCTCACTGCAACATTCCAGTATTGTAAGGAAGCTCATAAACAAGAGGGATACACACTTTATATATGGGAAGAAAGTGAGCATACAAGTGAGAATGGTTTAAAATAAAAGAAGAAAGTTTTAGGTTAGATGTCAGGAAGAAGTTTTTCACTCAGAATGTAGTAAGGCCCTGGCACAACTGCGCAGAGAATCTGTGCGTGTTCCTTCTCTGGAGGCATTCAAGTCCAGGTGGTGTGCGGCCCTGGGCAGCCTGGTCTGGTATTAAATGTGGAGGCTGGTGTCCCTGCCTGTGGCAGGGGGGTTGGAGATTCATGATCCTTGATGTCCCTTCCAACCCTGGCCATTCTGTGATTCTGTGATTCTGTAACTGGTAGGCTTTAAGGTCCTTTCCAACCCAAACCATTCTATGATTCTCCAGAGTCACCCGGCCACAGGGCCAGGAAGGCTCAAGTTAGGCCTGCTGCTCTATCCCCTGATGGTAGAACAGCCTGAGTTGGTGCTGTATGATCCCCACCTCGAAAACTAAACTCTTGCATTTTCCTTTTGCACTTTTCAGAGCAACAAAGCATATGAAGAGTATCAAATCACTGAAAATAATTTCTATAATTTAGTCTTACATATTAGTTGGAAAATTTGTGGCCTGTTCCCAGGATAGCTGGAGCTTGTTGGAGTGGTACGTTTCAAAGCAAACTCATAAAATTTGCAGCTGCAGTTGGCAAGGCTGTTCTTCCAATTGCATGCACTGCAAAAGTTTATAGGATTGATGACCCAGGTGAACAATTAGTGAGCAGGATGTGTTAGTTTGTAATGGCAAAAGGTTACTTGTGAACAGGCAGGTAGAATTATAGCTAAATAAGTGTTTAGTTGGTTTCCAAAGTTTTTGAATGAAATGTATATTTCTCAGCACAGACTGGTTCTGAGGTTAGGTGCAAACATGAAATTGCATGTTTGTTTCATTGGCTTGTTAGTTGGTGCCTCAGTTGTTCTGTCTTGGTTGTAGACACTGGAAGTTTTACCAGATTTTGGCCTGGAATAGATATTTTCGTTGAACATGGCTTAGGTTGGAAGAGACCTTAACCTTTGTCTAAATCTAATCCTCTGCTGTGGGCAGGGGAATGAAAACAAAAAAAAAATAAATTACAGAAGTATTATCAATGTTAATAAACTCAAATTTCACAAAGTAAGATACATGACAGAATAATACAATTATTCACTTTACCATCTAAACTCAATTAGTTACCACTTCAGCTAATACTGCTTTATTCTGATAATGTTTTCTTTGGGCATATCATTTGTATGCTTGTGTGCATGCATTGCTATTTCCAGGTCCAACATTCCAGTGATAAAAATACTGTCAGGAATCTGAGTCATAATTATTAATAGTTACAGTATGTTACAGCTTCCAGCTGAAGAAATGATATAAGTTAAACTTCTGGTATCCACAGGAAATTTTCTCTTAAATTTAGGGAACAATTATTTGAAATCAGACCAGTATATATTTTGCTCTTTCAGAAAAAATCCAAAGATTATTATAGTTCATGACATGTGAGGAGGCTATCTACACCTCTGTTACTACTTCAGGATGACTCTGAAGTCAAGTCGTTAGGATAGCCCTTAGGATATGCTAGTGATATTTCAAAGAACAGCTTTCTGTTTTATCTCTTAGGCACATAAATTCAACAGAAGAAAAGAAGTACCCACACAACTCCAAGGATAAAGGGACTTAATTTGTTGAAAGTTCTTAAGCATACATAAGAGAGGCTAAATGTAGCCAGAAACAAACAAACAAAAACAAACAAAAACAAACAAAAACTGGTTCTGGATTAGTTACCAATACATTCAAAGAAAAAAAATTATTTAATACAAGGGTGTTTCGAAAATAATTCCTCCTATTTGTAACATTGCCCCATGACATCAGAGGCAGATGTTGGTGGTGTGGCAGTTGAGATTGTATCCTGTAGTATCCCACCACTATCCCATTCCATTTTGTTGCTGTGTGGCAGATAGCAGCAGAGGAACAGTCTGACAAAATGGATTCTCGCATGGGATGTGTACAGAGCAAAGGTGTGTCACCGAATTTGTCCATGCCAAAAAATGACACTCAGTGACATTCACCGATGCTTTCTGAACACTCACAAAGACCAACAAGTGCATGTGAGCTCAGCGAGGTGGTGGCTGGTGTCAGAAATGTGAAAGAGAAACCACATTCTGAACTGCCATGCAAATTTTTATAAACTTGTTGCAAAAGACTCCTGTTCGTTGTTGGTGAAAATGCATAGAAAATGATGATGAATAATTTGAAAAAGAGAGTTTTGTAGCTGAAAATTCGCTCTATCAGATTGTGTTACAGATCTCTTCGTATCTGTTCTCATTTCCATGGAAAAAAAATATGAGGCATTACTTTCAGAATGACCTATATATTTTTACTTCCCTGTATGCTACATACTGTTGTATGTTGTACACAGTTGTACACAGCAACTGAACTGAAAGCAAGATGTTTTAAAAACTGTTTTGATTTTTTTGTTTTGCATATGAAGAATCTCATTTGTGTTACAATGCATTCCTGGTACACCGAGGGTAACATGCCAAATTTTCACATGCTTTAGGTAAGCAAAGCTGCATTGTCATCAGTGTTTTGTAATTACCTTCTCCATTGTCATGCATCAGAATCTTACACAGAGTAATAGTCCTGTAACTGCTGAAATTGTGATATTTATGAGTCTGAAACAGCATTGTTTTACTCCGGTGCCCAATAATTGAAACTCAAATGTATCTACCATAGAGTTAAAGCATGTCAAAGACAGCAAGGCAGAGTATAAAAATAAACAAACTTTGAGAACTCCTTGCTAGAAGCTTACAAGGTGTGGTGTTAGAGATGGTCAAAAGAAACACCTGGAGTTTAGAAAGCCCAGATTTGTCAGTGCTTGAGCAAGATCATCTGGACTTCTAGAGGTTTTGACTGTTGTCCATCACTAACAGTAATATGAGTGACCCCATTTGCAACATGTTCTCTACAACTGTGGTGAGAAGTACTGTCCAAGAAATTGGGATTATAGCCCACTGAAAACCAACAAAACCTCTTACGAGGGAGCATCTGAGAAAATTTTTCTGGAAGGCAAACTAGACAGTGATATTTTGTTATTTTAAAGTGTAGTTTAAATGCTATTCGTTCATTTCACATACTGTAAAAACGCAGCTAGATACTGTAAACTAGTAAAACTCATCAGCACTACTGAGCAGTGAGCTGGATCTTGACAATTCTCAGACTGCTGTGTTAGCCTTGAATGGAAAGGTCTCTCTCCTCAGACCTTCTACTAACTAGAGTCACTTTAAAGAGCTGCAGTTCCCTGCATTCAGGTGTGTAGACTTCAACGATTTCGATTTTTCCTATCCAAAATGCTGAAAAATCTAAATAGTGTCTTATGATGAATTTGTTAAACAGTGATGATTTTGTCAGATTTAATCTCATCTCTTTTTCTGCCTTATCCACTTATATGTCTTTTCCTGTATCTTATGTCTATATTCCTCACTTTGGATCCTAGTATGTAGGAGAAAACTATATTAAAATGTATTAGATAATAATTAAATATTACAGTATGAAAAATAATCTGTTACTAATAACAAGCATATCTGAGAGAAACATACTACGTTTGCTTGGTCTCAACAGAAAAATGTATGAGATTGTTTCAATTGCTAAGTTTTCAATGCTGTTAGCCAATAGTGTCAGGCAAAATGAAAGCCAGCCTGTGAAATCAGTGCCCACAGCAAGCACTATGCAACCTTATGAAAGCACTACTGAAACTGAGGTGTTGGCTGAGAATAAGGTTATTTCAAGCTAAAGGACAAGAGGCACTACTTGAGGAGAGATCAGTAGTTCTTATGATCATCCTTTGTTCCTTCCATGTGCTGTAGAGCAGATTTGGCACCACTGTCTGCTTTAGGTAAGAATAGTCATAATAACAGCAAACAGGAACATTCACATTCTGTATTTCAAAAACAGGAATTCTGTAGGATAAGAGGATGAATCATCTGTATTTTCACCAGATTTGTGCAGATTGTTACAAGCATGGCATGCAGGCTCTTATTCGTCACTGGTGAAAATGCATAGCTAATGGTGGTGACTGTGTTGAAAAATACTATTTTGTAGATGAGAATATGCTCAACCAAACAATATTACTGTGTTCTTTGTAGCTGTTGCAGTTTCTATGGAAATATGTAGGAGGCATTATTTTTGGAGCAATCTATGTATTCCAATGGGTTTATTACATGAATTTAAAACAAATTTTGAAAAAGGAAAAATATTGAATAAAATGGTTTACAAATGGATACAAAATCAGCCAACCTTTTTAAAACTGAACCTCAGCTTAAAGAGAAGATCCTTAAACACTCAGAAACTAGCTGACAAGGAAGCAGAGTAGCTCAGTGTGAATGCTACAAACAATGCACATTACTACCAAAAGTATAAGAAATGACTGCAGGGTCTCTGAGAACCAAAATTTTATCTCTCCTTGATGGACACAACTTGCTACAAAATGACTGTAGTTCGACCTTTTCTAGGAGACTAACCTCTGCATCCAGTTCAATAACCTGTAACATCATAAGTAGGTGTGAGTGCATAATCATATGGATTACCATTCAGTTCTTCATGAATACTGAGAAAAAATACAGAAATTAGAGATGGATTCTAAGATCTGTAAACTGAGCAGGTCTGATGAATAGGACATGGGTCCCCAAGAAGATGCCAGCACTCACTGTTACATATCAGACTATGGCTCACATTTTTCATTTCTTTGGCCTTGCCCTAAATTTTTATACACTGATCATCAGTTATGATTTATTGAAATAAGTTTTAAAAAAAATACACAAAGAAAGACTGTGATAACCATAGCAGGAAGATTTTGTGTGGATTTATTTCTTGTGATGCGTGGTAAGTTACTGAGGGGTTTCTTGCCTTCCCCTGAAGTCATTTGTTTTTCATGAATTCATTTAAAACAGTCTTTCATTCATTGCTTCTGCATGTGCACTGCATTTAAAATAGATGTAATACGGAGGGCTAAGAGAAGCGTCATGACCATCCGAAATTCAATGCCAGATTAAAAGAACTTTCCCCATAAAAGGCCTTTAGCTTGTGACTTTTGTTCTCATCTTTATTATTGATATGCTTCATAAGAACTTCAGGAGAAGTGTGTGTGATAACAGATTCTGGTAACTGACCAGAATTCAACCTCCAAAGGGAAATAATATTTATCAATCTCTAAAAGAGAAAAAGCAGAAAGAGAAAAAGAGAACTCAGGAGAAAACAAAATACAGTGTATTCATAGATAATATCAGAGCCTGCATTAAATATTTTTTTAGGCAAGTTCAAAAACCTGCTATGATAAAGCCTTGTTTGATACAGACATCAGTGAAAGAGTTGACGAGGATTTTTATCATCTGCATTCAATAATTTTCAAATAACATGTTTCTTCTAACACTGTATAGTCTGAACAGGTATATCTGTGGTTTCTGTTCTGGTCTAACCAAAGCACATCACCTCAGTGATCTCATTACTAGAGCACCTGGGGCAAGCCTGGCTACTATTTCAAAAGCAGGAGCAGCTTCCCTCTTGTTCCGATTTTCCTCATGCTGCTCCCAGGAAATGGAAGAGTGTTTATTGCTAGAGGAGGTGAAGTCAAAGTTACAGCTCCAGCACTTGGAGCAGCAAATGTGGGGGCCTATTAAGGCTCTTGCTTCATTCTGCATTCGTCGGTAAGTCCCTGAGAAAGCGCTCTGCCTTGCATTTTGCCCATGCCAGCTGTCAGTCTGGAGACATAGCCTGAATAAATGAGAATGCAAATAGAGGAGTGCAGTACTATGAGCTTTTTTTATTTTATTTTCATGCAGGAGCCATAGGCTTTAAAAATAGCAGAGAGAGAGCAAGAAAGAGAAAGGGCCTTTACGCACCATTTCATGCCTCTCAAAGCTGGGGAAATCTTAGTATTCCCTCTAGATCTTATCCAGAGTGGAAAAATACATTGTTGGTTGTAGTTAGTGGGGCATACAACACTATCAAGACTACTATTAAAATTTAGTTTTAAAAATAGACTTTCAGAAACATGGGGAGCGATATTTGATTTCCAAATGAGAGACACAAAAAGGAGTACATTCCTAACAGCATGACGACGAAGTCACAGGGCCCAGGAGCAGCAGAGACTCCTATATCCCTGGAAGATGGGAAGCTGAGCTTCACAGTGTGCAACATCAGTGCTTTGTCTGCTACCTGGTGCACAGCACACAGCCCCATCACACTGTGCCCTGTTGAGGAGCAGAGCAGCTGCATCACTTCTCCTCAGAGCTTGCAGATTATTACCAGTTAATGTTAGTGCTGAAATAAGTATGGCTTTGGCTGTAAGGATTTTCTCTCTTCTTCTATATGCAAACCACATTATGGGTTTACAAAGTTCAGCATAAAAAGGTAGGCTATCAGAAGATAAAGCAAGAATTGAAAACAAAGGAGCAGCTGGTATCTGAGAGCATTTCAATGCTGTCTTTATCAGGGGGTAGTGGTGTACGGCAACAGACAGCACACAGAGCAGAGAGTATTCAGCAGAAACCCGAGAGGGATTACAGACTTCCTTCATACCATGACATATTTCAATTTAAGACATATGGAATAAATCACAGTAGACAGTGTGGAACTGGAACACACAGAACAATCAGTAATAAACAAGGAGCGTAGTCAGAGGTGCTTGAAAATCTGGGGTGTGACCTTGCCTGTCAGTTGAGTTAGGAGCAAGTGGGGATTGCACAGCCCTGAGGAGAACTGGCAAAAATAAACACATTAGCAGTTTGCAAGCAATGTAGTCCTTGAATTATAGCCTTCTTTTACATCCATCTGCTTTCTTCATGGAGTAATGCATCCTTTAAAAAGAGCATCAAGTAATGAGCATAAAACGGTGAGTCTTTGAATTTGACTGCCACTTTGGATATTTGTGGCACCTTTGCAACTTAACCCAGACACCATCTGGTTACTTCTGGGGTAGTAGTTAACACAGAAAATCATTAGTGCTTTACAGTGAAAGTGTGCAAGAGTAAAAATCTTGTGGAAGTTAAAAAATAAGGTTGGAAAAGTTAACTTCTAAAGAAAATATGCCTGCTATCTCTCTCTTCTGGCAGGTTCAGGATTACATCAAGTCTCCATCTGAATCCAAACTTCTACTACACAATTACTTTGGTTTGACACAACAGCCTTACAGATACCAGCACAGGACAGAACTGGACTGTTCTGTGGAACCAACGCTGGTCTCCAGGCTGTTCCTGTGCCAGATGGAAATATGAAGTTCAGTTTTGTGATAACATTTGAAGACCAGAAGTTGAGGAAATGTGTTTAATTCTTTCACAGGTATCATAGGTCTAGATATTCTTCTGCTTTACATACTGGGGAAAAAATTATATATACATATATAAACTACATATATATATTGTTTAAGGTCAAGTAGATATTTTGATGCGTGATTTTTCTTTGATTTGAATAATAAAAGAGTACTCTCCTTTTCAGGGAATTTTTTGAGTGACATTTCCTATAGAACAATGCATATCTCCCTAGTTTCAGTAAGTAATTAAGGAAAAGTTATTTAGACATTCCCATCTTATGCCAGTAATCTTGTTCTGCCCCAGGAAAGGCATACAGGAGATGGGGGCTGGCTCCACAGTCAGAATGTGCATCATGTCTCAGAGTACTCTGTAGCCATGTAGTCCACCTTGATCTGAACTTTATTTCTGTATTTCACAGGGAGACTCTTGAATTCACAAGAAACAGTTCGTATGTCAAAGAAGCACTCTTACTTTCTCATCATTTCAGATTTTGTACTATTCTACCAGAACTTTGCATATATCAGAATTGATATTGAATCATATATATATATATATATATTTATTATTATTATTATTTTTAAAAAAGGGATTTCAGGGCAATTTCTGGAGAGAGAAAACTTCCTATTTCAATGAGGTATCAATGTATTTTACCAAGACAGAATTTTCAGGTTATTTTTTTCTCTTGAAAATTCACTTCAATGCAGTGTACCTCATTATTAGAGTAGAAAAGACAGTCTGGAAGGTCTTTGCTATTTAGTTGATCTCAGGGTGCAGAAGCTCAGAAAGGATTTCCTCAAAGCAGAATAAATTCCTGAGGTACTTGGAGTCAAATGAAACAATGGTCTTTGAGCCTCTGTTTTTTCGCTTAGTGGAAAAGGAATGAGGATACCTTCTAATCACCAATTCTCTCAGTCTATCCCATTGCTTTGCAAGGACATCCTCCAGTCCAATCTTCCACAAAGCATCTTGGATTTTCCAGAAGTTTCACTAGGCCAAAGACATTAAGTTCTCTGGATCCTGTAGCTGCTGCATGTATGTGGAGGAGATGTTGAGCTGTGAAGGAGAAGAAGGGAATGCAAAATTCAAGTTTTAAGAGAGCAGCAAGTGTGATAGTCACTGCACACACCGATGAACACCTTTCTACACAAACATCTCACAAGTAGCAAATGCATATACTGAAATTTTCCTCAAGAACCTATGAAGGCTTTAAATTCCCCAGCAATAATGATAGAAACAGTGATACAATAAACACTAGAACACCATTACTAATAGTGATGTTATGAACTATAACTTTCAGAGATCATTTTCTCCAATAAATTTTCACTCATTTTCCTTAGCTACTCTCCAGTTCCTTAAGACTTTTCCTTTCTCAACAACATTTTGTAGTATCAAGATTCCCTAGAACAAATTGAATCAGATGTGGCTGCCTATAAAATCAGATGACATTTTATTTTATTTATGGCATGAGCAGATAACTTCATTTTCCTTTGAAATAGTGCCATGATTATATATGAATATATGATATATGAAATACTAACGTGATTTAACTAGAAAGGAGGTATTTAAACATTAATAAAAGAAAGATCAAAAAGTAAAGCCTCAGGAGTTGGTGGGAGGTTTTTGTTTTTGTTTTTGTTTTTTTGCATATTCTTCCAATGTAAACCTAGAAACTCTTGCACAAAAAAAAAAAAAAAAAAAAAGAGTAGTACAGGCTCTGTAAATACGGATAGCTAAGACCTTATTCTATTCTAGAAGTCTGAAGAAAGCAATAAGTCAAACTGACAAACAAATGAAAAAGAAAATGAGAATTACTTTAATTTTCACCAATGGCCAAAATTCTGCAGCTCAGCACATAACAGACCTCTTATGGATGCTGATAGGAGATATCAACAAGACATGCTTCACATAATTCAGTGAGTCTTCTTCTGAAGTATGCAGCTTGTCCATGGTTACAAATACCAGGAGAAGTTATATAAATCTCGGTCTTACATTCAGTTCTCAAATTGTGTCAATATCCAAATTTCAGTTTTCAAAATCTCTGCTGTTGAATGCAGCCTGTAATAAGCTAAGTTATCCAAATGGCAAACTGTCATTGCCAGCTGATGAATTACTCTATGCCTTTTTTCCTGACAGATACTAGTTACTGAATGTGCTTTTTCATAAAATGAATATGAATCACTTTTTCTTACTAATGGTAATACCCTTCAGCTAAATCTGTAGCGATGCCGCAGTAATCATACAGAAGTCACAGATTAAAAACTCTTCGTTTTAATTCCCTGCTATGCAGATCATTGTCCCTCATCCCTGAGACGTCTGCTTAAGGCAAGGCATCCATATTAGGAAAATAGCCTTTCTGCAACAGTAATATCTTTGAAAAAATAAATAGCAAATTTCAAAAATCCTATCACAAAAGAGCCTGGGTTTGGTTCTTTTGCTATTAGTCCTTAAGACATGTTTAGCAAATTCTGAGCTTCACCTTCCCTTAAAAAACCATTCTGAAATGATGCTGTAAAGGAGTTGGGTTTTTCTTTTTATATTCCTGTTTTGCTCAAATTTTATTAAGCAATACATGTATATATGTATACATATACATATACATATGCCATTACATTGTCTCTTACTTGTTCTGGCACCTGATGTACCTGGGCTGAAATGTGAGGTACTGAGTTCATAATATTCCAGAGGTCCTTGCTGTGACATATTAATTAAGGGCCTTGCAAACATTTATTGAGTGATAAGGAAATGAAAAGAAACTGCTGACATCAACACAGGAATATTTCCTCTGAAAATATTCTAAGAATACCAAAGAAATCATGGCATTTAAGATTCTTCTCACTTCACTTGAATGGCCTTCAGAGAGAGGAAGATTATTTACTTTTTAAGCTGCAGCTATCTTTACGAACATCTGTCCAGTATATAGGCATGTGTAGTTATAGTATACTATTTCATAAGCCTCATTCTCTCATTACATAAGTTAACACTTACTAGTCCAGAAAAGAAGAATGCAAATAAGAGAGGAAACAAAGACCATTGTGTCTAGGAGTCTCGGGTCTCAAACTACAGAGCTGTACAGAAACAGACCCAGCCAAGGTAGATGAGAATTATGTTCAGTTTAGTTTGGGAGTACATACAATGGTCCTACACTCAGATCGTACTGAATGTAAATAAAAAAATGCTGTTAAAGCTAGATCACTCCTGCAGAGGCTATGTCTGTGAGATTTCCAGTGTGCAGGACACAACAGATAGATTGAGTCTGTTTACTCACCATCAAAATTATATATGAGCCGTAAGGGAAGGACTAGGGTCAACTGAAACATTTTTTAAAAAGTGCTATTCGTATTAATAATGCTAGACCTGCAAATACAGTTATTACATAACTGTCACATCATGAAAGAGGAATAAATTACAGATGAAAGTAGATCTATGCATTCTATTTTCCTTCATACATTTCTCATTTCTGTTGAATAGGGAGGGTTTTTTTCCAGATAGGATATCTGGGAAGTAGATATTAATATTCTGAATGCCTGAGACCTGATGCTTGCTGGGCATAACATCTTAATTGAAATTCAAGTCTAGTGACAAAAATCTGCTGAAGAAGCTACATTCGCAGTACAACAACTATTAATACAATACTATACATGGATTAGAACAGAAATGAGAAATACGGGCATGCACTTGTGTCCTTGCCATTACACAGTTTTGATTTATTTTGATTTTTTTTTTTAACTGATTATTTTAAAAGGTTAACTAACCCTGTGAAGTATAACGCTTAATGTATTAGACTTGCAGTATTCAGGACAAAATAGAGACAGCATCTCTGTATGGTGCATCACACCATCTTAGTGAATCGAACAGATCCCAGTTTCACAGCTTAGACATAGAGATATCTACAGACACAGTAAGATGCTGTAGTCCCCTAAAAACATGAGCATCTCTTCCAAGAAAATGAACAGATGAACAAATTAATTTCCTTTTCAGAAAAGCCAAGATCCCCAGGTCCATGACTGAGAGCTACACAATCAAGACAAATGCCTGAAAGCTTACTATTACAAACAAATTTTGTAAAACAACCAACAGACCACCACACAAGGGTTGAAGACCAATTCTTATCACATCCACATGCATGGAAACATTTACTTCACTGTGTTTTTAACTTAAAATTTCAATTTTTCATCTTGCAGTCTCTGTCACATTATGATTTATCATTGTGGGTTGTTTTTTGTTTTTTGTTTTTTCAAGCAAAACTTTTTTTCCCTGGAAAAAAATGCAGTCAGTTAAAATGAGGCTTACCCAGAAATCACTGTCAGACGTGCAAGTCTACGAGGAACAGTGGCCTCTCTCAGTCTCACTTAAGGAAGCAGATGGAGGAGAGAGAGAGCGGCAACGGAAAAAAAAAAAGCAAAGAAACAGAGTGGATTCTCTTGAAGAGATCATATAATGCTTTCAGATAGATTTGCAGACAGTGATGCATAATGCTTAACTATTTACAAACAATGAACATGTTATAAAAAATTGATAGCAGCATGAACATTGGTATGTAAGACTTAGATTTACTCTTTTTCTTTTTTTTTTCTTTTTTCAGTTTTAAGGAATCATCAAACTCTTTATCCTTATAGATAATATATTGGGCTGTCTTAGCCTGTAGGAGCTGAAATAGATCTACATGGCCTGGTGGTACTGCTTTTCCACTACCTGAAATGCTGCATGAAATACAGATGAAAAGATTTTGAGACCAACTTAACCCAGAGGTAGATATAAAAAGGTTTGGTCTTAGTGCCCCATTTGGTCACAGAATCCCCTTAAAAAGAATAGACATAAGCAATCACCAGACTGCAAGTGCATTAGGGGCAAAAATGATCTGTAGATAATTGTAGAAGAAACAAGCAAGGTGAAAAAATGATACACCCACTACATATTTCCCTAACTGTATATGTATGTACTTCCACACTGAATGTGGTAATGCCTGCTATCTTCCTGGAAACTACAACAAACACAAAGAACACAATAATGCTACTTGATAGAGCAAATTCTCAGCTAAAGAACTCTCTTTTTCAACATAGTCGCCACCATTAGCTGTGCCTTATCATCAGGAATGAACAAGAGCCTGCATGCTGTACTATGGTCTTCCGGAACATGGTATATCTTTCACGTCACTATCACCGTGAAACACACCACTCACTGCCTCACTGTGGTCACATCCACTTTTTGGTCTCCATCAATGCTCAGCATGTGTTGATGAATGTCAGTGGGTACCATTTTTTCCACATGGACAAATTCAGTGACACATCTTTCTTTCATCTGCACTTCCATGTCAGACACCATTCTGTCTGACTGCCTCTGCTTCTGTCTGCCACACAGCAACAAACGTAATAGAGGCAGATTCTTTTCCACAAGGAAAGGTTCAATCTCTACTGTCATACCACCAATATCCTCCTCTGATGCCTCATAAAATAACATAACATCATAAAATAGGAGGCTTTTTTTTTTTTTGGAGCATCCCTCATATATGGGATATATGGGACAAATGCCCATAGATGCATACGTGTAGGAAACTGTATGCTGATGTGTTAGTTTTTGACAGGGCACTCCTGAGAGCAGTGTCACTCCTATTTTACCTTTGAATGCTGCTACCCTCACTCCCCCTCCCTAGGGCCACAGCGCACCAGACAAAGCTCTCTGCACTTCTTGTGCAACCTGATGCTCAGTGCTCTGAGCAGATCAGGCAGTGTCAGATATGTAGATTGATATCTTCTTCAGGTAGCAGGGTCTAGTACAGTTTTTCTCACATACATGGGGCTACCTCTGCTGTCATCCCTGCTTTGCCATCAAATGAAGAGAGTGGCTCACCATCTGACATTGGGAAAATACAGGGGAACTGTCTAGGAGAGGCAGATTCTTTTCTACAAGGAAAAAAGTGTTGACTGTGCCAGAAAAGAGGAGGAAAACAATTAAAGCAGCGTTTTCATTTTGGCATGGTTGTCCTTCACAATGTTTGAGACCCAAGCATAGATGCCATGGGAGCTAATGGGAGCTGATATTCAGAGAGAAGGAGTATGGCCATGCAGTGCCGCTGTGGACCTAGCCCTAGGTGGCCTTCATCAGCCAGCAGCAAGGACACTCTGAATGTGTGTGTGGCACAGAAAACCACCAGGGGGATTCTGGATGGGGCCTCTCCCACCCAGGTACTCATCTCCACACACAAGCAATTTTTTTGGTCAGCTTATTTGCAGAGGACAGTGAGTCATGCTGAGAGCATGCCATGCGCTTCCACTAGCAACGCCAGCAACAGTGCTTGCTGTTGCCATGGCTTTCACTATTTCACTACAACATTTGCTCATGAAAGACGTACGTAATCCAAAGCAGGGTGCAAAAGGCCCTGCATTGTTTCCTTTTAGCCTGTCTTGAGATTTACCTTTCTCCTGGACAAAATTCATGACTATTATTTTTGGATTACAGAAGGAAACTTCTGTCTAATGCAAAACAGCATCATGTATTGGCGTATGTCTCCCTTCGTCTGTCCTTCTGCCAAAATGTCAGCTTTGCTTGGGATACGTGTCCTCTTGTGACTACAATGAAAGCTGTGTCCTCCTTGGTACAATTTATCATACAGGGTTCAGTGATGCAGGGTGCCAAGGGAGGAAGAACGTGAAACCTTATCACTACGGTGTTTATTGACCAGTCATTCTGCTTTGTACTCATTTCCTCTCCTTAATTCCCTGCAAGTATACCTTGGCTCTCAATCAAAAGAAATGCAATAGTTAAAAAAGTCATATGCTCTGGGATAAATGTATTATTCTGTACATGCTGTTGGTGCAATTATTTCTCTCCTTTGATAACTGAAAACGTTTGTTAATAAAATTTGTTCCAGAAAAGCAGAGCATTATTCCATTATGCTGTTTGAATCCTAACAAATTAGCTTCTTTTTCCTTGCAGAAATCAAGTTTTGGATCTCAGACATTGTCCTGAGAAACACTGTTTACACACATTAAAGGAAGAGGGAGGGAGACAAACAAAATAATGAAAATTTGTTTTTGCCAGTCCTACTTAGCCAAGAAAGAAACAGAAACAGATCACAGCCAGAACACGCTGTACCCAGTGCTTGCTGGCTGATGATCGCCTTCAATAAAGTTAACCCATCTGACCTAATGCTCCACCTCAGCCCTACAACATCTGCTGGCAAGCAGTGGAGCTCCCGATGTAAAGCCAATTAACTCCATGACAGAGCAAGGTGAACAGTCAGAAAGAAAAGGCAAGATCTTCTGTTGTCTCCAGTGGTACTGGGAGTGGCAGTACCATTGGCACAGACCCTGGGCACAGCTGACCCCATGTCACTCCCCACGTAGCAAGCACCCCAAACACGTCATGCATCAAAACAGGCAGGAAGAAACAAGGGAAAAAATGATGAGCAAATGTAAACCATGGCCTGTTCTCTAAGCTTTCACTTATCTAGGGGACAGTTTCAAGCTGATGTCACTGTCACCCTTTTCACCAGAAAGTCTGACATGTGTCATACTATTCCAGACTTATGTCTTAGCTTCAGCGCAGTGTACCTGAAGTAAAACTGCAGAGCGCTCTGTTTGTTATATACCTTTTCCCAAGACTATATTAGAGCTCCGATATTTGCAATAACATCAGGAAATAGACATTTTGCTGATTTGCCTTCGCTTGAAAATACTCTCATAGCTACAGCACACAGGGGAAGAAGGAGGTGGTGATGATTCAGTGAGAGGCCAAAGAGTAAGAAAAGAAAATCTCTTGGGGAAGAAAGGAACTAATGAACAAAAGTTGGGAACAGAAAGAAGACTGTTATGCTACAAATATAAAATGTATAGTTACATAAGCTCATAGGAAAGAAAATGAGAGCTGACGTCCTACAATGCTAGATTGATTAGGGAGGGCTTGGAACATAACCAAGGTCTGGAAATGGCATGGGAAATCATTTCAAAGGAGAAAAAACCTCACACTCTGCTACGGGGGACTGCAGCAGTACAATAACACATGGAGAGGATGTTGGAGAGCTGCCATGGAGTCTGTGCAGGGAGGAAGCAAAAACAGATGACAATGTGTGTGGTTATAAAGGATACCTGCACAGGCTGTGAAGGACTTGTACTGTCAGCAACCTGACAGGTGCTGGATCTGAGTGCACAAGGGCTGGCCTCCCATTTGCAGTTCTGCCCCATTTGCTCAGATACCTCCCAGCAACTTCCTGTAGGGCGAAAAAGTAACAGCATAACACTGCGATAGGTATTACCAAATCCTGAATGTTTTCTTCTCTTTATTTTTCATTCATTTTCTCTGTCTAGCTAAGGGCCGAGTTCATCATTTCTTTGATAGTACATTTGCAACAAATATAAATATCCCTTAATGGTAATTGGAGTGGAGCTTTGTATATCTCTCTGCATGAACGTATCAGACAAGCAATGCACATGTAATTTGCATCTCATTTTCACAGCACTTCTTTGCTGACAGGGGCAGGCAATCTGAGAAATGAATAGTGGCCCATAAAACCAACGGGTTTTATCTTTAATAACAAAAGAATATTTTGACCTGAATCTTCAGCAAATTACTAGTTTCATGCTGCACAATTTAAAGGAGTGTGATACAATCCATTCCAAGCAAGGGATAAGGAAGATTTAATTGTGAATATAAATATGCCCTAAACTGGTAGTCATATTGGGAGTGCAGAGTATGCTATACCTACGTGGGTAGGAAACACAAGGGACAAAATTGTGTCATCTCATCTGCATAACACTGCCACATATTGACATATTTCTATATACTCCATATAGGGTCAAACATTCTCATGTGCCTCTGCAACATGCACATGGGCAAACGTGTTGACTGCCATTCAGAGGGCAAACGTAGGCTGCATGAACATGCCTTCCAACCATAACTTGAGTTTTTGGTCAATTAGAAGTTAAGAGTAAACACCTAACAATGGCAAGAAGGATAAAATGTCCTTTGTTACTACAGAAAAAAAAAAAAACTAGAATTTTCTTTCCAACAAATGCAGTAAGATAATCAGAAGCTAACACACAAGAAGCTTCAAGGTTTAGTTCAGAAGGAATGGCAGTTTGAGCATAAAGAACATGCGGGCCAATACCATTTGCCCTTATAGTCCTATGGCAGAAAACATCAGCTGTGAAAGAGCTCACTGTGGTACCTTCTTCCTAAAAGCACCAAACCCTTACAAACACTGAATGCTGCTTATGATGACTTAATAGTGTTAAAAAGGCAATCTGAAAGAGAGATGGATGTAGCCAGACAGACTGGAAAGTCAACTTCCTGCATATATTATATTATTTGGAACAAGAAAATGAAAACAAAAAAATCCTGTAATATCCCTAGAACTTCTAAGAATTTAGAAAATGGTAATTTATACAGGTTTCTTCTCTTGGACTCACATATTTGGTGTAATGTTAATAAGTCACTAACTATTAATTACAAATTCAAAATGAATCTCTCTTGGTTTTGCAGAAACCTTTTTGTATTTGCTTTCCACTCTACATCTGCTTTTTATTTATCTTAATTTGGTTAAAATGTAGCCTTTCAAAACTCAAAGTTTCTGTAAAGACTGTCAACATTCATCAGCTTGAGAATATATTCCATGAAGAAATAATATTTGTCGTGTACATTTTCTCTGTCCATCAATCTCTGTTTTGCACCAGCAGAAGCAGTACCGTATATCAGTAAGGCTGCATGAAAGTCTTCCCTCCCTGCATCACTGAGAGGTGGCAGGCGCTAGGCTGCACCAGGGCAGAGGGGGCTGCCCTGATGGATTTGGGAAAGGAGCTCTGAAGCTGTTAAGAGACAAGCTTGGTTCCTGTATTGTTCACTACGGGAAGGAAAATGACCCAAGTCATGGTGCGTGTTATGAGCTCCACATGAGCGCAGCTAACCACACAGGACAATGAGCAAATCACACCGCCTTTACAGCTTCCAGGAATCAGCCAGGCCACCTCCTGCCGGCATCCCAGGGGCTCCCTGAACCTGGAGAGGAGCGGAGACAGGCCCCCAGGAGCAGATCACAGACCCTGCCGGTCTTTGGCCTCATTTTCCATTCAGACAAATTTTAAATGTTAAATAAATACTGAAGGAATCACTTGTCACCACAAATTATTCCTTTGAATGTTTACTGCTCATGCCAGCTTCCCTGGGGTCCTTCCCATTTAGAAACAACTTTAACAAGCAATCCCATAAAACATTGACCATTATTCCCCAAGTTGTGCCTAGTGACTTGTTGCAGAGAAATATGTTTCCAATTTTGTTTTAAAATGTAATAGAAAGAAGTCCTCAGTACTTTTTTACATTAGCATTTGGTGCCATGTGGAAATAGCAATTATAAATTGCCACAAGATTTACTGATAGCCTTTATTTTTCTTTAACTATTTAGATGGTTCATCTCATTGCCATTCAGCATGCTGTCCTGAGAGAGCGACGTGTCTGCTGCACAGGCAGGGACAGAGACAGCAATGATACGAGTGTTCAATCACATTGTTGCTCTGTCTCTTCTCTGTTACAGAGCTATGGTTGCAGTTACTTACCAGAGCCACTCCTACTGTACACAGGCATTAGGTTTCATTGGGTTTCAAGGGCGAGTTGGAAGACACACGGCTCTGCAGCATTTCCAGTAATGCAGAGAACTTCAGGGTACCCCATGTAGATGCATATGAGGACCATCAGATAGTGCCATTGTAGGCAGCCATCACAACTGGCTTCTATTTCCTCTCTGGGAGCCTGGAGTTTGAAAAATTGTTATTGATTCATGAGGTTCTGTCCCAGATCTGCATTTCCATCTGAAACCTGCCAACTCACTTTGTCTCCATCTGTCGCTCTTCTGTAGAATTGACCAGAAAAAAAAAAAAGAAAAAAAAAAGAAAAAAAAAAAAAAAAAAGCCCCAAACCGAATGTTTGAGTGGAGTTTGTCTTGTTTTGTCTGGGGCCCAGTTGGTTCAGCACATTTCATTATGCATTTCAGTGAAAGATGCTAAAACGAGACAAAGAGGGTAACACCAGAACTCAACTGGATACTGATAAGAAGGCATGAGACCAAAATCTATCTTAACCATTTTATTTCCATCCCACAGAACTAAAAAGCAATAACTTCCAATATTGTTTTGTATGAAGTAACATAAAACAGTAACAATAGCTACTTCACTTCCCATACTAATAGCTACTCTGCGCAAGAATTACACTAACAAGAGGAAATGATTGTGTCATATAGCAATAAAATTTTTGGGTAAACAGACTAAATTCAGGAAACAGAAAAGCCTCTGAAGTAATATTTCATTTTTTTTTTTTTAATTAAAAGTTAATGATGGGTCATAGTAGGACCAAGAACATTGGAGGATTATGTCTGAGGGGAGCCAAAAGAATCGAAATGAGTCAAACTGGAACAGATCCTCTGAGAATGGAAGAGCTAGAGATCTAAAGCAGTGTAATGCCAATGGAAGTAGGTAGGGCAAAACTTGTGACATGAAGGGTACAGTATCTCAATTCTACACATTCTAGGGATTCTAATCATCATTATTTCAGATCAACCTCAATAGTGAGATTTTGCGGGCTGGTTGCCTCTCCCTCCTTTGTGGCTGAAATGCATACTTCCGATTAGTTTCATCCCAAATTTATTCCAGGTGTTCATGCAAGTCTTTATACATGAATCCTTCTTTGTAGAGATCTGAAGCACCGGATGAGGACATGGTCATGAAACCCTCTTCCATGGAGCACTCACCATCTGAGCTGGCACACATATGTGATGCAGTGACTGTTTCAAAAAGTCCCTCTTAGACTCCAAGCCTTAGTCACTTTAATAAATCTCTACTCTCGTAGGTGCTCTGTAGCTTCAGTGGAGGTACTTGTTGTGAATTCAATATTCATCTGCTTGTTACTGAATTTCACCCTATTACATTGTGCTGCTTGGTTGTTTACACAGGACCTTACTTAAAAGGGACACAAAGAGGCTATAGGAGATTTGTTTAGACTGCTTTCAGGATCAGGACTGGGTTTAGTTTTACAAATTATAGGCTTGTCCCTTCAAATTCTTACTACTGCTCTTGGGTGCGTAATTCTCCAGGATGCTGGTGACTCTGGCCCTCATCCAGCAAAGCACTCAGGCTCTGGTTGACTTTCAAGCAGAGAACAATGCTGCAATGCTGCTGTTCTCAGAGGAAGACCTGGTTTTGTGCTAAGCAAATACTCCAAGAACTGCTCGGTGACTGACCAGTCAGAATTTGCAGTATCAGTCCCAAATTCTCTGAAGGAAGAGTTATTTGAAATTTAGTAAGCACTGAAGAGGGTTTTGGAGAATTGTAAAAATCCTACTAATCACTTGTTGGTGTGCTATATTTGTGTTATCTCAGAGTGGATACACTTCTCACTTAGTGGAGCTTTCGCAGCTAATAAAAATAGAACTTCTGAACTCTCAGGGACCCTCTGAGGGGTGTAGTCACAAGAAATATCTGCACCACAGTGAGGGTGAAAGGGTCCACAAAGGCCTGCATGACATGCAGTGTTGTCTGGTGTGCGCAACAACCAAGACCACCTATTGCATTCTCCAAAGGAAACTCAATAGGCAACCCCTGGAAATGTAGGCAGTGAAAGTCTGTTTTCACAGAGTCACAGAATCACGGAATGGCCAGGGTTGGAAGGGACCTCAAGGATTACAAATCTTCAACCCCCCCTGCCACAGGCAGCACCACCAACCTCCCCATTTAATACTAGAACAGGCTGCTCAGGGCCCCATCCAATCTGGCCTTGAACACTTCCAGGGATGGGACATCCACAACCTCTGTGGGGAGCCTGTTCCAGCACCTCACCACTCTCTCTGTAAAGAACTTTCCTCTCATACCCAACCTAAATCTCCCCTCCCTCAACTTAAAAACCATTTCCCCTTGTCCTGCTGTTATCAGTACTTTCAAAGAGTTGATTCCCCTCCTGTTTGTAGGCTCCCTTTAGGTACTGAAAGGCAATGAGGGCACCCAGCTGCCTTCTCTTCTCCATGCTGAACAAGCTCAGCTCCCTCAGTCTGTCCTCATAGGGCATTTTCTTCCACGTGATGAGAGCACAGCTTTTCCCTTTGATCATGAAAACCCCTGTCATTTTGCTGGAATTCAGATGGCATTCAAGGAGTAAAAATCTCTGCTCCTTCTCACTGAGAGCCATCCTGATTTCTGTGGGATCATGTGCAGAAGGGATACCACTGAGAAGCTATGCTGAAATAAGGCAACAAACATCCTAACCAAAAACATATTTTTTTACAAGAAGAGAGACAGCAGAGATTCCCTTTCCCCAACTCAAAAGACTTGCATCACAGAGCACAAAACCCCACAGTGATGCAATGCTGAGGTGAGAAATAACTACCAACAAATAAGAGTGAGGGTAAAAAATAATATTTTACAGGAGACATGGACCTGTTGGAGCACATCCAGAGGACAGCCACAAAAATGATCCAGGAGATGGGACATCTCTTCTATGAGGACAGACAGAGAGCTGAGTCTGTTTAGCCTGGGGAAAAGAAGTCTCTGCAGAGACCTGAGAGCACCATTTCAGTTTCTAAAGGAGGTCGTGAGAAGGAAGCAGACAGACTCTAGTGGGGGCTGAAGAGACAGGACAAGAGGATTGGTTTCATACTCAGAGAGGGGAGATTTTGTTTGGATATAAGGAAAAAGTCTTTTACAGTGAAGGCTGTGATGCACTGGCACAGGTTGCCCAGAAAGGTGGTGGAAGCCCCGTCTCTGCAGACATTCAAGGACAGGTTGAACAGGGAGTTGGACTAGGTGATCTTTAAGAGTCCCTTCCAACTAAAATAATTTATAAGATCCTATGATTTTATTGCAGCTGAAGCAACTGGGCCTATCTCCACTCTGAGGACTGGTTTGCATGTACCACTGAAG
Source organism: Lagopus muta (assembly GCF_023343835.1). Taxonomy (NCBI): domain Eukaryota; kingdom Metazoa; phylum Chordata; class Aves; order Galliformes; family Phasianidae; genus Lagopus; species Lagopus muta. The sequence continues at coordinate 62,516,442 of NC_064472.1, forward strand.
CAGCTCTTGCTGCAAAAGGATGCACAACATTGCAGGGTCCGGGAGCATTTTCTGGAGGAGCAATGCAGCACAGAGCCCAGTCCTTCTGCACAACGTTTAAGCACTTTGCCTTGCTAGAGTGAATTATAGCTGTCTCCCAACATAGCTGTGTTTGTAATTAGCACTCCAGGAGGAGAGAAAATCTGCAACTTTGTGTAAAAAAAAAAAATGTTATTGATTTAAGCTGCTGGCATGCACAGTGCAAACAATTTCAAAAGGTTTTCTCTGTTTCAGCACAAGTAAAATGATACTGAAGAGCTTCACTGCACGATGGCTTTTATGGCATCAACCCATATCTACACAGCTATTATGTCTGCATCATCAGTATGTCTGCGCTCACAAGGGCTCCCTCCCCAAGGGAACTGAAGCTGTAAGGATGGAGCTTTTATTTTGCTGTGGTTATGCTAGCCCTGTTTCCATGAAAAGAAAGGGGGACTAGGGGGGAGAGGAAAAAAGGGAAAACACTCTGGAATATGAACCTAAATGTGAAAGTGAATTCTTGTCTGCTAGGGGCATTTGAATTTTTCTGACGTTCTCATTGAAGTTCAAAGCAGATAAGGGCTCTATCAAGAGATGCAAGCTGCTGTGATGCAACGATCATCCAATTTGCAAGGATGTTAGTTTCAAAGTCCCCTCTAAAGGCAAAGAGAGCTTCACAGGCCTGCTCGGCCAGGAGTTAATTATGTGGTAGTGAAGGTGAGATGCAGAGAAATGCTGGCAAGAGGCTTCACTTCCCTGCTTGGCTGTTACTACATCTTTGCTGCAAATTACAAATAAAATAAGATATACCATGGATTTAGGAAGGAGACAAAAAAAAAAAAAAAAAAAAGTAGAAGATTGATGTTCAAAAAGTGACAAGGGGGGACATTTTACCAGTGGGTAAAAAAAAAATCATAGAAACCTTGTATTTTGGTTTATATATATATTTTTTTCTATATATTGCTTCTGTCTTTCTGCATAATTGGCTTTTCTTTGATTTACATTCTCTGAAAAAAATCAGGAAAAATAATCAAACAGAGGGATTAAAACACTGTGCTATCCTTTGTCCTCTGAGAAGCACTAGGATACAAATGTTCTTCACAATAATTTATGTGGATGAAAATAATGCGGAACTTTGCAAGTATTCCTTTTTTAAAAAAAAAAAATCAATTTCTTCACAAAATCTAATTTTTGGAAAGTATGATAACTAAAGAAATAAAATGCTTCTGCCCTAGTTTTTAAATGTTGCAATAGAACAGGTAGGCTTCGTTTCAGTGCAAGGAATTGTACTCCTACATGATACAATGCAATGATGTATGGAGGTCATTTCATTTAAAACCCATCTTAACACCTGCAGCAAAATTGCCTCATGATCTGCCTGGATGCTCTTTGTGAACAACAGTGCTAGGCTTCTCAGTTCCGCTAAATGAAACACCATCATGTGAAGTTAATATATGAAGGAACACAAAGAAAATAAATCAGTCAAAAACATGAAGTGTCATTTACACTTCTTCTTCCTTGTAATGTAAATCATTAATATACATACCAGCACCTGAAAAAAATATCATGATTGCCAGTCATGGAACATTTTTTCTTTTTTAAAATCATATCAGAATAAGACAGAAATGTCTCAGAAAACAAAGTCGTTTATAAGGTATACAATTCTTATTCTCTTTTTCCACTGAGCAAAATAAACCAGCATCCCTGGTAGTTATTAACTAAGGAAGTGATCTCATTCCTATGCAACTAAGAGAGTATTTAAATTTAAATTTAAGTTTGAAAGATCCACTTTAGTCTCCCTGTTTAGAAGTGGGCAGTCAGCCAAGCTGGCTGCAGCCCAGGAAATCAGTGTTACTGTGCACAGACAGCTCCAGAGAGGACCACATCAACAAGTATTCAGATAACAAGCAGTGAAATAAAAGATATCAAGAAGATAAAATGCTTAGACTATGATATATGAATCAAGATTGCATTTCAAGAAAGCATTATGATGTGTGGAAGAATACAAGCTCAAACAAAAGCAGAGATAAAGAGAGAAGGAAAGAGAGAAAAAAGAAAGAGAGAAAACAGAAAGAGTAAATGAGAGAAAAAGAAAGAAAAGAGAGAGGGAAAGAGAGAAAGAGAGAAAGGAGGGAGGTAGGGAGGGAGGGATGGAGGGATGGAGATGGGGGGAGGAAGGAGGGAAGAGAGGAAGGAGGGAAGAGAGGAAGGAGGGAAGGAAGGAAGGAAGGAAGGAAGGAAGGAAGGAAGGAAGGAAGGAAGGAAGGAAGGAAGGAAGGAAGGAAGGAAGGAAGGAAGGAAGGAAGGAAGGAAGGAAGGAAGGAAGGAAGGAAGGAAGGAAGGAAGGAAGGAAGGAAGGAAGGAAGGAAGGAAGGAAGGAAGGAAGGAAGGAAGGAAGGAAGGAAGGAAGGAAGGAAGGAAGGAAGGAAGGAAGGAAGGAAGGAAGGAAGGAAGGAAGGAAGGAAGGAAGGAAGGAAGGAAGGAAGGAAGGAAGGAAGGAAGGAAGGAAGGACTCAACAACCTCTCTGGACAACCTGTTCCAGTGCTCTGTCACCCCTACTGTAAAGAAATTCTTCCACATGTTTGTATGGAACTTCCTGGGAACTTCCTAAGTTTTAGGCCACTATAACTTGTCTTATCACTATACACCACTGGGAAAAGCTTGGACTCACTCATTTACCTGCCACCTCTGTTTAGACTTTTATAAACGTTAATTAGATCCCCTCATAGCCTTCCTTTCTCCATGCAGAATAGACCCAGGTTCCTCATCTTTTCCACATAAGGGAGACAGCCCAGGCCCTTAACCATCTTTGTAGTCCTCTGGTGGACCTCATCTAGGGGATCCTTGCCTTTTTTGAACTGAGAAGCACAGAACTGTATAAAGTACTTCAGATGAGGCCTCGCCAGTGTAGAGTAGGGGGGAAGGATCACCTCCCTAGACTTGCTGGCCATGCTCTTTTTAATGCATCCCAGGATACCATCAGACTTCCTGGTCACATGGACACATTGCTGGCTCATGAACAACCTGTTGTCCCCTGAAGTACCCCAGTCCTTCTTCACAGAGCTCATTTCCAGCAGGTTTGGTGGCTGCTGTGGGTAAGGGTAAACATGATAAACATGGACTTGGTGTTTTAAGGCCCTGAAAATGAGGGCAGTTTGGCACTATAAGTCTGAGCTTTAAAAGGCTGACTCAGTCACAGAAATCTATTGATTGATTGATTGATTGATTGATTTTGACAAGCAGCACTTAATTAGTTATAAGCATGCCAGTGAAAAACAAAAACAGCTGGCAACACTTAGATTTGCTGAATATTACTATGACCGACTAAGTTTTATCTCTTTAAGCCAAGTTTGCATTTGGCTTATAGCTTCTATATTGCTCTCCTCAATAAGATATTAAGTATTTGTGTTTACTAATTGCATTATTTTACACTTAGATGGCATATAGAATTACTGTGACAACAATCTGTGCGTAACATCCTTCGGCTGTTAAGAAAAATGAATAACAAAAACATTTCCCCTAAAAAAATCTTCATTTTAGTACTTTTTTCTTCCTTTATGTGAATTGCTTGGGTGTAATTCAGAAACTAATTTTCTTCCTAATCTTGTTCACCACCAGAGCTTATCCAAATATTGCCTTATCTGCACAGTGCCATCAGCATGCATAGCTGAGAATCCTGCCCAGATTCAGATGAAGTGTTCAGGCTTTGAACTGCGGAAGCTGGTCTCACTCAAACCAAGTGAGGAGCTACTTCTAGAGGAAGAGCCTGATAACAAGATAATAAGCCCACAATTTTTCTTTCCTTCTTTCTTCCTTTTAAGGCTTAGCAGATAGAAGCCAAGTAGACTCATGTCACACACACAGCTGTAAAAAAAGGCTGCAGCTTTTTCATTTTCACAACAGGATTAGAGGAATAATATCATACTTTGATATAGTCAAGGACTATTCATGGCTATTTTTTCTTCAAGTCACAAGGAAGTCAGAGTTAATAGCTAATTCATCTCCTCAGTCATGCACAGAATGGAACAAGAATGACTGCCAGAACAATACTGCACATCCAAGAGACCAGACTGCCCTGCTCAGCAGCTCTGATCTGCTTTCAGCTCTGTGTTTGTCTGAGTGACTCAAAAAATTGGGTACCCAAAGGCTGGGGCTGTCCCCTTGTGCTGAATGACAGACACAAACAGGAGTAATCAGGGTGGGAATATCATCAGCTAGCTCCACCAAACTGCATGAAGCCTGGTGGCATGTCCATGGAGTAAATCACTGAGAATGTGTCCCTGCTGTCAAGTTTGGACTATGTGTTTGGTCTGGACCCACTACAGGCAGTCACACTGCAGATCTGAAGTAAATTTTTGTACTTGCATGATTGCAGTTCAAATTAACAGTTAACTAAGGATGTTGCTTCACATGCCTTTGCAGGACTGGATGGTGTCTATGTGTGTATGGCTTTGCAGAGAGAGAAACAATAAATTTATTGTGAAGAGTTTGCAAGGAAGATCAGAGAGCCATGTATCTGGGAAGTCTGCTTTGAAAGGGCAGAGACCATATGAAGTCCATTAAGAACTAGTGAACTACATAAATACAACGGAACGTCCTTTCCTGTGACTCCTCGGAATATAAGAGCTTGCACAGGGCTTCAAAGGCGCTTCAACAATAACAAGACTGGGGGCTCACAGTCAGGCACTTAAGCCCATGTAGGGCAGTGGGAAGAGCGAAATGTGTTCTCTCTTTGTAAAAGCTCCCTTGCGTCTTATCTTATTTTCTCTCTTTCAGAGTTTACTCAGCGTTTATCCTTAGTGAGGCTGGGTTGGTAGTACATGAATGAATGCAGACGTCTTTGAAGCTGCTGTAGTGAGCAAAATAGTTGAAGTTTTTTCTTTGATAAGTTCACATGAATAGAGCCATTTGCTGTTAACACATCCTTAACTGATGCAGCTATTATGCTCTGGGAGAATTAGGAGCCCTTTTAGGAAGCATGTTTGCAGCTCCCATTAAGCCTAATTGTTCTATGCATTCGAAGATGTGCATTAATGGTAATTATGACATATTTGTATGCACGTCTTGCTTTTACTCCAGAAAGTGCTCAACATGCTTTACAAACTTCAGCGACACACTTACACATGTTGTAAATGTAGAATCACTTTGTCAACAGCTGCTGTACAGCCACCTCGAGGTTAAATGCAGCAACTGTGTAACAACACAGCAACACCACAGAACGTGGCAAAGAAAAGGAAAAAAAAAAAAAAACGTAAATTGCCTTATCTGCTTGAAGTCATCAGGAGAATTCTAGGTAAGTTGCACGTAAATTACTCAAATTAAATGTTGGCTTGATGACTGAAACTAACATTTCTACTAACATTCCTACCATTGCAGCAGAAGTGCCGTGGCATTTTTAATGATGGCATTTTGCCTGAACCTCTGTTTTATGTCTCAGCTGAAAGGCAGCACCTCCAACTGCCTTGCAGTGACTGATTGGGAACTTTGACAGAGCGGGATCAAGGAGTGCAACCTACAACACTCACAACTTGTGCAAAGCTTTGGGCTCTGCTGGGTGAGATCCCAACATACCATCCTGAACATACCATGGGAGAAAGGGAAACCAGGTGGGACCTCACTGAAAGCAAGCATAGATCTGATGTAGAGAGAAAGATGAGAAGAATTTATAAACGTGAAAGCAAAACAAGAGACAGACCTCAACGTGATGCAAGAGATTGGAACCTTGATGATGAGTCTGTGCCTTCCCCATGAGATGCACTATTTTACAAATAACAAGAAGTAAACAAGTGGTAACACCAACACCACTTCATCAGTCAATTACTGTAACTATAGTAAGAGCAGAGAAATTCCACTGTCTGAGTTTATTACAATCTTTCCCTGGTTCAAAATTACCTTTCACCATGAATATGGGGAGTCTTCTGTATCTGGAGGAGTCAGTATGATCGAAACAGGCTGATCCTTATTTCATGAAAATACTTGCTTTCTGAATCATGGAAACGTAATAGCTCTTTACTGAAGCTTTGAGACTCTGCAAAATTTTGGCGCATTTCCTGTCAGTATTACCTCCTTGAGGAAGAGGTGGATTTCATGCCATCCATCACTGTCCATGTATGCTGTGTGCCTGACCCCACATGCCTCATCCCCAGCCCATGCCTAGTTATGAGATTTCCTACTATCTCCACACAGCGCTCTGGGCCCATCCTCTTCCTGCAGCAGGACTGTAACCTTCCTGTTGGTAGCAACATCCCAGCTCACGGCAACTTCTGTCGTTGTCATCTTCCTCACATGGTGTTTTTATCATTGCAGGGCAGCTGTCCATGCAACTCTCAGGTGTTCTGACCAGTGAGGCATTTATGGGGGTATAGGAATGGGACCCTGGGTGATAGGTGTTACATCTACCCTTCTGAAGGCTCTTTGCTATGCCTAGAAACCACTTCTGCAGAATGCCACAAAAAGAGCATTTTACACAAGAAAGGATCCATCCTATAGATAGATGCACCTCCTTCCAACTTCAGCATGGAGAAGGAAGCTCCAGAGGAAAAAACAGGAAACCTGGGGAGGGGGGAAGAGTATAGATAGGCACCTGTGTGTGCAGGGCATCAGGGAGGACCACGGCCCTCACCCACTGCAGGACTATGGCTATGGGTGGCCAGAGCAGGCCCGAGAGTTGTGTTGGCAAAAACAAAGTGGAAGCACTGATGGAAAGAGACTGGTGAGCATGTATTGTTGAGCTTGCTGCCTCCGACAACTCCAGATGGGGACCACATGGAGGCCAAAGTAAAAGTGCAGCAAATGAACCTAATCCTCTAATTCTCTGCCTGCAGTGAAATGGGCTCTCACTGTTGATCTCCTAATGAAAAAGCAAGTAGGCAGTCATCTGTCTAGGTCACTCTAATTGCTTCTTATAACTGAATTTTACCATGACTGGCTAGAGTAGCAGAGAGGAACAAATTACAGTCTATTTTCTGAGCCTGTTTCGCAACAGAAATAAGAAACATATTTTTTATTTGGGAGGACAGCAACACACAGCCTTATTATTATTATTATTATTTTGTACTGGCTTTGTTTTATAAGAAGCAACTGCCTCAACTTTTCTAATTACCCACCATAGCCCTTTGATCTCCTTTTAGACATGCTATTAATTACTGTTCTACATACAGCAGCAACAGCTTTTCATAAGTCTTCTATTTTTCTTAGGACCTGATGCAACAGCCATCAAAGCAAGTAAAAGCCTTTTAGCTCACTTCAGACAAAAGACCTTGCATCAGGCACTTTGTGAAAATGCATAATCCACCACTAAAATTAAGGCAGGTCACACCTCCATGCTTCTCTTTCTGTTGTTCTTAGTGAAAAAGAATCAGCACAAACTTAGAAATTGTAATACCAGTAGAAAATATTCATGTTCCCAATAAGTACCATGCAACATGCAAATGAACAGCTGCCTGTTTCTCATGCTAAATGTCATGTAAAGCATTGCTTTACTCACTAGATTGTCTAACAAGAACTTTTTTTAAATGACATATCTTGGAAAATAACAAATGGCAGAATTTCCACTTTCAGTTGTTTACTGCTATCTAGAATATACTGTAAAATGCCATGGCTGCTCTTTGGGGGTGAGATCTTTTTGTTTCCTATCTGTACAGCTGAAAATCATGTTCTGAATATCCTGGATGTTCATGGACAAGTATAGACTTAATTAATACAATGTAATTTTAATTTTCTGATGAAATTACAACACACAGCATACTTCTGTTACATTATAAATACTATTACACGTACATACCTGATATAAGGAGGGTACAAGTTAGTCTTCTGTCAGTGTGCTTGCATAGCTTTCATGAGTAGTAAGCTGCTTAACTGAGTGTTTAATACAAATAACAGACATAGAAAAAATACTATTGCACAAGGTTTGGAGATAATGACCTCTTATTTGGTTATTGAATTCTTAAAAAACCCAGTTACTCATGAATATTTCACACAATGTGGTTTAAGTTGTGAATTTATGCGCTGTCCTCATCCACATAGACTGTTCTCCCGCCTAGACAATTCTAGACTATTTTCACTAAAACATATGGAACATGTAGATGAAATCTGAGCTTAGACAAAAGGATGTATAGCATACTTTGGAAGGAAAAATGGCATGTAGATAGGATGAGAGCTGCAACCGAGAGACTGACAAGTCAGATCAGGTTATGTAGTATCCTTAGGATTAGAAGATGATTGACAATGGAGGGGACCTCAGGAGATCTACCTCCTGCCCAACGCAGGTGCAGCTGTGATATCAGATGAGTATTATCAGAGATTTTTTTCAGCCAGATCTTGAACTTGTGAGACTGGAAACTGCATCATCTTTTGGAAACCTTTTCTGTTCCTTGTACTCAGGAGACAGTTCTCTCCTTGTGTCCAGAATGAACCTGTCTTATTATTTGTTCCCCTCCTTCCCCACACACTTCTCTAAAGGATACATCTTGGTCTCCTTGACACCCTTCCTGCAGGCACTGAGACTGCTGCTGAACTCCCAAAGCCACCTCCTCCACAGATTGAACAAGTTCCAATCCTGCAGCCTCCCCTTGAAGGGCAGGGTCTCCAGTCTTGACCGTATTTTGGTTTATCCAGGTCTTCCCTGAGCTGGGGATCCCAAACAGGACACCTTACAGCAGCTTTCCCTCCGCAGAGCAGAACTTTGCATTTGTTCCTTTTTATGACTCCTGCTAGCCTATTTGCTCAGTCTGGCCTTTCTAAGTGGCAGTTCTGGTCAACCCAGTCTGGTGACACCTGCAGATTTGATGGCAGAGCACTCTGACTCCTTCTTCAGTCCATTAATAACATTTCTTCATCATTCAGATCTTTATTTTTTTATGGTGCACTGAACAGTTGAGACTTTCTCAGGAGATTTCATCTTCCACACCCTGGGGGATTTATTCTTAGAGGCAAATATCTATTTGTCCTCAGTTGGTCTCAACCAAGGAAATTAATTCCCTCCAAGGCTTCCTCTCTAAGAGAGGAAGATTCCCTCTGTGTTCACCCATTACGCATCATTCCTGTGCAGCATTTGTATCATCTGAGCATCTCTCCTTTTCCTTCTCCCTGAAACTTTCAAATTTCTTCCCCTTTCCACTTTTGCTGGCACCCTTCTTTCCTCTGTTTCATTGTTTTTGTCTCATATTTGCCTGCCTTTTTGTTTCTCCCCAGTTCTCTCCTATTTCTCATGGCTCCTATCTGTCATTCTAGTCCTTTTCCTCCTCATTAGCAACAGCTTTCCTGTGCTACTTCTCTGAACATGTAGTCTTAGAAGGTACTTTGATTATATCAAGTCACAGTATTCCCAAGTGTTACTACCTAGTGTTATCAGTGCAGCCATCAAATGGAGGCAAGCAGCCAAGACAAGATTGTATTTCATCAGAATACACACTCCCAAAGGCATTATCAAGGGAAGGTATTGCCTCAGATTGCGCATTTGTCTTCCTTATTTCAAAGCTCTTCAATTCCAAGTTCAAGACCTAGCAATAGGCAAGAATCTCTGAATTTTCTCTACGGGCTCTCTGAGTCTTTACTTCAGGACTACTTTCTCCTTCCAATAGGACTTGCTGTTCTGAATTATTCACCTGTTTCTGAAAGATATACTCTTGAATAAGCCACACCTTTCTATGAGAAAGAAAGAGAGACATACCTTCAAAAACTCACATATCTCCCAACTTTCGATCTTTTGATCACGATTCCGTGAAATTTAGTCCAAGTTATGCCTTACATGAATTTGTTAATTGCATTTATGAATATTTTCCATATCCATAATATGTGAAGCTTGAGAAAAATAAGTAAATATTTACAGTACATTTAGCCTAAAATAAAAGGAACAAAGTTATGAAAAATTTTCATAATGTAAGGCAGATGAAATAATAATTTAATCCAAATCCTGAAAAAAAAATGAAGTCATAATTATACAATTTATATTATAGATGAGTAACTTAGCTTAACAGAATGGAAGTGGCAAACTGGGGTTGTTCTTGTAAGAGCAGAACATTTAAAAGTGGCACTCCAAAGAGAACTATTTTTCAAAGGACAAGAACACACCAAACTTACTGAAGGTGGTCTCATACAATTGTCAAAAAATCCTGCTGGTAGAAGAAAAAATGAATTCATAAACTATAAAAGACAGAAACATTTATCACAGAATTGAAGGTGTTGGAAGTGACTTGTACAGATCAAGTCCAATCCACCTGCTAAAGCAGGTTCTTTTCATATGACATCAATGTGATGTTTATTTTCACATTAGAGTCATGATAGACGACAAATTTAAGTCTGTGAGGTTTAATAAGTACTTGAAATCTGAAAGTATCCAACCAATGCTTGGTTTATCTGAAAAAGAGAGAGAGAGAGGGAAAGAGAGAAAAAGAAAATAAATCCATAGACAAATCCAAGTAATAACATTATTTTTGTTTCCCTCCTCACCCTCCCCCTCCCTCTCTCCCCCCCTCCTTTTTAACATTAAAATGTATAGAAGTTATAGAATATATATCTTTCATGGCATTTTTCAATCACATTTGTGGTGGTGGTGGATTCAGTTGAGGTTTACACTTTTTCATGTTTGTAAGGGTATATATACTTTTACATACATGTGAACTCTTAAGTTTGCATTGTACGTGCTTCATACTCAGTACACTATATTCGTTTTGGCTCAAAATTTACTTCCAGGAGCAGATCCAAACAAGCTCAGCCTTTTTTGTTGTTTTGCTTTTTCTCTTCTGCAGAGCTCATTGCTAAATCTCACCATTTTTGTGGTTATTCTGAACTCTTCAACAGATTGCCTTCTGGTTTTGGCCTGAAGGAATATTTTCTGTCCTTTTAAAACAAAGATGTTTAGCCTCAGCATCACCAAAGGTTCCCTGAAGGTTCTCCTGGTGTGCTTACCAGCTTTTCTAAATCCACAGAGGATGTGATTTTTATGGTATTTCTTCCCCACAGCTTTTGTCTCACTCTTACTAAGAGATTCCAGGGGACTTGAGCAAGTCTGTGCCATAGGCACTGCAGCGTGTGTACCTTGGAGTCTCCCCAGCCCTGATAATTGCACCACAAGCTCCAACCAGCTGTAATGAATTCTTTCAAAATTCAAAATAGAATTTTAGCCTATTATAACTTAGATGTATTAAAATCTTTCTTTTGACAATCTTTTTGCTTTGGCAATGCAGAATATAAGAATCTCGTTTCCTAGTTGATTCTAGGTGTGAGTGTTGCAAGGCCCAAACTCAGTTTCTCACATTGCTCCTCTAGAGCAATATTTCAAAATGTCCTCAATGGCCTGAATAGACTTATTTTAACAGTATAAGTTATGTTCACTACATATATCTAAATTCTACACGCAGTGACATTCAGTACTGATTCAAAGTAATCTACATGAGAACGAGATATTCAACCAACACAAAAAATACATTTGTGCATTTTGAGGCATGTAGCAAATATGTAAAACTGGTAGATTTGCTATTTTATGGACAAAGCAGATTTATGAGTGATTATTGAAACATTCCCTTCTCTGTGGTAATCCTAGAGTAACTTTGGCTCAGATATGAGGCAAAGGAGCTCTATGGTTGCAGTCAGTTATGCCAAATGGAGAGGCACACTAAAAGTCCCTCCCCTGAACTCTTTGCAGAGGACTGCAAAGAGTGTGCAGCTTTGTTACCGAAGGATATAACAGAATAACAGATGAGCTTTTGGTCACCAAAGCCTGCTATCAGACTTGAAGAAGCTGTTTGGCAGTTTGTTCTGGGTGACAGGTCCATGACTAATTCCCAGCACTGTGCTGTACCACCAAATGGCAGAAATGGAGATGTACATCCAATATCTATTGTAACTGGAGCACACTAGTTATTCATTAGAAGTTATGCTGGATAAAAATTATGTGGTTTTTGTTATTATTTTTTTTAAATAATAAACTAATATCAATTCATTCAGTATGTTCTAATGATAGAGAAGTCCTTTTGCTGACAGAAAATAATAGACCATAGGTTCACCAATCTGAACACAATGTTTCAAAAGAGCAGTTTGGAATTTGGTGTTTATTGTGTTAATATCTTTTACTGTCCTGCCACTTCCTGGAAGCAGTTCTGCACCGTTTATGTTAACTGCAGGGGGAAAGTCAGAGTGACCCAACGAGCTGCAGTTTGCTGATCACCATTTAACTGACCAGCAGTAATTACTGAGAAAACATCCAACAAGAACACTATTCACAAACATGGGATTTGTTGAATGCACCTTGTGAAGTACGTGGTATAACTCTGTGTAATGGTAGATCCTGTTTGTGAGGAAACTGCTCTGCAGAACCAAGAGCATGAGGGTCAGTGCAACAGTGATAGAAGAGGGCATGAGCAGTGAGTCTAACAGGGACATAACCCCTTTCACAAATGGCAAACCTCTAGTGATGCTCAGCAATGAACAAACTCCAAAAGAGTTTTCAAAGCAATCACTGAAAATTTATCTTCGTCTTCCTCTTTCATAAGGAGCGTGGCAGAAAGGAGGCATGAATGGTGTGGATGCAACAACCCAAGAAAAGAACAGTGTCAACATATCCTTCAGTGAATGGGACCACTGCAAGAGGGGCACTGAGGGGACATCTGAGTGAGCGTCATGACTCATGCACCCTCAAGTTTACTTTGTCTTCTGTTCTCTGCTGATGGATCTTCTTGCTACAGCCTCATGTTGCATAAAGATCATATTATTTCTGCAAACTCAATGCCAGCTACTGAGGTACTGTGGCTCTTGCAAATATCTCAGAGGAGCTTGCAGACAACACAGCTTATAGCTCAACAAGGGTTTTGCACTTTCAGCCCATCCCGATACATTTATTAATGAAGAAAGGCAATGTTTTTTTTGCACTAGGGAGCAGAATAGTGTTTTCCCAAATGTCTTTTCCATCTATCCTTGACAATACTTGGGGATGAGGATTCAGATTTGTTGACAGAATCTTCCCTTGGCCCACAGGATCACCTTTCCATCACACTTTGATTTCTGCAGAGGGATCTCCAGGATCATGCTCTGTGCTAACTCATTCAACAGATCTTTTTGGACCAGGAAGTGCCAGATGGGATACCCACAGTGTTACAATTTATTTTTTTACTTTATTCAAGGAAGATCTTTGTGTCTCCTTTGTGTCAGAGGAACAATGTCCTTCATCACTGTTCCTTCAGGGAAAGCACCACTTATCATCAAGGGGATACTCTGCCCTTGTAATTACAGTCAGCTCTTGGAACAAATGCTTCCTTATCAAAGCAAAATGTTTCTTGAAGGGAGGCAGGAGTATGTAGATATTCCATCATTTCACCTCCAGGGCTGCTCTGTAGCTCTAAGAACAGCTTGCACATGAAGACATGAGGCTGCATAACTTCACTCCCCCTTGGAAGAGGATGCAATTAATTTAAAAGGTATGGATTTCATATGGAAAACTATACAATGATTATTTCTTATGAAACATTATGTGCAACTCTCAGTATTGCAGAAACATTCGCTGACTCAGATACCTTGCTGCTAGATTATAGTGCTGAGACGACATTAAAGCTGTAAACTAGAAAAATCTTCTTGGAAACCATTCATTACTTCATTAAGCCATTAATTAAAGGTTCTCTGATGATTATGTTTATAAACAGTGCAAAAGAATAAAGGCTGCTCCTAGAAAAGAAAATTTTCTCAGGAATCAGTGATTCAGAGAAGAGGTTAGGGAACACCACAAATAATTGCCTGAAGATGTGCTCCGAGAGTCAATTTATGGAAACTGAAGTAGTACGATCTTTGGATAACAAAAGGGTTGGAGAACAAACACAATAGTAATGCCACCTAGCTGCCACGAGGGGGTTTCACAAAAGGTTTCAAACCATGAAGGGAGTGAGAATTAGGATGAAGCAAATACTAAATATGTAATTTTTATTCTTTCTAAATCAAATGATGATAAATAAAGAAAAAAATGAATTCAGAATAAATTGCTAAAATGAAGGATGTAATTGAATTATTTTTTTATTTTATTTTAGGATCATTATGTTTATTTTATTTTGTAGTTGGATTTGAATGAAAATGCCATTTCCAAACTCTGAGTTTAATTTGGTAACTTTACGAGACAATTTCTAAAATTTTTACATTTTGCTCTTGAGTTTTTTTGAAAGTATTTTGGTCCTTTTCTCACTGAGCATCAGGTTGTATCACGTTGCTTTGCCTTGCTCCCACAGGCATATCTGCATTTCTTTTCCCAGTGCCCTCGGCAATTAGGAATTATTTTCTCTCTGTACAGCTTTATTGCTATTTTCCTTCTGCCTCTGGCAGCTGATAGAGTGGACAGTTGCTGGAAAAGGACAGAGCAGTGCAACCCATTCTTGAAAACAGAGCTGGATTAAGTGATGCTGGATTTGTGGACTAAAAGGAGTTTCTCTCTAAGTCCAAACACCAGGGACAAGTGAAAGCTTTTATATCCCTCTCCAATGTAAAGGCCAATCAATACATCAGTTCCCTCATTTGGAGCACATTTGGAATCCCAGTCGGCACTTACTCCCCACCCATGATGCACCGCAAGTTAGTACCTTGTTAGTAATCAGGTTGAAAATCTCCAGCCTAAATTAACAGATTAGTTAAGTTAATAAATTAAGAGATGCTGGATGAAATTTAAAACCTGTGAGGTCAGATGGCATGGTCTGATTTGCTGGTCCTTGCTGGTCTTGAGATCCCACTGCATAGCCAGGATTAACAGGAATATTCCCCACTTGTTAGCACATAAAGTACTGTCACATGATATCCGTGGTTTTCAACAGAATATATCTTCCTAATGACTGTAATTGGAAACAACAAGAATATGGACTTTCAGTATAAAGACTCTCATGTGCTAGTAATATATCTTAAAAAAGCCAAAACTGATTAGTTACTTGGTGGCCAGATCTTAGGACAGATCACAGCGCTCCAGGAACTGGCAAACTGCACAATGTACTCATGGCTGTTCAGCACTCACAATATGAAGAAAACCATCCATATGTGGCACTTATTTTAGATTTTTCAGAAAAACAAACAAACAAACAAATCAGATTATATGCCTGTACATCTCAAGTATAATTCTGGAGTTATGAGGAAATCTCTCAAGTTTAAGAGGTACCAAAGGTCAGGCATGACAACACCACAAAGAATACTTCCTATAACAATAGGAAGGAATTCCTACACTTTTAATCTGGAAAGAAACCATTTTGCACTAACAAGGAAAGAAATGGCACATATTTTTCTGTTGCCTGCATATATGCCAGTAATGCGGCGTACATAGTAGACATGTTACTGGTTTTGACTGTGATAAAGCATGTCTTGTCTCCTTGCGTATTTTGTAAGTTATGTTTCTACTGCATGCAAAAAAAAGTTCTCCTATTTTCTCCCAGTTTCTCATTTGCAAGACTAGAGTTTGTCCATCTTTGGCTCATTGTATTTCAATGAGTTAGACATCAGAAACAAAGGGTGTGATTTAGATCTGATTCACCAGTTCAACTCTATAATAAATTCCCTGGCATCTGTGGATCCAACAAAAAGAATAAGATGTGTTAATCAACAATTTGATAATTGACAAATGTTAATCAAATGTGTACAGATGTACACATTTCCAACCATTGTATGCAGTTGTATTTGAAAGAGAAGAGAAGGGAAAAGGAGTGGAGGGGAATGGAGGGAATGAGAGAGGAGAGGAGAGGAGAGGAGAGGAGAGGAGAGGAGAGGAGAGGAGAGGAGAGGAGAGGAGAGGAGAGGAGAGGAGAGGAGAGGAGAGGAGAGGAGAGGAGAGGAGAGGAGAGGAGAGGAGAGGAGAGGAGAGGAGAGGAGAGGAGAGGAGAGGAGAGGAGAGGAGAGGAGAGGAGAGGAGAGGAGAGGAGAGGAGAGGAGAGGAGAGGAGAGGAGAGAAAAACGCATCTCTGACTTCACTTTTTTCAGTCAAAAATACTGCAATGTGCACCTTCCTCTCTGCTTGTGATTTTCATTTTATAGACTGGTTGATTGCATGGTTGGCTTGAAATTTTGACAAATATGGAATGTATGAAGATTAATAAGTTCTGTGGTGCAATAAGTTCACAGTGTGGAGCTACGAAAATAATGCTCACATCTGAGTAACTCTTGTATTATAGGAATCCAAGGAAATTACCTGCTCACTATGCAAATTTTTCATCTGGAGCACCTACACTCACCAAGGAGCTAAGGTTAGGATTGGAGTACAGTGAGCACTATAAACCAAGGCTGCTCCAAACCTAATGAAATCTAGGATTTCTAAATTGTGACTTCACTAGAATTTTAATTAGGGAGTTAATTATTTCAGAAAGCTTATACAGTTTAATGTTACAAATTATTGCATTCATACTCTCATGATATTATCAATATATATTATTATGTAATACAAGTTAACCACTCTAAGCAATTTATAAATCTGCTAATTTATGAGTGATTAAATAAATATATGTATAGTGCAAAAATAAAATGATTATTAGTGTTTCAGGGAAAACATTCTTCGGAACCTTGCCTTGCACAGTATTTCATCTGTGGTCTGTCTTTCAGTGTAGGACATAGAATGACAGAGCACGATTGCTGCACAGAATGATGGACCTGTCATATTGAGAGGCTTTCTTCTAAAAGCCAAGAAATCACTTGTCAGTGTCAAGTCACCCATCCCAATGTGACATTCACATTGTGATTTGAAGCAAAGCTTGGGGCACGACAAAGCGGTATTGCACACTTGGATCCCGTAACTGAATGTGAACAAATGTAACACTCTTTTGAAAGGTATACTCTTATGAAAGGTATAGCTTTCATGATGAAATAAAAGATACCTCACCCATGAAAGGGGATTATTATCTCTGGTATAGAAGCAAGACCACATTAAAATATCCATGGTCAAGTCCATATCTTCCAATGAGAGCTTCTTTTTACTCTGGAGTATTGTTTTAGTCCTCAAAGCCCACATTTTAGTTTGAATCAGACTGTGGGAATTAGAAGTGAATCTGGTCAAATTCTCAGGGAACTTTCACTAATCTTTTTTTTTTCCTTTTTTTTTTTCCTCTAATGAAACACTTGTAACATTATTTTGTAAAAGTTAATATTTCTTGGTTTGTTTTTTTTTTTTTAAATTAGTGAAATAAATCAAGTTTTTACTACACTGTGAATGTGTTTTTTCATATCTAAAGGAGACATATTCCTAAACAGTTCAAAATATGGCATTTAAAAAAAGAAAAAAAAAAAAAAAAAAAAAAAAAAAGGCCAAGTTTTCTTGTCTTATTATTTTATCAAAATTCAAAAGAGTGAGGAAATATTTTGATTTAAAATTATAAATATTTTATCATTGAATCATTATCAATTAAGATTTTTTCAGACCTTGTGAGCCCTGATTCTTCTCATTTATATTTACGTTTGACTTCTGCAGTGAAAACATGCGCAGTATTGCAATTATTCCCTATTTACTGTTATGTGCTTACTGATGATACTACTCAGTACTGTGCAGATTTCAGTTAAAGAATGGTGGCCTACTTCCTACAGACCATCCTGCTGAAATTTAACTCATACAGTTTCTGTCCTATTTTAAGCAGCTTTAAGGGCCAGGGAGCAATCAGTACATTGCTTATACTTAGCAGTCAGCTAGCTCCAGTAAAAAAAGGAGGTGCAATTGAAAGGCACAGGTGACTGATTATTAAAAGAAGCATCTGCTTTTTAACTATAGAAATCCAAGGAGATGACAGGAGGCACATGAGAGAAGTTTGGGATGGATTTAACCCCTGTATTTGCTTTGCAAACAAGCAGAAGCTCTATTTCCATGGGTAAACACCCATCAGATGTTTCCAAGAGTGGGAAAGAATGCAAAGGCAGAACATAGTTCAAGATGTTAAGATGTCTAGAGGAGCAAATAAAAGATGCATGCCTTGGTGTTCCTGGGCAGGATGCCAATGCAGGAGGTGGTGCTGGGTTAGCTTAGGTGCTCCTAAAGGAAATGGACTATCGCTAATGACATTTCTGCAATCTAACAATTACCTTCCACTCACCAAAGAAGCAGTATAAATGATAATATCTAAAAATTTTACAAGCTCTTCAATTTTCTTCAGTTAAATATATTACCTGGTACTTTGCCACAAATCTTCCAAGACAGGTACTCTTCCACATGATGAAGAAATTTACACTGATGACTGTGTTCAGTTTGTAGATGCCTGTGTTCAGTAGGTAGATGCTTTATGTATGTGTGAATAAATTATAATCCCTTTAAAAGTCACACAGTAACAAAAAAAAAAACATGTTTCTTGCAACAATCCACAAAGAACCCTTTGGCAAAAGAACACATTAGTTCAACAGCCTCCAAGGTATTATTTGTAAAATACATCATTTCCCATATTGGGTATCACCCCCAGTTAGCTTCCCCTTGGCCAGTAATGTAACAACACTTCACATATCTCCATTTGTAATTTTCTTTTGTATACATTCTTACTCCACTTTAGCTGAGGGGAATTTAACATTTGTATTCCAAGTTCTTCCATGAAGACTTACCCTTTGATTCATATACGTTCTGACAACATACATCAAGTGCTTTATTTTAATAAGGACTGTTTTCATTACACTGTTTGGGATTTGGTGGAAGAAACACACTTGGAGAGTTGTCTACCTCTTAAAATGTAGCCAAAGGCCTTTAAGGTCCTGTTTCTTGGACCATAAAACTTGTCTGTGATGATTGAAATGAGAATTCTATTTGACCTTCTGTGACTTAATTTCACGCTTGATTTCCATTGCTGCCACTACTTTACCTCAAAGGCTGGGCTGTGTCCTTTGGACAGTGGGGGTCTGCTCAGCAGAGCTAGATGCATAGACAAGTGTCTGTTTTGCATTCAACCCCAACTTCTGCCTAAACCAATTACACAATTTTGACACAGAAGCGACCTTTGAATCTCAAAATAAAATCCATATTAGATTTCAACCTTTCTCTTGGAATCTGTGTCCAATGTGGCCATATACGGTACAACTACTATGTGCTCTTCATTCGTTCTTAAAATATCTTACCCTTCAATTTTTAGAGATGGAAAAGTTGGATAGCTTATAAAAAATATATTTAGTATCATCTAATTTTACTTATTCTTCTAATGGATATTTCTGGAAGTGTTGCTCTCAATACTGCAGTTTTACTCATGTAAACACTGATGACTCGTGTCTTGTTTTACCCATTATGTACCTGTAATCAGCACCATCTGCCATTCCACACTCTATTAAACAAATGCTTCTTGTCCTTTTTCTGAGATGGTCATAGCTGAAACAGCAACATAGAGTTAAAACACAGGAACACTATGTGCTTGCAAGTTATTAGTGCAATACCAATGTCTTCTCTTAAATCCAGGGGAAGGAATTTTGTTCCACCTGAGCTGCAGAAGGAGGAAGTTTTCTAATTTGTATCTGAAAACACTGGTGCAGAAGGCAGTGCTAAGGCTTTACTGTCAGCACTGTGAAAATCATTAGCAAGGGTCACTCTGGGTCTGACAGCATTTCAGCCCCCCGGACCTTCAGGTTTTGACACTTATGCAGCAGGGAAATGGCCAGGAATGATTCTTCATGATGGAGTATGCCATGCACTTCATCACACAAGTTATCAAGGAGACTTCCACAGACTGCAAGTCTGGGGGTTGCTACTTAGGTGTCAACTACAATTGTTATTCAAGTAGTCTGAAGAGGGAAATGGGCTTTTCCTGTTTATTTTCATGCCTTAATTTTTGGATTAATCGTGCCAGATGAGATTCACAATATTTTATCAATTAAAAAAAAAAAAAAAGATAAAAATACGATAAAATAAGATTAAAAAAAATAGATAAATATGTGAATATTTTCCTACCATGGAGTAGCACAAACAAAAGTACAGACAAAGCAGAATGAAAGATATTAAAAAAAAGATAAAAAAATGAGAAGAAAATGAAACATTGCCTACATGTTTCAAAAGACATTATTGCTTGACAATAAACACAGAGTGTAGAGCTGCCCAGAGAAGCTGGGTGCCTCATCACTGGAGGAACTAAAGGCCAGGCTGGACGGGGCCCTTGGCAGACTGAGCAGATGGGGGCAACCTGCTCATGGCAGAAGGTTGGAGCTGGGTGGGCTTTAAGGTCTCTTCCAACCCCAGTCATTCTACGATTCTGTGAATCAATGAGTCTATGATTTCTCTTCCTACAGGTTCTGGACATAAAGAGCTTCACGTTCTCCACCAATGTCTTACAACAATGCTGTGCCAGCATACAGTAGCAGGAGGTCTAATCTGAGTAACACAGCCACCTTATCACAACTGTCTTCCTTGTAGGAAGCTCTGAAGTAGGGAAGGAGTCCATGGTTATTAATGTGCCTCTGGTCCTTTGCAAACTGGAAAAAGGTAGAAGTGTTTCTACAGCTCAATAGTTTCCTGTTAGCTCAGCTGGTGAGAGCAAGCAAACCTACAACCTTATGTGGGCTCCACACTGTGGAAACCCTTCTGACTTCTGCGTAGTCAAAATCCCTTAGATCAGCTAAGCTGAAGTAAGATGATTGAAGTAAGATGATTACTTAAGTCAGCGGGACAATTCCTGTTGAGTTATGATTTCTAAAATGTGGGAAAAGGTCCATTGCTGTGGTGAACCATACTCAGCTATAGAAACAAAAATTGCTGGCATGAAAAACCATGCTTTATCTCATACATTATGATTACTTCTGTTTTCTCATCTCACATGGAACCTAATTGAAATATAAGTTCTTTCTGGGGCCTGTCTCTAATGAGGAAACACTGGCGTGAAATTTTGTTGGTATAAAATATAAATAAAATGATTATTAATTATCACAGAATTGCAGAGTCATCACAGTTGGAAAAAAACAACTAAGATCATCTAATCCTGCCATCAGTTAGATCACTATTGTATTTCACCATTATGATGAATTATATTAGAGATCAGATATTAGATGTTTAAAAATGCTACCTACATCTTCCTTTAAATTTCAGTATTGTAACTGAGGAAAAGTGATGAGCAAAAATACATTTCATTTGCCCATCAAGAAATCTTAACAATTGCATTTTACAAGTCTAATAATGCTGAATAGATCTTCTCTGACCATCACTTCAATTGTATATTGATGCCATGTGTAGAATTATAGGATCATAGCATTACCAAGTTGAAAAAGACCACCTAAATAATTTAGTCCAACTGTCCACCTACTGCCAATATTTTTCTACCAAACCATGTCCCTTAGTGCCACATCTAAACATTTCTTGAACAATTCCAGAGGTGGTGACTCAACCATTCCCTGGACAGCCTGTTTCTGTGCTTCACCACTCTTTCAGAGAAGCGGTCCAACTGCAACCTCCCCAGGCACAACTGGAGGCCATTCTCTCTTGTCCTAGCACTGCTTAAACAGGAGAAGAGGCCAGCCTCCACCTCTCCGCAACCTTCCTTCAGGTCGCTGTAGAGAGTCTATCCTGAACCTCCTCTTCTCCAGACTAAACAGTCCTAGTTTCTTCAATCATTACTCCAGACCCTTCACAGCTTTGTTACCCTTCACTGGACACACTCCAGGGCCTTGATGTCTTTCTTGTAGTGAGGGGCCCAACGTGAACACAGTACTTGAGGTGCAGCCTCACCAGAGCAGAGTACAAGGGGAAGACCGCCTCCCTGTTCCTGCTGGCCACACTATCTCTGATACAAGCCAAGATCCAGTGGATCCTTGGCCAGTTGGACACACTGCTTGCTCATGTTTAAAGAAGCACTGACCAGCACCCCCAGGTCCATTTCTTCCACACATTCCTTCAGCCACTCTGCCACAAGCCTGTAGCATTGCATGGGATTGTTGTGGCCAAACTGCAGAACCCAGTGTCTGGTTTTATTGAACTTCATCCCACTAGCCTCAGCCCAGTGATCCTGCCTGTCTAGATCCCTTTGAAAGGCCTTCCTATACTCAGGCAGATTGACACTTCCTCCTACCTTGGGGTCATCTGTAAGCTTACTGAGGATGCACTCAATACCCTTGTCCAGGTCATCAATAGAGATATTAAGTGAATAGGCCTTAGTACTAACCCCTTGGGAATACCACTCCTGTCCAGTTGCCAGCCAGATTGAACTCCATTCATAAGATTACTATATTATTACTAAAAAAAATAAAATAGTGATGGGATAATTTAACATGCATCATATTCTTTCTCCACGTTTCTCTCTCTGACATCGTGCATTTATGAAGCTTTTCTAAGCTTTTTTCTCGTTTTATAAACAGGCAGAAAATTTCATTGGATTTGGTTTGAAAATGAGCAAAAATTTATGCAGCTTAAACCAAAAAATATTTTCTTTCTGTCTCTTGGGATTCAAATTTGCAAATAAGAATGCATATCACTTAGCAAATTGTATCTTGTTATCAAATGAAGGAAGAAAGGGATTTTAGAGATCAAAGGCTGTATTTTCAAACTGCTGCCTCTTCCTCTCATACAGCTTTGGTGTTCAGACTTATGACTTCAAGACTTTGAATGAGATCCAGATATATTAAAAAATAAGGAATGGGCTGACGATGTTTGGAGGTAGCACTGAAGACATACAAAAAAAAAAAAAGATGTTACTTTTATTATTTCCACAGTGCCAGGAGCTGGCTTTTCACAGCATTTCGGATATGAAAAGTGAATAGATCCTCAATGTCTTCATTAAAGTTGACTATTTAACATGCTTGAGCCTAAGAGCCAAAATGATCCTTATCCCATATCAAAGTTAGAAGTTTCTAACTTTGATATGGGATAAGGATCATTTTGGCTCTTAGGCTCAAGCTCATTGTTTCTCACTCCTCCTCACTGGATGAAGGAAAGTGTATTACTCCCACAGATGCTGAACTCATCAGATGTTAGCACAACAGAGCTGAACACCAATTAAAACCTTTTGTACTAGTCAATATTTTTTTCCCTGATGTGACAGTCCTCTTGACTTTCCCAGCGCTCAGGTGCACAGCAAGCACTTTTCCTATGAAAGAGATCCTTTTTCTTTTTCTTTTTTTTTTTTTTTTGTTTTTGTTTTTGTTTTTTGGTTTTTTTTTCCCCTGATCTCAGCAAGGCATAGTCTACCGTTACTTGGATACTTTGGAGAACATGTTGAGTTCCCTGGGTAATCATTAAGGTATCCCAATATTCTCACTGAATAATTTACTCCCTCTTTGGATGACCTTGTTGCTTACCAGTTGTCTTGAATTATTAACTTAAGACACACAAATACAAAAGCCCTAGTATACCAGATCTTACTTCCAGTCACAATTAGATGTCAAGGCAGAGCTGGACCGTAATGCATTCTAACACTTTCAAATAAAGAAAAGACCACAGAAACCACAAGTGCTACAGAAAATAAAAGAGCCTATTTACAAGGTCAAGGCAAAGTGAATGGAATGGCCTCTCAACTTGGACTGAGAGCCCTGCTGCGAGCATTCAGGATGGATATCTGGTGTCTTTCCAGACCTCCATCTTAAGGTTACCTGACTGGTCCTATTTGCTGGAGTTTTCATTAAATTAGTCACAGAGAACAGCTATTGAAGAACTACATGGGGGTACTTCCACCCTGAGCATCCTGTGGTTCTGCAACAGTCCCTGTAAAAATCTGAACTGCCAATCCACAAAGATCAGAAAGAATTCTGCTGACAAAACAATGTTGTACAAGCACTGCTCTGAAAGAAATGCCTCCTGTTTTTTTCATGTCGGCCTAGGATGTCAGAGGTGGATATTGGTGGTCTCTACTGCAGTAGAGACTGAAATTTCCCACTAATATTTCATGATATTTCCCACAGTATTTCATTTTGTTGCCATGTGACAGATGTCAGAAGAGGAGCAGTCTACTAGAGTGGCATCTGACATGGAAGTGAGTATGAAACAAACGTGTGTCTTCAAATTCCTCCATGTGGAAAAAATGGCACCCATTGTCATTCATCGACTCTGGTTGAATTTTTATGGAAACAAAAGAGTGAGCAAGAGCACAGGGAGGCAGTGGGTGGTGCGTTTCAGGAGTGATGACAGCAACACTGGGTCACCTGCGCTGGTGAAGATGAGGGGGCATTACTTTCAAAGCAGATACTGTAGTTTATTCTTGACTCAGATAAAAGAAAAAAAGAAGTATTTGCATTAATATTTCTGAAATGCTACTTCTTTGTTCTTATACTGTCAGATGGCATTGAGCCAAACCGTTTCCTAACACAGGTTGGCATACAGTGATCATCTTGAGCATCATTGACATGTTAGCAAGTTTTAAGAATGATTTGTTAATGTAATTCCTATTTTGGAAAGAATCGGAAGGTCCTTAGGTCAGAACCTTTGAGCTGAAAGGAACCAAATTAAGGCCAAACAGCCAAACTAATGAAGACATTGTGAGCAAACCTACAAGAAGGTTTTCACTGCTTAGATCACTTAGACTTGATTCCACAGTTAAGAAAGTACTGGAAGATCTTCCTCTAACTTAAATAACCTAATATTGACAACCTACTGTTGTCTCCACAAGCTACTGATTCTGACAGTGCTAAAACTTGGTGTCAGGCTGCTTGTGCCCCTCAAATGCCTGCTGTTTGTGCAAGACACAGATGTTTACCGCTTCAGTACAGTGACACAATCAGTGACAAAATGAGTAGTCCAGATAATAGCTATTAGCAACACGGGGCTTGAATGTGTAGCTGAAACCCCCCAGAACACAAGATTTATGTATATCTTCTACTTAGCTCTACCACAGGCAGAGGTGCATGCTGAATGATTTGTCTATGTTTTCAAGGTCACACTGCTATCTTATGCATTTTAAGGTTTTAATTGAAAATCCATTCAGCAGGAGGTACTTCACTAGCATTCTTCTTCTCTCATGCATCCAACAAAGCACACAGATACATACATAAAGCCTTAGCGACTGAACACTAACCCCGGCTATTTAGACACAGAGTGCATGACATGTGGTTAGACTAAACAAACATCTTTTGGAAAACATCCACTATAAGCTTAACATCCCAAATGGCAGAGGATGTTCCAAAAACTGTGACAAAATATATCACTACTGAAAATCAGTTATCACGAAAAAAAACCTCTCCCTTGCAAAAACTCCAGATAAGTGTCCCTTTCATTTGTATTTTTTCGATTTTCCTCTTTTAACTATGGAATATTGTTACACAGTCAAATGCTTAGAAAAGGCCTTAAAGATCCTAATTGCAGGCCATAAGCAAGTTGTCTTTTAAATTTTTTCTTTGATGAGATAAATGGGTGAATTCCTTGAATTTCTCAGTATGAGATTGGTTTTATGAGCCTTGACTCATTCTCATGACTATTCTCTTCTCTTATCACTCCCTTTTTAATAATCATTCCTTAAAAAAAAAATAATCCTGTTTATTATTTGTATTCCAAAATTTGTACATTCCATCTATCTTAGTGACCTTTGTTTCTAAACTTTATTGTGACATTGGCAATAGTTTCACAAATAAATCTGGATCAAAAATATCAATTATCTACTCAGATTCAACTGAACAGAGAAAGTTCATACTACTTTCTTTCTAGCTTGATAACAGATAACATCATAGCTATGCAGCCTCCATTTTAAACCTATTACTGAAGTCTTTAGTCACCACAAATTAGAAAATATATCTGTACATGTCTGTATTTCAGTGCAGTTATTGTTGCCATAATCTTTGTTTATGACCTAGTAGATTCAAAAAGCTTCTTCAAAAAAGTTTTAATGTATGGACAAGGTAAACTCTAGAAAGATGCATGAATATGGAGTTGCCAGGAAAGGGCCTTGGTACTGAAAAATCGTGGTCTACTGAAGAGTGAAAAAAACAACTTTCTGTAGCATCTCTGGGAGCAATGGCTGGGTTTGTTGCTGTTAGCTTCTTCAGCTAAGAATACATTCACTTGGATGAAAAAATATGACAAAAACTAAAAGATGGCTGTGTTTAAAAAGCATTCATATGTACGCAGCTCTGAAAGCAATACTTCCCATTTATTTCCAAGGAAACTACAGCAGATACAAAGAGCAAAATAAAACTGATTGAGCATATTCTCAGCCACAAAATACTCTTTTTAAGTATATTCCATGAACCATGAACTATACATTTTTCCCAGTAATGAACAAGATTCTGCATGACACGTTCATAGCAATCTGCACCAGTGGAAGTGATCTGCTGTTTCACAACTACTACAGTGGCATAATTGGTAGGAAAATGTTGCCCACATGGTCTATCTTTCATCAGCCTGAACTGACAGAAGTCAGAAGGCACTGAATTTGGATTGTTTACAAAGAGCGTGGTAGGACTTTCCTGCTGAGACTGGCAATGTGTTCCATGGTCCTCAAGTTGTTATGGGACCTGGCGTTATCATATTGCAAGAGAAATTTTGTCTTCTTTTCTGGCCTGACTCTGCAAGTTCAAGCCTTCAATTCAGCCAGTGTCAGAAAGTAATGGTCAGCATTAATGGCTAGTCCCATTTCCAGGAAACCCAGAAAGGTCACACATCTTCAAATTAGTCTTTTCCTATCATAAAAGACAATGCACAACATTTTACCCAGTGGGAGATGTATCTTCAACTTTTCCTTCAATGAGGAATTCCCTAACCCTAACCCTAACCATACCGTTTTGTCAGACTGTCCCTCTGTCACAAGACAACAACATGTAACACAATACTGGTGGGAAGGGACTCTACTGTCATACCACCACCATCTGCCTCTGATATCAAGGGACAACATCATAAAATAGGAGTCATTACTTTCAGAGCAGCCCTCATATTTCTGAGGGAAATAAGGGTAATAATGAAGTCAAGCATGGTACTGTGGATTATGTCATGTTCTTTAATGTTTTCATTGCTGCTGACAATACAGAAGGTGTTCTTAAAAAAAAAAAAAAAAAAAAGACGCCAAAAAATTTGGAAGTGCATCTTGAATTTCTGTGGCAGAATATACTACAGAGCCTTTCATACCGCCTCAGACTGCTGAAATATTTGGCAGAGAAAGCAGAAGCTCACTGCAGCTGGTGATATCCTTTGATGAGATCAAGCTTCAGAAATACAGTGCTACCATTCAGTGTAGGAATTATCTCATTCATAGTTGGTGAGATATGGTATTTTCCTTGCTCTTTCTTTATTCCCTTCTCTGGAATTTTCAGAATCGCACAAATGTATCCCCTCCTACAATGCAGTGTCTCTGTTTCCTCAGACCTACACAAAAAAAAGATTTCAGCAAGGATTTGTTCCACACCTTCATTTTGTATTATCCCATCATGTTGCCAAAATTGGCAAGGGGTCTGACAATTATTTCTCTCCAGGCAAAAACTTCTTATCGCTGAAAATGAGATCCTGTGTTCTTTGGTCTATCTTCCTGTCAAAGTTGCCAAAGGCAAATATGGCACATGTGAATTTAAGCAGTTGGCTCAAACTTTCCTGTTTTGAGTTTCCTCTTTAGTCTGCACCGTGCTGGTCTCAATTATGCTAAATCTTTATATAAAGTATGACACCTTTTGATTTTCTTCTACAACCTTCTTTAAGGAAAGAAGCTGTAATAAGGGACTCTGTTTTTTTCAGTTATTTGTGCTACAGTGTTTGTACTCCACTATATGGCAAATTCATTGCAAACATTAAGCTGCTTTCATTTGAATGCAGTTTAAATAGCTAAATAGGGACCAAGCAACATCATGACAGATGGAAAGAATGATAAAATTCCTCCAAGTTTAATCAGGAGTATCTATAAAGATTTTTTTTTTTTTTTAAGGAGATTGTTCCCATAGGTAGTTTTTGAGAGAAGGTTCCTTCCTAATGAGTTCAGGCACTGCATGTGGTACTTTCTTTCTCACTTTTCAGATATTGAGATAGGTTCACTGTATGTGTGCCTAAAACAGTGTTAATTTAATGGGGTTTTTTTGTTTGTTTTATTTTCGTTGGTTTTTTGTTTTTCCTCTATTTAAAAATGAACTGTGATCGACTATCATAATCAGCATCGGTAGGATAGGTTTAATGACCTTTTTCTAGGAGGCTAAGGGAATTGACTTAGAAACTTTCAGAATCCTTAGATCTCAGAAAACTCAGTCTGTGGGTGAAACACCAGAAGAGGTGAAAAAAAAGGAAACATAAGAAGATAGGAAGAAAAGAGAGAGTTGACTGTAGGTCCTATAAACACATCAGATGAAATAGTCATACTACTTGTATCAGCTGGATGGTAGAAGAAAAACATAATCAGGCAACACAATGGTGCAGAGCAGAAACATAGATAAAAAAAAAAACAACAGCTTTTGTTGTGATTCTGTAAAGTGTGTTACTTCTATGGGAAGCCTGACTTTATAATGGCTTTATTTTGGCCACTATTAAAAAAAAAAAAAAAAAGCATTATTAAAAAAAAAAGCATTTAATACAACATTATTACAATCAAACTCCGGAAGAAAACGTTGTGGCTTCTTGAAAACTTTGTGAGACGTTGATTGTGAAGGGTATTCATCCATTCCTTGTTTAACTGAAACCATGTGGCAGACATGATTTTAATGTTTTTGACACTTAATAAGTAGATTGCAAGTATTTTCATTTGTTTGTAAATGTTCTCCGTAATGAACTAGGTGAAGGAATAAGGTACACATGCTAAATAGCCTACAAATATTTGTTGTTGAAAAGAGGTAGTTTCAAAATGATCTTGCCAGATTGGAAGGAGAAAATAAGGCCAGGAGCCACACTTTCTTTTGGCATGAATGATTACCCGAACCAATAGAAATAGAGAGCAATTGGCTGGAGAGAAAAGAGCTTCAGAATAAACTGTGGTGGCTCACAAGTCTACCATGCTTTTACAAGAAAGGACTAAAGCAGTCTAAGACATCTAATAGATATTCAACTAGAAAAACAGGTTAAATAATCTTTATAATCTACTGCCCCATGTGGAAATCTGCACCCACTTTTTTTTGCATGAAACTTCAAGAAGTGATTTAGCTGAAGTGAAATGAGGACATAGGAAAAAAGAACAATCAAAATTTTGAAAGAGAAATGACTTACAATAAATGTCTAAAATTCTGCAGAACTTTTTTTCAAGGAATGTTTGGATTTTGTGTTGAGGGATATGGTTTGGTGAGAACTATTGGCGACGAGTGGATGGTTGGACTGGATGATCTTTTAGGTCTTTTTCAACCTTGGTGTTTCTGTGATTCTGAAATTCTGTGATTCTGTGAAATATCTCTTTCTCATAATTTCCCAATAAAGACGAAGACAGAGGAAGGCCTGGAGTTGAAACAACACAAACTTGAATTTGAGATTTTCACTGAAGCAGTGAGTGATCATGATGACATTCTTCAGCAGTCCTGCATCCAATATAACCTATGTAACTGTTAAGTTTTCAAATTGTTACCCTTTACCATGTGCCTATTGTGTTGACCTCTGAGCAAGGCAAAATCTTTTACAAATAACTCTTACATATAGATAGATTGTTAACAAGTCTCCCACCTTTCTTCTTCCTACCATTCAATCCTTGGTCTTATTCTGCAGAATATTTTATATTTCTACAAGTATTTATGTGTTTGTTATAGTCAAGCGCAGCTCAAGAAATAAGCACAAGTATTCACATATATGAAATATGTTTGATGCAATGTACTCATAATTATTATTATATTTCAACGTATAATCTACAAAATATGTAAAAAATATAGCCTTGTAATTATTGCATGAAACCTCCTTTCACATTACTAAATTTCTGAATAATAGGAGCATTGATATTCATTAGTCATTGAACACATGTGCTCACAAATCCATATCATTAAAGTAACTGGAAAACTTAATATTTATATATCTATATAAATATAAATACATGCATACATATATATCCATAATTTGTTCATGTTTTGTTGTCATTTATGTTGTTTTTGTCATTCATTTATTTCTTGCATGGGTTTTTTTCCTCAGCTCCTCTTAGTGTCCTGCTGTAGAACTTGTGCTCTTTCTTCCTTGGCATATCCCCTCCTTCATTACATCACACTCAAAGAAGCTTTTAGTCTTGATCCAAGCAGACAGCCAGGCTGCAGACTTTCAGAAAAGTAACCAGCTAGAAGACCTGTCCAGAGGCTAAAGGTTTTAGACCCTAATCCTCACAAGCTTCTCCAATCTCTCATTTTGTGGGGCAGCACTTTAGTTTCACTTTTATGTTTTCAGGCTTTATTTTTCTGTGATTTGGCTAACAGATTCAGGTGCCTACTGTAGGCATCTAGCATCATCTTAGAAGTGTTCTACAGTATTCATACATCCACAAATATCCCACATGGCTTCCATCTGCCTTCCAAATAATGTAGGTCTCCCATAGGTCTTGCTTAGCGCTTGACAGCCTCAAACACGTCTCACTCAGATGTGCCTATAATAGTGTTGGAGAGAGAGCCTCAGTCATCTTAATCATTCCCAATGTCTCATATTCCTTTTAGCATACTATTAGTAGAAGAATGGATTTATTCAAACCTTATGATTTTTATTTATGTCTCATAATAAATGCAAATTCATGGTAATTTCATGAAGACTCAGTAATAAATTTCAAGAAGACTCATTAGGTACAACTAAGGTGCCATAACAGCACACAGCAGAACCACACTTATCGTCCCTCATGAAAGCCACTGTCACTAAAGAGAGGTATTTCAGCAGCTGCTCCTATCCTTCCAGACTGTCACATCTGGATGGCACAAGATGAGGCAGTGTAGATACATGAGCTGGCTCTGGAGAATTAACACAGATGCAAAAAGCTGTATGGCTGTATTATATACTGCATTATCTATGGCTGCTCTACCCTAGCTCATGTCCTGTTTCTCTTCTGCTGTAATATTTGTTGCTTCTAATCTTGAGACAGGATACTCACAGCTGGTGCAAACACTTCTAGAGCACAGACCATCAAGTCGCGTAAACATACAGAAAGTGTCTGAACTATAGGCTCTCACTGTTGGCAAGGCTTTTTCTCTTGTTCCCACGCACACTGTGAAACTATCAACAAACCATTTTAATTTGAAGCAAGTATGGCTCAACAGACTGCAGACTTCTCCTCTCTTAATATTAGATGCATTTAGTACATGCAGTGGATTAAATTACATTCCCATTGGCGCTCTCATCTGCTGAGGCTTCAACAAAGCTTTTCGCATTCCTACTAGTCAGGGAGTTACATCCTCTGACATAAAAAAATAAATAAATTGCAGAGGGCACCCTGAGGAGGACAAGTCATCACACTGTAACCTTTCCCTGACATGAGCAGTTCTGAGAAGAAATTCATCATAGCTGAGCACTTTGTAAGGGCAGGTAGAAAAAGGACAATGAGAATGGTTTTGAACTGGAAGAAGGTAGATTTAGGCTAGATATTAGGGGAAGAAATGCTTTACTGTGAATCTATTGAGACACTGGAACAAGCTGCCCAGAGAGACTGGGAATGCCCCATCCTGGAAGCATTCAAGGCTACACTCACTGGGACTTAGAGCAACTTGGTCTAGAAAGAAGTGTCCCTGCCTACAGGAGGGGGGTTGGAACTAGATGATCTTAAAGGTACCTTCTAAATCAAACCATTCAATGATTCTATGGTTCAATTCCTTGTTGCCCTCTGGCGTCAGTGCAATAGTGTCTGAAAAATGAAAATAATATGACAGGCTACACTCCTCACGGGACTTACTCCAATCAGAACAGCAGTAAATGCAAAGATTCCTCAGACATTTTAGTGGCAATGGTGAAGACATATCCTGTCTTTTGGACTCCATGGAAAAAAAATGAAATGCTGTCAGTTATTATGTAAAAAGAACTATTCTAGGTTATATCCTCCTAGATTTGATTAAAGGCAAAGACAACGCTCCATAGCAGACAGGGCAGTATAATAAATAGCTTTTTGGCTTACATCAATATTTATCATTTGAGGATTACAAGAAGTATATGCACATACTTAAGTTGTGTCTAGGTAATGACACTCAAGGAAGTCAAGGTGATTTTATTCAAAAGTAGGATGCCTATGAAGAGATACACATTTTCCTCCTACAATAAGTAAGTGCTCTCCCTACTCTGCTCCTTGTGGTGCTGTGATTCTGGAGTAAAAGTGCCTTAATTCACTGATCTTTCTCTTGTAGATTTTAGAAGTCTAAGCACTCATTTAAAATCCGAATTCATCTTAGATCTTCTAAGGTAGATAAACCCTCAGGAGCTTACACACAAAGCTAGGATTCTGAGGCTCAATGTCATACTCTCAAGAACTTACGATAATTATCTAATTCCTTCTAGGAAGAATTGTAAATATCTGCTGCACTTTTCAGTTGACAAGCACTAAATTAATTCCTATGGTTCATTATCTTGACTGAATAATAGCTGTTGATTTTAAGAATGCAGTCCTTCCACAATAGCCTCTAAAATCACAGGTCGGGTTATTCTGCTATTCAAGACCTTCACATCTGATCCCCACAAGAGATCAGCAAATAAACCTTTCACCCTCATAACACAAATCATTCTTCCAGGTCCTTCAGCAAATAGCATGATTTGATTTATAGCAGTGAAGAATATCAGGAGGGGAATCAGATGTAAAAATTGTCAACAGTAGATATTGTCACAACCAGAAGCCACTAATTGCATAGTGATAAATCTGCTTTCAGAAGTGCAGCACAGCACTCAGGACCTCCACAGGTTGCTGAGTAGCAATGGTAGTTGTACATAGCAACTTCCTTTCCTGTTTAAATAAACCACAAGTGCCAAGAGACTGTATCAATAAATCACAGACAAGAACAATTTGGAATTTCATTCAAGGTGCTATTTCACATTCACAGCCAGCTTTTACTTGGCCTTTCATTTTATTTTTTTGCTAATATTTGTTTCTTCTTACTTCTGTTTGGTCCATTTCTCTATTTGGTTTCCCACACAGGATTCTCTTATACCCCTGACAAAAAGCTTAGGAGAATTATTCTTTATTTAAATAGGTTGATCTGAAAGTAATGCCTTCTATTTATTTCTATGGAAACTACAACAGATAAAAGGGAAACTGATCTTTTGCTGTATAGAGATGTCCTTCGAGCCAACTCTGCTTGCTTTTATAGTAGTGTGGTGCTGTTTGTTTGCTTTTTTGTTTGTTGCTACCAGCTGAAGTACTGGGTGGAAAGCCTGTGGAAGCTTACATGCACAGGCACAAACCATGCCCTCAAGCAGTTTGGTTTTTCATTTTGTCAGAGAAATGGTGGGATGACAAGTTGGCAGAGAATGACCTTCTTTTTTAAAAAAGATGAGATCTCAGTGTGCAAATGGTGCACTCTGGCCTACATTTGTAGATGACACATGATATATCCTTCCCTGCAATAACACCCTTTTGAATAGTGGACCTCACTCCTACTTGTCTTTTCTTTCTAGGTGCATGTGGCTCCAGTGCAAGGAAGATTAAATCCTCCGTAACCTACCTGGACAGCTGAGTTGTCAGCTTCAAAGTCATACAAGTTAACATTCTGGTTAAGTCAGCATTCATTTTCCTTCCAAAGCTAGGAAATGCTGCATCCTCTCAGAAGAGGAAATGTCACCATGTGAGTGAAGAACCCAAGAAAAAGAAGTATCACAGGAGTTAAGCAATGCAGTGGCAACACTGCAGGCAAAGTGCAAGAATGCTGCCCCCCACCCCAGTGGAATGGGAATTTGGACTCTTGTTGGTGACAGAGGGATCAACAAGATCAGAGGAAAGTAGAACAGCAGCTGAAACAACAAGAACAGTGGAAGCAGGGGAGAGAGAAGAGGAAATGGAAATGAGGAGCAGAGGTGGCTAAAGCGGACAGAAACAATTCAGGCTTTATTTTCTGAACTTTGGGACTTAAAATTTTCTCTCAGTGAACAGCATTTTGGGCAACAGGAGTGAGAAATGTTCTGATAAACTCTTTCAACATGATGAATATCAGAAACTAGAAGTTATGAAGTACCATCCTGCATTTAGAATGTTCTTAGCCATATATTCTTTGTATCTCCAAATTTGTTTTTGCAATGTTCACTTCTAGGAAATTATAGCATGGAGTACACAGACAAAACAAGCAGTGTCTTGCATTTTTTGGAATCATTGTTTCCACGTTTTTTTTTCTGAATCTATCAGTGCTGCAACTGAACTTTTAAAATAAAAATATTGACTTTGTATTACCTGTGGGTTTAACCAGTCATTGGTGTCCAAGCAAAACATTTGTACTGGCCCCCCACCTGAAAATTGCTTGTAATATCTTATTGATTTCCTTTTTTTCAGAAAATTAAAGGCAGATCTGCTTGTGAATTGTAGTCAGACTGAAAGCACAGAGCAATTTCCTTTTGCAGGACATTTTCTGATAACATTTTGGAGTGAAGTAATGGGAAAGTCTCACAGAAGAACAAGTATAAACTGGTCATGTTGGTTTCTTTCTCCGTCTCTCTAAGATCTTTCCCTCTATCATAATTGCTTATTTTCATGACTACAGTTTCCTCTAGTTAAGATGTCCTCTTACTAGCATTAAATTCCCACCTGAAGTAATGCTAGCAGATCATTCCTCTGAATGATTCCTTTAAATACATTTTGGGTGTCCTCACTGATTTTGCTTTGTATTAGATTTTGGACTCCAAATTCTGACATTTTCTTTTGATACTTCCCTAAAAATTTCTCCATGTTTTTCAGTGTTCCTCAAAACAGTTATGCTGAAAACTTCTAGGCTACACTGCTTTGTCAATGAAAAGCTAGAGTTTGATTAAAGAATATCACTCATAAAAATAACAATCTTATCCAGAAAGCTTGTATGCTTGACTCATTTACTGCCATAAAATGTCATCTCTCCAGAAAATACTTTAAGGGGAAGTTGAAATTTATTTTCTTGGCATCACCAGGTCTGAGCTGAGGAAGACAGTTGCTGGGAGGAGACTGCTAGCACCACAACACCACAGCTCTGTAGCCACACCACCTCTGTAACCACACGAGTTTACCATAAAAGAAGGCTACTAACATCGGGGCCATGGATCAAGTGGATTGCTTTGGCCACACATGGCCTGAAGAGCAGTATTTGAAGATCTGTGTTACAGAATTAAATTAAAATATTGCCTTCCTTGCCTATCCAAAATTAACATATAGGAATGGGGCTGCCAACATTGTATTAGACATAAAATAATAAATTTTACCCTCATTTTACTTACTTCTTCATATTTTAGATATCTTGCTGGATGTGTTCTTGTCACATTTCCTAACTTTTTCTGAAACCACAGGGACTAACAAAGAAAGAAAAACTGATGTATCAGAAGGGGAAAAAAAATGTTTTTCCTATGGACACCTGTATTTGCTTTCAGTTTCAGAACTTTCTGTATCCCATTTTATGATTATTAGCATTTTGAGAAATCTTTGAAAGCTTGAGAGTGATGTAGGCTATGGTCCATTTCTTTCCAATTAAAATCATAAAGAGGTTATGAAGCTGTCAGGTGAGCTGAATTTTTGGAAATCTATACTTCCTGGATGTAGATACTTATCTGGGCAGTGGCAGATTTAAGCACCATGTAAGCCATGGCATAAATAAACACCTGGGATAATTTGAACTCAAGAGACTACATTATTTACACCCCATAAATATTTGTCACTATATAGCCTTCCTAAGATTACAAGCCACATCTTTCCCCCCAGTTCTAATAAGCAGACTGCAGTGTGAACACTAACATTAATTTCTGAGTAGATGAGCAATCACAGCACTCAGAATTAATTCCCAAATGCCTGAATGCTCCTACAGCACTAAGATTTGTTAACCAATATTTTCCACTTGTTAAAATCCTTAGTACATCTTCTGAGAGCAGCTGTGAATCATTTGTCCTGCATAGACTCTTCTTCAGAACATCCCTGGAATACCTCTGCTGTGGGTGGCATGGTGATTATGTCCTTTCTCTCATGTGAGTCCCATTAAGTGGCCTGACCGATGCGGACATGAATATGATTTTGCTCAGAAAATAAATTGCAGAAACTTTCATCAGTTCAGGCCTGTTAAATATGAACTGACTGCTTTCAATTTCTACTTCAAAACAGTACATTTTAAAGCTTTCTTCCACAAAGGCTAGCGGGATTGCAACATAAACAAACTGCATGTTATAAATCCATTCACAGAGGAAATAATATGCTGTAAATCTTGAAAGAATCGATAAGAATCCAAAGCAGTCCCTTGTGCAGTTACAAAATCACCATCTCACAAAGGCAAAATATTTCATTCCATGTCTTGCTCACAAACTACTAATTCTTCGAAAAATCTAAAGTAATGGCAGCTGGTAAAATAATTAGGATCATACAGACATAATTACATTGCACATCTGCAACTGTTCTATCACCATCAAACTACATAGTTAAGTACCCAGAAAACAGCTGGATTAAGCCTGCTCTCAGCTCATTTTAGGATGTGGAACTGACAGAAAAATGCCTCCAGCTTGATAATTTTTCCTGGGCATTTGGATGTGGTCACAGAGGTAGTAGGAAGAACAGGAAACATTTAATTTCTTCAGCCTGGTATGGTAGTAGTTATCCCTTCAACAACAAAAAGTAAAGAAAATGATACCTTTTACTAGGTTAACATTTCAAAGACAAATATATTTAAATATCAGCTTTTCTTTTTTTTCAGGGCTGCATGGAGCTCAGGACAGAGAATACTCAGTTATCATGTCTGACATGATTTACACTTAGAGCATGAAATATAATTTTCTTTCCTTTTGGCCCAATTTCTGATCTTCAGGGGAATTTCAAGTAGGGAATCTCCCTAAACAGACAGAATGCTGCCCAAACACTTACAAAGTCCTTTCTTTCAACAGCTTAAATTCAGAGAATCAGAAGACAGACTGTAAGAAAAAGCAGGCTGGACAAAGTCCCCAGAATCACGAAGGCCATATATCTTACTAATACACTGTTTTGTATTGCTTATAAGATTTTGTAACAATTTTGTTTGCCACAGACTCTTTGCACACCATCTCCAGGGCCCACATCATCATTAGCTAGGGACTTTTAGACACAACCATGACTAAACCAAAAGAATATTTAATGGGTTGTGGTGTTTCCTGAGATTAGAAACCAAAAGAGACCATCTAACCAACTTCAAAATATGCTGCTCATTTTATGGTTGTTCAAAATAACAGCTTTTGGAAGACCCACATGTACAACAAGTGCCACAGACCTAAATGAGCTAGAACTGATGAGAAACAAAATTTTACCTGGAAACAAAATCTACAAATACTGCAAAACACACAGAATTATCTTGTTAAGCAATGGGGAACTTCTTACTACTTTGTCCAGCAAGATGAGCAGTTGAGTAAGGGACTCACACTGTCAGAGCTGTACTTTCAGCCACGGTCACAAGGATTACAAGCAAACACCAGCAAACAGAAGATTTCTTCTCTGAGGATATGTGTGAAAATGAAATGCAATAACATCACATCATGAAAATTCCATATTAACCAAAATATACTCATCATTCTAATACAATGAAATAAAATAATTTTTTTTTTAATTACCTACACTCATTCTCTATCAGTCACAAAAGACCCCTCACCAAAAGAAGCTCTGAGGAACATTTCATGTTGTTGAAGCTTAGGAACGAATGGATATCTTAAAAAGAAAGCATTAGATCTGCTGACCTTTTGTTGTCATTTTGACTTAGACCTCCAAAAACTCAATATTATTCATACTCTGAAGACTAGTCTGAGGTGTCAGATTGCTAACATGAAGAGCATTTGCCCTTTCTGTATAACTTAGTAATGAAATTGTTATTAATAAATATTTCTGCTTTTGCCTCTTGAGGGGTTGAGAAAGTATTCAGAAAGCAAAACAGATATCTGAAGGTATGCCATTACCTACCATGGCAGAAATTTTTCTGATCGCTTTTACAACAAATGTTTAGCCTGCCAGACATGATAAATATGAAAGCAAAAGGAACGTTTTTCTTTCTTTCCAAAAACTATAAATTTGCATCTTCATGGTTATAAAAAAGTTTTATCTTAGCTGAAGGTAGATACTCTCTGTGGAGTGTTTTTGTTAAAGCCTTCCGAATGCAGAATACACATGGGAGACTAATTACTCCTTTGCTATGTATCCCTCCTTTCCTCAAACTCAGTTTCTCAAGACTTTTCCCCAAGCAATTAACTATCAGCTCGGTCCCCTTAACTATCCATTTCTGTGATAAATGAAATACGCTTATAGTGTCTTCAGGATGTGAGGTACCATGAGAATATAAAAATATATTAAATATTAAAAATTGCCACAGACTACAAGAAAGGAATGAAAGAGAGCTAGTGGAAAATTCACAGCTGTGATCTTGCAAAAGGCTAAGATATAAAAGACATTATTAACAATTTATATCAATAAAGGCAACTAAGCATATGAGCTGGTGAAATGACAAACAATGCTTTTTTTTTTTTTTTCTTTTGTGGAAGTGTTATCTTCATTAGAGTGTTTTGAAGCCAGAATGGGGGATGGACATATACACACTTAAATTCAAAACAGTAATTATATTTTATGAATGGATAAAAGTACAAAAAAGTACCAAAAGGAAAAAAAAAAAAAAAAAAAAAAGAGCTTTTTAAGGAAAATGTTATTATGTTAAAAACACAAGGGTTGCATACTGAAAGAAAGGCAGATTGTGCTGTGCATAACTTGTGGATGCTTACAGTAACCTTAATCACAAATATTATTTCTGAAGCCAGGAGAAGTGCAAAAGGCACTTGATTAAATCCAATTCCTCTGGATCAGGACAAGGCCTGGCCTGCCTTCCCAAAGAAGGATCTGAATTACATAAGCTTTACACAGACAAGGGAGCATAAGTGAGATATGGCTGGTTTGCTTCATGGTCCATAACCATGAAGATTTGGCAATACAGAGAGTGGAGAGGTTAACAGTCAGTAAAGCATTTCCCTTTGCTATGCTGTTACAAGTTACACTGTGGCCAAAAAGAAAAATTTCAGTTATCCTTTTATCCTTTGAGATCACACTATAAACAAGTGAAGAAAAAATATAAGAAAGCTGTGGTCTTCAAAGAGACCGTTTGAAGGGCAATAGATGCTATCAACACAGATAAGAGCTCATAAGAAGATCACGTCTAGACAGCCGAGTGCAGACAGCTGTGCATCCGGTCCACCTGCCTTTCTCGTTGTCCTACTGGAGAGCAAGTCTGGTCTGGAAGCTCTGCAGCTCCCAGCCAGCTGGTGTTGTGTGCTGCAGATCAAATAGCTCACAATATCCGCATAGAGATTCCTCAAGATGTTTGTAAAAATTGTATGTTCATGCCTGTGCTCAAAAACAAAGAGATGTGATTAGGCATGGGACAGAAAAGAAGGTAGCATCAGTAAAGCTAACAATCCTACTTGCCCTGAGGCAATGATTTAATATATTTTAGAACTGAATTGCCATTCTCAGATACCTGTTTGCTGGAAAAATACAAAGCAACAATGCCTTAGATGTAAATGCATACGGATCTTTTGCTAGATAATAAGAAGTGTTACTAGGTTTGTAGTGCTTCTGTTTTTTGTTTGTTTGTTTTTTTAAATATCAACCCTTAAAATAGAAAGATCAATCTTAATTTTACAAAGTAATTGTTGCAAGTTATAAATGTTACTTGGCATGTCCTGACTCCAGTTCTCTCCGCACCTGATTAAAGAATGACTCTCAATGTGCACTTTTTTCCCCAGACTCACTAAAACTTCCTGTTTCAGATTTAATTTCTGTGCCTCTGACCTCTGATTCCTCCAGTATGGTAAGGATCTCAACAGTTGGAATTCAACTCACAAGAACATAGTTCACTGGTTCTTCACTGAGAGTGTAATCAGGTAGTGGAACAGGCTTGCCAGGGATATGGTCATCACACCAAGTCTACTGGAGATCAAGAACCATTTGACATAATTCAATGTTCTGTGAAGACCCAGAAGTTGTACTGGATGATCCTTTTGGGTCCCCAACAACTCAGGATATTCTGTTCTGTTTAGCTTTGATCTGTTGCAGAGATTTAGTCTAGAGTTCCTCTAGTACCATTTTTGTACTTTGGTTGCTCAGCTTCTAGTCTAAACTATCTGTTTTGATTCAACAGTCTGTAATCATCAGAGGGACAGATGGGAGGTTCCTGAGTACCTCTTTCAGAAATGAGTAAATTAAACTTTCATGATTTGGATCATGCAGCCTAGCATCAACTGGAAACAGCAATGTAAACCTACCAGAGTTCACTCCACTGATTTCTGTGGAGATCCTCCCGAATCAGCTCAGGCCTTTATTCTCTCATCTTTTGTTTGAAAATACATCTGATATATAAATGTATCTTATTACGGCCACACATTCACTTATCAACTACTGCTTATTTTTACAACAAGGGGAATATCCGTCCATTTACTAAGGTGAACATGAATGTCTTGTTTTATACACTGTTAAAAAAAAAAAAAAAAAAAAAAGAGATAGAGAAAGAAAGAAATCTCTTCCCCCCTGCCATTCAAGAAAAGAAAGAAGAATAAATAAACTTTCATATCCACTTTCAGGTTCATGCTGATCCCAGCACATAACTAGCTTTGGGTACTGTGAATGCTATTCAACATCTGCTCTACTGAGTTTGTGTGTGGTGGTATGTTGACTTGAGCAGCATGACAAATGCAATAGCCTGAACTTCCTCCAAAGACAAAGAGAGGATTGCTAACTCCCCCCTGTTTGAACTAACAAATAATTTAACAACACGTACAAAACTTACTCATTTGAAAACAATATTGTTTTCTAGGTATAGAAATGTCCCAGATTAAAAAAAAAAAAAAAAGAAGAGTAAATGGAAGGAGATAGAACATCAGAGCTGAGATGTCAGATATGTCAGCCATAAGGGCTGTTGAAAAGGATGAGAAGGAGTGAATCCAAGTTTTTAAGGAAAGAACATTATGGGAGAAAGAAATCTCAGCACAGGTTATGCCAGCAGCTAAGACACTCACCTGAGATGGGACACAATATTCAGTGGTGTTCTATACGCATAGAGTCTTGCTCTACCTCCTCTTACTCATCCCTCACTTCTCACCTTATTTAGAGAAATGAAGGTTCAGGCAGTTCTCTGATTTAACTGATGGCTAACTGCAAGGC
This sequence comes from Lagopus muta, assembly GCF_023343835.1. Classification (NCBI taxonomy): domain Eukaryota; kingdom Metazoa; phylum Chordata; class Aves; order Galliformes; family Phasianidae; genus Lagopus; species Lagopus muta. Next base: position 62,557,461 of record NC_064472.1, read on the forward strand.
TAGTGCATAAAAATATATATTTCAGGAAAATATTCTGAAGAACATAAAAGTCTCATGGAGAAATATGTTTTACAGTTATGTGAAAATGGAACAGACTGTTGTTTCATGCCTGCAAATGTTTTTGGTAAATACAGAAATCTTGCAAAATTTCTAGTAAGGGTACTTGTCCTAGCACAAAATGTCTGAAGTTAATTCAGTGCATGTACTTCATTCTACTGCCATGAAGACAAACTTTATGGCAACAAAATGTATCTCAAAAGAAACCTCAATTACTATTAGTTGCAGCCACAGTGCAAGTGGAAAACATCCAAAAGTTTACCTCTTTGTTTAAAACTGGTTATACAGAGATTACAGCATGCTCTTACATTATACAGATTCAAATGCTTTCATCCCGGCTGTAAAGTATTTTAACTCTACTGCAACAAAATATGAATCAATTCCAAAGTCTCTTTGGGCAGTCTTCCTGGAAAAATGAAAAATAAATAAACAAAAGCAAACAAGAAGAACCTAATTTATTCTTCTGCCAGTAAAAAGCCTGACATCAAGCAGAGGTCAATCTACTAGAGAAACTTGATCTTAGCCTGTCGATGAAATACCTTTGGCTGGGTTGGCTATTTTTTGTCCAGGAAATCAGGAATGCTGGGGGGAACCAAGAAGGTGGTTATACCAAGCTACCCAAATGCTGCATAGAACTTTCAGATATCAATATTTGCATTTTCATACCACAGATATATGGTGTCTGATATCCAGGTATCTCTGCTAGAGATATGACAACTTACAGAAGTACTTAGGGAGTTTACACAGCTAAGCTGTTATCTATCTTACTCTCTTTCCTCCTAAGCTTTCATTTTCCATAGTTTTCCAGCTGTCCATGTAGATGTGGACAGCTGACGTCAGCATTGCAATAAGAAAAACTGAGTACCTACCACCAGTAATATCAATCCAGAATACAATCCAAGCCGAGAGATCGAAGTAGAAGTCCTGGATGAAAGCCTGATTGATCATTATATGTAGAGCAATCCTAATAGTAGTTTGTGCAAATACTTGTTCAGAGGAGTTACCTCATCATGTTACTCTGCTCTGCATCAACTATTCATTTGTTTTTCTGACTATAAGTGACTGTATGCATCTTCAAAAACCTTAATTCACTTTGGAGGATGATTTTCAATGTATCTTCCTAGAGATGAGAGTTTCTGTGGGCTTTTTAATAACTAGAGTGCTAGTTTTTGATAACTACAAGTACTGCTGAATCTTATGGACAGAAATACTTCTCCAGCCACAGTCCTTAAAATAACAAATAACAAAAGCAAGTTAAGCATCATTTGGCTGTGACAGATTTTGAATAAATTTTGAACTAGACCACGAATTAATACAGCATCAGCTGGGGTCATTCTGAAGAATACCAATACAATCAAAACTGCAAGCACAAACAGCTGTGGTAAGAGGAGCCTATCACTGGGCAGCAAGTGGCTCATAAAACTCAGGATGCTTTGTTGGCACTGTTAATCAGGGCTTAGTACCCAAAAATATATCTGCAGGCATAATGCACCTACTATATCCACCTGTATATGAGTTTTCAGAGGCAAAATAGTAGGAAAAATCAAAGTAAAATGCATGGAGCAATTTTTTTTGTCAAAACAGGTTTCAGGTTCACTGGATGTCAGTTTCAACCACTGTTTCTTGGGTCTTCAAAACCCCAGCTCATCACATTGACTTACTTAGAAATGAAGGAATATAGTCTTGTTCTTTCTAAATCTTTGACATAGACAGTGTGAAAGAAAAACAAAATGTCTTGTTTCAGTGAACATACTAGGGCTACAGTTCATTTTCACCCCATACACAATACGCACATGTTAATAAATTTTCTCAACAAACCATACTACTCACAGTGGAAATAGAGTTGCAATCTGCCTGTGGCCACAAAGGTGCTGATTTTGGATTTTTCACAGCAAATCTAAGCAGAATCACAGAATCACAGAATCACCCAGGTTGGAAGGGACCTCAAGGATCATGTAGTTCCAACCCCCCTGCCTGGCAGGGCCACCAAACATACACATTCAGATCAGGTTGCCCAGGACCCCGTCCAACCTGGCCTTGAACACGTCCAAGGACGGGGCATCCACAACCTCCCTGGGCAGCCCGTTCCAGGGCCTAACCACTCTCCTAGTAAAGAACTTCCCCCTAACATCCAACCTAAATCTTCCCTCCTTCAACTTGGATCCATTTCCCCTAGTCCTGCTGTTGTCAGCCCTTGTGAAGAGTTTACTCCCCTCCTGGGTGTAGGTTCCCTTCAGGTATTGATAGGCTGCAATGAGGTCACCCCGCAGCCTTCTCTTCTCCAGGCTGAACAAGCCCAACTCCCTCAGCCTGTCCTCATAGGGGAGGTCCTCCAGCCCCCTGATCATCTTAGTCGCCCTCCTCTGGACCCTTTCCAAAATCTCAATGTCTTTCTTGTACTGAGGGCTCCACACCTGGACACAGTACTCCAGATGGGGCCTCACAAGAGCTGAGTAGAGAGGGACAATCACCTCCCTGTCCCTGCTGACCACCCCTCTCCTTATGAAGCCCAGGATCCCATTTGCCTTTCGAGCTGCCAGAGCGCACTGCTGTGCAATACAAGCAATACAAGCCAACACAACTATTCATATGCAGCAAATCCCTCTCCTCACCCCTATAACTTGACAGAGATAAGACTGAAAGACCTGAATGCAGACAATGACAGCACTTCCTAGCTTGTTGGTGCAGGCTTGAAGGTAAATAAAACGTTTGGCATGAATGGTGATCACCACAGCAAGACCAGCAGCACCAGCGTACTGCTGTCATGTCTGAAGTACAGATTGCAGATAACACTCATAAAAGTGTAGTAATTGAGTAGTAATATTTTGAGTAATAGATTAATTCTACCTCAATATAGTTTCTTACTGAGCCTCACATGATGACTCTCATTCTGAGGCAGGTGATGCAGTTTACATTAAAAAATGCAGAAGTTAAACATATAAGACCAAATGAGAGGCAAACAAGCTAAAACAGCACAGTAAAGCCAGGCATAATCATGTTTACTGAGTAAATCTTTGGATCTCATTGTACAAATAGATATATTTTCTTTCATAGCCTGTGTCTAAGTAACAGTTTAGCTCTGATTGGGCCTTCAAATTAATTCTTACAAGTGTAGCCAGAATTAATTGCTGATACAGTATCAGTCACTCCGTATAATAAAAGGTTCATCCATGCATTTTTAAATCGCTTGATCTAGTTTAAATCTCCCATCTGCTTTCATTCTTCTACCTTCTAATATGTCTGTCTTTTGCAGGGATCTAGTAGCTGAAATCATTTGTGTTCTCCTTTCTACACTGTATATCCTGGTCATTATAGCTGATACTTTCTGCAGCTTCAGGTCTGGAGGTACGTGGCAGACTTAATTCTTCAGCCTACCAGTAAATCTTGATTGGTTGTGGAACCTATGAATCACAAAAAATATTGCCTAAACTTTGGGTGTTTGTACCCTGTAATGAAGTTTTTGCAACATGAAGTAATCAAGAACAAGAGATGCAGAAATCCAATGTCCTTAAGTGTGGGGCGATTGCTGATAGAAACAAAACGTTTCCAGATGCACACTTTTGACTCCTTTCATTCCCTTTATTTCCCAGCACCATTAAGTACCAAAGAATATTTACAAATGCACTTTTGCCACCAGGAAACTAAGGTAATATAGCAATATTTTAGTGAGATTTGTTGACAAAGGCTGGACTTAAACACAAAGAAAGCTTTAATAGATTATCCCCTAGTGTTAGTGTCTTGATGCTTATTGCTTCCAAAAGTAAACAGAGAAATCTTTGTTTAGTCTCAGTGAGGATCAAAAGATTTATTTTGCCGGGGAAGAGGACAGGTTTTGTTAATTGTAGTCACTGGGAGAGTGCAGTGATATCCTCCTGTCTTCTTGCACATAGTATAAAATGCGAGGTTTTCAATTTGTTTTTACACAGGAACAGAAAAGAAGGTTAGAAACTAAAACCTTTCTGTCTTTTTCATTCTGTGAAAATGCTATCAAAACATGCTGTTAACTTCTTGTGCTTGAAAAACTAGCTGACCTCTGAGATCACCACCTTATTTGTGCTACATACAAGATAGATTCAAAAATGCGATAACAGACAAAGCACTACGTCTTCAACATTCCTGGGACTGGCCTAAAATCACAAAACTTTAAGAGAAGTGCCCTTTGAATTCTGCTGCTTTTTTTCTAGTGCCTAAAAAGTACGATGGCACACTTCAGACCAGAAGCTTATTCAGCCTGTTGCCCAGATAAATGTGAAGAGGAGATACTTTAGGAGGGACGTGAGTCCAGAGCAAAAACCAAATCATGCTTCCCAATACACCTTCCTGCTACAGTGCAGTTTATTGACCTGCTTATTGCTCGATTAAAAATCTTATTCCCCCTGCACTTGCATTGATTCACCAGCTGTCTTAGGAATCTGCTTCTACTTGCCCCTGTAACAACAGGGACAACAAATTCAACAATGTATCACATAAGAAAAGACAAAAAATAAAATAAAATTGAAAAGAACTACTTGATTTGTTTTGTCTTAAAATCCAAAGCCTGATAGTGGAATTAGCTTCTTGATCTGACCATCCGTGTGACTTCATGGATGCTAATCCTGGCTCGAGGGAGTGAGTGGGACAGCATAGTCAGGGTCAGCTTGGGAAGGCAAGGACTGCCTCTTTTGGAAGCAACATGGATTTAGATCCACTTAAGCCTATCACAAAACCTCAACTGGAGGGAGCTGCTATGTCTCATCTGCTATGAGAAACTCCCTCAGCTTTTCCTCTGTGAGCATTGATACTAACAATTAATTTAGCTTTGTGCTGGTCCTTATCTCCTCCAAGCGCTTCCATTATCCTTTCATCTTCCATTGGCCAGACTATTTGGAAGATAGATGTGTTTGTAAAAAGAGGTTGTTATTAAATTTTTGCCTTTAAAAGTTCTTCCTTAAGACCTTTTTGTTCTTTTATTTTTTTTCCCCCTTCTTTTTCATCTTTTTCTTTTTTCTTTCCTTTTTTTTTTTTTTTTTTTTTTTTTTTTTTTTTTTTTTTCCTAAATATTTCCAGTTAGCCTTGAAAACCCTGGTTACACTTGCCTGTTTTCCATGTTCAGGCACAAATTCCACTCCTTGAAGAAAGTTATTTTTCTTCTGGTAGCTACCCTCACCAAACAGTCTCATTTCTACGTTGCTTAATTGGCTTTTTTCTTTGAGTTTCCTCTCAAAGTTGTTTGTTCATATGTTGACTTTCAGCTACACACCACACTGAAAAAAAAAGTATTCTACTCTTTTGGCAGATGCTTTCTTTTTAAGAAAATTTTCATTTTAATTAAGCCTCTTTTCCTGCAGCATTTCTCCTTGGAAAAAATGCAATTTGAGTATGCTGTGATTGCTATTAAACATAGCTGTTCAAGAGCAGTATTTTGAGTCAAATTCTCTGCAATGTATATAAATACAGCAAAACCAATTATTCTCACCTGACTTTGCAAGAAATCTTATTGCATCTAGACTTCTTTCTCGCACTTGGCTATGACATCATGTAAAATATTTCCTATTCCTCATGTTAAAACATACAGACAATGTGTTCAACTCTTCTCCACTGCTTTGGTATTTTTTGCAGTACCAAAGCATGACAAGGAGTCAAAGAACTACTGAAAGAAAATTAAACATATTGAATAGTATAAACAAGTCATGGATGCTTGTAATATTTCAACCTCTGTTATTAAGGACTTAACAGAATTAACTTAATTACAGAATGCCAGGCTTCAGAGAGAAGGAGAAGTGATTAGGGTGCTTTATCTGAGGATGTATAGTAGCAGTAAAATAGAAAGTGATTGACAAGGTAGATAGATTGCTTCTATCTCTAGAAATACGCAAGATATCAGTGCACAGGATTTTGCTTTGCATCAAACCTAAGGAGAGCAGATAACTTGAAATCAGCAGATATACAAAGAAATACCAGCAGGTTTAAGGAGGTATCTCAGGCAAGTGATAGATTTCAGTGAAGGTTCATCTGTGCCTGCAGAAGGGAAGTGAATCTAAATGAAACCTGGAAACAATAGCAGGAGATAGCAGAATGAGATGGGTGAGCAAAACAAGCATTACAAGATATTTAGAAGATTCATTTGCCCTGTTTACATGGGGAGACATAAATATTTTCTCATGATTATACCATTTTGGTTAGACCAAACAAATACCTCTTTCTGCTGCTGTCCTCACAACCTCACTGTTTTCTGAACATCAAGAAACATTCAGTGTTGACATCACATAACATTTTTTTTTTGTCCAAACTCTCCCTTACTTCCAATTTTTCTTTTGAACCTTGTTATTCTCTTGTATGCTGGTCTCCCATTCTTTCTTCTCCTATTCCACTTGATGCCCACAGGCTTCAACAAGCAGTCAAAGGGAAGAAATGTGGAGCTCTTATATATATAACTAGCATTTTTACAAGCAGACAGAATATAAAACAGCAAAGGAGATGTGTAGGTGGAACTTACAAACATCCCACAGAAATCTACTGGCCTTTATGGAAAAAAAAAGTGGTTGGGCATCAAACTTTATCTGAAAATTCAGTGTACTTAGACTGGATGTGATCAGTGCCAGCTTTCCTTGTGGGCAGATTCAACTTGCATCCTGCCTTTTCTTCCTTCCTCCCTCCCTGTCCCTCATTGTGAGCACCCAGACAGCTATTCACCTTTGTCAGATCTAAAAACTTTGGCCTAAGTTTTAAAACCCTGTGCCACTGAGAAGAGAAAAATGCTATGTGCTGAGACATGAGCAATGTAATGGGAAGGAAAGGATCATGGCAGCTAGTACGTCCACTAGCAAACCATTATAAGCATCGGAGTCAGACCTTTTCCACACCATTATATTTAGATCACCTACTGTGCCTTTAATAACAAATTCAATAGAAAATGACATTTCCTTTGAAGAAGGTGCTCTGTATTCAGAGGTAGCTTATGTATCATGTGATGTGTGAGCTGCTGTTGTAAAGGACTCCTTTTTTTATTGAACAGTAATGCATTGTAAACTCAGCATAAAACTCCAGCTGTCCCTTTACACACTTGGCTATTTGGCAATCATTCCAATTTTTTTCCGTTGAATAGTCATAATTCATATATAGAGCCAGACACAAGCAGTCTTCTTTTTTCATTGGCTTTGTTCAGTTTTTGGCTGCATGCTCCTTTTGGTAAAATGGGTAAAGTTGGCTTTATAAGCAATAAAACTGCAGGATGTAAGGATTCACTTGTTTTTGATGTTAGTAGTATTTTATGGATAAAGTGTGAAGAAAGCCGTATAATTGGTTTACTGGGAATAGGCATATGCCTGCAAAGGAGGAAATAGACCTTTAGTTTAGCATTCCTTCATGTATTGGGTATGGCATTACAGTGCCAGAACTGCTTCAGCTGATGTGCTAATATCCAATTAAATGAGCAGTGAGATCTCTGCTCCCTGCCTCCCAAGTACTGACAGCTAATCAGCATCAGCAATAATCAAGTCATAAACAATAAGTTTAATTCAATCATTTCAGACAAACAGAGCCAGACACTCTGACCCTTCTTGTCAGTGTCACAATTCTCCAGCTGCCCTGCTAACATGGGGGATCATTTTGCTGCAGCAAAACTGGAAGAAAGAACAAGCATGCAAAAATGTGACTGAAAAACTGGGGCTTTTCTTACCCTCTCCTCTTGAAAGTCTCAATTCATTGTGAAGTGTTTTATACTTCATAATTTGCCATAGGCAAAGCAGTCAAGACAGATTTTTGGCAAAAGCTTTATATGTTTCTTACTTATGATGTTTCAGTAGGATTTTTTTTTGTCTGTGAAAATAAAAAAGTTAATCCAATGATCTGTGAATTAATAAATTAACCTCGCTACTCCCAGCCTTCCCAAATAATTCTACCAAAGGCTAAAAACTAAGTCAGTTAAAACCTCATAGTACCTCCCAGAGTAAATTCTTGCTATTAAAGAGCAGAAGTTAGACTTAAGAAGGTTTTTAGGCTACTTTATTTTGCATTTGTTGTCTTCCTGAGTGGTTACTGTAGTATGTCCCTATACTAACTCAAAAAACAGAAACCATGCACAGAAGACCATGTGACATGAAAGAGATACTGCTGTGGCCCCTGCAGCTATAACTCCAGCACATTTACTTGGGAGGAAGAGAGTTTAGCACTGCAGTATGCTTCCAACAGTATCAACATGTGGCTGGTTACAGACATTTAGCCAAAACAAACAGCCCTCAGATCTGGACAGAAGCCCTCTTTTTGCCCCTTTACCCATCTGGGGAAATTGGGCAATGCAAACAACATGTCCCCCAGGGGTTTTCTGTCAGGGACTTAAAGACTCAGTTATGCTTCGTGTTTCTGCATGAATCAGAAGAATTTTTCTCCTCCTTTTTTGTACTAATTTACTGTTGCCAGTATCTGGGGCACTGGGATGAGTTGACAGTGCAGAGCTGCAAGGACACCAGCTCAATCTACAGAACAGGGCAGTCTCATTCATACAGTGCTCTCCCTGAGCCAGCAAGTCCCACAAGGTTGTTGTCTGTGTCACACGTCAGACATCTGATGCTGCTATCCCTGGACCAGCCAGTGAGACCATGCAGCTGTGTGTCATCATTGCGGACCCATCAGTTAAGATTCAATCCCAATGATATTGTCATGCCCACATAATCCCGATCTGTTATCAATGTCAAACAGAGAACAGAACTAGTTTCCCACTACTTTAACAGCTGCTCTCACTTATTCTTACAACCATAGCATCACTGTGTATAATTTACATTCCTGCATATATCCGTCTATTTTTTGGCATCACTGAATCACTTCCAAATTTCTCTATTTAGTCTAATAGATGTAAAACATGATTTAGACTTTCTCTCATAAAAATGACCAAAAGCAGCTGTATCTTCACAGACTATTGGATGAAAACCAAAGCAAAAGGTCAGTCTTACATACAGTAATGGGAGTAAATTTCAGAATACAATCCACATTAAAAAAAAGAACTGCATTTCATCTTACCTGAAAGACCTACAGATATCTCTATTTTCTCTATTTTCCCTATTGCAACCCTGGGAACTACAGGCCAGTGAGTCTCACCTCTGTGCCTGGCAAGATCTCGGAACAGATCATCCTGAATGGCATGCTTGATTACATGAGGAATGAGCATGTGATCAGAGACAGCCAGCACGGCTTCACTAGGGGAAGGTCATGCTTGACCAATGTGGTGGCCTTCTATGATGGAGTGACGGCGTCAGTGGACAAGGGAAAGGCGACCGATGTCATTTACCTGGACGTGAGCAAGGCCTTTGACAAGGTCCCCCGCCACATCCTCATCTCCAAATAGGAGGGATGTGGATTTGATGGGTGCACCACCTGATGGATAAGAAACTGGTTGAAAGGCCGCAGACAGAGGGTCGTCATCAATGGCTCCATGTCCACATGGAGGCTGGTATCGAGCGGCATCCCCCAGGGGTCTGTCTTGGAACTGATGCTCTTTAACATCTTTATCAATGACAGCGATGATGGAATCGAGTGCACCCTCAGCAAGTTTGCTGATGACACCAAGCTGAGTGGTGAGGTTGACACGGTAGAAGGAAGGGATGCCATTCAGAGGGACCTTGACAGGCTTGAAAGGTAGGCCCGGGTGAACCTGATGAGGTTCAACATGGCAAAGTGCAGAGTTCTGCACTTGGGCCAGAGGAATCCCCGGCATCCATACAGACTGGAAGGAGTGGTCCTTGAGAGCAGCCCTGTGGAGAAGGACCTGGGGTCTTGATAGATGAAAATCTGAACATGAGCCAGCAGTGTGCCCTTGCAGCTCGGAAGGCAAATGGTATCCTGGGCTCCATCAGAAGAGGGGTGGCCAGCAGGGACAGGGAGGTGATTGTCCCCCTCTACTCTGCCCTTGTGAGGCTCCATCTGGAGTACTGGGTCCTGGTCTGGGTCTCCCAGTACAAGAAAGACAGGGAGCTGTTAGAGAGGGTCCAGACAAGGGCCACGAAGATGATCAGGGGACTGGAGCACCTCCACTACAAAGACAGGCTGAGGGAACAGGGCTTGTTCAGCATGGAGAAAAGAAGGCTGCAGGGTGACCTCATTGCAGCCTTTCAGTACCTAAAGGGAGCCTACAAACAGGAGGGGAATCAACTCTTTGAAAGGGTTGATAACTGCAGGACAAGGGGAAATGGTTTTAAGTTGAGGGTTAGGGTTAGGTTGGATATCAGGGGGAAATTCTTTACAGAGAGAGTGGTGATGTACTGGAACAGGCTGCCCAGAGAGGTTGTGGATGCCTCATCCCTGGAAGTGTTCAAGGCCAGATTGGATGGGGCCCTGGGCAGCCTGGTCTAGTATTGAAAGTGGAGGTTGGTGGCCCTGCCTGTGGCAGGGGGGTTGGAGATTCATGATCCTTGAGGTCCCTTCCAATACTGGCCATTCTGTGATTCTGTGATATCTACTGCTATGCATTTAAGATTAAAAAAAGTTCAAGAAATTATTAATCTGGGAAAAAAAAAAAAAAAAAAAAAAAAAAAGTCCATTCTTTCAAACTCTTGTACGGAGAAAACCAGCACAGTGGAGAAATCTATCTAGAAATTTTCCTGGCTCCTTCCGCACAGGAGACTGAAAATGTGTGGGACTTCACGTTGAATCACTACAAAGGGATTAGAGGAAAGGAACAAAGATCAGCTTTTCTGTGATAACTGACACCCTAAAGCAATGTTGTAACCCCACTGCCATCTTAGTCCCAGAGCCAGAAAATCTGCAGGACCCCTGAGTCCTAATACCTAGGCACGTGCTTTTACAAGATACCCAACGCAAGGTCTTAGTGTTGCTTACGCATTGAATTGAAAATTTCACATTTATGATGTTTTCCTCCATGTATTCAGTTTCCTTCACGGAGATGTTTCTTCTAAATCAGTCAACAAGTGAAAGATCCCATTAAAGGATTTTAATGTGCCATTACGTTCTCCATCTGTATCTCCCAGGATCCTGGGGTCTCCCACATAAAACTGCATCCCAGTAGTACTATGGCCATACATCAAGTTTGTTTTCTGAAATAAACAGAGCAATCTGAAATGGAGTACAGTCCCACTGCATGTGTCCTTTCCTAGTCTCAAGCTCCCAGCTGATATAAAAACTATTCATAGAGAACTCCTGTGTGAAGAAGGTTTGGGAAAAGCTACCGTGACTGCACTAGTGCTGTTTCTTTGCAGAAGGAAAAAGACTGTGTAAAAAGCCACTTCATTTGCAATTCTCTGAGGCACAGTTGGAACTATGCGAGGATGTTAAGACTGAGCCATCTGCAGTTTGTTTAACTATTTCTTTTTTAGAGGTGAGATATAGTTTCCCAACAACACAGCCCTTAATAAGAACCAATGCTGTTCCAAAATTTTGTAGCTTTTTCTTCCTTTCTTTATTTTTACTGGAAAATGTTGCCAATGTTTAGGTTTCCTAAGCTTCTGGATTATCATTTTCCATTTCTCTCACTTTCCCAAGAGCCACTAATGGGGAAAAATGGAAAAGAGAGAAAAGTGCTGAAGAACAGGAGAAAAAATCCAGGTTTTCTGAGCAGATTTTTTGAAAAATAGTGTATTAATTCTCAGCAATAGTCATGTTATTGACAGGTGAAAATGTTTGATTATTCATAAGTGGAGAAATACTGTTTCCATATTAAACAATGTAGCATTTTTGTGGTTAACTATATCATTAATTTTTTGGTTGGAAAGGATTCCAATTTATACACTGCAGCTAATTCAACTCAAAACTTCAAACACAGAACAAGCAGAAGCTTTTTGAAATATTTGAAAAAAATGCTACATTTTTTATGACGCTAATAAATGCAGAATTTTCTTGTTCAGGAAAAAAAAAAATAAACAGGAAAAAATATAGTTCAAATTCAGTAGGTATTGAATTTGCATGGGCTTCTCTTTCCCCACATTTCAAGTCTATAACTGAGCTGGGAATGGAGACAAAGCAGGATATCTATGTATTATCTCAAACAACTTTCAAAATCATTTTTTAATTTATCTTTCTGTAATGACTCTCATTTCAGTGGGTTTGAAACTTGACAGATTTCCATTTAGGGTTGTACATCATGAGGCAGACCCCAACTAGAAATTCTTAGACTGCACAACACACTTCCTGCTAGACCCCTTCCAGTTGTGGCTGCAACTGCTTCAGGAACATGTGGCAAAGGGATATGCTAGACAAAAACTATGAACCCAGGAAATAGTCAATTTCCATCCAGATAAGTCATCTTTTTAGACTAGTGGTTTATGTATTTCTCTGGGACACAGGCTCACAAGAAATGTGAAGAACAGATAAACAAATGACTAAAAATAAATAAATAAATATGTATATATATGTATGTATATATTTATATAAAATAATCAAGCACTGAGTATTATCTTTACTGGCATACCCTCCCTTGTCTCCAGCAGTCAGCACAGTCAGCTTTTTCAAGGCTAGGGTGCGAGTTTCCTAGGTGCAGCAGTACAAAACAACCTTTAACTGTATGTGTCCCATGGATTGTTACATCTGACATCCATTACATTCTCCATCAATAAGTTCACATTTTAGAGAGCTACCCAGAATAATTCCCAAATCTTGGGTATTTTGAGTGAAAATGACTCTGTTAAGAATCTGTCTTTACTGTATTTATAAGAGAGTTTTTCTATAGGCTGATTTTCATCAGATTACTATCCAGTAAATGTTGCAAAATCTTTTCAAAACTATCTTTGCAAGTAGCTCTAGATTCAGCTGTCCTAAAGTTTGCATTATCAGCAAACATATTATGTAAATGCTTGCTTCCTTTTCAGAACATTTGTGAACTCAATTATCACTCTAGTTCTTAAGAGCTTGCTAAATGACAGATCCTTATTAAAATGTACTTCAGTTGATGACCTTGAAGTTTTTTTCCAACTTAGATCATTCTATCTTAGAATCATAGAATGGCTTTGGTTGAAAGGGACCTTAAAAATCAACCAGCAGGCATGCTCCCACCAGATCAAGCTGCTTAAGACCCTATCCAACCTGACCTTGAACCCAGAACCTTCCAGGGATAGGGTTCTGGGCAGTCTGTGCCAGTACTTCACCACTCTCTGAGTAAAAATTTTCCGCCCAACATTTAACCCAAATCTCCCCTCTTTTAGTTTAAATCTAAACTGTTAATTAAAACCATTCCCTCTTGTCCTACCACTATCAGACTGTGTAAAAAGTCTGTTTCTCTCCTGATAATGAGCTCCTTTCAAGTACTGGAAGACCAGAGTGAGGTCTCCCTAGAGACTTCTCCAAGCTTCACTCTAGGATAGTCCAGTTTCTTCAGATTTCCTTCACAGAGAGATGCTCCAGACCTCTAATCATCTTTGTGGTTTTCCTCTGGTCCTGTTCTATCATTTCCACAACTTTCCTGAGCTGGAAGACCCAGGCCTGGGTACAGTACCCCAGATAGATCTTTCAGAGGACAGAGCAGAGGGGAACATTTACCTCCCTTGCCCTGCTGGCCACCTCTCTTTTCATTTAGCACAAGATAGAGTTGAGCTTCTGGAATGCAAACTCACAATGTTGGCTTGCTTCTAGCTTTTCATTAAAAACTGCAAGTCCTTCTATGTAGGGGTGCTCTCAAGGAGTTCTACCAGTGTGTACACACACAGGGAAATTCTGTGACCAAAGTGCAACACTCATGAAGAAGTCCCAGGCACGTGCCCACCCTGTAAAGAGTCCATCCCTTTCTTTCTTATAACCCCTCTTTAGATACTGAAATGCCACACTCAGGTCTCCCTGGAGCCTTCCCTTCTCCATGCTAAACAGCCCCAGCACTCTCAGCCTGTTCCCATGAGAGAGGTGTTCCATTACTTGTGTCATTTTTGTGAGCCTGCTCTGAACACACTCCAACAGGTCCATGACTCTTGTACTGAGGACTCCACATCTGGATGCAGTATTCCATGTGAGGTCTCACCAGCACAGAGCAGAGGGTCAGGATCACCTCCCTCACCCCGCTAGCCACAATTCTTTTGATGCAGCTCAGGATACAGTTGGCTTTCTGGACTGTGGGGGCACGTTGCTGGCTCGTGTCCAGTTTGCCATCTGCCAGTAGCATCAAGTCCTTTTTGGCAGGGCTGTGTTATTCTTTCATCCCCTGGCTTGTACTGATAGTAGGAGTTGCCTCTACCCAGGTGCAATACCTTGCACCTGGCTTTGTTGAACCTTATGAGGTTCTCCTAGGCCCACTGCTCAGCCTGTCTAGGTCTCTCTGGATGGCATTCTGTCCCTTTGGTGTATCAACCACTGCACAGAGTTTGGGGTTTCAAGATTGCCCCCCTAAAAATCATCAGTTTACATTTGTGAGACCATTTTCAGTTGATATAAATACATGACCTGCAAATTTTCAAGTGGCATGTATGGAGTTGCAATCAGATATTCAAGTCAAAAATCTAATGATGTTTTTTTACTGGACTTTCATATTAATACAAAACAGTATGCTTTGCTATACAATCACACCTCATTCATGTCATTGTTTTTTGGCAGTACACATATTTTGAACAATGATTGTCAGTGATGAAGTACAGCAAGAGTAAAATGTCATCAAAAATTTCTGATGAACACCTTGAGACCTCACTGAGAACTGCAACCATTGCCATCAAAACAGACTGGTGTGTTACTGTCACAAAAACATTGTCAAACATTCCACTAGTTTTATGTTTTTGTTCCTCTCTCTCTTTTTTTTAAGAGTTTAAGAAAAATATTTAGAACTACAATGTTTTGTTGCTTATATGTTAATAACATTGTGTATTTTGCAAGGGCTGCTCTGAAAGTAATGCCTCCTTTTTATTTACACAATTTTTTTGTGTTGTTCCATAACATCAGATCTGGATATTAGTGTGGCAGTTGAGGTTGAACCTTCCCATCAGTATTCCATTACATATTCTTGCTGAATGACTGATGGCAGCAGAGAGGCAGTCTGACAAAACTGTGTCTGACTGAGGAAGACTGTTAAGCAAAACAGACCTGGCTGGCCTGAAAGGGTCAAACAGGGAACACGCAGCCCCTCCTGAAAGGGAAGGACTGCCACGTGTAACATGCGGCCCTTCCTGAAAGGGAAGGACTGCCACGTGTAACATGCGGCCCCTCCTGAAAGGGAAGGACTGCCATGTGAAACCAGCAAGCATAATTAACAGCTTCTTCATTCCATGACCAAGAGCAGAACATGTTCTGTGGAGAGAACACCTTTTGATCACTGTACTGATCATAATACAAAGAGCTAACTAACCAATGATGTATTGCTGTCAGACACATGAATGTTATCCGATTTAAGTATTGTATACTCCTGTAGCTAAAAGATATAAAAACCCTGTAACAACAATAAACTTTGCTTCTTGCGCCACCAGAGCCTAAGCCCGTCTGTCCCAGGCGTCTTGAGCTGGTCTCCGTCATCTGACATAGATGTATATAGGAAGTGAAGGTATGTCACTGAATTGCACTCACTGATATTTACATCACCGAATGTTTATGGAGACAATACAGTGACTGTGAGAGCAATAAAGCAGTGGTGTGTTTCAACTGTGGTAACAGGGGATCACCTCTGCTAGTGTAAATTGTTGTGAATGAGGCATGCAAACTGCAGTTCATTGCTGTTGAGAGCGCATAGCTAGTGGTAGTGACTATGTTGAAAAATAGTGCTTTGTAGCTGAGAACTTGCTCTATCAAGTGTTGTGCTCTTTGCACATGATGCTACTTTTGTGGAAATAAATACGAGGCATTACTTTTGGAACAACTGTAGGTGTGGTCCAAGATGATTTCTATTCACTAAATGTGGCCCAGGCACGCTAAAAGGTTGGACACTGCTGGATAAAGATGTTGAAAATCACTGATACCTGGAGGACACTACTCATTACTGGCCTCCACTTGGACATGGAGCCATTGACCACAACTTTCTGGCTGCAACCATCCAAAGAAAAGCTCAACATATAAATACAAGTCTTTCCAGTTTTAAGATAAGGATGTAATGTGGGACCATAACAAAGGCCATGCACAAGTCCAGGTAGACAGAATCAGTTCCTCTTCCTCTGTCTACTGCAGCCGTCACTCCATCATAGATGGCCACCAGGTTGTTCAGACATGTTTGCTGTGTGCTAGCCCAGTCATCATATTAATATGATACATAATTTCCAAAAGTGAAAGCTTTTTCCAAAAAGTTTTTCAGACTATCCTTTCTTTCTTTGGCTAGTTTTCCATATTTAAAAATATATATGTATATATAATCATTTTCATCTTCTTCCTAAACTCAGATTTAATCCATGAATGCATAATATTATTCTAATTTGCAGGTAACATTACCATGACAGTAGCCTGGTCCTTTTCTGATAGTAAAAATTAAATAAATCATATCCCCAAATTACCGGTTTGTTTACTGAAAGGCAAGATATCTGCTAAAAGTTTGGGGTACATACGCAAAGGCAATATCTCTACTGACCGCAGGAGCTCTAAAAACTGAAATCTTAGAATATGTTGAAAGAGGAATAAGCAGTTTTCCTCATAGTTTTTTTTTTTTGTGCTGCCTGGCCCTACAAAGGTAGTGAATGCTCTCAGCTGTGCCTTGAATAGTCCTTGTGTTTTCATAGCAATTGTCCACAGAGCTAATCACATTAAAAATGTCTAATGTGCAAGTGAGTTTGACCAAGTCCAAAGAAGCTCACCTCAGGACAGTAAAATATTAGGTCAATTCAAACTGAGTGCTCTTTTCCCAACTCAGACCATTGTGGCAACAGACATATTCAATGAAATAATAAAAGTGTGGAAATATGAGCCTCAGATAATAGTAGAAGTACTCTTAATAACACAGATCAGCCTCTAAACTGTAGCCAGGAAAAATACCACAAGCTCTCACTCAATTTCACTTAACATACGGATTTGAAGAGAGATGCATTTCACACCAGCTCCTCCATAAATCCTTTGGACTAACTTTGAGGCACAAGCAAAACAAGCATTTCACAACTTGCTGCCATGAGGATGCAGGATGCTGGTAGCCCCACTGTTCTTAGGGCCAACACTGCAGGGAAGAGCCAAGCACAGGGAACGGGACTGTGCTGGAGGAAAGGGGATCCCACCTAGTAGCCAAATGCCCAGATGATGAAGCTGCAAAAGCAGCAGGATTGCCCCCATGGAGCAGAGTGCTCTGTTCCCATGGTCCATTCCCCTGCACTCTTGGCCTCTGCCAGTCTCCTGCTTCACAGCCCTTGGTCAGAAAAAATCATTTTTGAGGTGGTGCTGAGAAGCCTTGAGTTGTCTCTGCATGCACTTACGTACAAGTGGAGTTATTAGGGCAGCTGTGCTCCAGACACCTCTGGTGGTTCGCCTTTCTCTGATCACACAGTGTGTGAGGTGATTTCTCCAGCATTCATGCTTGGCCAACTCCAGAAATGAAGTTGGAAGAGATGTTGGGTCTGAACGGGGAGCTCTGGAAGGAGTGAAAAGCAGTGTACGATCATTCATTCTGTCATAAAATACTTCCTCCACTGAAGCGTGACCTATCATCAGTCTGTGCAGCTCCTCCTAACTGTTAGCTGTTGGAAACTTTGTTTCCTCTCTGTAGTCCATTCAGCTCAAAAATGCTAGGGAGAAAATTCTTCATTGTCTTCACTGTACTACCAAATATTCAACAGAAAAAAAACCTCCTGTTTGGCATTGGAAGAGGGAAAGAGAAATAGATGAAAGGAAAGAAAAAGCATATATGGATGCTCTGGAGAAGGACCAGTTTGCTAAATAAATTATATTGATAAATCAAATAAATTACTATAATGCATACTTAGTACTAAATTATCATAATATACCATGTGTATCTTTCATTCCAAGTATTACAAATGCTTTACAGCTATCAAGTAAAGACACACAATCAAATACAGAAGCACTTGTGTGGAGTTTGGCAGTATTTGGTATTACTATTATCATCTGTACATTAACCAGTGGAAAAGGGTGTCTTCATTACATTTGCAGATTACATCAGACAGTATCTGTGCCAGTTTGTAAGGAGGGATTTAAATTTTAGAAGATCTCTACAACCAGGTTCGTTTTCTGAAATATAGAGAAGGCAGAATAAATAAACAATAAAAAGTATCAGACAGATAAAAAAAAAAACAACTGTGTAAACAGAAGACAGGGAGTGACTGGCTGTAGATCAGTTGTGCAGACAGGAGCTGTGGGTTGCCCTGGATCACAACCACACATGAGTCCACACTGCCAAACTGCTCGGGGACACTCTGGGAGGATGTCCAGGAGGACTGCCAAAGTCAGGACACATGAAATAATCCCCCAAACGCACTATGCCCTGATAAATATTCATATGAGGTAGTGTGTCAATATCTGAGCACAGCACTTCACGTGAGATCAGTCAGAGAGAGGTTGGTTGGAGGACGACCCCGCATGATTTATAATGCATAGTCTGCAGAAAAAGCTTGGAGAATTAATGCTGTAAGATAATGCTGACAGAAAACAAGGTAAAATGGGTTTGACTTTGTACCATAGGAAGGTCCCCTATACATGTGAAAAAGACTCAAGGAAACTGTAGGCTAGGAAATGAGAAATATACTAAAAGATAGACTGTCAAAGAGACTTACAAGACAAAATGATAGATTAACTATGTTAACAGATTGATTAATGATGCTGCTTAAGATTCATCTCGTAAGGATGTTAAAATCTCTTTAGATTAATATTACTGGACAGATCTCAAATATTGCTTGGATAGGAAGTTCTATCTTCTTCTACCAAACTTTCTAAAAAAAATTCACACTTCTAATTCCTGTGACTGAGGCTGCAAGGGTAAATGAGAATAGCTGCAAAACATCTCCCAGAATGTCTCAGATAAATGTTGCCTTGCATTAATATCAATATGTAAGTAAAGAATGAATTCTTCCCATATAGTTATGAAAAAATAAACACCATTTGAGTAGGTTTCTGTGTGAGTGGTGGAAAATGAGCAGGTCAGAATGATAACAGGAAATGAAGATTTAGAATATTTTTCACTACTGTCTTGCAGCAT
This sequence comes from Lagopus muta, assembly GCF_023343835.1. Taxonomy (NCBI): domain Eukaryota; kingdom Metazoa; phylum Chordata; class Aves; order Galliformes; family Phasianidae; genus Lagopus; species Lagopus muta. The sequence continues at coordinate 62,576,524 of NC_064472.1, forward strand.
TTGTGTGGCTGTCTTTACTGTTTCTTGAGCTGTTTCTACATGGTTTAGAAAACACAAAAACGGAGAGTTACACCATGCATGACATAAAGATGCATATTCCTAGGCTGTTTGTTCTTTTCAGTGCCTAAAGAGAACCAGTCTCTGTGACTCCCTTCACCCCAAGAACAAACAAAGCTGTAATAACTCACAGCTTAATGAAAGCAAACTGTGTATACTACACACATACCCTGAAACTTGCAGGGTCTTTCAAGAGAAAATTTTAGCTCAGCCAAAACATTCAGACAAAAGGAGAAGTTTAAATCCTTTCCAGACACGGAGGCCTGAGACACAAGGATATGTTCTATTTATTTAACAAGCCAGAGCTGGAGTAAGAGCCCTCACAATACAATACAGTGGTAACAATAAAAATACAGCAAACCAAGTATTATAGCCTATGAAAGATGAAGCCAATAGTAGGATTATGGAACCAGCGTGCTCAGACATTTTAATACCTATGCCAGACATAAATGCTTCATGATAATATGAACACAATGAAACACTAGAAATCAAACTACAAGGAACAGATGGAAAGGCAAAGCTTCTCCTGTGAAAATGCATTTCACTGAAGGCTTAAATCCCAGCTTCATGTAGAGCTGTCATCCATTAGAAGTCACCCTCAGGTCATACTCCACAGCACTTTGGAAATACTGCGTTTTCCTATTTTATGTGTGTGGAAATGAAACTTCAGATCACTCTCTCATAGAGGGGGTGCTGTATTCTTTGGGTAACCTGGAGGCACACTCTTAACTATGCAAGGAAGAGCTGGCTGAATTGTATAGAATCACAGAATGAGTTGGGTTGGAAGGGACTTCAAGGTTCATCAAGTTCCAATCACCCTGCCACAGTCAGAGTTGCCAGCTGCTAGATCAAGCATTAGATCAGATTGCCCAGGGCACCATCCAAATTGGCCATGAACATCTCCAGAGACAGGGCATCCAGAACCTCAATGGGCAACCTGCTCCAGCATCTAACCACTCTCTCAGTAAAAAACTTCCCCCTGATATCCAATCTAAATCTCTCTTCCCTTAGTTTAACACTATTCCCCCTTGTCCTCTCATTATCTACTCATGTAAAAAGTTGCTCCCTCATGTTTATAAATTCCCTTTAAATATCTTCCCACAGCCTTCTCTTTTCCAGCCTGACCAAGCCCAGTTCCTTCAGTATGTCTTCATAGGAGAGGTGCTCAAACCCTCCAATCACCATCATGGCCTTCCTCTGAACCCCCTCCAAATGTTCCACATCTTTTCTGTGTTGGGGGCACCAGATCTGGATGCCGTACTCCACATGGGGCCTCAGAAAGGCAGAATAGAGGGAGACAATTGCCTCCCTTGTGCTGGTGGACACCTCCCTTCTGATGTAGCCAAAGAAACCATTGGCCTTTTGGGCTGCAAGCTCACACTGCTGGCTTATGTTCAATTTTTATCAACCACAACCCTTAAGTCCTTCTCAGTAGGACTACTCTCAAGGAGTTAATCTCTCAGTTTGTATACATATCTGGGATTACCATAACCAAAGTGCAAAACCTTGTACTTTGCTTTGTTGAACCTCTTTAGGTTCACAAGGGCCCTGCTTTTGAGTTTATCAAGGTCCCTCTGAATGGCATCCCTTCCTTCTGCTGTATCTGCATCACTCAGCTTGGTGTCATCAGCAAACTTGCTGAATGTGCTCTCAATTCCATCATCTATGTCACTGATAAAGATGTTAAAGACAGACCCCTGGGGAACACCCCTCACCACGAGCTTCCATCTTTAAATAGTGCTACTGACAACAACCCTTTGGCTGCAGCCTTCCATCCAATTCCTTATCCATCTAATAGCCAACCCTTCAAATCCACATCTCTCCCATTTGGAGATAAAGATATGGTGGAAGACCATGTTAAAGGCCTTGCACAAGTCCAGGTAGATGACGTCAGTTGCCTTCCCTTTGTCTATGAATGCCATCACTCCATCGTAGAAAGCCACCAGATTGGTCAGATACAACCTTCCCTTGGTGAAGCTGTACTGCCATGGATCACTCATTTGTCCCTCATGTGCCTTAATATCTCTTCTAGGATGATCATTTAATGATCTTCCCAGGCACAGAGGTGAGTATGTAAAGTCACTGCCCAAAAATATCATGAAGACAACAGCAAAGACACTGAGACAAAAACAACCCTGATGCTGAGATACAGGATTTTATCCACATGCTTTTCAGCTCTACCAAATCCAGAATTGAAAATGCAGAATAACTACAAGGGTGGATAGAAATATAATCAGGCATAACACCCCCCTAAGGACAACTAATAGAAATTAGTAATGGTCCTGTCTGGTAGCTCAGCAATATCTGAAGTACAAAACTCTGATGGAAAAATTATGTTTTAAATGTCAGATTTTGCTTTGTAGTAGAATGCAAGGAGGATATTTTACCTAGGTAAAGAGATAACACCAAAACAGCAACTGACTGCTAGGGAACTCCCCTAGGTTTGCTTTGAAATCTTGTTTAAAAGGCAAATGTCATAATCCCTAGGAGTTTCTCATTTTGTCCTGTTCTCTCTTTTTCCTTATATCACAAAAGAAATAGAGACTTAATGGGTGCATTATGAGAAGCTCACTGGTACCATCTTCTGATTGAGAAGGAAATATTTGAAAGATATATTTTTAAACAGAATATTGAGAAAAAAAAAAAAAAAGAAACAGAAATGTATTTCCAGTTGAGACTATTGTTCCAGGAACCGTTTCCTTGACAACAGTGCCAACTTAAGAGCATTTTAATACTATGCATATAGATATGTGCTATAAATCGGATGTGTCCATGAATCAGCCAGTACAGAAGACGTAGCAAAAAAGACAAATTGTTTGATTCAGAGTCAGTAGAAGCCAATAGTGATATTAATTAGTATTCACAATGTTCTTCACAATGGACTGATGACTGAAGCCAAGAAAATGAGATACACAGTCATAGCATTTTCATGTCTCAGCTGATGGCTGGGTTAAGAAAACATTACAGAGATGGAAATTTGGAGATTAAATGAATCTTGACTTGAGTGGTAGCTGATTCCATGACTGCTTCTTCTGAAAAGCAGTGTGAAAAATCAGAGTGAGTACTAGTTTAGGAATTGATGCAATGGAAATAGATGAATATTCACAGTACAGAAGTTCTCTGCTATGCTTACACATCTACTTTCTAAAGACCATGTAAAATTGTACAGTGACATTCCTCCATGACTTCTGTTGATTCTTTGTCTTCAGTCACTTGGTATGTTTCTTGTTCACTTACTAAGGGTGACGGTTCCTGTGGAAGCAATGGGACATAGCATGAAATGGAGCTCCCACAGAAATTTGTGTTTGGAGGATCAAGACCTCTGCTGGCACTGATTTAATCAAAGGGGAGAATTTCCTTTTTCCTACCGGTCAGTACCGGACCTGAGGAAGATCTAACCTCCTTGTATTCCAGACATCAAAAGAGCTCTTTCAAGAGGAAAAAACATGGATAACTGTAAAGGAAGTTACAGCTGTTTGCGATTTAATGAAGTTAAATGCATGTGTAAATGTTTATAGACTCCAAGCTGAACTTAATTTTTTTGGAAGCAAAACTTCTGCAACTTAATCACATACTCCCCTATTTTTTCCTAGTGGGTTGCTAGCTATGCATAATTCCTTGTGATAATCTGCAAAAGTTTCATGCACTGGAACAAACTGGAACACTGTATTATCTTCAGGCTTTCACAAGAGTACCACAGTGCTTTATTGCTGAAATAGCCTTTATGCAATTCATCTATATAAACATGATTGGCTTGGGTTTTAATCTCAGATTTTCCTCCACTTTCTTCAATATACAATTAGATATTTGAAAACAGTAACAGTAACAACAAGAAATCCACTCAGAGTTCTGGATTGGGGCCAGGCACTCCTTACGGATTGAATGAATGGTTTCCTCTAAGCAAGGCAAACTTTCAGTCTCTCATCTGGAAAATATTATGTGAGCAGAAGCTCAGAATCAGCTATTACTTGCCTTCAGCTGAGTCTGAAGCTGTTATCAGTTTAATTTTACTCTTTTAGGTAAGGAAGGAAGGAACATAAATATCTGAAAAGAGGTTAAAACTGACTTTGCCATCAGGTGATTAGAAAAAAAAAAAAGAAATTTACAAAACATTATAGAAATTAAATTTATTTTGTTAAATTTAGGAAAAAGTACTTTCATTTCACTGAGCTGACTTACATTCTTCAATCCCCAAACATTCTTGTTTAGCCTGGAGTATTGACTTCATGTATATTGTATCTAATCCTCCTTGGAAGAAACATCTCAAAAAAACAGCCACAGGCTGGCCTGCATCACAGCTTGCTGATTTTCCTGCAGACATGCAACTAGGAGAATTTACATAATAGCTTTGAAATTGCAGGCATTTTATGCTTGAGAAGAGATTGCAAGCAGTGCCTGGTTAAACTGTAATCAAGTAATAATGATGTATGGGATATGAGCAAAGATCACAGTAAATTTCTTTCTGTAAATGACTGATTAATCCCAGTTAGAGCTACTATGGAAAAATCAGACATGTGTCTGTTTTTTCCATTATATCTCACACTTGGCTTCTCTCTTAAAGCTTTTCTCCTTTCTACTTTCTTGCGATTCCTTTACCACTGTGTCGAGACCAAGAACGCTGTTTCTGGGTGAGGAAAACTGTCCACCATTTATCTCCTCTGCCTCTAGCAATGAAGAATTGCTAGCTACTACAGTGACATTTGATTTTAATGGCATCCTTGTAATAGAGAAGGGGAAGCAATTGACTCGCAACACAAGCTGCACTGAAAGGACTGCTGCAACATTTGCTTCTCAACGGATGAAACATCACTGAATGTCAATGGACCCCATGCAGCCTCCACCTCTGTCTCATCAACCTCCGGACAAGACAGCCAGCACAGAAGTGAAAGCATTACACAGCTCACAGACCTGGCAGACTTCCACATCCAGGCTCAGCACGGCAAGCTGTCAGACCAATAAAATGTTTTCATCTTGAATACTTTGCCTGAAGGCAAGAAAGTGGCACCACTGCTACCAGCCGCTCTCTCCTCTAGACTGAAGGCACAAGCCTTCTCATGGCTTACCAGCACTCACACAGTAATGTGCCAGTCTCACTGCAATTTACTGAGCCCTGCAATGAAACGTTTTCCCGGTCCCTCCCCCTTTCCTTCTTGCTTAACCCGTGAAACAAAACACTCCTGTTTCCCTTTCTGTCAGACTTGGAGACTACAAGAGCCATATTTAAACTCAGATAAAATAAGGGCATGTCCCGTATGGCCAGAGTGTAAGATGTCATTTAAATAAACTTTCACAAAAATCACAAAGTGCCCTGCTATAAATGAGTGATTCTTAAAGCAGCCAGTGATCAACAAACTCACTTCCTAATTAAGTGTAGGAGTGTAATGAGGAACAGGGCATCCTTTGTTTTGCCAGTTTGTGTGAACTCCAGCCACAGGTCCCCAGACTCTCCTAACTCTTGCGTTCAGAGCTTGTAATTAGTACATAAGGAACCAGGTACTACAACAGCAGCCCCCTTTGACAGTGGGTCCATTCACTGCCAGCCAGATGTGAAGAGTGTTCAAAGGGGACCGACCAACTCACATATTGCGTGGTGTTGTATGACACTATAATCTCTGGTTTTCAGCCCTACAATCAACAGGCACTGTCATTTTTAATGCATTCTAATTAGCTGGTAAGGTTTACAGAAAAGTTCATTGATGCAAGTGGAGCTACTGAGCTGTCTGAGAGCAGGTTGGTCAGTGACCCTACTATTTCTTAAGCCAGCTCCAGAAATATTAGCTGCAGGGACTCATGTTAGTAGAATAAAAAATGTATTGGGGCTGTGTAATTGATTTTGGGAGCTTCCAAATGTGCCTTCTCTAAATGCAAAACAAAAATGAAAAGGAAAAACGGAGAAATCCACACAAAAGCATTATCAAAGAACAGTGAGACAAACAAAAGTGAACCTCTGCCTGAGGCATCAGGAACAGTCCAGTAGGATCCTGCACAAACCTCCCCATCAGCTGCCACCTTTACGCTGCCAGAGGGTGACCTAAGGGAACAGTGGCTTTGCTATGTGCCCTCTATTGAAGGACATCCAACCTCTGAGAGAGCAGACCACATTCAGAGAGCAGGAATGTTTCTACCTGCTTTGCAGAGGCTCTTTGCTCACAAGCTCCATGGCCTCTGCTTGACAGTCAGTAGCAAAGGGACACATTCACTCCATGACTCAGTACAATCAGTGTGACAGAAGGTAAAAAGTGAGAATGAAGTATTTAGTTCTAAAGAAAACGATTATATTAGCACTACTGAATGCTCCTCTGATAGAAAAGAAATGAATTCCTTCTCTATTTTAACAGATTTACTATCCCACAGGCAAGATAAGATGGAGGATGAATCAAAATTTTCACACAACTCTGTGATGTAGAATTTAATGAACAGACCAACTTTGTTCAAGTGATTTGCATGAGTGTCCATACAGTACATGTTTAGTCATGGGCTAACAGACAGTACAGAAAGGTTTGTGAGACCAGCTTGTATTCATGAGCTCTGGCCTGGGGCCTATGTGGGCACAGCGTATAAAAGAATAGCAGGTGAGCTAATGATAATTAGTGAGTTCCATTAACGAATTATGAACTGCAAATGAATCAACCTAACAAAACACGCAGGGAGCACACAGGCTATTGTATCCTCACATTAATCATACACTGAATTACTGTAAATGTAACAGTAAACACTTTCAAACAGAAATATTTATTTGTAAAATAGGACAGTGAATCAAACTAAATATGTCCAATATAAATTGTGTCTTTGAATTTTATTCTAATTTATGGTGAAACAAAGAAGCAGGAGAAAATATTTTTCAAAACCATATGCCCAAGCTAGATGTCCTCAAATAAATCCTTTTTGGATAAATAAGTTCTCTATTTTTAAAGAGAAGCAGCCTCATATCCTTGCAAACAAGTAAGTCATTCTTCTAGAAGCTATCTTCATGATGTGAGACATTATCAAGTTGTTTGTTCTCTTTGTTTCTTTTGTAGATGAATGGGTTCGGGCTATCTCTGGAGTAATGTGGTGATGAAATCCTTCTCCATCTGCTTCATGACTCTTAGCCACTCAGAGATAATTTACCCTACGCTGCATGAAGTTATCTTAGGTTAGGCACAGAGAATCAGAAACAAGAGACTTTTACAGGAGCTGTTTCTGAAACCCACAGCTGATGAACTCTCAGCAGGAAAGTATTGCAAAAGACTTTGCAAGTCCCAGCCCACAGTAAAACTGATTTATCTTCTTAACTGGGTGTGCCCACACCTTTAGTGGCTTTGCTCCAGTGGTGGTCTAATGATTAATAATACAAATATAAAGGAGAAAAACACAGTGAAGAGGAAGATACCATTTCAAGTGACACCTCACTTTCGGTGTAGTCCTTGATTATGTGTTCTCTGTGACATGAATAATGTTGCTTTTTATGCACTAGGTAACATTAGACACAACTTGGATTATTCATCTGTTTATCCAAATAAAAACCAATGTGAGAAAAAGTGATGTGACACATGCATTATAGGCTTTTTAACAACACTGTTACTGAGGATTTACTAACAACCCAGACTACGCTGTTTTGTAACATCCAAGCCAGTTCATTTGCTCTCAAGACACAGTACACTTGCTGGACGTATAAGAGGAGGTCGACTACAGACACTCATACACATCTTTTTAGGATTTGGTCCATATTTTCAGAAACTTTTTTGTTGTCATGGCCATCATGGCATGAACTCATCCAGGATCAACTGATGGCTGCTGAAAATATTGTGTCCATCCGTGAAGCTCACCTAAGTTAGAGCAACACACAAGCAGGAATTTCTGTACTTTTAACATTTCAAAATCTAGACAAGTCTGTGTTCAATACATAGTAGAAGGGGGGAGATGAGACAAGACAAGGAATTTATAAACCATGAGACAGGAGCAGGTTTGTTTAAGTCAATGGATCTCCGTCACAGAGATTACTGGATCTTTTTCTTGTGTCTTTGCATTTTTTTTCCACATCCCTCATATTTGTATTTCACACAGAATTGCTTTCTTTACATTCTTTCTCAAATTCTTTTCCACTGTCTGCTGAGGTAGATTTTGAACTCAGAAATGTTGGCAGACAGGACATGCATTGAAAAGCTAAGAGAAGATAAATGATAAATAAAATTTCCTTCATGCCAACACCAGCACAGAAATCAAAGACTTCTGCCAAGCAGCAACTGATTTTTGTTATCTTCAATGCTACTGTTCAAGATTACAGTTCATTTATTGTGTTTTCTGCAGGGTCATATTTCGCTAACAAAGAACACTTGCTGAAAGAAGAAGGCTCTGTCCAAACTACTTGTCTTGTAAATATCACCCTCAAACACCTGTCCATCTGCTCCTCTCCAGACGCACATAGCAAACTCCCAGATACAGTCAGCAGACATCAGCTCACAGCTCAGTTTACGTACATCAGACAGCAGATCTCAAAGCACGGCTGTGCAAAAGTCAGGCTGTGTGATAGAAGGGGGAGATGTTGCTTAACCTGATTCATCTCGCCCTGGTTCAGTGTGTGTGCTGACAGGCAGTAGCTGGGAGAGAAGCTGCGGTTATTGCAATGTTAACAAGTCTCTCTGTAAATCCATCACATTAGGAGAGTCCTTATGTGACATGTGGGAATTAAGATAGGTGAAAAACAGGAAATACATACCAACAATAAAACAGGGCTTTAATCAAAAACACACCTGGTGAAGGAAAGATTTCAGCTTGAAGAACTCCTTGCAATCCCAACCTATGACTGTCCAGATGAGCTACAAGAAACTTCAGTGATCAGATCAAGATATGATCTCACCATGTGAAGACATAATTCATTTCAAAAGATTGACAGTCATAAATGTAAAGAAAACCCTTACTTTTCAAAATAAAGATTGCAACCTAAATCTCTTAGTGCAAGATGAAAATACAGCTGTTAGTAATTATTTAATTTAATTAATTCAATATTGCATTATATAAATATCTTTTGTATAAAAGACTTAAAAAATAATCCAGAATGGGTTTGGTGAATTAAATATTATCTGTGAAATATCATGGCAAGCATTTGTTGAGCTGATTTCACAAATGTCACTAGCAGGGAAAAATTCCACTGAATTTTGATTTATGCAAATCATCACCATGAAACCATACTCCAAAAAAAAACCCTAGCATGCACATGTTTTTTTTTTGCTAGCAAGTTCCTCAGCACAACTTCAGGAACATACATTTCTCTTCTAATGTAACGTCGCATCTTCCACAAACCTAGGTCTTTTTCTGTATCTCCTGACCTGTTTCCAAACCAGCTTATAGGACATAGTCCTATCCCCACGCTGCTGAGTAAGGATGCTATCACAGCTCTCAGATGTTCTCACCAATTTTACCAACACAGTAGCTCTTCCTATCACACTTCTCCCATCCTTCATTTCTTTCTTAATTCTGCTGACCTCATAGTTCTTGTGTAGGCTACCTCAATCTATCCTATCAAAACTTTTTTAAAAATGTGAGAATCCAGGGAAAATAACTCCACAAGACTCCTTTCTTAATTTCCATGATGTTTCAGGTGTAGGTACTAATAACTTTGGAGCAAAATAGAAACAAAAGAGGCAGAAAGGAAGGAAGAGATATAGCCAAGGAATAGGAAAGGATGATTTCTGATACAACAGAATATGATTCAGGCAAGAGAAAAGAAAGTTAATCCATCCAGTGCTTTTCTGATTTTCATGAAAGTTTCTTGGAGTAAATGCTGTAGAAAGAGAAAAAATTGGTTGCTGATACTGAAGATAATTGTTAATTAAAACAAAATATTCTTATTTTTCAATATCTCTAAGTAAGCCCCTTTTAATAAAGAAAGTCAGGTTAATAAATCACACTGAAGACACCAGTCTTTACAGCACTTGGACAGAAAAATCAGTGTCCTTCAATGGATGTTTTGCTGCTACTCTGCACATCAAATCTGTCTTACAGGTAATGGAAGGAGCACAGGATACTTTTCAGGCAACAGAATCACTTCAAAAGGAATTGCTGAAAATTAGCCAAAAACAAAAGTATAAAGTCATACAAATAATTTGGAGATTGTGGAAATTAAGTGTGTAGTTTTGTGATTAGTGTGCAGAATTTTCTTAGAATAATCAAAAAAGATGGCTTGCTACCATAGAAGGGGCAAGAAAGAAGAATCTGCTTTATCCGGACAGATTATTCCTCTACTTATCATTAGTCTAATTGTTGGATTGATATTTGCTTTACCCTTGGTTTTCAGAGAGTCTTTCTTCTAAGAAAAAAATATATTACAGCATTTAATAACATTTCAAGTTGTAGTGCAAACATAAGGCAACAACATCTATGAAAACCATTCGGGTGCAAAAAACACAGAAGCAATAGAACTAGAAAAATGTAAAATGAGGTTTTGATCTTACAGCATCACTTTGAACATTTATGTCCAAAAATAAATCACCTAATATACCCAAGACATATTAAAACCAGGGCACAGTGCAAAATGTAAATCCTAACAGTGATTGAGGTTAATGATCTTAACCATTAAATACTTTTATTTCATTTCTCACAGAGTGTAGTATAACTGAAGTTGATGGTGATAGTGAACACCGTTGTGAAAACCACAGGTAAATTATCCAAGTAGCTAGACACATAACAGCATAGCTAGTAGAAATAGATCTGAGCAGTTCTTCAAAGCATAAAAATCCATGTAGCTTCTGCCCTACTGTCCACCTCACAGTCAAAGATCTTTTGGTAATTGGATAGTCTGATTACCTATTACAGATATGACGATAGAGGAGAGATTTCTGAGGAAGAATATTGACCTTATTTGGTAAAAAAAATTAGTTTGTAGGAGCTTTCAAGTTTCTACATTTGGAATTTTCTTATGTTGTTTTGTGCTTTAAAGTACTCAAAGTGAATGGGATTGGAGATGAGCACTGTCCTGGTAAGGGAGCCAAGAAAAATTTTGTTGCTGTTAGGAGTAGGGATAGCAGAACATTTTTTTCTTGTGATTTTGTTTTTAATGCTAAAATCTAGTGGTAGGGAGGGACATGTGGTATTAGAAGTTTCATCTTACACCTGGTGCATAAATCTAAGGCCTTAACCACAGGTGGTTATCAAATAACTTACATATCTTAATGCAGGAACTGCAATATTAAACTGTCTTGATCTATTTCATTCACAAATAATTAAAAAATCACCAAGTCCTTGATGTTCTACTTCTCTGCCTCTTCTGTTAAAGAGCACTTGAGTAATTCCTACCATGACCCAGTGCACACCCTGGAGCACAGCAAGATGCCATGTGGACTCAGCCATAGTGCATGACCATGGCCTCAGTCCATCACAAGCTTGGCATGTGTGGGCTGTCACATTTCATACTGCTTGAGTTAGCATGTTGCCCAGTTGTGAGACATTTTTGAGTGTGTAAAGTCAAATAGGCTTCTGTGTAAACCCTGACACAAGACCTCTCCTTGTAGATGCTTCATGAAGATATCTGTGAGGTGGTCTGCAGGGTCATGTGGGCAAGTGCCAACTTTTCATTCTTGTCCAACAGTAATAATTTTCAACTCTCTGCATATATGGTAACATTTTGTTTGTATACTTTTATAAACATAGTTGGAGAACAATGAAGAGGGGGAAAAAAAGCATCAACTTGCAAATCTGAATGTAACATTCTGAAACCTTAGATGCATGAAAAAGCATTTGCACAACACTCATGAGCCTCTCTTTCGTAACAATGACCATGACATATGGCATCTACATTACATGTTTGCTCCCAGTTTGCATTTTAGTCACATCCTTGAGCAGGAGCGGGTGGAAGCTCCATGCTTGCCTCAGGGTCTTCTGAGTACAGCCGGTGGGAAGGAGATTCCTCAGGCTGCAGGAAAGAGCAGCACAGTACCCAGCTCCAACAGCTCAGAGGATGGAGATTGCTGGGAGCAGAGGAAGCAGACCAGCAGGGCTTCAGTGGGATGGATAGTCCTGAAGCCCAACAGCAATCTCTTGGAGTGCCATGGAGCTGTCTATGAGATGGGGCTTGCCAGGAGACTAAGAGTGTTAGCAGCTTTATTTATAAAGCCTTTTGCTTCTATGCTGTTTACCCTATCTGGTTTAAAAAGTAGGTTTTACCTTTTTTTTTCTCTTTCTTTTTACATTAAAATAAACTTTGTATTTTTGTACATAAAAGTCTTTTTAAAGGAGCTTAGTACAAGGGAATGCCCTAAGCAAAGCCATCTCAAGCCAGAGATTCAACTGTCATATGGCACCTGGAAAGAAACAAAGAATCTTAAATCTAATTCAAAGTGGATTCAAATTAGCAAATACAACTGTCCCCCTCTTTATTTAACCTGATTAAATATATGGCTCAAGGAAACAAAAAACAGAAATCTGTCCATAAAACATTGTGAATAGGACTTGCATGTAGCTTCACACTCACAATTTGTATCAGTAGCTAGAACACTTAAAAAAAATAATAACAACATGAACCTTCTCCTTTCAAAGTCCCCTGTTGATCAATCTATGCCATATCATTCCATTCATTTGATATCATTATTTTAACAATCTTATCCTGCAGCTCCCTCTGGTCTTTTAAAACCCAGCTTAAACTGAACAATCTTTAGATCTTTTCCTATTTGAAGACTTTATTTTTTCTAAGGAAAGAATTCAGAACAGACATTTGATTATTTTAGTATAAACATTTCCACCTCTACATCCTTCATTTTTGCTCCTTGTATGAATATTCACAGGTGTAGTTTAGGGTTGCAATTTTATGGTTATGATGAAAACACTTTGATCCCACTCAGGCATCTCTAAAGCAGCTCTTCTCTCTGGGAAATAAATACTCTATATGTCTCTAGGGCAACTGCAGTGCAGTGTCCACTCAGGCTGCATGGACCAGTTGCTTCTTGGATTCTGAGCCACACAGAAATAAAGACCCTGAGATGTGAACTTAAGTCCTTCAGGTGATTTGTCAGATCATCTCAGTCCTTCCCCAAGCAGTATTTCACATCTCTCAATTAAAGTCTTCTTTAGAGTTGTTAATGGATTTATTTGCATATTCTGAAAAAGAAATGCTTATTGTACTGGGAGTGGCGTTGAAAAGAGATAAAAAACTGTTTACACAGTTTTTTGAAATAATAGTGAGAAGTAGAACAGAAGGTGGCATAATTCTGAAAGAGAACTTTGGACTCCACAGCAGTTTGCTCAGTATCACTGGTGAACACAAAATAAGTTATTAGCCTGTGCCAGAGAAGGGCCCTAACTTCAGACCTGCATACCTTCACTGCCTTTTTGCCCCAGCAGGCATGGTGTACAGTCAGCCACATTTACCAAATTGCTCCAGGCCTATTCTGCATAACTGCATTTCTAAAGCCCTTGCCTTTGTGTTTTCTGATCTCCAACACAAGATTACAAAATATAGTAAGTTATGCCAAGGATTCACCTTCATTGTCATTCATAAATAACACTCCTGGAATGATTCTCTTCCAGTACCTAAAAGGTGCTTACAATGAGAGCAGGGTAGGTCTCTTCTTACTGGTGACAGGTGACAAGACAAGGGGGAATGGCCTCAAGTTGCGCCAAGCTAAGTTTAGGTTGGACGTTAGGAAACACTTCTTTACAGAAAGGGTGGTTAAACATTGCAATAGGCTCCCAAGGGAGGTGGTTGAGTTATTGTCCCTGGATGTGTTTAAAAGCTGTCTGGATGTGTTGCTCGGATATATGATTTAGCACAGGGTTGTTAGAGTTAGGGTACTATGGTTAGGCTGCGGTTGGACTTGATGATCCTTGAGGTCCTTTCCAACCTGAGTAATTCTATGATTCCATGACTGATCCAGTGTTAATATTCAGACATTTGCATTATTTCACTTATTAGCTACTGAAAGAAGTTTCATCCTCATCCACAATCATGCTCCATTTGGATGAGGAAACAAGACCTGAACATTGCATTATTTTAGCTCTCCTTGAACAAGTGCTAATTGCACAGTACATGAAGTTGCAAGTTACCTTGTAGTCACTGATGAGTTACTTAAATTAATTGTTTACACAAACCTATACCTTCAATCTGCACCAGTAACCAGGGCCCATAATTCCGTTGTCTGCCACTGAGGAAATATAATCTGGCTAAGAAAGTAGCAAGAGATTCTCAACTTTTTATAGCAAGTGTAATTGTTGCATGAGGAAGACAAGATACTTTGAGTATCAATAGGCAGCACAAGTTGAATGAGACACTTTTTGAAATTAAAACTGGAGCAGAATTATATCAGTGCTGCCAGAAGAGACTTCACAGACTCATCAGTCAGCAGTGTCTTGTGGCTGAGGTGTGAAACTGGCAAAACTGAGCTCCCACATGACCAAGTCTGTCTGAAGGGAGTAGAAAAACAAACAAACATTTCAGTGAAAACAAATAAGTGTTAAAAAATGTTGACTACATAAGCATATTCCAGCACTGAATTTTTGAGGACGCCCACTTTTGAGCATTGACTATAAATGTAAAAAGCAGGCTAATGAGAAAGATGAGAAAAAAATCAACAGACAGCAACTAGTAGCTTAGCTTACTGTGAATTCTGCTTTCCTGAATCTCATGAAAGGATAAAGATGTCATCCGTCTCCTTCTGCTGTAGTCTCGCCTTCCTACTGCTGCAGGAGAGGAGTTCCCCTAGCCCTTTGGAGTGGTACAGCAGAGAATGAGCACCCAAAGGAAAAGGAAGTAGTCAATATAAAAAGCAACAGGCAGGACAGCTTGTTTTTAGGCAAAATTTCCTCTTATTTTCCTAGAGAGGGACTATTATTTGTATCAGCTAGAGTGGGGTTCTCATTCTCAGCAAGAACAGAGGAAGGGTTACTGAGACCAAGTCCAAGACCAATGAAAAGATTAATTCTAAAGCGGGACTCTAAAACAAAATGAATAACAAGATAAATATAAATGAATAGGTTTGGGGTTTTGTTTTGTTTCGTCTTGTTCTCAGTGGAAAAAACACAATAGTGTCTCCTAATGAAACACTGATGTTTTTCCACCCTTTACTGTGTTTCAAGATCCTGGGGTATTCTGGCTGCAGACAAACCTCTGCTTTAGAGGGTAAACATTAGATCAAGGTTGCAGTCAAAGCAAACTATAGTCATTCCATATTCGGTTTTTCTTATGAAGACCATGCATCTTCGTAAGACCAGACTTCTTCATAGAAACAGCAGAAGTGCACTTCCAGAGGACTGCTGTACAGGGCCACCAGTTCTGTCACAGAGCTCATTTGCATAGCATCATAAACTATGGATGTGCAGCCAATTCCCCCTTCTCTGGACAAACACTTATCATTCTACTATACAGCATTTAGGTGTCTCCAGGCAGAGTGGCTTCGGACCATTTTGAGGACCAGCTTAACACCAAGCTGTGGTGGTTGCTCTTCGTTCTCCAGCAGATGCCTTCAGCTATTTGTTGGTGTTGTTAGAGTGCAGCACACATGGGAGGCAGACTTGGACCTCTGCCACTCAAGCCAGACCACACGTTATGCACCAATGAGAATGGCACATGCAGCACAGCCAGCATCACATACGAGCACTCCCGCCTCAGCAACAGCAGTAAATCATTTTGCTGAACCTCTAGTTCAAAGCAAGTGTTGGTCCCTGCCACTCTTGTGATTTTAATTGCTTTGGTGAAGCAAAGATTTTTTTCTAACTGGGACATGCAATTGGAACAAAGCAACAAAAAGCTGGGAAATGGGGTATTAATTGTGTCACAGCCACTGAAAGAAAGCAGAGGAGCAATGACAGCAGGGTGATTTTAAAGCCTTATGTCTCTGCCTCTGGCTTTGGTCATTCTGCCACACAGTGACCCTGGCTTTTGATCAGGCTTTTCAAAATAAATAAAATCAATGTTGGCATTGCAGCCAGAGCTGATGAGGTAGAAGTTGTTAATGATTTTGATTGTTCCCACCCGTACCTGTGTCCCACAGAGTCACAGCTAGATGGAACTGTCCCTAACACTAAGATGCAAATGAAGCCTTTGCTGCCTTATCTTTGGAGGGCAGCAAGGTTCTGACATGCTAGTCTGGCTGCAGAGAAAGCATCTAGCTAATGCACAGCATGTGGTACCTGTCTTGTGAGCAAGGTAAAGAGATAAATGGCCTATTTGCACCTTCCACATAAATCTAACTAGTAGTAATAATCACAGAATCAGAATCAAAGGGATTGGAAAGACCTCTGGCGATCATCCTGTCCAATTCCCAAAAATACAAAGAGCGAATACTCCAACCATTATTCCAACCTACCAACTTGCCCACATTTCATCACTGATCACAAAGTTACCTTCACAGGCAGGTTTTGCAAAGAGCAGAGCAGGAACTTTGCAGCTCACAGCTAAGCTATCCCAAAGCTCTGATGACTAACACCTGCCTATTCATTTGGGCAGGTTACAGAGGTAACACAGAGGGCGAAGGTTCCTCCTCATACTGGAGGAAGAGACATCATGAGATAGATCAAGTCAGTAGGATCCTATGGGACTGCTAGATCTGGCAGTGGGTTTTATTATATAGACCACTGCGTTGTGAGCTGGACCAGGCCCAAACAGATACAGATGGAAATGCCTTTTTTTCTGTCATGGACTTGTTCCAAGCCAGAGCAAGGTCCCGATATATATCCTCTTACCAGCAGGTTCCCAAAGAAGAAGAATGGCTTACAACTGTTTTATAAAATCCAGCTGTTCAGAAAATCAGATAATTCACCCTACTCCCCATATCTAGGGATCACTGCTCAAATCACACTTTTTTTTTCACTACATTCTCAAGACATAGAAGTCAGAAGTACCCAGGAATATACAGAGTGGCTTGAAAACTAACTTCTAAATCTGATTCTCCACTTTGTTTCACAAGACAAACACAGATTTTACAATCCAGTGTTATCTGATATTATTCTTTCAATGACAACTAGCATTGTAGGGAAGACAAACATGTTTTTTCATAGGAAAAGTCTTACGTGAAACAACAATAACTGTTAACTCCTTGGCTGCTGAAGCTCTTTCCCAAGCTCTAACAAACAAGGAAATTGCTACCAGCAAGTGGAATCCAGAAACAATTCTTGTTTGTTTTATTTCATTTCTAACCTTTTATTTTTATTTTGGAGAAATTACCTACTTCTCTGTTAGAGTCATGTGCTTGTTTAAAACTCCTTCTACCTGCAGGATAAGAAATACGTTCAAGGCGATAAGTACTAAGAGAGAAGAGTAGACTCATTCCACAAGATGACCTCACACTTAAATGAGGTTTTTCCATGTCAGTAAAAGTCAAGATTGAGACTTCTTACACAGCCCACCAAATGATTAAATTGAAAAAAGAAAGAAAGAAAATGATGGATTTGTCAATCCCTTGACATGAAGCTGATTGGACATGCAGAACAGATATCACAGAATCACAGAATCACAGAATTGTAGGGGTTGGAAGGGACCTCCAGAGATCATCGAGTCCAACCCCCCTGCCAAAGCAGGTTCCCTACACCAGGTCACACAGGTCGGCATCCAGGCAGGTCTTGAACATCTCCAGAGAAGGAGACTCCACCACCTCCCTGGGCAGCCTGTTCCAGTGCTCCGTCACCCTCACTGTAAAGAAGTTCTTGCGCATGTTTGTGCGGAACTTCCTATGCTGCAGAAGCATATGAAGCTGAAAGGTTCATTAAACACATTTCTTCAGAGAAAACTGCAAATACATTACAAGCACCAGAGTTTCAAGATAATTATGTGTCTTTTCTTTTTTTTTTTTTCTCAAATCTCAGCCTAATATTTAAATGCTCAGCAAGTGCACACAGTACAGCATGCTTCCATGACTCTTTCTGCAGTGACTGGAGAGCACCAACTATTACCCAGCTGCATGTGTTCTCTTGTGTACTGTGAAAAGGTTTAATGAGCCACAAAGTGTATTTTGCCCTCTTCATGGATCATAGAAGCAGAAGTCCTGAGGGTAAACTGGCTTGTGTTGTTTCTGCTCCTGTGAATTAGGCCCTCAGGGGTACATTTTCAGCACAACGCGTGCAGATTTGGCTGCTTGACTCCCACTGATGGTGATGGGACTCAAGCAGCTGAAGCCCCAGGAAGTGCATGAAAATGTGTTCACTGGTGTCTTTAAAACAATATTATCTTTCCAAACAAAATCAACCATACCAGCCTGATTGTGGTGATCCTCTTCTGCAAGATCTGCTGCACTTCTGCAGATTTGCAAGCAACACTGTGTGGAAATGCATGAAGATTCATATCATAAGTCTTTCTCAATGCATGTTTTTCAAGAACTGAATTGATAAGGATTTTGTATCAATGTAGTAACAAACAGCACAAGAAATGCCAGGGGTGATGGTCTTCCAAGTTCCTTCATACAGTCCAAATTCCTGTGTTTGGTCAGCACAAGTGCCACTAACAGTGAGTATGGCATGAGTTTGTGTCATTCCAAAGAACCATAAAAGTTGTAGGATGAGATATAATATTACCACATTTCTCCATATCATGCAAGAGAACAATGGTAAAATCTTTCTCTCTGCAACAGAATCAGCACAACAGAAATGACTGTCAGTAACCTGAATTTGAAATACCCAGTTCTATTTATATTCCCAAAATGTTTGCCCTATTAGTCTTCTCAACTTAGGAATTCATGGCCAACAGTTTGGCAGCTTTTCATGATGCCATCTAATATCCAGGAAATAAGATGGGTAAGGAATATTTCAGTACTGATTTTGTGTGTATTCCTCCAAAGGGCAGACTATTTAAGAGAACAGAGAAATTTATAACTGCTTAATATGATCCCAGCTTTGTAAAGTGTGCTTTAGATCAGTACAAAATTTGCTCAGTGCTAAAGCATTTCAAAGAATCACAGAATGGTTTGGGATGGAAGGGACCTTTAAGATCATGTAGTTTCAACTCACTGCTATAGGCAGGGACACATCCCTCTAGACCAGGCCTCACAGCCCCTTCCAGCCTGGCCTCGAATGCTTCCAGGGAGGGGGCATCCACAGCCTCTCTGGGCAACTTGTTCCAGTGTCTCACCGGTCTCACAGTAAAGAAGTAAAGAATTTAAGTGTTTGGAAACATAAAGACTCAAAAAAATCACATTTGAGGGAATAGTAAGAAGGATTGGGAAGGAAGAAGAGGCAATGATGCAAGTATTAGGGATTTTTATCTTTCAATCTCCACACTTGTTAAAGTAAATTGCATGGAAATAGCCATGCAGGGTACAAACAGTATGGAAGTGGCTACTTAACCTGAAGTGAGGCAATTCACTAGTAAACCACCATCTGTAATGGTTATGATGGGTGGTGCCTGCACCCACTGGAGTAATATATTAGATATTAAAGATAAAAGGGTCTTCTAGCAAAGCATGGGTATCTGAAAGAGAAATATCTTAGGCTGATTAGGGGTCAAAGGTGGGGATCCTGGTTCCCTGTGGTACTGAAGGAGAAGAGGAAAATGTGGTAGAGGAGAAAGGCTGAGGTACTGGAAGACACACAGAAGTCTCAGCTCAGTTTCAAATTTCACATGAAACTTTGAGAGGTTTTCTACCACCCTCTTTTTGCTTTCTTCAGTTTTATCTTAATTGGACTTCCCTTATAACAGAAGACACACAGAAGAGCATCCAAGAGTTTAACCTCTAGTTTCTGAGCAAGGCTCAGAGCATATGTGTAACATGTCATTCAGAGTGAGGGAAAACCCATTTCTCGTCTAGACAGACATGCATGCTTTCATTTTAGAATGCAGTTGTCTAACTTCAGCTCTTAGTAAATTCAGCTTGACACATTTGATCTGCTATATTATGTAGTCCAGTTCTACCAAAATCATCTGTGTGCTCTGATTTAGCCAGGGCTTAGTTCTTCAGCTATTTTTGTTGTAGTGAATAGGTTGATCTTTTTATACTTTTCACTTTAAATCAGGGTCACACATCCCTCAAATACATCATGAGCGATGCCCAGGTATGCACAGAGCACAGTGCAGTTCTCACTGAACGCACTAACTTCAATAACAAAGAAAATTAGACACAGATGCACATGCAAGATCACTTTGCTTTTCCCAGTTTTATCCATTCTGACTCTTGACAGTACATTCAGGCACAGTTTTCTACTTTTTCCTGTTCTTGATATTCACACTAGCTCAGGTAACTGCAGCTTTACAAACTAACAAATGTCTAAATGTCTATAGAAACACTGATTTTTACCTTATAAAAAGATAGAAATAAAAAAAAAATTTAAAAAAAAAAAAAGCAAATCTTTCCAATATTGCAATACTTCCTCTTTCTAGACAGAGAGTATGGCAGAGCAATTTTATGGATACGAATTCAGTCACTCAAAATTTGGGAAATGTGCTAACAGATACTGTAAAAAATAATTTGCTCAAATAGCATAGAATTTGCTTGTCTGCATTAATGCATTAGGCTACAAGCAATAAGAGAGTAATAGTAGGTTACACATGTGGGTCTGATTCTCTACAACTCTACAATGTTTTCAAAAGGTAAAAGGGTCTTCAAAGGGGTAGGTGACTAATATGCACCAATTTTAATGGCCCTTTGTAAAGCCATTGCAATGGAAAGATAGTGCAGTGGGGGCCAGAGTTGAACTCAAAGTCTGTAGCAATATGTAAAATTCTTTTTATTTAAAATAATATACTGCAGACTTTCCTATAACTAAAGGCACTTTTAATCTGCAAATAAGCTTTACTTCCAAACTTCTCTAGCACTAAGTGGATAACTGTACAAGTTTATCACTGTGTGAAAGTTTCCATTTCAGATTTCTAAATAAGCTAGCCAGTTCATATTGTAGAAAAATATTGGTATCTTTCCCCTTTTGTGTCTCTACAAACACTGATTTCAGTGGAGGATCTATGCTCATTTATTTTGGCTGAGGAATTGCCCCATAAAATTACTTCTGTAAAAGAAAAGATTATTTCCATATAACACAAATGATTCCACTCTATACACTGCAGAGCTTAAAATACACTAACTTTAAGTAGATAGGTAGGTAGGTAGGTAGGTAGGTAGGTAGATAGGTAGGTAGGTAGCTAGATAGGTAAGTAAAAAATAAAGATGAAAAAAATACCAGCCTGTTCTCAGTGGTAATTCACACAATGGTTCCTTGAACAAAAACAACTGAACTATGGAAATCTGATTCCCACAAACATTTTATATTTTTAAAAAACAAGACTTTAAAGAAATCATTGTTAGTACACTTGAACTGGTTAATTGTGTCTTAATTTGCTAATTGAAGACAGATACCCAGTATCTTAGCTTCTCTGCAAGAACAGTAAATACAATGCAAAAAGGGATGTACTCCTAAACTCCAAATGTAGGTCTGAGAGAACTCTCCAATTATTTCCCTGAAAGATGCTCAATTTAGATAATGTAAATGAATATTTGTCCTTCCAAAACAATGACTCATTTATCTAGCTGTGGCAGTAGTAATTCTTCAGGTAGTTCTGAATGAAATCTATCACTGTTTGACTTCAGTTAGAAACTTGAGGTTCAGAATAGCAAAGCCAAAATCTTGCCAGAGCTCCAAAACCCTTGCAATGCACTTGAGAGAAATGGTTAGAATACCTGTGATGAGCTGCAGAGTTGCAGAAAATTCATCCAGTATTTATATTTTGCTGTGGTGTCAGCAAAAGAAGTAGACCAAATTGAGCAATGTCCAAGAGATTTTCATTTGCTTAGATCTAAATTGAAAGGCATACATGGGACTAAATCCAAGGAGAAAGTCTTATACAAAGTCTTGTTAAATGAAACTTTCAAGAGTGGCTTTTCTGACGTAAGTTTGGAATATATCCCTGTGTGCGATTTCCACCACTCCACAGAAAAAGTACATGGACTACAGCTCAAAGGCTTTTGTTTGTTTATTTAAAGCATTAGGGAGGAAGACAGAATATGACCAAGGTTTACTTTCAAAAAATACAAACCAAAATTAATTATTTTTCAAAGAGCCAGATAGTGGTAATACGACCCAGCAGTAAAGCATATGGCACATGGGTGGAATAAGACTCCTCCTACACTACTGAAGCTGTTCTTTTGAACAAAAGATACTTCACTAACGGCACACTTTCTGAAGTCATGGATATTTCACCTCTGAAAAGAAAAATGAGAGTCTTCCTCTTCTCTGACAGGGACCTGGTCAAAAATTGAGGCTGAGAAGAGTACCAGGGGAGCAGCCCATTCTCATCTCCTCCCTAGAACAAGGAGCCATAATCTCCTCAATATCTTCCTTTCCTATGCCTCAATCTAGCTCCAAATAAAGACTACAGTAAAAAGCAATTCACTGTGACTTGTGTTTTGTAAACAGATTATTTGTGGTTGTACCCACCTACCAGTATGGACAAAACAGTTTCATCAAGCTGGCACTTCTATTTTTACTTCTATTTCTTCCAAAACTTTACAAGCTCTTGCAGAGTGACTAAAGCACTTGGAAACCTTGTGTGACTCTTCTGGAATTGGTAAAAGAACACTATTATTCTTGGGCTGGCACAATAGTCCTACAGTTTGTTTGTCCTCCACCAAATTGAGAGAATTAATTTTACATCCCAAAAGTTCATCTTTCAGCCCAATCCAGAAACACTGTAGATGGGACTCCTTCAGTCATTTCAAAAGCTGAAGAAATTTCCCACTGGGTATTTCTAGCCATGAAAGACAGAGGTTGTTCCTCCTAACTTAGGTAACAGATTAGCTGTTGTAAGATCTTGACTGAAACTGGGAAGGCAAAGCTTTAGGTAGTGTCTACATTTGAAATACATTTTTTGCCTTACTACTTCATGAGTTGACAAGTCTATGTAGCCAACTGTTGCTCTGGCTCCTATCCTGGGATGCATCCACGCTCTACCACTGTTCTTCAGGATGCTCAGGATCAGTAGAAAAAATATTTGGCAGATTTTCACTTTCAGATCAGAAAATATGGCTGAAGCAACTCACTGACTAAAAAGACATGAACCAAATGAATTCTCCTACACAAACCATGCACTTACAATTGAAATATGGCTGTCTTACAGGAAAGAGAAATATTCTGTGGATATTGTTTTTTACTATGGATCTCATAAGTCCTACCCTTTTTTTTTTTTTAATCAGCTTTTTTTAAAAAAGTATGT
The DNA here is from genome assembly GCF_023343835.1 of Lagopus muta. Taxonomy (NCBI): domain Eukaryota; kingdom Metazoa; phylum Chordata; class Aves; order Galliformes; family Phasianidae; genus Lagopus; species Lagopus muta. The sequence goes on from NC_064472.1 coordinate 62,599,676, forward strand.
AAAGCTATTTAACAAATTATTAGTTTTTCCATTGCTCATCCAGTTCAAGATGATTATAAAAGTTCATTCTGACCATTAAATCTCCAGTCTCTTCACACTCTTGAGTCCAGAAATGCTGTAAATTTTAAAAACCCTAACTCACAGTCCATGTCTTTAATCAAATCTTTAAATAGGCATGTTTTATCCGAGGGCAGATATGACTAAACCTTTCATCTCCCGTCAAAAGCAGCTAACTAGGGACGCATGTACTGGATCTTCCAACACTCTGACTTTACCGGTCAGATTATTTCAGCATTACTGCTAGATATGATTCTAACTGAAGACAGAATGGTCTGTGACCATAGGATTAATTTCATAATTAATTTAAAAAATATTAAAAATGTTTCCAAAAGAGATGATACCCAGAAAACCACAGCCAGTTTGGAGAGCTGACCATGGATACATGTAGAAAACTGAGGTGTAAATAACCACTTCTAGCTGCACAGCTCTTCCTACAGCAGATGCTGGTTTACATCCATACCTTCTCCATACAAAAACAAAGGAGAATATGTATTGTCATGCCACTTTTCTCCCCCATCCCCTTATTACAGAAGATCCTAAAATTGTTTGAGGATGAAGGAAGGAGCCCCGTTTTCTTCCCCTCTTCCTTCTTTCCTTCCTTTCTTTCTTCTTTCCTCTTTTTCTTTCCTTCTTTTTTTCTTACCTTCTTTATTTTTATTTCTTTCTTTTCTTCTTTCTGGTCACACAGCACCATTTCCCTTATGGTTTTATGAGTGAATATCTAGGTGGATTGCTTCTAAAAGATAAACAATAATAACAAGACTAAATTCAGTTCACTTTTGAGTGACCTGGAAGATACAGAAGAATTTTGAAAATATTTTCCATTTTTTTTCCCCTCCAGTTCTAATAAAGAGACAAAATATGCCAAAATTGAAATACATATGTGCACTGAAAGAGTCAAGAGAGTAAAAGAGGTGTGTGTTTCTTTCTGAGTAGAGAAAGTGAAATTTATAGCATACATTTGCTAAATAAAATGCTAACGATTCTCTTGAAGCTTTGTGAAAGGACTCTTTCTACCATCTCCTTTGGATCTTTTTCAATGAACACTGATTGGAGAGAAGAACAGAGTTTTTTTCTCCAACAGCATATGCAGAAGAAGAATTTGTGATTAAGATACAGTCTCAGAGGCCTTCTCCAGATGTCTCACTGGAAGAATTATGTTTGTACATAGTTTTATTCATTAAAGAGAGTTTCAATGCCTACTCGCACCTTTTTGATAACTGATATGTAAAGCAGATGAACAGAAAGGCCACACCTTGGCTTTTACCCACTTCACAATTTGGATTGTGTGTGTAGTTCATCTTGAGCTCAGAGAGCTTTGTGGACAGAATAAGAGAAAAGCTGGGCATGGAGCAGCAATAGAAATCTCCAGTGTTCAGACATTAGCTTTGTCTTTATTTCTCTGTTCCAACAAACCCACTGTAATTCAGCTCAAAAGTGTCAGGCCTGCAGCTTTCCAGCTCATTGTGAGTGGTTGTAGCTACACATATCTCATTTGTTTCAAATGCAAGAGTGGAAACAAAACTCAGCAGGCTTTGTAGGGAAGTGCAACGCCACCCAATGAAAAGCCTAATCAACTATATAAGAGAGAAGACATGTAAGGGATTTGTTTGTGATAGAACGTTTTTTCTGTTTGCTTTTGTAAATTCTTTCAATGCCTTCAAGGAAGAAAGCTGTACTATGGTTGCTCTCAAGGCCAGCTCCCATTGGATTTATTTTCTAACAGCCATGGAAACTCCCTTACCAAAGAAGATAAAAGGCTATGTTATTATGGGTATATCAATGAGGAAATACAGATATTTGCACACTGACACATAAAAGACCGCACGCAGATGCTTAGCTTCCCTGCTGGTCTGAGAGATAAGGTTCATCAGGCATAACACGGGTCATTTCACATAGTCAGTCAAGATTTAAAGATAAACTTCATTTGAAATCCAAAACTTCGCATTTTAGTCCAGCATGGACTACTCTGTAGAGCCTTTGCACTGAGACATGTCTTTCTCATTTTCCATGTCCACGAGGAGAAATGATAACATACCTGGCACCAGCACAATCCACATGGCAAATCTAAAACTACCTAGCCAAAAAGCCCTCTTCTACTTGAATGTAATTGTGCCCTGAGATCAAATAACCTCAGTTCATGCTTACAGACTCAGCCTGAGTTGTTGTTTACAGCAAGAGCCCTATTTCTATGCAGATACTGAGCTGCAGCTTCATTTCACCTCCAGGTGAATCTCATTGCCTCCAGGGTCTGTTCTGGTCTCTCTTGTCATATTCTTCTCTGTACAGTCTCATACAAAACCACGGACAATTAATGCAGCCAGGAACAGAGCCTTTTTATTCTTAACAAAAATATATGATACCTGGTGACTTTTGCAGTGCTACAGTTCTAGGTCTTAGAGCAGCCATCCCTCTAGAAAGGAAGAGCCTTGGTTCTACCTCATAGTATAAACATCTGGGCTTCAGCACAGACCAGGGGCTGCTTCTCTGGGGGCTCTCCATGGGCTGTACCTCCTCCAAGCCTTATCTGTGTCAGTCATGGGTCAGCTCTGGCAGAAGAGAGTCCTTTTTGAATCAGCTGGAGCTGGATCTGATCTGACCTGGGGAGTTCCTTGATTCTTCACAATGGTTAGCCACTCCTGCATCCCATCTGGAAACTTGCATTGTCAGCTTAACACAAATGTTCTGCAGGAGACTTTCTTGTTGGGCCTGTATGATCCTGCCCCAGTAACTAGACAATCCAGTAATGATGATGTCCCATATCATCACCTCTGAAACTAGGCTGCAGCATTTAGTAAAGATCTCAGCATTCTTGGGACAGGAAGGAGTGCAAAAAGTCTTCTGCCAGTCAAAATGCTGATGTTCCATTCGTACAGAAAGTCTATCCAAGAGAACAAAGTTTAAAATACACTGTCCTTGTGTAGGAGTCAGAATATGAAGCTTGCAGTTATACACCAGTGTTGAGGACCAGAGTACTTAGGCCTGCATGCAAATACTTTCTGAATTTGTTCCCCCTGAGAGCACGAGTGTTAGGTATCTTCAGCTGTAAATGTTTACCTCTCATTTCTCTTTTTGCACTCTTAAATGACGCATGTAGAAGACAGAAAATCCCCAGTTGAATTTCCTCAGTCATTTCTTGGCTTTTTTTGTCCCATCAAGCTAAATTGTCTTGAGCAATGTCTCCTGTGAATGATTATTTTCAGTCTATCCAACTTATTAGGAAGATTTTTTTGTTGATATCCATCCCAGAACCTTCATTTCCTAATTAAATTCCATTATGCCTACTTAACCCCTTACATAAGCAACTTTTTGTTCTCTAATTGTGCATCTCAAATCCATGTGCCCATTTACCAGTCTCATGCATAATAGTACACATTCCATATACTTTTTATCTTTTACGGAAATCTTTCTACCCAGAGATTGCTTATGGAAATTCTACTGGAATAAATACAAAAATGTCCTAAACCTGCAACACTTCAGCTGTAACAAAGCAAAGGTCCTGCAGCAGTTACCGCAAAGTTAGAAAAAATCAATCAGGACTCTGCAATTACATTAAAAAGAAGAAAAACACCAGTAATTTACTTAGAAATTATCTGCAGCTTTGTTTAATTTCCAACCTATTCAAGTAAACAGCATTATTATCCTCCCAAATTTCTGACAGATATGCTGTGACCCAAGAAAAAAAACACTTCCTCATCACTGTGATATTTCTTGATGCAGCTAGAACAAATTCTACCAAAGGAAACGCTCTACCATATGTAAAGTTGGAAGTTTTCATCAGTTGAACTATTCACAATAGCTTTTCATAGTACATAAGCCACATCCCTTGAGAACTATTTGTATACATCTCAGCTTCCTCTCATCCATGACCCAGCTGATGGAAGGCATCACTAAAGTTTCCTGAAGCAACAGCTGTAATTTGAGTTCAATGCGTGTTAACATAAAATATCCATTAAATGAATTTTACAAATCAAATGCTAAGCCTGAATGGTTATGCCTGAATGGTTATGATGTGCACACACTTTGTCAACAGACTGATTTCCACAATGCTATAACCTTCAAATTAACTTTCAAATTTAGCCCTCTAACCTTTTAAAATAAGCTGTTGTAGAAAATATTTGATAAACATTACAATAAAGTCCAAAAAATGTCATACATTTTTTCTTACCTTAGGTAAATGAAATAAACAAACTCACTACTTGTCATCAGAAGGAAATACAGATAAAGATTCTGTATTTCTTTAATGCATTTGCTAATGATAAATTCTTCCATTAACACTATGCAAGATTACTCTCCATTTTCTGCAAAATATTAACTTGAATCTTAGTGAACTTTCTTTCAGAGTTGCTTTTGGAAAGAATGAAACCACTTCAAAATTTTGGCAGTTTTACCTTGTTTCATTTAGAGGTTTAGTGTAAAACAATGTGGAGGTTTGATTTTCCCTTGGTCAAGTTAAATTTACACTGATGTCACCTGGATTGCATCATCAGTGGACTTAAGAAAAAACGTCCTAAGAGCTGTAAATATTCACAGTCATGTCAGGCAAGTAATCATTAGAACAAGTGGAAAACATCCACTTGAGTACTCATCAGTAAGGTCCTTTCAGTCTAAAACTTACCCAGGGTAGAAAGAAGACTTAACACCATGCTTTTATAATTTAGTGGTGTGAGAAAGTTCATCATCAAAACATCACCTGTCTCCCTTCAGCTTTTGTTGCTTTTGAAAGCCCTCTCTAACTTGTCAACTCCCTGTTCAGCCAAGTTAAAAGGACACTTAAGGAATTTAAGAAAAACTGATGTCATCCTTTCTAAAGTGGCCCTTTCTCTTATGGCTGCATGTGGTTTAAACAAGAATAACCATGGATACTGGATATACCCTGCTCAGACATATTAATCACGGAAAGAGCTGTCCTTGAAGCTGAATGCTCCCAAAAAGCGGATCCATGTATGCTCTCCTCCACCCTAAATTTAGAGTTGTCTGTAAGTCAAGAAAGAAATAAACCAGATCTCCCCAGCCTTTCACTATCAGTACTGTAGATAATCCCATTTTGGTAACAAACCATATGGGTAATAATCAATCAAAGAGAGGGGATTAACAACAGTAAGAAAAGTCACCGCAGCAAAAGATCTTCCCTTGCACCCTGGCTCCTGATCAGAAAATTGTCAGGACAAGCACCTTCTTAAGCTAATTGCTGACAAATGTAAGATAAACACCCTGTTATCATAACCACCTCCCCATGCTTTTGAGAGAGGGAATGCAATTAAAGCCTTAAGTATAACACAAAATGTGACATCCATTTATTGTTCTTGTTCCACACAAACGGTGATTTATCTTATTCATAGAAGTAGATGCTATTATGAAAAGCCCGCCTTTGGAGTGGAGGCAAGCATAGGCCCCTCTGAATAAAGAAGTAATAGGAAGGCTACAGAAGAAAGATTTGCCTCTGCCTGTACTTGCAAGCTGGCAGCTGCAGGGGCAGAGCCTGGTTGGGACAAGAGTCATAGGATAGGACAAGTCTAAGGCCAAGATGTGATCAGGGGCTCTCCTGATAGACCACTACCTGCAGCCAGCAGGATTTACTCCCAAATGTTGCAGGATAAAATACACTCAGCTGGGAAGGAATGAGTGAGGAGACAGGCAGTAACGTGTTGGATGAAAACAAATGCCAAGGCATCTGCCCTTCTTCTGCCACTACTGTCAGAAAATTTTCATGGTGAAATCATGAGGTGCAACTTGCCTAGAGGATGCTTCTCCATATCACTTAATATGCCTCTATTTTACCATCACTCCTTTTTTCAAGAGGACAAACTATTCAAAGTCACTTCACAGCTCTGACCATACTTGTCACCTTAGTACAGCTGCAAGATCTCAGTTGAGATCAAGTAACTACAGAATCATAGAATCATAGCATGGTTTACATTGAAGAGCACCTTAAGGCCCACCCAAATCCTTCCTCCTGCTGTGGGCTAGTTGCTGCTGATCAGATGTGTCTGCCCCACCCAATCTGGTCTGGAGTGTCTCCAGGGATGGGGCATCCACAACTTCTCTGGGCAGCTGTTCCCTGATAAATTTTGACATTCTGATTGCTTTTTTTAACTTCCTCACCACATCAAGGTCGTATTTTCGCGGAAGTATCCACTGTGATCTCAATCTCCCTTTTCTGAACAATAGAAGGCAGTGAGAGCCCGTACCTTTGTATGTGCATGGAATGGTACATAGATTGGAGGTCATTTTTTCCAGTGAGCATTATGATAAAAAGAGGAATTCTGCTAAGAAGGATTTGAAGGGTCACAGCCAGATGCCAATTATCTGAATAAAGATTTGGAATACCTTCCAAGAGCCATATATTCATCCACTGGTGGCCAGTCCTCATTGCACAGTCATTTCCTGTGTGTTTACATTCAAGCACACAAATTCTGAAAAGGGATGATCAGATGAACAGTTTGATGGAAAATTTCTAGCCAATTGTGGCTGGCCACTCCCTAAACTGCCAGCACTGCTATTACACTATGAACAGATGCATCAGTAGCCAGACTGAACTAATGAAATCTCAGCACTTTGCTAACCATCCTACATAGCTTCAGGGTTTTGCAGTTATCCCTCCTACGCCAGAAAGTCAGACAGATAAGTAAGAAATCGTACACATGAGTACAGATCTCTTTTGAATGGATCACCAGACTGATTTAAATAACTCAGAATAGTAAAAAGGGAAACTTCTTATAGCTGTTTTAGTGGCTTTTAAAATAAGCAGTGTGCTCTTATGCCTCAGAAGAAATTAATCAGAAATAATATCCTTATTTCTCACAGTGGGACATATTATTACCCTTATTTTCACATTTTACTAAGTAAGACATTCAGAAGCATGGTATCTTTGTTTCTCCCTCTGCTTTCACAATTTCAACTTTCAGAACAACTTCAGTACAGAGAGAGATAACTAATTACAACTGAAAAGATCTATGAAACAGGAATAACATGACGATTGTCAGACAATATGATTTAGTTGGTTTTAATGAAGAACTAAATAATCAGTTCTGTTTGTGTTAGATTTTTGCAAGTTGAATGTACATATAAGCAATTTATACATTTGTTAAATAAGAAAGTAGAATGAGGAGAGTGCAACTCTTGAAGAAATATACAGAAATCTTTAACACCAATGTAGGTGAAAAATTATATTTTATGGTATCCTTCCCTTGAGGTAAGAAGTAGACTCAGAAAGTGCAAAATTATAAACCATAACTCAAAGCAGAGATTCTGCAAAACAAGCAAAGGTATGTTTTGAGAAAATAAAAAAAAATGGTGTTTGAAAGAGGAGATACTGGTTAAAATGGTTGGAAAGGATCCACTGGGAAACTGTCCTTATGGACACAGGAACAGAACAAGGCTGACAAATCTTTAAGGACACTTTTCTGAGATTGCAAGAACATCCCCCAGCATAAGAAATCAAGCAGAGTAGTCAGGAAACCAGCATGGCTGAGCAAGAATCTGTTGGTCAGACTGAGGGATAAGAAGGAAATGCATAGGCAATATAAGCAGGAACATGTATTCTTTGGAGAATACAGGAATACAAGAATTCCATCTGGACATGCAGAGATGGAAACAGAAAAGCCATAGTACATTGGTCAGAAGAGAAAGGCAAAGGAGAGTGCACATCCTCTGATAAATGAAAAGCCAGAAATAACAACAGATGTGGACAGTGCTGAAATACTTAACAAGTTTTTTGCCTCAACCTTTGCTGGCAGTCAGGTTTCCTGTCTTTCATATCAGTGAACTTCTAGGCAGGGATAGGCAAAGCAAAATCCTTTCCAATGTAAAACCAGAATACTTCCAAGACTGTCTCATTAGACTGAATGTGTACAAGTCTAAGTAGCTGGATAACATGCATCTGAGGGTCCTGAAGGAACTGGCTGATGTGCTTGCCAAGCCTCTCTTCACCATATTTGAAAAGTTGTGGCTGTCAGATGAAGTCACTAGTGATTGGAAAAAGGGAAAAATCTTTTGTTTTCAAGAATGGAAGAAAGAAAGACTCAGAGAAATACAAGCTAGTGAGCCTCATCTCTGTGCTGGGGGAGATCATGGGACACACCCTTCTGAAAGAGATGGTAAGGTACATGTGAGTTGCCTACCCAGTCTGATAGTTTTCTGTGGTGGAGAGTTAGCATTACTGATAAAAGGAAGGGCAACTGATGTCATCTAACTAGATCCATGCTAGGTCTTTGAGTTGGTCCCTCAGTACGTCCTTATCTCTAAATTGAAGAAATATATGAATTTGAACAGTTGGACTTTTCAGAGGATAAAGAAATGGTTGGTTGGTTGCAGCCAGAGGATTGTGATCTGTGGATCCATGTCCAGTTGAAGGCTGCTAATGAGTGATGTCCCCAAGGGGTCTGTACTAGGACACGTGTTCTTCAAAATAGACAATGGGATTGAATGTATTCTCAGCAAGTTCAGTAATGACACAAGGTAAGTAGTGCAATTGACACAATAAAAGAAAGGATTGCCAACCAGAAGCACCTGGACAGTCCTGAGAAGTGAGCCCAGAAGAAAATAAAGAAGTTCAGCAAGGCAAAGTGCAGGTTGTTGCACTTGGGTCAGAGCAATTCCAGATATGTGTATGGACTCATAAGATCTCATTGAGAGTAGCCCTTTGGAGAAGGACTTGAGGTGCCCAGTGGAAAAAAAAGCTGACCTTGAGCCAGCACTGTGTGCTTTCAGCCCAGAAGACCAACTGCATCCTGGGCTGCATCAATAGAGATCTGGCCAGCAGGGAGAAGGAGGTGCTGCACTTCTGAGCTCCGTCTTGAGTGCATCCAGGCCTGGATGTTGGAGCAGCTGCAGAGGAGGGCTGTGAAAACGATCATAGGACTGATGTGCCCGTGAAGAAAGGCTAAGGGAGGTGGGCTTGTTTAGCTTGGAAAAGAGAAAGCTTCAAGGAGACCACACTGCGGCCTTGCAGTACTAGAGGAGAACTTATAAACAGGAGGAAGACAGACATTTTACAAAAGTAGAAAGTGATAAGACAAGGAGGAATGGCTTTAAACTAAATGAGGGGACAATTCTGAGTAAAGAAATTCCCTGGGCAGCTTCATCTCATGGGAGGCAACCTGCCTGAAGCAGAGGGGTTGGAGCTGCGTGGGCTTTAATGTGCCCTTCAACCTAGGCCATTCTGTGATTTTATGTAAGTACTGAAACTGTCTAATGTATTGTGAATGCAACCATGTATGGGAGAGAGATCATGTATATATAACTGTCTCATTCAGCTCTTAAAAAACCCTCAAAAATATAGTAGTAAACGAGAAGAATATATGAGAAAATACATCCAGTACTACTTTTCTTCGTATTCAGACCTAAGTCTCAGAATGAATGATTTCATTCCAGTTAATCACTTTTCACAGTGACACTTGGACAAAGAAGAGCAAAAGACAGCAAAAGCTGAAGAGATTAGTAGGAACTAGAACAGAATAGTCTATCCTCATAACCTTTCTTCTAACTATCAGTAATTGTTGTATTGACTTCACTATGAGTCAGATGGACAGAAGCGTCCTTGCTAAGGGAAATAGTCAGTTTTGCTGTAAACATTTAATCTGAAAGAAGATCCTCCCAGCGCTTGGGAAGCAATTTCATCAGTTGTTAATTGAATAGGTGTTTTTCTTTCCTTTTGACATCCTAAGATAAAATGTGTTAGAAGCTTCCATAACAAAACACCGATAGTTGTATAATGTCATTTTGAGAAATACACACAGAGCACACAGAGCTTCACAACTCAGAGCATCAGCCATTCCCAAAAGCTGACTAGCAGTTATCTAAAGATACATAGTTGTACTCTTTATGATTTTGTTTTACAATCAGTGTGAATAACTATGGTGTCATCGTGGGAATGGGAAGTCATGTGCTCATCTCCTTTGCAGGTCTGTATTTTCTACAAAAAACAGATTACCTTCCCATTGTCGTACAAAAGAACAGATACAGGGACTTAAATTTACATCAAGTGCAGTTGGGTGTGGTGTCCACCTCATGAAAGCAATACACATCTGGACTAAGGTTCCTCTGAGTCACCATGACTACGTGAGCAGATGTGGATAAAACTCACAGAGAAATACCTTGATATTTCCAAATATAAACATTTTTAATGCTTTTTTCTTTTTTTTTCTTTTTTTTTTTTTTTCCCCTTCAGTACCCTTCCCTCTTAATGACTCTTTTGGGAGGTTTATTCACAGCAGGTTTTATTCTAGGTCTGATCTTTCAGCCTTCAACAGGAAGGAGTTCCTGAAGAGAAAGAGCAATGATCTTACACAGATAAAGCTACCTTCCTAATACATAGCCAGCAGCAGTGCTTCATCCTGTTGCCTGCAAGTCACCACACATTAGACATATATGCTTTCTCCCTTTTCTGCAGGCGGGGCCCACAGCAAGGCAATGGTCTGTGGAGATAAGTATTTTCCCTTTCTCTGACAAGCAGTTTCTCTTCGCCCCACTTCCTTCGTTCAAGACTTTCATAAATTGTAAATCCTTTGTTCACACACAACCTCACCTCCCTGTGCTCAGGGCAAGAATCAGACATCTGATGCTATCTCCAGCCAGAGCTCTAAAATGAAGCACTATTATGGAAAAAAATATAGTTTATAGTTATGTGATTTAACTAATCCTGAAACCTCCTTGGATAACACTGTTTCCAATTTAGTGAAAGAATTTCTTGCAGCTTTCGTTTATTTATTTTAACAAAGACAATAGCTCTCTTTGCACCTCCTGTTGTCAGCATGTAGTTCCAGCCTGTCCCAAGCTAACCTGCTTTCTCCTGTACCATCCTCTTTAAAAATTACACACAGATGTCCCTGTGTACATATTTGACTCAAAAAAAAAAAAAAAAAAAAACTCTTAAAAAAGGAGTTTTTTTGCTTCTTTAAGGGCAAAGGCTTTAAAAACAAATCTGGACTAAGTCTTAGGATGTTATAAAAAGAAAATAAACAAATAATCAAGAAATGCTGCAAGGCTTGCTAAGATTGCTGGGAGCACCACTTAATTTTTCATTACAGGAGGTGGTTGGCGACTTTATTTTTCTTGGCCTTGAGAAAGACCAAGCATTCCAAAATCATGTAAATATCCATCTACATCCCACTTAGTGCAAGATGAGCACATACATTAGTGGCTCTTAATCAGACATATGCTAGCAGCTCAGACTTACATTTCGGGGGGTGGCAGGAATGGAGAAAGTAACAAAGTTCATGAGAATGTCTCCAGACCCCTCCCAGAGGGGTTCCTGTGAAACGCTGTTAGCAAGGTATTCATGATGCCTTCAGAGTAAAACATTAGGATGGTTTATGAGCACAGAAACCGCTGCCGCATCTAACATTTTGTCACCAACTGTGGCCAATATGGTGTACTTCAAAGAACGATACAGCTTGCCCAGGCCACCCACTGAGAAAGTTTATCCCTAATTCTTTCTGGTTAAGGATGAGTCCAAGGCCTGAAGCACTGGGAATTTTCCCTTAGAGGCCAAAAGTCTACTCACCTTACTTATGGCAGTGAGTCCCGTCAGACAGACAAAAACTACAAGCAGATTGAACAAGCAGGATGTGACCTTAAATCATTATTTCAGAAAACAGTTGCAAATAAGGCATTGAAAACACATGGTGCACTTACAAACCAGAGAGCTGTCATTGTTAAATGATATCACAGCTGGTGAAGAGGAATTCTTCTCTGGTGGGCAGAAATGCCCTTCCTGACTACTTCTGTGGATGCATTCCCCCTCACTGTTGTTCACTGTCTGAATTGACTTAGTTGTCTTTCCAGTTTGTGAAGCAAGCTTCAGATTTCCACTCCCCTACAAAATGTATAAAACAAATGAAAAAGTAATAACTGTTAGCAGCACCACACTCTTGTCTAACACTCTGTATACATAAAATGTTCTTGTTTAAAAGAACTTAAGAATATTTTCTCTGAGGATTTCAAGGTAATGACCTTTCTTTTTTTTTTTTTTTTTGGAAAAGAAGTGTCTACATTATTTACACATTCCTGAAAATCTCAGATTTTACTTAAATGAAATTGTAAAATCTAAGTGCATGGCATTCTTATCTGAATGTGGAACAGAAGTGAGAATACATGGTTGAGAGTCTACACCCAAATTTTACCAAGTAGAGAAACTTCAACATTCTCTTTGAATTCATTCAAGGTATAAAATAATGCATCATTTCTCACACTTTCATCTGCACTGTATTGTTTAGTTCAGCAAAAAAACTATTTGTTCTGCATTTGTTGTGCTTTTGGTCAGGAACACAGTTTTTAGGGTGAACAACATAGGAAATTCTAATTAGGCCTGGGGTAGAATAATGTTCTTTCAATTAAAAAAAAAAAAAAAAGTTGAAAAATTAGGCAGCCATTATGCTCAGGTGGTCATGTTTCATTGTTTTTAAAAAGAGTACTCCAAAAAAAATTACATTTTGAAACAAGCTGCATCTTCCATTTAAGTTTCAATAAGGGTTTCATTTTATTTCTTGCCTTTTTCATTTTCCTAACTTAGTTTTAAAAGAGAGAATATAAAGCTCCTTAGCTTTCAAAAAAGAACAGAATGTTTTGGCAGCTAGAAAAATACATTTTACCTTCTCTTCAAATTCTTGAAATCTGCTTTCAACTGAAGCTATTCACTGCATTTGAGCACAAACCCATTCCCTGAAAATCCACGTTTGGCATACAGTTTGCTAGAAGACTTTTTTTTTCCCCACAAGCACAGAGATCACAGGTTCTGAAGTACACTCTTAAGCTAAGAGTAACTCTGGTGATTATTTAACACAGTTTGGGAGACTGACTTTTTATATAGGCAGATAGTGATAAGACAGGGGATAATGGTTTTAAACTAAAAGAGGGAAGAAGACTGGATATTAAGAGGAAATTTTTACTCAGAGGATGGTGAGGTCCTGGCACAGCTGCCCAGAAGAGTTGTGGGTGCCCCATCCCTGAATGAACCCAGAACTAGGTTAGATGGGGCCGTGGGCAGCCTGAGCTGGAGGGGGGGAACCTGCCGAGGGCAGGGGGCTGGAACTGGGTGGGCTTTAATACCCCTTCCAACCTAAGCCATTCAATGAATCTGTGATTCTTTGATTACTTGATTACTCTACCCAGAGTCTGATTGCTGCCCTATCAGGAGATGATGCATGTGACATGCCTGGAATAGAGAGCAAGCTCTTACACAATGTGACTGATGCTCAGCAGGGCTGAAAGCCACAGTTCTGCCTTCAGAAATTAAGTGCAGTCCCTGTCCATGCACACACTGATTGAATCATTGGTGGCTGCAGGGAACTCCTGGTACCATGACCTGTCTTACACTGCTAGGGCTGCTTGCAGCAAGGTCCTACACTGTTATTGAGAAGTCCCAGCCCCCAGGCAGTGAAAACAGGTATTTTGCTTGAAGTGAGCCTAAAAATAAAAATTCCCCAGCATGACAGGTAAGAAGGAACAATAATCTAAATACACTACTTGTTGGGATTTTTGCAATCCTACACCAGAAGTTTCTTTACAAATCAACCTATTTCATAATGTCTTGATGTGAATTCAGCATCCTTGTGACTACTGCTGCAAGAAAATTTATTTTGAGTGACTAACAGGCACCAAAAAAAATTGCTGTTACCAAATTCTTTGTCTTTTCCCAACAATAATTCCACTCACCTGTGCACGGAGCAATACAGATTGAGCTATAAGAGACTAGGAAAATTACAAGATGAGAATCTTTCATAAAGAACAGAAAAACACGACAAGATGTAAGAAGCAAAGGGGGAGGATCCACAACTGAAATGACAGTACCAACAGCAGAGCCTTTTAACAGCGCTGACAATGTAATATCAATAGTAATAAAATAAATATTAGCGCTGCATTCTCATTTCCCTTTCCCGATTGTAAAACTCTTACTCTGCCTTGGCATTTGATAGCTGGACTGTTTTGTTAGTAATCAGTAGAATGGTGAGAACTTAAACAAACCTGTTTAGCAAGAAAGTTCACTTCGAAAAAAAATATAATAAAAACAAAGCAACTTACCAAGCAGAGAGAGGATGAGAGAAGTCTCCAAGGAAGGAAAGAAAAAAGAGAAAGAAACGTAGGGAAGGAAGGAAAGAAAGAAGGGAGGAAGCGAGGGAGGGAGAGAGGGAGGAAAGAAAGAAGGAAAGAAGGAAGGAAACAGGAGAGGCAAGGAAAAAAAAAGGAAAGAGAAGAGAAGGAAAGGGAAAAGAAGGGAAGGGAAAAAGGATTTAATTATGCAATGTGTTGTTTTGTTGTTTTTTTTTTCTCTAGCATTTTTCTTGACTTGGCACAACTGAGGATTGGAAGTTTACTGCCAAAATATCAAATTTACTTCATGTGGGCTCAGCACTCCTAAAATTCTGTGTGTATTTTTCTCTCACTTTGTGTGATTGCACACTAAGATAAAAATAATGGACTTGTCCAGATAAGTACTGGCAGCTGTCCGGATTTTCAGTCTTGTGCACAGGGTCTTTGCAAGGAACCACAAGAGCCTTTTTCCAAATAAGCTGTATCTTTTTGCAAACAATAAGCAGCAACTTCTGAAACAAGCTCCTTCTTAAAGACACCACAGTGGTTTGCCAGGTCCACTTATCATTTTGAAGTGACAAATCATCATTCTGAGAATCTGCTTCTGCTGAAGGATGTCCAACAGAGTTCAAAATGGTTTTGTTTTATGAACTAATAGGCATCTCTTTGTAGCTCACAAACAATGAACTTTATGTATAGTCAGCTCTCTAATAGGGCTGTAAAAGGATTTGAAGTTTAGAACAGAAATAAGCCCTAGGCTATGTGGAACAATTCATCCATAAAGATACTCATCTCATTCATGCTAATATTAAATAGGATTTACATTTTAAAATCAGAAATGGACACCATCTTTGAAAAACTGGAGAACTATGTATGATAAAACTGCCAGATTTCTAGTCATTGAGATCTAAGACAGTATTTTGATGCCCAATTAGTACATATTTCATAAGCAGATGCAACTCACATGCAACTTCATTTGGCTTGTGACTTCATTTCCTTATTGCTAAGTTTTTTCTGATTATGACAGTGAGTCTTTTAGACTGTCACACTTAAAAGTAAAAATAAAAATCCTCCTACATATATATATTTAGACTTGCAAAGATATTCATATATCATTGTGACACTATGATATAAATAAAAGTACAATTTCTAGCTAGTAAAAACTAACATTTCCCTTATCATATCAACACAGGTCTTAACATGATGGAATGCTTCAGGGATATGCAAACCAGTCCTAGGTCCCTCATAAGTAGCTCTTTGATGTTTTGAGGCAGATATCCTATTGAAGAGATGTGGCACTGTCTTTGTACAAGGTTGGACACTTTGTAGTCTGAAAACTAGTCAGACAGTTACCCTCCTGTGTTTTTAATGACTCCCTCAGCACCAACAGATTATTTTCATACATAGTGGTTAATAGAGTTCAATATTCAGCCAACTGAAAATTTCTTTGTCTTTTTACTCCTCATTGATTTAGATGGCATGACAAAGTAGAGTCACCATGCAAATGTGTCTGCTACCTGTTTGCCAAGAGAATGGGCTCGCAGTGGTCTGATAGCTAAAGCCTTGCACTGGCTTCTGATCCCAACCAGAAGAGTTAAGGATGGTTTCCATCATCCATAAAAAGCCAACTCTCTTTCTATGAGAGATGTGATGCACAAATTATGAAAGAGAGCACGGAATAGCATTTTGTGAGGTCTTCTCATGGGCTATGATGCTCGGATCAGGGAGAACACATCAGTCTAGCTCATTTTGTTCTTGGCAGGTTGATTTAAGAGTTGGAAAAAATATGCTACAATGACTGAGGCAGTGCAGGTTGGCAAGGCTGCTTTACACATAGCTCAGGGCACAAATATGAATCATGCTTGAGTAAATTAAGAAGATCCTCACCACTACCAAAATGCTCTTTGAGGCACAACACACAGTCTGCTCCCTCCTTCTGCTAACATTTTTATAGCCTTTGCTTTTAATTGGTTGGGTGAATTGTGTATGCACTATTGGTAAACATTCTAAATCATATGAAAGGCTGGTCAAAGAGCTTTTCCCCACAATTAATAATGTCTTTGGTAATTACATTTGTTCTTGAAGTTCTTTATAGAAGACTTTCCCACCATTATTTGTGACTCTTCTTTATCCTCTATCATGTGATTGTTTTATTGCAGGAGCATGGGATTAACATATTATGCATAGCACCTCCCACCAACACTTGGCTTTAGATGGTTATTTTGTTCATATTTTCCTTTTATGTTTCTCAGTCTTCTCTGGCTTTCTTCCCTTGAACTCTGGGAACAATGATGGAACTGAAATGTGGAGAAGCTTAATGAAATATGAAATCTGGTGACAGAATAAGATGTGATAAAAAACAGTTTCAAAACTTTCAATAATCCATTCTTTTAAAACTTCACAATTCCCATGCTTTGAAATGGGACACAATATAGGTCAGGCAAAATATATTAGTCAAAAGAGCATTTAGCTTGCTTTTGATCCCCTGCAATTCAAATTAGATTAGGTACTTTACAGCCTTGCCTGTTTGTGTTCTGCAGTAAAACATGCATTGGTATCACTTTTTATGTTAAATGTTGAGTTACAAGTTCTTCATGGTCTTTCAGAGAACTTCATGAGGAAGAAACTTATATATGGACAGGCAGAATACAGTACTTAACTAGTACACGTGAAGCTCTTAGGTTATAAAGAAGGCAGGCTTTGCAGGGAAGAGCAATATCCTGTTTAAAATAACTTCATAGCTACCTATCTTCTGTACTCGAAAACCTGGCTGATTTTCTAACTGAAACAGCACATATAACATTCTTATAAACCTGCTGTATATTTCAATTAACCTCAGTCAATAAAAAATTTGACAGAAGAATAGCAAAACATTTTTTTTAATGCTGTCACTTCTTTGTGTCCCACATCTAAACAACTTTATTAAGACAGAAACAGCCATTCTGTACACATAATTGCAGTAGAATCAGTCTTCTTTCCCTGAAATATGTTAATTCAGGGGAAGCGTGAGACAAGATGGAGGGAAAATACACAAACATTTCCTTTCTTTGACCAAGCCTGAAACAAATCTTCTAGAAGGCTTCTTCTACAAGCCTTGTATCCCAGTATAAGAAATGATGTGAAGGGGGCAAAAGGGACCCCTGACTTTCCTGGCTTTTCACTGAAAGACACTGAAAGCCTTACAATCATAATATTATAGAGGTTAGGATCTTGGGAAGCTCCCATGATGAAGGCATTTGTAAAGTAGGAGATAAAAAAATGCAGGAAGTGCTGATTTGAGTTTATTTGAATAATAATAATAATTTTAAAAAAAAAAAAAAAAAAAAAAAAACCGAAAGAACAAAAAAACAAAAAACAGCAAGAATAGTTTTCCAACACTAAATAAACTTTGCATCTATCTGTCTAGTGCTGTCGATACCAGGCACTGACGTATGACAGTCTTAGCCTCTGCCTGGAAGCATAATGGAAAGACAATAATGAATCTGGCGTTTTACAGATTTCAATTAAAAATTGAGGGGTTGGTGAAGAGTTCCAGAAAAGAGACAAAGGAACTTGGGCAGTTACACAGGCTGCATCCTCATGTTTTTGTTTGATTGGGTTTTGAGTCCCATTTGGTAGGAACTTCTTGAAGTACTTATCCTGTGCAGGGTGGCTGGAGAGGTTTCCGGACTCTGTTGCCAAAGCACAAGAGTGGTGAGGTCCAGAGTTTCTAGACAAGTACTGTCTCTCACTGTGGGTGAAACATGACTCCTGGCTCCAATGCAGTTAATGGGATTCTTGCCACTGGCTTTAATGGGCCAGGATTTAGCCCACAGTGTTTTCACAGTTCCCAGCACAGTGGTGTTCCCAACTCAGGTGAGTCCTTCAGACAGTAATTTAACTCAGAATAGTGCATTTTAGAAAACTGTACAGGGCCCTGTTTTAAAACTTCAGTACTTAAAATAAAAATTTCAGTCACTATGGAAACAGTATAACATGAATGAAACTAAAGTAAGATTTCTTCTGGAAAACAGGAGAGAACAGGATTCTGTCACTCTTCTGGTAGAAGTTATATATCATTCTGAGAAGAAGTGGTACTTCCAAGGTCATTCTTTAATTCTGTAAGCATAAGTAAGATAATCAGGACACAGTAAAATTTACTTCTTCTTGTAATGGTGCACTTTTCTAAGGATAGCACAACATTAAGGACATGACACATAAAAATACGTTACCAGTACTAACAACTGTGACTATGGAGGAAGAGGTTTGTTTGTGTTTGTTGTTTTCTGAGGAAAAAATGTTATTTCCACTCTGTTACAGACAATAGTAAAAAAAAAAATATTGTCACTTTCTGTAAAACTTTAAGTATAAAACGTGGCTCATATTAAAAACGATAGCATTCCGAGTATTTAGAACTTCTACAGATCTTGTTTGTTAAAAATTTTGACAACAAAATGTCCACTCTTCCTTCTGGGAGAAAATAATAAATGCAGCTTTACTTCGTATTTAAAAATATGTGTGCTATGACACCAGTTCTCTTCATTAAATACCATTCTTTCATTAAACACTGCAGACAGATCTATTCATTCATCCAAGATTGTTTTGTTAGCGTTAACCTCTTTTTAACAGAAGGACTGTTGCTTACAGTGATCAAAAGTTAATTATACTTGAGATAATTATATTTCTGATCCGTACCAGTGATATCTATAAGAGGTCTGGGTCACTGCTGAAGCATCATGAAAGTGCACAAACTGCCTTGGTTAGTCTGTGCTTGAAACTTCATGTTGCCAAATTTATAAACGGTAGAAGCTCAATTTAGTTTGAGTTTGTGCTAATCGAATCATACTATATATGGCATTATCACATATCCCACCTGGAGTGCTGTGCTGTCCTCACACTGGTCCCTCAGATGAAGCACTGGTGTCATCTTTAGAAGGAGGTCTCACTTGGCTTCCTCACTGGCTGCCCACCTCACACACAAACAGAATGTGTAGAGATAAGCTATTGTAAAACTATTGAACACATACTTATAACAATCACTCATATTCTGTGTTACACATCTGTTGGGACAAGTTTTTACCCTGAGATTCCCTCTTTTGTGTATTTTAGTGAGGGTGAGTAATTTTTTCTAAAATCAAAGCCATCACTTTCCAGACTAGCTCCTGAATCAATCAATATTTCAGCAACATCTCAATAGAAGGTCAGCTGCTCTTCTTCAGCCTTGAATTAACTTCTGTCCTAAAGAAAATCATCCATATAAGTACAGAAGTACACATTTTATATTTACTCTATGATATTCTGTTTAACCAGCTTGCTTCAAATCATTCTGTTCATAATTCATACTCATTTTGGAAAATATGGTCCAAACTTACAATCCTATACCAGGGACGTTATCTGATTTTCCTACATGGAAATATTCACTAAAAAAAAAGTATATATAATAGAAATCAACCTTGTAAAATAAGTGTTATGTAAACGTATATTTTAAGGAATGAAGTTAAATGTCCTGTAGTTGGACTTCATGAGTAATTTTGACATCAAAGATGTAATTTCAACTTTACAGAGAAATCAGACTCTAGATGGTGAGATGAATTTATGAATGTATAATTCACATATAACTTGTGTGCTTTGGGTTAAATTCCCTGAACAAGAGACACTTCTTCATCCTGAATGATTGTATTCATATCAAAAAGAAAAAGAATTACAAGATTGAATAACTGTACAGGAACTGAAGTCAACCAGACCTATTCACCACAACCCTATTCACATATTTATTTTCTTATTACTTCTTCGTGAGAGGGGGGATATTGACTCAATATTCTAAACACTTGTAAAGTATATTTCAGTGAAATCCATACATGCTTTTAGACTAGTTAGAATTTGGAAAACTAATCCAAAAAATAACTTTCATAACATAAAATGAAAGGGATAAAATATAGATAACATGATTTATACTACACTGTTATCAGTTATATACATATACTATTTATTACATATTATATTGTATGGAGTATGAGCTTGTTCAACATAACATATTCTCACAAACACTCTAATGTTCCAGTGCTGTAAAGAATATATTCAATTCAGCAACACAAGGATGAGGTTGACTTTCATTAAAAATGGCCAGTTAAGCAGACTCCTAAATGGTTCATTGAAAGGAATGTTACCTTTAAATACAAATGTGGGCTTTTACAGAAGAATTTCAGTATGATTCAAAAATGACATAATCATCACTGTATATTAAACCAACAAAACAGCCTTTGCCTCCAGCTTTCCAATGGCCCTGGGCTTTTTTTTCTTTTTTTTTCTTTTTTTTCTTTTTTTTTCTTTTTTTTTCTTTTTTTTTTTTCTTTTTTCTTTTTTTTTTTTTTAAGCAATGTAAAACTAAACTCTTGGTTTTGAGATGGGCTAAAATTCATTAGATGAGGGTAAAACTCAGCTAAGGATGAAATTTTCATGATTTTTGGTCCTTCATACTTATAGATGCAGGTCTGTCCATTGTTAGGCCCTCAAATATATAGGCCCTAAATAGGACTATTTAAGTCCTACACCTTAAGTCATAGAACCCCAGAACCCTAAAATCATAGAATCATAGAATTACTAAGGTTGGGAAAGAGCTCTAAGATCATCCAGTCAAAACATCAGCCCATCCACACCACACTTGCTAACCACATCCCTCAGTTCTTTATTTACCCATTTCCTGAACATCTTCAGAGACGATAGAAATTCTTCCTCATATCCAACTTGTCCCTCACAGTGTTGTGGCTATAAACTCTAGTGCCATTCATTAAGTCCAGCCTATTCTTTTGCATTCATATGCCATGACAGTGAGAGCTTCATCCCTGTTGACTGAAACAACAAAAAAGTGCATGCCACTCTGTCCACAAAGGAAATCATACAGATTAGGTGGTTACTACAAATCTACCATAAGATCCTTGAGGCAACTGGCTAGGACAAAATTCCTCTTTGTGATGCAACAAAGAAAATAAATGCAGTGGTCAGCTGTCCCATCCAGCACTCAAGTCTTGTGACAGAGTAAGTCTGGGCAGAAGTAGCTCACAAATGGGCTGATGATCACAATTTGTGCCTTTGAGGCCAGATCCAAAAGCAATAGACGCATTTACACAACTTCCAATGAACTACCACATGTGCTCTCTATACTTCTTTTGCATCTTTATTTCTATAGCCAACACATTGTGGAGCACACACCATGGGTCAGTACTGATACTGTGTAAATATTAGAAGGAAAACTGGAAATTTTTGACTCTTTCAGCCCTCTTTATTTTTCCTTAGCCAGGAAAAGCAATGTCCATATCCCTTAGCTTTCTCTAGGTCAGCATACCTCTGCTCAGGCTGTGATAAGTATATCCACCAGCACAAGACATTATATTATAAAAGCATGCTATATCACACACAGGAATCAGCTCTGGAATAGGGCAACTCCCCCCACATCAACAGCAAATCTCTCTGGTTTTCAAACACAAAACAAACAGAGCAAAACAAAACAGCAGCATAAGGTCAGGCAAAGACTGAAAGCTTCAAGAAAACTCCCTACAATTAGTTTCTCTCAAACAGAGAGCACAATCCTATGGTGCTAAAGGTGTTTTGAGTTGGCTGACACTCATCCAAAATTCTGTTTATCCTGGGAACTCAGGATTTGTTCTACCCAAAAGGAAAATTCCGAAGAAGTAAAACACAGAGAGTGATGATTCCTTTCATTTTATTCAAACTGTCACTACTGTGATGGAGAAGACAATGTAATTCACTGCACTTCTCAGAATATGGGCACTTATTAGGCTTTATACAAGTTTGTTAATATTGCTTGTCACCATGTAAATTGTTATGCTTTTATATGGGAAAAGTGAAAAGGATGTTGGTAGTCTAGTTACACTGAGTAACACTAGGAAATTCTGCAATGCAAACCATAAAAAATCAGGTAATACACTTTGAAAGTACTACTACTGCTGCCATAACTACTACTACTACTACTATTACTATACTACTATTGCTACAACTACTAGTACTACTAGTACTACTAATAATAACAGCAATAATAATACAGAGCACTTCTACACTGACCAAAGATCAGACAGGTTCAATAATTTATGATATACTAGGGATAAACTTTGCCTCAATTGGCCTGGAAGAAATCTATAAGTGAAAGGCATTTGTGAATTGGTAATGTGCTGAGAAGACAAAGGAATTATCAAAATTGCCTAAAACAACTCCTACACAGTTAGTGTGTGTTGTTTTCAAAATATACATAAGCATACCATTAACAAGCTTAAAATTTCCTTGGTAATTTGATGTGTATGGTTAACCTGAGTGATAAGTAATAAGAAGTGAAGAAAATATTTGAGAGCTAACAAAAGCACATATACCCATCAAAACTCAAATCTGTGACTCTTGTGTGAACTGCTGCAGGACTCATTAATTCATTCCCCTATTTTATCCCAGTCAACAGCTCTGTGCCACCAGGCTGAGCTGCTTCACCCTGAACAGAGCACTCCAATGAATGGTCACATAGAGGAAAGTGATCAAATCATGTCACCAGGAACGACCTTGGGATGGGTCAATGGGTTCTGCAGAACTGAGGAACTGGCAGCAGTTCCTTGCAGAGGAAGGATATGATGCCTTGGCTCTGCAGCCCCCCAGTCTGAACATTTCCCTGCCTCTTTCTGCCCAGTGCAGAAAGACCAGAAGTAAGCAAGATTCCAGAATTAGGAAAACTCATTTATAGCACAAGTAGTGTGTTCTACAAATTTTGAATTTGTAGAATAAAATCACCTGTAGATGCCACTAGATCACTTGGGAGTCAGATGTAAATTTACCCAAGCATACAGTAAGGAAGTTAAACAGGTTTTCTAAGCAATAGAATGAATTTCAGTCATCAGTGTGAACCCTTCCAGCTCCCTTAAAGGGATAGCAGGCCAATGAAGAAGCAAGACCATGGAACCAGAGCAGGCCAGAGCGCAGGGAGGGTGCACTGATTCCTCTGAAGCAGACAAGGGCCACCAGCAACGGCACTGGGCGGAAAGGGGAGCTGACACAATGAGAGCAGCTTGGACAGAGCAGGGCTGCATGTAGCTGTGCCTCAACTCTGCTTCCTGACACAGCTCTTTATTGCATGCAACAGAAAATAAGGCTTCCCAACGAAAGCAAAAAATATTACTTGTGAAGTTGCCTAATTTCTGTTAAAGGTTTTAGGCACAGTGTGAGGCATTCTTTCTTCTAAATCATATTTCTGGGTAAAACTGCAAATTTCTTAATTACTTTTATTTCTCACTGTGGGGCAGAGGATGTGGGAGGGGGGAATATCAAGGCTAGCCTGCCCTCTAGTGCTCTCTGGAGTCAAGCATCTGGCTCTGACAAGAACGCTAGAAGAAATGTTGGCACGTCAAAGGCTATGTGGTGCTATAGCCAGAATGTTTTGAAATTTGTATGAGCAGCAGTTTGTCACAGAAGCCCTAATCAATGTTTTGCAATATAAAATTAATTTAAAGGAAAGCAAAACTGTGTTTCTTCTACCCCAAACAGTAGAAACATTGCATTTAAATGCAACAGAATAATTATTTAGAGGAACCAGGATCTTATTTTTTATTAAGATGTAGTTTTCCAAGCCTATTCTGAACATAGATCACAGCGGTGGCCTTTGTTGGCTTAATGCAAATACAAACACATAATTTCTTCCCCACTCTTATTTCAACGATGTCTAAAGATGGATGTGCATCCAACCCAAACTGATAAAGATAAAAACCTTGTATACTGTTATGCTGGAATACGTATCAGTGACAGAAAGATCTTGATTTACAATTTCTTGAGATTTCAGTGGCAAGACTGTGGATGTCTATGGCATCACAAAGATTAGTTACTTTGATGAGAAAAATGATAATTAGGTTGATTGCAGAAAGAATTTTTTAAAACCTGGGGACACAAAAGTACACATAAATATGTCCAATTTTCAGGTGAGCATCTCAGATGAAAAAAAATTTTCCTTCACAAAAACCTTTGTTTTTATATTGTGTAAGCATTTTCACTAACTTAAGCATATATTTTTCTCTTTCATTAACAATACCTTTACAAATTACTTAAATAATAAGTAGTTTCAGTGCACTGAAATTACCTTGATCTTTTTAGTGCAGTCACAAATTGTACTGTCAGAGCACTAAATGAACTCTCTCACTAGTTCAGTTGTAGTTTCATTTTCATTGGTAGTTTTATTATTTTATGTAATATTAGTCAAAAAGCCATATATACACATAGGTCACTCCAAAAGTAATCCCTCCTATTTATTTTCCTAGAAACTACAACGGGTATAAAGAGCACAATAATGCTATTTGATAGAAAAAATTCTCAACTACAAAGCACTGTCTTTCAATGTAGTCACCACAACTAGCTATGCACTGTCACCAACAATGAAAAAAGCCGCACACAGCGCTTGTAACAACCTGTATGGCCATCCAAAATGTGGCTCGTCTTTTACATTGCTATCACTACTGCTCAAACACACCTCCTACTGTCTCACTGTGCTCACATCCACTGTTTGGTTTCCATAAATGTTCAGCAAGTGCTGATGAATATCATTGGGTGCCATTTTTTCCACATGGAGGAATTCACTTCATATACTCGGTACCAAATTCAGCCTCAGCATCAGTGATTTTTTTATGTAGCTTTTGGACCTTTTTAAGAAGGACAGATTGTCTTCAGATTTTGCCAAAGAAGGAAACTAACACACCAGCATTCATGCAGGGCCCTCTCCCTGTTCTGGTTTCTCTGCTCCTGTTTCAAGTTCTATGAAAATTATTTCTCATTTTTACGCTGAGAACATGGAACCAACACCAACAGCTTCTATCTTACCTTTTTCTCATGTGACAAAGAGAAATCCCTAGAAACAATACTGATCATTCTCAGCTTTTTTTCCCTGTGTCATTGGTAGACATTGTTCCACTGACAGGGCCTGTGTTGTCGCTGCTGCCTCAGGGTAGCCCTGTGCCCTGGTCACAGGTCCTGTCTCCACAAGAACAGTCTTGACCCTGGCTCACCCTTAGATTCTTGGCATCCACCTCAGTGGGTCCCAGACTTCTCCCATGCAAAGCAGCTCATACACTCCACTGCCTTTCAAGAAAAAAAAAAAAAAAAAAAAAGCTAGGGAATTTTTTTCAAATGCATTAATGCATTTAGCCTGAAATGGGTTTAGTGTCCATTGCAGTAGCAAATTTCAAGTGAAAAAGAGGAGGGGAGCCCCAGCAGCAGAACAGCACTGCCTTTGCATAACACAGCCGTGCCGAGGAAAGACAGGCATGCCCATAGCCAGAAGCAGGATCGACAGGGGAAATTCAGCCTTCTTCAGTCATTACAAAAAAAAAAATCTACATCTGAATTTATAACCTGAACTTTCTTCCCTATCCACAGGGAGAAATTAGTCCTTGTTTCAGAGAAATGAGCCTCATCCCACCATGTCTGTACTTGCACACTATTTCTGCTGGCCAGAGGAATCCCCTTCTTCTGGAAAGGGAGAAAAATATTGGAAGGTGGGAGCTGTGTGTTACCCTGTGTTTAAGAGTATTTTTTGTTCAGGATAGAAAGCCATATAAATGAGCCTTCAGTAGACAAGATTTAGGTTTTCTGAGTACTTAAGCTGTTGCAGTCCTTTCATAGGAAACATCAATTTTCTCAGTCACTTTTCTGTTTAGAGGAACTGAGATATAGTACTTAAGATATAATGTGTATTAGACATAATATATAATTCAGACACTGTTGTGTCTGAACAGCAGAAGAATAAGGTTTTCTTTCTTCCTGTAAACATCTCTTTGAATATAAGTAACAGTCAGTACTCAGCTCCTCTTGAGGAAGGCTTATACATTTGCAGAAAATATATGTAATAGTCCCTCATCCTCGCTTCTTGCACATGCATTGCTTGTGCTGCTGACTCTTGACTCTCTTCAAGGAGTTCCTTGCTAGCCACTAACACTGCTATGCAAAATGCTACCGAGTGACAGCAAATCTGAGGACAGTCTAATCTCTTAACTGCAAATTTCTCTCTCCCAGAGCTGACACCAATACACTGCTGATTCTTTTCCTTTACCTTAGATGTTTCTCCACCTCATGCATTTTTCCCCATGGAAACTCCTACCCCTTCCTTTAAAGAGACACACATCTATAATTGTGTACTTCTGAACACCAGGGATTTGCAGCCACTTGCAAGAGGGAAGAGAGAAAAATCCTAACTAGTTCAAAATGCAATTATCTAGTGCTGTTAACTGATTCATCACTTAAGGTCTAATTCTAACTGTCTTCTGCTGAGCTAGTGATGTGATGGAAAGAGCCTGCCACAAGCTTGGAAGTTCCACGTCAAAATGGACAAAATCAACACTTCCAGGTGAAGTATTATTTCTGCTTCTGAAACTCGAGTTTCAAGTATGAGCTTTTGGATTTATCAATACATCAATACAAAAAAAATGCAATTTTTTTACTTGATTAGTATGTTGCCTTTGGCTTTTGGAGTGGGCTAAACTGTTTCAAGTGGCAAAGCAAATATAAGCTGTGTGACAATACTCCAGCTTGGCCCTTTCTACATAGACTATCACTTCACTCCATTTTCATTACTTCAGATGAAAGACATGAGCTAATTCTGCTTCATATTTCCATCTGGAGAATATGTCTGTCCCATATTTTGGACAAGCAGTGAAGAAGACCTCACAAAAACTTGTCTGTCTGTGCTCTAGACTGAAAATACTCTCCTGCAGAAATGAGAGCTGCTGTAGCACAGGCCACTATAAAATCACAGAATGGCTGAAGTTGGCAGAGACTTCTGGATCTACTGGACTCAGACACTACTTAGGGGAGACCATATTGCTCTCCACAACTCCCTGAAAGGAGGTTAAAGCAATGTGATGTTGGCCTCTTCTTCCAGGTAACAGCTATAGGACAAGAGGTACTGGCCTTAAGTTGTACCAGAAGAGGTTCAGGTTTGTTTATTAGGAAAAATTTCTTCTTGGGAATGATGGTCAAGTATAGGAATAGGCTGCCTGGGGTGGCAGTGGAGTCAGTGTCCCTCAAGGTTTTCAAGAAACATTTAGATGTGGCACTGAGGAACATGATTATTGGGCATGGTTGGGGTGAGTCAATGGTTGGACTAGCTGATCTTAGAGATCTTTTCCAGCCTTTGTGATTCTATGATTCTATGATTGGGATATCAACCATGACTTGGGATATCAACACATAAGAAATTGGCTGAAATTGCATGATCCTTCTAATATTCTAGCTATGATATTTTTATCATTTTCTTATTGTCATTTTTCATATCTGAAACATACCCTTGCTGGACACACAAGCTGAGTTTCTGGCCAAAGCATATGGTTTTGGAGCTGAGTCTTCAATCCTCAAACTTACTACAGTTTTGAAATCACTGGCAAAGCTTTTGCTTTGTCTTTTGCTTCCTTTTTATAGTCTATATATCCCATCAGAGTGTTAGGCTGCTGTTTACAGAGACACACATTCAATATGGATTCTGTCTATGAGAACGTTTCTGTACTATGATTTTCTTTTTTAATTAGGTATAGCTCCCCAAATATTTAATTCCTTTTCACTATCCATTCATTTCTCCTTTCTAGAACAATTCTCAAAGATTTTTTTTTTTTACTTCTCTGCCTATTTGTTTTCTTGAATCTAAGATCATTATTTTCATTCTTCTGCTTTCTTTGGACAAGAGACAGATCTGAAGGCAGATTTTAAAAGCTTGAGGATGATATCAAGCTCAAATTTCCATATGAATGCTAAATACCGTGTTGAAACAACTTATGGGCTAATATGAACCTCATAATGAATTAATGAAAATCAGCCAAAAGACAGAGGAGATAGGAAAAAAGTCTAATAGCATTATCTTTATCTTGAAATCTAACCACAGATCCTGTCCTTTTGTCAGATTAGTGAAATCAGATAAGGCTGTGAAAAAAAACAGATTGTAATTAGCATCTTTAGCTTGGGATAAATGAACAAGTAATTCAGTGCTGGAAATCCATTCAGGTTTGTCTTTATTTATGCAGAATATGACAAAAAATTAACTACCTCCTAGGTTTCATTGTTGTAACTGAGAACTATTTATAACAATGGAAAGATATCACCATTTTCTCTGAGAGAAAACAGTTGTGCTATGTACTGAGAATCCTATACATTAAAAATTCTCAATTGAAACTCAGGCAGCTTTTTGTACCTTTTGAACACTCATTACTCACTCAAATTCAACTTCTGTCTCCATGCAGGCTCCTCGAAGATCCTCTCTGCTTCAATCTGTCTCTTTTAGTCTAATTAGGCAAATATAAATTGTTTTGTCTCATCTCAGGCTACATCCTTGATATTTCATTGTATAGCAGCACTTTCCAACCTGAACACACAGCTATAACACAAACTGTGTTATACACACAGCACACCTCAATTCTTCAGTCTCCCTATCACGCTGATTAATTATTAATGTTCAAGTTCAAGATCTTCAAGACAGACATCCTTCAGCATCCTCTGATGAAGAGGCATATATTATACACCACAAAACATTTTTCTGTCTACCAAACTTTCTTCAGATTAGTCTTGATTATTACAAAGCGATACTCTTCTACCTGAACTTCTATGTTCTTGCCTCTGCATCAGTTATCTAGGACTGGATGTGGAGTGGTTCCTTCTCACAGCAATCATTTCTGTACTCATAGTTTTAACAGTCTCTAAAACTCCAGCTCCTTTCTCTCCACCATTTTTCACTTATGATCTCCTGAAATAACATTTATGATTATAAAGCTCTTTGGGGGCAGATACTGTTCTTCCTCTGTGGCTGTAAGACATCAAGTACTACGGGTACCTAGTGCTTGGTTAGATCTTCCCAGTACCACGAAGGTACCAACATTAGTAAGGCCAGTATCTTTCCAGATATTTCAATAATGGAGAGACTACATCGATAGACAGAGTGGCTGATATCATCTATCTGAAATTTTGTAAGGTTTTTTACACAGTCCTGCACAATATCCTAGTATCCAAATTAGGGAGAAATTTATTTGATAGATGGAGTATTAGTAGATCAGAAATTGTCTGGATGACCAGATCGAGTGAGTTGAACTCAATGTCTAACATCCAGGTGATGAATGGTGTTCCTCAGGAGGCCCATAGTGGAACAAGTACTGTTTAATATATTTATTAATGACATAGTCAGTTGGGTTGAGTGCACCCTCAGCAAGTTTGCAGATGATACAAAGCTGAGTGCTGCTGATGTGACAGAAAGAAGGGATGTTTCCTAGGGAGACATGGATAGGCTTGAGAAGTGGGCTCACATATACCTGGAGGATGAACGGATTGAGAGCAGACTTGTAAAAACTGTCTGAGGAATACTGGTGGATGAATAATTGGATGTGAGCCAGAAATGTTCATTTGCAACTCAGAAAGCCACCTATGTCCCAGGCTGCATCAAAATAAACACAATCAGCTGGTCAAGATAGGTGATTGTTCATGTCTACTCCGTTTTCATGAGACCTCACCTGCAGTATTACATTCAGCTCTGTGGCTCTCTGAACAAAAGGGACAAAGGCCTGTAGGCTCCAAAGGCCTGGAGAAGAGAAGGCTGCGGGGTGACCTCATTGCAGCCTATCAATACCTGAAGGGAACCTACACCCAGGAGGGGAATCAACTCTTCAAAAGGGCTGACAACAGCAGGACTAGGGGAAATGGTTTTAAGTTGAAGGAGGGAAGATTTAGGTTGGATGTTAGGGGGAAGTTCTTTACTAGGAGAGTGGTTAGGCCCTGGAACGGGCTGCCCAGGGAGGTTGTGGATGCCCCGTCCTTGGACGTGTTTAAGGCCAGGTTGGACGGGGTCCTGGGCAACCTGATCTGAATGTGTATGTTTGGTGGCCCTGCTAGGCAGGGGGGTTGGAACTACATGATCCTTGAGGCCCCTTCCAACCCGGGTGATTCTGTGATTCTGTGTGATTCTGAAGTGGGTCCAGAGGAGGGCCACAGGAATGATCAGAGGGCTGGAGCTCTCTTGTAAAGACAGGGATTGTTCAGACTGGAGAAAAGGAGGCACCAGAGAGACCTCACTGTGGACTTTCAGGACTCAAAAAAGAAAGAAAGAGATTTTTTACAAGATCATAGTCATATAACAAGGGGTAACAGTTTGAAGTTAGGAGAGGGTAGAATTAAATTCTTCACTACAAGGTGAGGTGGTAGCACAGGCTGCCTAGAGATGCTGTGGATGCCCCATCACTGGACACACTTAAGGCCAAAGTGTATTGGTCCCTGAGCAGCCTGATGTGGTGGGTGGCAGCTTTACCCATGGCAGAGGGCTTAGAACTAGATGGTCTCTAAAATCTCTTCCAACTCAAGCCATTCTATGATTATGTGAACCAGAAGTAGCAGCAGCAGCAATGAATCCCAAGCAAGATGGCTTTCTGATTTCCAGACTACCAGTATAGCTGGTTAATCACACCTGTCTAACAAGGGAAGATTCTTAATGGTATGAGAGTTTCATCTTGCCTGGGCTGGCACCACCACAGAATAAGGCAGCACTGGATCCTCACAGGTCCTTGCTGTACCCATACCACCACTCTAGCCATGGGAAGCTAGTCTGGGAGGAAGAACTGGGGGAGAACGGATCTGATGGCAGTCATGGATCCTTCCAACCTCAGTCTGACCCTGCTTTGTGGCTACCTGGGCATTTTTGGTGGTAAGGAGTGGGAGGAATCATCAGGGAACAGGGGATAAGTGGCACTTTCTCCTTCTGCTGCATTTTGTAAGGCTGTGGTCCAAGGAATGCTGGAAGCACATGCAAGACCAGACTGTTTTCTCATTTCTGTTTCTCTTACATTATGTACTGTTTCATGATGCTAAAATCTGTTAATGCCAATTAACACGTTTAATTAACATGAGTCTTTTTAGCTGCCAGTAATAAATACGCGGACTTCTACATTTGTGAAACAGTTGTTATGATCTCTCTACCCTTGGATCCTCTTCCTGAATTTAAAAAAACAAAGGAAAGTATCTGCTAAAGTGATTGTACTTGAGGTTTCCTTCAAAGTTGCTGTTCATTACTGACATACTCCATATCAGGTTTGGCTCCACTCCACTTCATTTTCCTGATAAGACAGTCAAAGACCTTGGGAGAATTAAAGGGGCTGGATTTTATTTTATGTTTTTGAAAGTAAATTTTGAGGTAACTCTGTTGAGCCAGTAGAAAGCACAGAAGTAAAAAGCTCACATCGAAACATTTAAAGAACTATACATCTTGTTTTGCTTAATTCTACTCTGCCCTTAAAGTGACCTTAAAGGACCTTTTGTATCTCATGGAAAAGGATTGCACATGTAGAAGTGTGATCTATGGAGAGAAATCAAAGTGTCAATAAATCATTAGTGTCAATATGATACACTAAAATCAAACAAATGTAGAAAATGTTGGTCCTGATAACCAAGGCCTGGACAGTCAGAATCTTAAAACCATGGCGTGACCTCACCTGACAAGCTTCCTAGCACCAAAGTGCTCAGCAGCAGCCACACCTCATTTATCTGTCCAGTTCCTGGTGAATCAAACAGATGTTAGAAAAAGAGAGCCTGCAGAATTGCAGATGGTGGAATTAAAACCGTCAGATCTCAGGCAATCTTGTAGCCAAAAAGCACACTGTGAAAGAAGCCAGTTCAAAAAAAAAGCGCCATGGCACCTGCAAAACCTTGTCTGTCAGGCATTGCAGATGCACAGTCAGCCTCACAGAAGTTGAAATATGAAAGTCATCTTGTATAGGTGCCACATAGGCTACTATGTTCCATCAGTCCCTGTCACCATCTGCCTGTGCACATGAGCAATCTCACTCTGCCAAAGTATGTTCTGAACCATCTATGAGATTGCGAGTAATACGTATTTTCTCACTGGTATCATCATTTGAGCTTTTCAGCCCATGGACATTTCTTTGTGCCTCTGAAGGGTGTGTTTGATGTAATCTCATGTATGTTAACTCCTTCATTGTGCACTGACACACCTGGGGCACAGCTGCATCTGAATAGCGGTGGCGCAGAACCACATGGATGATCAGGAAGGCTGCATGGAAAGAAGTTGTTTTGCTGAAAGGAAGGATGGTGAAATCTGCAATGACAGATATACCACTGCAACAAACTATTTTCTCAGTTTCATTACTCTGAATGGAGTTCATTTGCTTCAAGAGTTTCACCTTTCACATATATTCAGTGTTTAATAAAACCTACTTTCCCTTAAGCAACTAAATCATTCTAAGCAGCATAAAAAGCTGAAAAGAAAACACATAATGCACAGCCATAAGGTTGCAATGCACCTACTTGTTGAAACTATAATTTGAGTTAAAAAACACAAGGTCTGCTCTTTAGTTTGTGTAAGAAGACGTTGGCATAGGCAGCCAGTAAAAGTAAACCTTCATCTGTTCTGTCATGTAAGGAGCTGAATTACCAAGGATTGCAAGTGTAGTGTAACTGAGTCTGAAAAGCAACATGAGTACAATGATAAACTTTGCTATGTCCTTAGCTCCAGGATCCAAAAAACTCCTCCAGAAGACATCAGCCTACTTGAAAGCAAAATTCACTGTTTACGTTTTGATCCTGCTTTCCCAAAACTGTGTTGTCCAGTATAAAGCACAAGAAATAATTCCTTAGAAGCAGAAGGATTTTGCAAATGTTCTTAGAGTATATTCATAAAGCTTGCTTGTCATAAAAAGAAAAGCTGTTTAATGCAAAACACGGAGAACATTTTCTCATAGACCTCTTTAAAACAGTAACACAGCTGAGAAACATAAGTAGATTAACACCTGTGCATCTTTATCCAAAAGGGAGCAGTTATGCGAAGATCACATTAAAACTAGTGAAGTGTTCAGCATTACATTCAAATTTCCAGAAGTGACCGCTAGAAGACAGGAAACTATGTTTTAAGAGGTCTGTGAAAGGACCATTGTATTAGTGTTTCTCCACATTAAATCAAACATTTGTCAGTGAATTTGTAGACTACAAACCATCCCAAGCTTCTAAGAATTGCTGTTTGAAGTCTGTATGGTAAGATTTCAGTTTCCCCAGAGTCTACTACACAGGATACACTTTTGCTAAAACAAATACCTTTTTACATACATTTCTTCAAAAAACAAAAGCAATTGTTGTCTCCACAAGACCCATAACATTCATTTGAGTCTCCAAAAGGTACGTGACAGTAGTCAGAGTCCTTCACTACATCAAAATATGCATCTATAGAGCTAGAGTTCAATTTATTATTTTTTCTTAGCCTGTGCCATTCAATGACTCACAGTCAATTTGGCCTGAAAGCTCACGTGCAAGCCTTAATGTACTGAAGTGCTTTTTCCAGGGCAAGCTGAATGATGAAAACTGAATGAATTAATTTTCTGTACAGCAGACTGGAGTACAAGGTTACATTATTTACTTACCTGAAAGTTCAGAGGCAAGAAAAAGAATCATCTCTTCCCAGCTCCAGGGACACAGCACTCCAATTACAAGAATAAAATAAAGTGCAAATAACTACATTCCTCCCCAAAGGCATCACAATTCCCCCGCCCAACCCCCATGTTTTAAATGCAGATGGCAATAAGCCCATGCAGACGTAACCCCTTCTGTCTACTCTCCTTAAAACACCTTCTGGTTTACTGACCATATTTAGACCCTTTGGCAGTCTATAAAAAGTGCTACATGATCTTAGTTGCACTAAAAACTGTAAGAGCTATACTCTATTTCACACTTGCGGTGAAAAAAATATTTCCCATGAAGGAATTTTCAAAGGTGCCCAAGGGCTGGATCTACACAGTGATTTTAATATCCCAAGTCAAATTTCCAAGCACAACTGGCATTCACAAGTGGGCTGGATTCACAAAGCCAAATTAGACTTAGCATTGCAGCAGCTCACTTCAACTAAGACTCTTATGTTTGGATTTGCTGCACTTATGTATCACAGGCAGAGAGCTGTCAAAGTGAGATTGGGACCCACAAAGGCTACCACATCGAGACAAACCTCCACAGTGGAAGAATGCTGGGGAGAGGACAGTTAAGTTCTGACACCCTCAGGACATCTGGCCAGAACTGTGATACGTGAATGTGATGGCTAACCTCTGCCATAGCTATGATTTCAAAAACCATGATTCTTAGACCTACTGCCTGAAGTGGAATTTGGCAATGTTTTCTGTGGGAGCAACAGTGCTGAGCAGGCACAGACATCTCCAGCACCATGTCGTTTCTTATGCTGTCTTTCCTTCCTGCTTGCACTGGGCCCAGGAAATGCGCTCTGAGGATAGAAACGTCCAGCCTGTTCTGCTGAGGCTTCTGCTTTGCCTTTTTGTTTATATAAAACATTCAATGGCCACAGTTTTAAATGCCTTTATGCTCTAATTCTAGCTGGCAATTACACGCGAGAGCAAACTTGAGTAGCATCTGGAGTTGAGAGTTCAGAGAATTACATTTTTGCAATGCAAGGATGGGAATGTGGCATAGTTGTGACAATTCCTGTGTTGCTCCCTTTGTTCATTGTCTGTAACACAGTACTGAACCAGTTGTTGACAAATAAGTGACCGAGGCCAAAGTCACATGGCTGACTCTGAGATGTCTGAGATGTCTTATTTCATTCTTCATGTATGCAATTCCTTTGCTACAAAAATGGGAGTTCTGAACTCCAGTGAAAGTGTGCTAGGGACACCAAAAGTGAAAATCCACTGTCTTTCGAATTTAGAAGACTCTTCAGATCTACTGTCTTTGGAAACAACCTTTCAAACTCCTAATTGATACAGTTCTCACAGTGCAGATTACATTCATCACGGTTTCATAGTCAGCTGACATCCTTGGAACATCCTTCCAGATGTTGTAAACTGTATTTTAAAACCCCCCAGACAAACCTGTCCACTCTGTGCAGAAAGGATTTCTTTCTATGTGATACTGAAAAAGATTTAAAAAAAAAAAAAAGAAAAAGAAAAAACAATTACACCATAAAATCTACTTAGCACAACAAGATCCCATAATTTAATGCAAATAACTTGCAATACTTATTCTTGTAATATCCTCCAAGAATTACTTTTTAAAGAAACTCAGTGTTGCCTACTGGTACTGATTCTGGTACAGAGGAACTGTTTTAAGAGTTCAGGACTAATTTGCACAGGTTCTTTCTAAATAGCAGATTTTAATAGAAACTCTTAAGTTTGAAGCCCAGTCACTCCAAGATGGAATTCCTCTACCCAGTGCAGACTTCAAGCACAATCAAATGCTCAGAACTCAGACCTCTATCATATCACCCATGAGTGCACCTCCGAACATGGGATATATTTCTGAACTCTCTCTCTCACTTTGGCTGTGCAATGAATCACAGTCTGAAAGCACTTCTCTTTTTTTTCCTTAATCCTAAGGGTTTGGGCTGACACAGTCAGACACAAAAGTCCATAGTACAGCCATGAAAATTATGTACTGTGTCCTGTATCCTGGAGTCTGTTGAAATAATTAAGTCTTCGTCTATATTATGATACAGATATTGAATGGGCTTTCTTTTCTCTTTATTTTTATTCTTTCTTTTCCCGTTATACACTATCTAAAGAGGTAGTGTATGGCAAGAGACAAAGCTGGATTGAGGTTAGATTGTCCAAATTCTGGCTTAATTATTGGTATGGATCTATATGTCCACAAGGCAAGAAGGCCCCAAAGGTTTTGCAGACCACGGTTAGCTGGGGTTTAAGAGGTAGGCTGGTCAAAAGAAGACACGATGAAAGCTTTTTTGAAACGTGAACAGTGCCCTGGTGTGGCACTACAGAGCCAACCAGCATTCCACAACAGACAACTAAAAAGTATCAGATATGATATTAAACAGCACTGTGGGAAGTCATAGATTCTAGTCAGAATGATTACATTTCATGTTTCAATCCGCAGACACTGTAAAAACAAGAGATTGAGTTTTATACAAAGCTGCTGAATAAGTTCTATTCCAAGACATTTGCAAGAGCCACTGTGCAATATCTTATAGAACGGTTATTATTTTTATGTGGCTTAAAGCCACAGAGATGTGGGGCAGTTTGGAAGTATGAGAGCTTCTCAGATAAGTTCTCTTTCCCTCAGGGGATGAGTAATCAGGGTTCGCACGACATCAGATTTAAAGGGTCACGAATTTAAGGTGCAAGATTACAATTGCACTGAAAGCTCACAGCTGTTTTCACCCCAAAGCTAGCTAGGCTACACCATTCCTTGCCTTACTGGAATTGCCACCAAATGGGAGTCTTAAATAACAGAACTGCTCTAAGACATAATGGCTATGCAGCAGTTACATTTCCCCTATCTGATCATCTGAAAGATTTTTTCTATCCAGCCAGAAAGATGTCAGCCCTGCAGGGAATAGAATGGTTCCCTGAACATGTGCAAGAATTTATTTCATGCTTTGTCTGTTGCTATAAAAGGAAATGGAAGCAGCAATCAGGTCTGCATTTGTGGGTGGGCATTCCAGAAAGCATCCTGTAGTGTCCTGAGCTACCAAAAATGTAATAGGTTGAACCCTGACCCATCTTATGACCAAGCAACTCAAGGGCTGTCAGAAACACCAAGCTTTCCTGTGCTGGTTTAGGGTTTCAAAATGATTTCTAAAGCATCATGTCATATAACATGTGCATCAACTCCACAAAATCAACACAAAGAAGGAAAATTCACAGATCAGAATAATTCTTGTTGTTTCATCATGTGCATCAGCCAACAAATGTATGGGACAAAGACAAAAAAAAGCACAAAAGATTGCATGCAGTCACAGGAGTGAATCCCAAGCTCTGGAAATGCCCCCTAGTTCACCTTTAAAGCTACTGAATTCCTAACTGGCCCTAGTTTGATTCTCAGCTGTAGATTGCCTTGACCTCTCAGTCACTTTGTCTCAGGCACTTTGTTTCCATTTGATGATGATGGAATTAATTTGGCATGTATGCCTGGACTTTTACTGGCTAGAACTCCAATGGCCTCAGAGAAATCCACTCACTGTATAGACTCTTGAACTCGAAGTCTATTTTCACAAGACACAACAGAAGTGCTAATCAAAATATATGTATAAAAGAGAGAAAATCAAAAGGCAATGGCATCTGCAAATCTGTCCAACAGAGGGAAGGTTTGAAGGCTCCTAAGGCTTGGCTCATCATTTGTTTATAGGATGCATGTCACCATAACACAAAACTCAGTGAAGGGATTATTCATATCTATGAAAAGATGTGGATCAGCTTCAAAGTAATTTTCTACTGTAGACATTTCAGTACCACTTTTGCATTCAGGCCCTTCCATTGAAATTTTGCATCCTGTGCCAAAGAGTAGGCATGATCAATTCTTTCCATTTGCACAGCAGCAATCAGCTGAACTGTATATGCTTGCTTAGGGAATTCAAATCCAACATATTTTCTGATCCTCTCAATTGTCTTTTACAGACCCTGTTGACGTTGACCCCAGCTTTTGACAGCTACCATTCACAATAGCAGTCATGAAGAACGAATCTGCTGCTTTACATTCAGAGGACTTCCGACTAGAATGTCCTGGTGATATGGGCTCCCTGACATACTAGATACAAGTTAGTGCTGAGATCTGAGAGGTGTCTGTCCTAGCTTTTGATATGCCAAACAAAAGATGTAAGCAATTTGTGTCTGACAAGGGAGAAGTGTGTGAGAGTTTTCAAGCTGCCTTAAGTGTAACAGCAGCTCTTCAAAAGCATGGGAAGGTATTGTTATTGGAGTTGTATGGTCACTTGCTGCTTTGGAGTAAGCAAGCGACACTGAAATAAAGTTAATGTTAAAGCAAGGTGAGATTTGTTTGTTAGGTTCTTGAAATCAAAAAAAATTGCTTCTCTCCTACTAAATATGTTGGAGAGTAGCACCAAACAGCTGCATGGAGCTGTGCTGTTTGCCAGCACAGCCATGAGTTTATGCAGACTTTTTCTACTGCCTGCCTCAGGCAGGATTCCCATGAAGTTAAAGAAAATAACCAAAACTGAATGGAAACTGATGCATTTCACAGAACTTCTAAGGAAGCTCTGTGGAGTTATGACTTCCTTTCTATTTTGATACAGAATCACATTTCTTTAGAAAATAGTCTCAAATTTGCTCAAAATGTAGCAAATGTTTTGATTAAATCAGTCTGATTTTAAAACCAAACCATAAATTCAAGAAGTATATGCAATTTCAGATCGCACATAAACAATTTAATTGATTTCTAATTGAGATCTCTCTCTTACGTTAAAAACAGATTATTCCATATTTTGAAAAGACAACAAATAATCTCTCTGGGTGTTCAGAGCCATATTTTCAAAATGCAGTGTGACAAAAACATGTACAAATGTATATGCCCTGTTTATACATCTGTAATAGAGTGTATTCATTTACAGATGAGCATGCTGCATCCATGCAGTGTGATTTCGCCAGCACAAAAGTGGCAGTGCACATCTTCATCTCTGTCTCCTGGATAAAAAATAATAATATAATGATTACTACTCCACAGGCGCCTTCTGTAAGAAAAGACTTTATTTCAGTGCCTGGTACGTGGCTTGGAGACTTCTGCTGTAATAGTGCATGACATGAGTTTATTTGGTCATATATTATTCCCTATGATGTTTATGTGCTGCTGTGGTATGTGAGATATTAATCACACTACGCTTATCGGAGATAAGCTAATCCAACCAGTGTTGATAGTTTAGCAGGCAAAGAGTTTCGAAGGACAACAGTAAATTATAACTGGATTTGATTAAGAGGTAATTAGCTAAACCTGTTTACCTTAACCTTTGCTGCAACTATTGTTTTTACTAGAAGAGGAGTGTCATTAGATTGTGTCTGGGATACAAGTTATGGAGCGTACACCACTTTTCACTGTCCAATTTTCATCTGTGATTCAAGGAAGAGGTAGAAAGGTCGGGATCAGATTGCTATTGTATAATTCTCCTGAGATGAGAGCAGAAAGTTTTCTTGACAGAGACAAAATAAGCCATGAAGAACAGTAGTTTATTTTTCAGTAGGATCGAGAGGGAGTCAAATGAACACGTCTAAAGCCCTAGACAGATTTTTGCAATAATTCAACTGTCTCAGTAGATTTGAGAGTTATTTGAACTCACTGAGCATTTTAGACAAATGATTTATACCAATAGGCTATAGACTGCAAAATAATGTAGCTGATAACAGAACTGTGTGAATATTGTTTCAACTGTACCATATTTTTGTAAATTTTTTAAATATTCATTTAATATTCAAGAGAGCTAACACAACCCAGAGGAAACCAACTCTCAAATTGTCTTATAGTCATTTAATTGACTAGTTTAGATAACTTTGTTAAAAATAAGGGTTTAGACCAGTCTGTTGGCTTACTGATAGCACTCAGCCAAACTGTAAGCACATTTGAGAACTGTGTACTTGTTCAGAGAAGCTTTGTAAGAGAACATAGATAAGTAGATGCCCAAGTAAATACAGTTGCTGTAGAAGAAGATATATGTTGGTTTTACACTTCTATGACTAAATGCATACATATTCCCTAGTCTCAGTACACAGAATTCTTCAAGAGTACCTACCTACTCATACTCCTAAGAGCTTTTATTGTAAGTATGACTCATCCTTTGGAATAATGAAATATGTTCTCTTTTTTCTTTTGTCTTGAACCCAACAGGATCCAAAGTTGAAGGTTTGGAGACTTTATTGGAAGAAAGGCAATTTCTAGATCACAACACATCAGTTCTATGTAGACTCTGTAACCTCTGTAATAAAGCTGGTGATTAGCTATTTTTCTCCATCCAATGACAATGATTATCACTAATCTTGCTTTTGTAGACTGCCCAGGTTAGGCGAAGAAGGACTTGTTTAGACATTGTGTTGAGGGACATGGTTTAATGAGAAATACTGGTGATAGGTGGACGGTTGGACTAGATGATCTTGTCATTCTTTTTCAACCTTGGTGATTCCACGTTTCTATGATTTTATGACACCTACAAAATAGCTTGATTATTACTCAATACAAGACCATGGACTTGGTCAGTTGAAAACAGCTATAGCAATACTCCCTCCCACCTGGTTTCCTGAAATTTTACTGGAACCAAGTGGAGAATTTCTTGAAATACAGTAGCTTCACGCAAAAGGAAAACTTTGACTTACTGATCCAATAGTTTTGAATCTTTGTAGTTCAGATTTTGTGCAGAATGAGGAGAAAGTTTCAAATTTCACATCTGCCAATTTGGGCAGTTACAAATTATCCCATTCTGCTAAATGAGGCTTTCCGTGCTTGGCAGTGTGGGCTGCCCAGTAGACAGGGGAATGTTAGTATTTCAGGCCACTGGCAGACATTTATAAAATAAAAATAATTTCCTAATATCATATTGTTAGAGCTTTTTTGGAGTAATGAAATATGTGTGTGCTCTTCCTTTTTAGATCAATAGCATTTTTGCCCTGTCAGTCATTGGCTAGATGTGCTTTTCAGCACAGCCTTTGGATAGACACAATTATTTTTAATTATTTCTTCCACTAATTATGTTTAATTATAATATATATAATCTTTAATTAGATCTTTAAAGCTTTCTTAATGGTAGACTGCGCGCGTAAATTAGAATAATAGACAAAATTCAAGAGGAAATTGTGTGCTTGTGTGTGCTTACATGCACAGGCAAAAGTGTGTCTATTGTGCAGATAGGAGCTTGGCTTTCTCTCTGGACTAAAACTGAAAATGAGAACAGATTAGTGTTCAGTTTATATAATGATAATGAGCCCCAATTCAACTCACAAAAGCTTTTTTCCCCCAAGAAATAGGAATTTCACTTAACCTAGGAATTACTGAACTTCAGAATATCAAATGTGTTATTCTGAGCTTTTAAAAAGAGCTAGATTGTGCACAGCTCTCACAGGAGACAGATAAATTGCTAATACCTCACAGGCACTCTGTCCTCCTAAGGAAGTGACATAAAAGTCACTTGATATGAGTGCAGTTGCTGAAACATCATGATTGCAGAGATTCCTGAAAAAAAAAAAAACAGGCTTGTTATTTCCTTGCTGCAGAGATTTGGAGAGAGAGATCATCTTTTCATTCTTGAGCTGGAAAGCATCCAACCCAGCAGTGGTCTCACTTAGAAAGGATGACTTCTGGCCACTACAGTTGCACAAATAAAAACAATAAAAAGTTATACTGTGGAGAAGGACTTGGGGGTCCTGGGGGACAAGAAGCTGGGCACGAGCCAGTAGTGTGCTCTTGCAGCCAGGAAGGTCAACAATTTTCTGGGTTCCAACAAGAAAAGGGTGGCCAGCAGGGAGATGGAGGGGATTGTACCCCTCTATCTGTCCTCGTGAGGCCTTATCTAGACATGGACCTATTCCAGTGCATCCAGAAGAAGACCACAAAGATGATCAGAGGGCTGGAGCATCTCTTCTATGTTGAAAGGTTGAGAGAGTCAGGCTTCTTTAGCCTGGAATAGGCTGCAGGGAGACCTCAGTCTGGTCTTCTAGTACTTGACGGGATCTTATAATCAGAAGGAAGATTCATATTTTATATGGTGCAATAGTGACAGGACCAGGGGGAATGGTTTTAAACAAAAAGGGAGGTGATTTAGATTAATATTAGGAGGAAATATTTTTTCAGAGGACAGTTGAGGCCCTGGTACAACTGCCCAGAGAGCTGTGGGTGCCCCATTCCTGGATGAGCTCATCCAGTTGGGGGGGCAACTGGAAATTCTTTGAGTGCCCTTCCAAATTAAGCCAGCTTGTAATTCTATGATATGATGTTATATTGAAAATGATGAGCAGGGATATTATCTATTTGTTTTTTAACTTTGCTATGACCTGATGAAAATAAATAACTGGCTTAAGTGCAAACATATCAAAAGATTAAACAAAGGACCATCTACATGTCATTTTTTTCATGAGGAAAAGTAATTAATTTTGACGTCAGTAGTGCTTTTGCCTCAACCTATGTATTTTTACAATAACTTCCCCAAAATTCTGGATTTGAATTCATCTTTCATGGTAAATATCAATTTTGGAGGCAGACAAGCAAACCTCCTTTGGAATTACAAAAAGTAAGAATTTAAATGGTTTCAAAACAAACTCTTATCATTCACATAAAGAATTTACCAGTACTGTTTTCACATTATGATTTGGATTGGTGGCTCCTGATTTTTCAATCTATGTGATTCAATAAAAGAGATAAAAAATTTCACCCTGAGATCAAAATTCTTACCAACTTCAATAAAATTTCAGTAGAACAATAATCAAGAAGCAAAAATTTTCTGCTATGTCAGCAAAGTAGTATAAGAAGACATTTTTTGTCTGTCAATGAATGAGGCTTTGATTTGAACTGGTAAGATATTTTGTGCCCATGGCCATTTTTTTATGTCTCTTCAACTTCCTTTTTTTTTTTTTAATATCAGATTGTTAATTGTTCCTCACACTACCTGTGTAAAGTGCATTTGGTATTGTCCAAATCCTTTGAAAGTATGTCTTTACAGATTCATGCTGAAATTATTTCGCATTTTCCCTTGCATCAGCAAGTTTGTTCTGGGTTTCAAAATCCTGGAATGCTTTTATTAGACTTTTTTTTTTCTCCCCTCATTATTTATCTCTTTCTTTTATTTATCTCTTTCTTAGATCCCTTAAGGACAATTGGTCAAGACTAAGGTTGTGACACTTGTATTAACAGTTCTTAGACAGACCTGGTCACAGATTTTATTTGCAATGTTCTTTTCGAGAAAAAATTAGGAATTCCTGAGTCTTCCACCTCCTCTTAAATCTCCAGTTTGTATTTACCTTGTTTATGACAAGTCCTGTTCAGTTTATAACTGCTACTGAGTATGATCTTTAGCATCCTGACACTGCAGTAGGCACTTCTTATGAGAAACTTAGAAAATTCCTTCTTACATCAAGGTACAATACCAAATGCACTATTTTTTCCCTTGGTATTTTTAGAACAATAACTTCTGCCTTTTTAAGTTGTTTCAATTCCAATTTAAAAAAATAATATAGAATAAAACTAAAATTAAGGAAACTTTGAATTAAAGCAGTTGTATTAA
Source organism: Lagopus muta (assembly GCF_023343835.1). Lineage (NCBI taxonomy): Eukaryota > Metazoa > Chordata > Aves > Galliformes > Phasianidae > Lagopus > Lagopus muta. The sequence goes on from NC_064472.1 coordinate 62,642,754, forward strand.
TCTGGTATAAAGGCTTGTGACATTTTACACAAAAAAATCAGGTGCTTTAAAACATGGAAAACTGTCATATTAATCTGATTAGCCAGTACACACCTTCTTAAGATGCCACTGGGTAGTGATCCCTAAGTTCACGAAAATCAGTATTCTCATTTCAGAAAAATAAGACTGGTGTTCAACCACCAAGAATATTATACTGAGTTGTGGTCTTCCACACAGATACACCAGAATTTTTTACATAACATAAGTACATCAAGTGGGCTAGACTGTTAGTTGTGCCATCTGTTCAGCTTAAGCCTCCAATTTGTTGTTCAATTTACCAGAGATCTTGGTGAGCCGCTCCTGCAATTAATTGTGGTGGTGATTATTCCAAGGGTAAGAGATAGTCCTGATTCACCTTGGGAGGATGCTCTTTGAAACTGGGCAGTGACTGAAAATGCTTTTTGGAGTCAGCAATAGCTGTGCACAGGTCTCAGAAAACAGGTAACAGTGACTCATGTAAATACTACAGAAGAAAACGTTGTAAGTAGAATTGCTTCTCAAAACTGTAATTGCTTTGAGCCTTAATAAGCATGGTAAGAGATCCTGATTGGTCTTGTAACTTCCTTGCTTCCAAGTTAGCACGACACTGCTGCCACTAGCTAATTTGCTACGGCAACTGTCATGTTAAGCTGCTATGCATCTCCAGACTTGAGCTCTTCGGGTAATTGTCAGCTATTCAGATCTAAGCCACTGAAAATGCACAAGCAGTCTCTTCTCCCACTAAGACACGAGGAAAACACTTCTCATTTCTCATGACTGATTCATCCCATCGTAGACCAGGTCCGTAAGTGATAACTCACTTTCTGGAGTGTCTTTCTCTTTATGGGGTGTGAAATAAGCTTAGAGGAGCACAGACAATCAAATCTCAAAAGATGCAGCTTCAGAAGAAGGTTTCCTTTGGCATCCAAGCTCTGTCCTGTAGGAGGAGGAAGGATAGATGAGGGTCAACTAGTGCATGTGCAATACATACAAACTCAGGGAGGAGTATTTTCTCCCAAGGCCCTCCACGTCCCCAGAAGTGTCCTCGCAAATACTGAAGAAGGGTTGGGTGTCTGCCCTGGGTTCCAGTGGGACAATTGGGAACAGCGCACAGCAATTCTGCTATGGGATCCTACCTACCATTCCATCTTAGCACATCCTTACCCATCCCCCATTTTCCTACCATTTCCATTGCCCAGAGCATTAGAGAGCGGCTGACCCATCTCACTCTGCTACTGAGCTCAGCGCCCAGGAATTCACCCAGTTGGCACAACCAACGCAGGATAAAACTATTTATCTCCTGCTGTTCATCGGTGGACAATTACTTGCCATGTTTTGCAATGGCTTGCTCTTGAAAATCACAATATTTTTCAGTAACACACTGAAAAATACAGTAAATAACTGATGAAACAAAAATAAACATTTTTTAAAATACTCATTTTTTAGCAAAAAGATAGTGCACCAAATCCTAACTCTTGTCAGACTACAGACTAGTTTTAGACTTGGTTTGAAGACAGATTGTCCATTAATTTGACTTTGTGGACAATTTCAAACAAGTATGTTTTGCAATATATCCCACTATCTCTTTCCTAGAAGGAGAACTCACAAGTGAGCAAATAAATATGACACATTTTTAATTTCCTTGACAAAGTGATTGGATCCAGGCTAAAACTTTGTCCAGGAGTTGCACTAAACCTCATTGCACAAAAGGAATGAAGTTCAGATGTAAGTATTCATGTCTCTGAGTTTCAGAGGTGTTAGTCAAACTCTAATTTTAATTTAAATGCCGTGAAAAATTTCAAGTAGGGGGATGGGAGCCACAATTTAAAGAGCTGTTTTAATCCATGTTTCCAAGGCATTCCCTATCCTAGCTTGGTCTCATGCAGAAATAAAACCACTGAATTGCTAAACACAAATACTTGTGGGATTTCAAGATTCCTTGCCTTTTAGCCCAAAACTAACAGGAGAGAAAGCTAAGCAATGAGGTTGCAAGATTTGCTTTCTTCTTTATTTTTCACACTCAAAAAATGTAAAGACTCATCTGTAAGCATCTACCACAATGAATGTTTGTGAAAACCAGATTTGGGTGAATAATGCAAGAAAATTACTTCTTACGCCAAAATTAGGTAGTTGAGTTCCACAACACCCAAGTCTCTAAAGACAGATTTATTTCTCTACAGCCCATTGCTTTTCCCACCATGTTCCTTCACATTCCTCTGAGCCACCAATTGCTTGCTGCAGCTGCATGAGCATATTCTTTCCTATGGGAAATATTCATGTCTCTAGGAATCACCATAGCAGATCTTACGTCTCTCTCACCCTGTCCCAAAATAATGAGAGAAAGAAAAGCAATCATCCACAAACCGTCATTGTCCATGGTCATCTTTAGTCATCACGAGAGCCCCAGTGGTCAGCAAACAGCTGGACATAAATGAGAACAACTCTTAAGAGCTTTGACTTCCATCCAAGACTATTTTTGTCCCTGCCTTGCCAAAGGGAAAACAAGAACATGGTTTAAAGCATAACTCAACTAGGCTCAAGAGTTGACCAGAAAGCCATGTTGGGTTGCACTGTGTGTCTGCACTTCAAATCTGTACACTTTCTTGCAGCCAAAGATCCTCCTGGTGCAATCAGAGTAAATGCAAGATGCAGATTTCACTGTCTCATGAAGGACACCAGTTAACAGTGTCCTCCATGCTGTAACGTACACAGCCCTCTTTCCACGCAGAAAAGACAGATCCGCACAGGGACTGTTAAATTCATTCTTTCTTATGATGCTCTGATGCTTTTTGCAGCAAATTGCTTCCAGATGCTTAAATAAAGGACATTTAAAATCTTCTCTGTATTGGTTGCTAGTTCTGCAAGCAATGCCAGTTGCCTGTACACCCACACCAAATCTCAGACTATGGTCAGTTTCCTCACTGTATTTATCTTAAAACGATTTCATGATATTGTACAGCACCATGTATGCTGACATGCCCACATGCAACCCAACCAGGAAAAAGGCATTTCAGGAAAGTGCTGGCCCACTGGATTTGTGAAATATATTGCCCATTTCTGTACACAGAGAAAGTTACACATGTAGAAGTACTTGAATGATCACAAGAGAAATATAAAGAAATTAAACAGGTTTCATCAGCATCCTCCTTCAGGTCTGCTTCCCATCTCCTGTTTCTCTCGAGAACTCCTCTCTGTTTGTTCAGAGAAGGTTCAGAAGGACATCTTTGACAACGTTGCTCCCACTGCATAAAATCCTGTTCCCCACTGTCTGCTAGGGCTCTCTTACCTTCTTGACAGCATCTCACAGTCCAGATCCAGCTGCCAAATTAAACTCCATAAAAATGAACTTTGATTTCTTCCTCTCTAACCTCTCTATATGCTCAACTTCCTCTGTCATTGTGGGTTATTCCTCCACCTTACTAGTCAAATGTTCAGGCCCATAAACTAAGCATGGTCTTCAATCTACCCTCTGCAATTTATGCCCTTTTTCTGTCACCTCTAGTTCCAGAAATTTTTGAAGATTAAATCCTTCCTGTCCAGGTTTTATGTAAGTGACCTATGGAAATGTCTACAGAGAGGGAAAGTGTCAGGCAAGCATTGACTCTCCCAGACAGGTGGACTCAAGTCAGCCGAAACCCAAATACCATGTAATGACATTAAAGTGAAGCTATGCCCAAGCTAGCAGAGTCTTCTGAGATGTCTGAGAAACATGTTTGTTCCAGCCAAGATCTTGTAACAGCTTTTTCTCCAGGCTTTCCATCAGTTTTGTTATTACAGCTCACACACATCACTTCCCCTCAAAATATTGCTACTAGAAATCATGTTGTGGTCCTCCAGCCATAGTATTATCCCCTACATCTTCCTCCTTGATTCCACCAGGTGCAATCACTTTCATATTGGTCATCATGCCTGACAACTCATCACACAGCTCATCAGCTGGAGTCTTTGAAATCATTAATCAATCCCATCTCTCTCACCAGCATAAAATATAAGATCAGCTTGGAAAGCATGAAATTAACCATTGGTTTTATAGCCGTCTTCTTGCTGCTTTGGACCTTGCAACCATGGAGAATCAAGGCTCATTCACTGATCTGTGCCAGACAGAGGAGTTTACAGTAGACTGCTGGCTCAAAGTTTTCTACTTAAGACTAAGGTTTTGATTAATTTAGGAAGCAAAATATTCTACTTTATATATCGTTTTTCAATCTGAACACCAAAACATGCCTATAACTTTCAAGCAGACATTCTGACCACCAGAAACTTGTTAAACCACAATATCTGGAGACTTCTTAGGCCAAATTGTCAACTACACCATTTCCGTAACAAGCATGGACATTAAAAACCATGGGAAGTTCCAGTAGCTCCTTCATACCCTTCTCAAAGGAATAATGGAAACTGTTTTCTATGTTTATGAATTGCCCCCACATCTCTCCAGATTATTAGAAAGAGTTTTTCTTTTCTGTTTTTTTTTTCTTTTTCTTTCTCTTTTCCTGTTTTTTTCTGCCATGACTCTCACTCTGTGCTAGCAAGCACACAAGCAGCAGGCTGAGCAGGAGGCTATCTCTGAATCTGTGCTGTAGTATCAAGTTGCAGTGAGCTTGCAGCTTGGCTGCAAGATCAAGCTGGAACCAGATGACTTACTTCACTACAGTTTCTCATGACATCTCAGTAATTAATGTCCCAGATCTCACTCCATCTCCTCTCTGAGGAGAGCAGCTCTTATTTAATTGCCTCATAATGTATACTCAAAATGAATACTTGCCTAATTGTCCCTAGACAGATGCTTGGATGAAAGCCTGTGAGAAAGCATATAGGCTCTAACACAGAATAGAGGCCCACAAAGAACAATAAAGGAAAAACATATAACTCTTTGTTACCTCTCTAATCCCACCTTAACAACAAACTTGAATTTTTAAGATACTCTAAAGTCATAAATTCAAAATAAAATTTTGCTATTTACTGTGTTTCTTCACCCCTTCAACTGTAAGATCTTGAGGAAGATTTTTTAATGCAACAACTTAAAAGGAAAGAAAATATTTTAGAAGCACAATGTGATGCTAGAGCTGCACTACTGCATTGTGTGGAATGACATTCTCAAAATCTCATGTTAGTCTATGTGTGGAAAATAAAACAAATTCTTGTCTTCACACCTGTCTGGGTATCATTACACTCTGTTCTGTGCTCAAAGAAATACCAGTGCAGTAAGCACATCAGGAAAGCACAGGTTGATTCTATATTATTTACTGCATCACTATTTGTGTTCTCACTCAGATTTCAGATGGTGCTGTCAGAGATAGGTGTGAAGCCTGAAACCATCAAAAAGCAACAAGATAAGCAACATCAATTCCTATTATCATACAGCTTCTTGGCATTTAATGGTTTTAACAAGCCAGTAAAAGATCAAAACCCCTCAGTGAGGTAAGCTGCTGACATTTGATACCCACAGCACCAGTGATGTTTCACCAATGACCTGCACCACCAGCGTGGTCTCAATGTGCAAATAAAGAATTTATCCATGGAAATCACTCTATAAATGAAAACCTTATGAACACAAAGGATTACATGTAAGTATTCAGCATTCAGTGGTGTTGAAAATTATTTGGATGTAGGACTTGACATCAGCATTCTTCTAAGTTTTACCCTGGCTCAGAGACTGAAGACCTTCCTGTAGGGGATAGTTTGCAAGATTCATTATTACTGGCTATCTTAATTTGCTCAATCTGCTAGTGCTGCTTCCCTCATTTCAGTGCTAAAAAAGTCATTCTGGACTGATTTCTCTCTGTCTTTGGTCAGTCATGCTCAAAACAGAGATTCAATTCCATCCCTATAACATTCATGTTTAATTTAAAGTGAAGGATCAGTCAAAACATCATGATCAATTTTTCATTATTTACTGCATTTAGGAAAATAAGAATAATAAAAATGTACAGTTTCATTGTAATTCTTTGAATATGTTTTCCAAACACAACAACTGAACTTTTCACTTAAAAAACATATCTTGCTTTCTTGCTTACTATTTTGGAGTGAGAGGTTTACATTAAATACTAATAAAACTGCTGTTCAAGCTAAAACAAAATTTGATTTTTCATTTCACTTCAACTATTAAGGTCAGTTCAGTCCCCAAAAGAAACATTTGGACAGCAGCTTCTCATGCCAGCTACAGAAAAAAAAAAAAAAGTCAACCATTCTCACAGTTGTTCACAGCAGAATTCAACTCAAATTGCACTTCCATCTCACAGCCACATGTCCTGCAGAGACAGCAGGACACATACACAAAAATCACAGGATTGCCCTAGCTGATCCTGTCACATCATTAGATGGATGACATAGTTCAGCACAGCAGACGCTGAATCATAGAAATGGACAGAGTTGGGTTGTGTGGTTCCAAGTCTGTGACAACAGAGAAATACAAGCAACAGGAAAAACCATATTCAGCCCAAGGCTTGATACATGGTCCAGATTCTGAAGTTTAGACATGACATGCCCAAATTGCTTCAGGACAACAGTTTAGAGTACTGCTACAGAGCAGAAATGAAACTCTTAAGCAGAAATCACTACTAAATGTCATAACAAACCTAATGGGGTTGGGTGTTTTTTTTTCCTGTTTTTACCCTGCATGAAAACCATATAAATTCCCATATCATACAGTTAAAATAAATCTGCTTAAAAGTAAGAGTTTTTTTAGCATGCCCTGGGTAACCTTTCAAGAAATAAACTCGGTGCCTAATATTTAACAAGAAAACAAAACTACTTGGCAAAGTAGCCTTAAAAAATGGAGTAAGATACATAAATTAAAAGACTTGTTGGTCATTCAAGTGGCAGAAATATTATCCTGCCTGCAGTCTGTTATGAGATATTACATATGTTCCTGGGAGTCAAACAAATTTAAAGGACAAAGTGTGTAACTTCATTTACTTTAAAATGCAGTTCATGCAAAGTACATGTATTTTGCACTTATTGTGATGTTAAATGCTCAAAATGAGCTGTTGCTGTAACTTGAAAAGGTTGGCCAAGGGGGCTTTCTCCTCCCCAGAAGCGAACATTTAGACATACATTACTACTACAGCTATTTCTACATACACTGGACATTCACAGGAAAACCCCAACCATCTTCTTAGCAAGGAATTCTAAACAATATACAAATATCCAAACTGTACTTCCTAAGTATATGTCCTCATATGAACAAAAAGCTGCTAAGCGACATGGGCAGGAAAACACAGATGCTTTTATTTCTGAATGCGGAAGGTGCAGCTGACGTTGACTCCATAATGTTGGTCTGACACTATTGTCTTTATCCCAGGATCAGGTCAGCCCATCATCAAAAAAATGGCTATTGAACTTTTTTTTTAAAGAAAGTGCCATGACCAGGGAAGAGGCTCTTCTAGACAAAACCAGTTCAGATTTTTTTTTTCTCCAGAGAGTTTAGTTTTAGAGCTCTACCCAAAATGTCAATTGTCTATAGGAATTTCCCTATTGGAAAAAATTATTTGCTTTGTATAGCATTAATACAATTTGGGAGGAGAAAACCTCAGACTTCCATATTGGCAGTTTGTCAATGAAGATTTTCCTAGCAAATATGAACTGGAGAAAAAAAAAATTCTAAAGAGAGAAAGAACAATTAAAATGTGGTGAAGAAATCTTGGCACTGCTGATATGTAGTAACGCATAGCCAGAATACTGCCTAAGTCACTATAAATGCACAGGAAATTTTAATGTCACTTTCCTGAACAGTAATTGTGATGTTGGTTTTGTTTTCATTACAATCACTATTCAATACAAAATTTACACTTCTTCAAGAGAAAGAAAAAAGGATTTTATTTAAAGTCAGCTGTCATCTTCTAAGAAGCACCAAGAATCAAATTTTTAATCTCACTGTAAGGAGCAATAATCATGATGTTGTATACATTAAAAATGTTGTTGCATAGTAAATTACTACAAGTATACTAACTTTTCAAATTAGGAAACAGAAATCTCTTCTAGGATAAATAAGTTGCAACTTATTGGTCTTTGGTCTTACATGTACATAAGAACTACACTTCTTGATCTTTGATGATGCTTACAGAGAGATGGCTAGTAAAAGGTGGGGTGTTTTGGTTTTTTTAGTTAGTTGGATGTTAGTTAGATAGTTTAGATATCATCAATAATCTGAAGTCTGATATAGTTGCAGATTCCTCCATTCTAAAGATCTGTAAGATCAGAGAAGTTTGAAGAGGATGGCCTAGACATACTGGCCATTTTCAATTTCTTCTGAAGAGGGTCAGTTCTGCCAACTTTCTTCCCTGCAACAAGACCTGCCTCTCATTTGAGAGGTGCTGCTGAAATCAGTGACTTGCTAGTGGTGCAGGGAGCAGCTCTCCACTCAGACCCTCAAATAAATCAAGAGACATCCATTACATAAATTAATATATAAGTATATAAATAAATTAATATATCAAGGCACAACCATTTGAAACATACTTCCAGTTGAAAAGCAGCAGGGCAATCCTAGAGTTTAGGAATTCATATATGACAAGATAAGATAAATGCAGCTAGATCTTAGGGCAGTTTCAATTCACTGAAGAGGGTGGAACCATAGATTCTAGAGCTGCTGTTGTTCTGGCACCAATTCTCTGCTAAGCTAAACTATTTACACTGCACAGTAGTAAGCTGCAGACATTACAGATCCCTAAAGATCTTTCTTAAAATAAAACTCCACAGCATACACAAATCATTTGCTTCACCACACAGATACTCCTGCACAATTCAACGTGGAACGTTCTACGAGATTTACTTTATTTTCCAATTCAAATTATTTAACTTGGAATTTCTATAATCTCTCCCTACTTACCTCCCCATCCAGCTATAATTTTTGTTCAGACTTTTGCTGGTAGTCTGTGCATTTTGCCAAAAGCAAATGTTTCCTGACCATTATGTTCAGTCTTTCCAATAGACCACCAAAACCAATGGGGATTTCTATGAGCATTAACACAGTACAAAGTCCATACACAAATCCACTGTAGAAGAAGATATTTTTTCATCATTACAAAGTTTTGAATGAAGCCTACCTAAAATAACTGTACGTCTTCACTCTACATAAACAGCTGTTTTTTCATTTGAAAAGCAACTCTCCTTTTCTCAAACATTGAAAACACTGATGAGATACATATATATTTGATATTAATGGCAAGAAAGAGTGAAACAGATATTGTGAGCAAAGCCATTATTGTATTTTTTACTATTTATTATACATTGAATGTTTCAACAGATACTTCTTCACTGCAAACACCAGACACAGTCAAGGAATAACTGTAACACAAGCAGAGGTTATGATGCAAACGTACTGCCTTGGGAGCTAATAGCTTAAGAAAATCTCCAAACAGATGAAAGCGAGGGGGAAAAATGGCAGAAAAGGCCAGAAGAAGACATAAATGAATAAGTAAATAAATGAGGCAAAACGATTTCAATTAGTTGAGATGTGAGAACAGCTTGAAGAATTTCAGAGGGTTTGAAAAAGCTACAGCTATACATCAACCTGGCAGATAAAAAAAAAGCTAAACAGTATATATTGCAAGGAATGATGTCCTCTACAGAAAGAAAACCATTCATAAATAGTGCAGGGTGACACTATGTGAAAGTATCTTTTGTAATGTGCAGGAACAGATGCGGGTACTTAAGGATACATAAAGCACATGTGCGTAAAGTAATACCAAACATTATAGAGATTATAGAGTCAGATTATAGAGTCACCCAGTAAATCAGTGGGGTACTCGTATACAACTCTGGCTACTGTAAAAGAGTTGCTGTAACAATAGAATGGTCTCAGAAGAATGGTACAAAAACATGAAAAGACTTCCATAAGAAAAGAAAATGAAAATATTTAGTGGCTCACATAAGGTATTCATGAGAGGAGAAATGATAGACACATTTCAAAACACTGAATGAGAGACTCGCTAAAACAAGAGACTTTTCAATGATTGAACTGTAGTTAATTAAAAAGTAAAACATATGGCTATAAGGAAGAAAATAATAAAACTGTAAAATCCATTGTCACAGAGTATCATCACAGACCAAGACACACGGTGTAGGGCTTCCCACTGTGTAAAGGCTGAGTAATATGGGTCTGTTCAGCCTGGGGAAAAGAAAACTGAAGGGGGAGAGCTGATGAACATTTATAAATATCTGACCGGAGCTGGGAGGCAAACAGATGAGGCCAGGCTATTCTCAGCTGTGTGCAGCAACAGGACAAGGAGTAATAGCCTAAAACTTGAACACAGGAACTTCTGTAATAACATCCGGAAGAGCTTCTTCTCTGTGAAGGGTGAGGGAGCACTGGAATAGGTGGCCCAGACAGGTTGTGGAGTATCCTTCTGTGGAGATATTCATGACCTGCTTGGACACCTATCGGTGCAACCTATCGTAGAGTACCTGTTTGGAACAGGGGTTGAACTTGATAATCTTGAGGTCCCTCCCAGCCCCTGCAATTCCATAATTCAGTGATATACCAAGTGGTTCTAAACTGTAGTCTCCATTAGGCCCCGCACCATCATTAGCAGATGATGTAGTTGTTAAGAGGATAGCCAAACTCTGGTCTCTGGTAATTTTCCATGCAAAATATTAAAAATGTATTATACTTTAGAATGAATACAATAAAGGAAACATCTGTCTTCTGGTTTAAAATTAAAGACAGTAATTAATGGTGCTCAACATTCACTGCAGCCAAGTGAATTTAGAATGAGTGCTATGTATGAAAACGAATTTGAGTAATACTAATGTTAGATTAATACATTTATCTCCATTTTGTGTTTATGAATTAAAAACCATCCAGATTTTACAATTTACAATTATGCAATAAGTTATAGTTTTTATTTTCTTTACATATATATAGTGAGAGAAAACTGAAGATTATTTTCAATCATGCTGCTTTACTCTTTGGAAAATCAGTGCTAAGATCTAAGCCATATTCATTTTACTGAGAATGTATACCACAAGATATTACATGTCACTTGCATATTCCAGAAATCTGACTCTAGAAAACTCTTCTTTATACATTCAAACATTATTTTACATGAATTCTCCCATAGACAGATCTCAAATTTGCTGTTTTGGCAAGATTAGTTGCCAATGTATTTATACAGCAGAAAAGTTGAGCAAACGGATGCAATACACACTCAAATAAAATCCATTTTCCACTAAAGCAAATATGCCAGAGAAAATGTTGCAGTATTCACCCGCATGATATTGAGCTGTCACAAAAATCATGTAACTGCACTAAGTTTTGTCCAAGTGACCTCCCATTGGGAAATGCATCTTTCCATGTTAATGAAGCTCAACACAAAATATAACTTAGGCATTTGCATTTTAATAGAGTTTTGCTCATGAGACTGTTTATTCAGCAATCGAGAAATACTGAAAAGAAGGTGTTAAGAGAAACCTTTAGCCAAAATAAGACAGAGTTAATTAGGACACATGGAATGGCATCTGAGTAACAAGAGACATGAAAATTTATCCAGCTGTAGCAGGACAAGGGAGGGGGTGGGGAAAATCCCTTCCTTGACATACACAAAGGCCTTTTCTGCAGCAGGATTCAAGGGCAATGTTTTCCCACTGGCACAGCTCCACCAGTGGCTGGAGCATTCACATGGATAGAGTGATGAGAATCTGTCAGTTGTCTAACTTCACTCAAAAACTAAGAGTGCACTGATGCACCAAAATGGCAAGGTGAAACAACTTTATGTATAAAAGCAGCAGCAAGATATTTTCAGCAAAATAATTTGGGATTTGGGCCAAATCTAAATTTATATGACCTGATCTGCACATTTCACAGACATGTTCAACTTTAAAGCAGTTGAGTAGACCTCAAGGACATTCAAAGACTCTAGTTAAGAATCTCCATCTAGAAATGGGCCTTCCAGGCGATTAGATATTTGGAGGACTGTTACAATTAAACTAACACTAAAGTGAGATTAAACAGGCAAATGAAAAGAAGAGGGCATAAGGGTTTTGTGACAGTGTATCTCAGTTTTATACCCATATGTACATTTTTACAGACCTTGATACATCTTTGTTCCAGAGTAGGATTTTAAAAATATGATTTTCTTTCTTTTAAAATAGGCTGGGTGCCAGGTGAGTTTTTGCTTATTCTATTTTTTTCATGTGTATCTTTAGCAGTCTGTTCCCTGACAATATGGAACTGAAAGAAAATGGATCTTTAGCTTATCCTTTGTTCATCTGAAAATGTTCTTTTTTTTTTTTTTTCTTAAGGGGGTTCTTTTCTCTTGTCTTTTTTTCTCATGCCTATAAGTGTGTATTTTATTCAGGTTAGGCAGAACTACATTTGACTGATTAATAAGAAGCCTTTCCTTGCTCAGAGGCAACATATCTGTCATTCTGGAAGAAGCAAAAAGACAGAAGTGACAGCCAGCACATAGAACGAAGTTATCAAGAGAACTGCTGTCTTCTTTGAGCACAATGCCACTGAAACATAAGAGCAAAAGAAAATCTGATCAAATTAAAGCATCAGTCACAAGCACCTCTCTTCTCGCCATATATGTAACTGTTCCATTGTGTTGTTTTAAAAAATTAACTACAACAAAGTCCTATTAGGAACAAATTGGTAAACATACTGCTCCTGACACTGCAATGCACAATGACAAGTTATAAGGCATTAGACTGTCATACAAAGGCTGGCTGTGGTGCAGAAATACCACTATTATCACTGCACAGAATATTTCTTGGGCTCAAGTCCATTGCAATTCAACTGAAATCACATTTCCACTGGAGAAATCTGTATTACAGTGAATTGTTACTGTTATCATTGCAATCATTATATCAGCACACATACAGTTCAGAACAGGGAGAATTTGTGGCTGAAATGTGGAAAATATAGTCTCTCTAATATTGAAAGCTGACACTGTTTTGCAGAGCATAGGATGAAAGACACAGGAACGAGATAGAATAACTGAAAGGAATAAAGCTCAGCCAACGAACACACTGCTGCTTATGCAAAACAGGCTGAAAGCTGTCTGCAGCATGGTACTACCTACCAGCCACTATTTACATGGCAACTACTTCAGAGGAAGCAGAAGACCCCTCTTTTTAGAAAGCCTTCTGTTCTTCTAAGAATGAAAGGCATCTGTCACATGCTTCTCATGATGGCGAGTTCCCCTGCTTATTACTCACAGAACAAAGGAGGCATTTTACCCTGAGAACGAAGCAACAGTAACATCGCTCCCATTTCTTCCTCTGTGAGGGAGCACATTGCTTTTTGATCTAACAAGCATAACACCAACATGAGTGAACCTCGCTCAAAACGTTTGCAATCCTAAGGCGTGTAACTACTTGAACATCAAGAACTGTAACAACATTTGCAGAGAGCTCATAACTTCAGGACTGCAGTGATTTATTGGCAGCACTGACAATTGCCTGGGTTGCTTGCCATGATACAGGCCAGTTGCACTCGTGATAGATTGAGGTCACTGAGGGGGAGTGGAATAGGTCCTGTCATATATCCTTCATCAGGTTTTCATTTGTTTTGAGTTAGGGTTGTGGTAGCAGTGGGAAAAGGGTCTCATCCGAATGTTTATTTTTCTAGCCTGAAGGGCTCTGTTCATTAAACATGCATGTGTTTGATAACTGAAAAGGAGACATCAGCATGAGGGATTTGTGACTCAACTCACTGACCTGCACTGCCAGTCAAATTTCATAAGCAAAGTTAATAGCATAGAGGAAAAGAAGAAAGGGAGAGGAAAAGGAAGAGAAGGGAAGGAAAATACTGAATAGATCACTAAAGCTCTTTTTATAGTCACATAGATAAGTCTTTGCAATCAACCTGCCCAAAACAGTGTATATTTTGTACTGTACCCCACGTAGCATGATCCTTCCACCCACTGTTCAATCTGAGTGCTTTGTTCTGCACTGAGTACAACTAGAAGAGGTTCCACGAAAACATAGATCTGGGTTGAACCTCCTATAAACTGTCATTGATGCTAGTGAGGTTTTGCAAGATTGGGACCTTCAGTCACATGTTACTAGTAGCTGAGTTAACTCATTTCCTCCTTTGCCTCTTTCAAGCACAAGTAGGAGCTATTGGGGCCCTCACAAACAGTTTGAATTTAGAACTGTTTTCAGATCCCAAGCCACAGGATTTCTAAAATGCCATTCCATTCCAAGATTTGACATCGCAATTTTTAATCTTTCAATTCATCTTGTTCTTTTAACTCATTTAGCCACTCCACTATTCTAGAAATCAATAAAACATTTGGGTACCTTTGGGCTTATATTCTCTAAATCAGATTGAGGGGGAAAAAACATCACACAGAAGTATGAAAATAAATAAATTCAGAAATAATGAAAACAGCATACAAACACCAGATTTTCCAGTACTGGATCACACACACACACACACACACAAAAAAAAAAAAAAAAAAAAAAAAAAAAGATGCAACCAGTTTCTCTGCAGCAGCCAACCAGCCAACATTAATTGTGCTTTTCACTCATTTACCTGTGTGTCTGTGACAGGCTTCTTGCACAGAAGGCAGCTGCAATAGTGGAGAGGAGCTGTTTGCTCCCAGTGAGAGACATGTTGTTTTTGCTGAGACAAGTCCTCCAGTCTTCATGCTAGAGTCACGATTACTGAAAGAATTCCTTCCGACAGCACATACAGCCAGAGAATAACCATTGCATATCAAGCTCATATCTACTGTTAATCTGTGTGGCTTTGTTCCTTCTTGGGCCTCTGTCAGCATAATTGATGAGCATCCATTAAAACCTGTCCCTTTTCACACATCCCTAATATCCTCACAGCCAGGTGTGTTTCACTAAATATGAATGGTTTTAAGCTAAGAAGATTAGATGCTGATTTGCTCTTACTATCATCTGATGCAGGCATGATATGGTGAAGCTACCCAGGAATAGTATCCATGCTTTCTGATGCTGTCTGCCTTGTAACAAGTATTTTCCATAAAGTCATTCTTGCCAACACAGCCAACACAGGCTGTTGTTAATTCTTTTGGATGAGTGATTAATATCCCTTTGTGAGAGCTTTCTTAGACACCAGAGACCCTGAGCAGGATCTCCTCCTGCTCACACAGAGACAAATCTAGAATAGTGCTGTTGCAATCAACCAAGCTTCAGCAGTGCAAGTGGCAGTATCACCTGCTTACACTCCAGCTCTGGGGTTTCTTTCACTACATAATTAGTCAACTAGGGAAATACAGGGAAAAAGAAATTTAAAAAAATAGCACTTGGGTATACAGGAACCCTTTTGCTGTTGAAGGAGCTAATAAGTCCTGATCCTGCTCTCATTTGAATTTTATCGGACAAACAGAAAGGAAAAGAATGACACGCTGCCTAAACATATGCTTCCAATTTTCTGAGAACTATTAAATGGAAAATTCTAGTCTGTCTTTAACCATTTTCATATTTATTCTGCAGTATTTAAGGTTAGAGGTGGGTCACGATTCTGTGGCAAATATTCTGGAAAGAAAAATTCATTGTGCTGTGGTCTTATGCTAATTAAAATCCACAGGAAAAAAAAATGCTATTTAAACACATTTTAGGTATTTATTTCAGATTCAGGATTGATTAAGTCATCCTACTCAGCAGTACTCTACAAAGCAAAAGAAAGACAAATAAGGAAGCCCTCAAAGCAAGTTACCTTTCTTGATTTTCATATTATATGAGAAGCATGAGTTACAAGACTTTTTCTGCATTTAAGACTTTATTGCTATTAACCACAGTGAATATACAGTAATTTTCATGTCAGGCAGAAAGCTTCAAGTTTGTTGTCTGTTAGGTAAAGAAACTAACCACACAGTTACATATCTATTCTTCTTCATTTTAGATAAACATTAATTTCTGCTATGCCATCTATTTTCTTACGAATTCTTACGTTTTGTTCTGTTTTCCTGATTTAAATAAATGAAAATCACATGTTACAATGTAAACTTACTGTATTTTATGCAGCTTTGGTAATATTTTAATCCTTCTAATTAATGTACTGGTTTCCAGAAGTAAAAACCAGTTCCTGAACTACTTCTGTTGTCTACTCCTCTACTCAAAAAGTCACCCTTTCCTTACCTTTACTTTAGAACAGACTGTGCTGGATAATAGATTTATACCTGATGTAACTCTACAAAGTGGACTTTAATGGAGACTGTAAATATCAGTGACAACAGAGTGGAGAGAATACGACCATGATTTAAGCTATGTACTAAGGCTCTTTCCTGTTTCATTTTAGAAATGCGTCCACTTAATCTAATGAAATTTGTGTAATTATGTTGAAAAATGTATGTTTGTGTAATTTGGAGAATTTAACACTTAGCAACAGATCCATACAAGTCTCATTGCTCTTAGTATGCATTTTTTTACTTTTAACTTGCAGTGCTAAGAAATTATGGAACATACTGTGTTCCATAACTGTGTGGATCTACTTGATTTAATGTCTTTTGTTAGGGTTGTCCTAATGCAATCCTCATGCAACAATATCAGCAGTTATACCATATATATGTTCATCAATTCCATATTCCTGTGTTCAGGAAGTCTCTTCTTGCTCTAGTTTGTCAGAACTAGTCATCATACCTTTCTGAGGAAAGAGCTGCACCTTGCTAAAGGGTTTATTCAACACACCCCTGATATTTTCACACAGGCATATGAAAAGCTTTTGTGGATAAGCCAGCAGCCCAGTTTTTAGTATCTGCCTAATTTTTAACACTTAACTCCATTATCAAGAAAAAGGGTATACAGAGAATGCCCTGAGAATTAAATTCTCCTTTGATCTACTCTTCCTGGGAATCTTTTCCCTTTCTTTTAAAAGTTTCCTTTGAGACTGGGAAATCTATCATGTATCATTTACCAAATGGTAAATTCAGAAGTGATGTCACTCGGGAAAAATTCAAACAGCAACAGGCAATTAGGTATAAGGAGCTACCCACTTTGCTATGCAGGATAGCAAGATGTCTATGTGTGGTTGCTTTGCATCAGATATTTCATGCATTTCTTGTTTCCTAAAGTAGGTGATCATCAGTTTTCAATGGCTTGTTTTGACCTTATTCAATGGAAAATGAGGTGCTATTTCTGGCATTCTTATGAACCTACTGTTTAGTCCTAAAAGTTTTGCAAGAAAAGGGATAATAAATAGTTATTCACTTCCACTGAATAGCTTTGTAGATTGTGTGCTGAGGGCAGTAACAGCTGCTTCTCGTTAACAAAAAGGCCTCCTACCATGTGTACTGCTAACACACCGAGCTAAGGTCAAGCTGAGTAGCAGGTTTTTTTTCCCCAGTATTGTTTAAAAGCTTTTAAATAAAACCATATTCGTAACTCTGATTTTCAAAATTGGATTTAGAAGAGTTATAAGGCTTTTAAAAATAATCCTTGTCTCATTTGGAAGGCTTTTTCTTTTCTACATGATAGCAATAGCCTGTTGCATTGCTGCTAAACTCTGGAGGTATGTCTAGATAGTTCTTGAAGCCCTTACTGAACTCCACCACTTTTTTTATTTTATTTACCAATTTTTTACCACTTTTATTTATTTTATTTTTTACTGCACAAGAGCAGTAACATTACCTGGACTGGTAATTGTTCTGAAAGCTTACAGAGCACTTTGTTTTCCTTCCACGTGTATCATGCCATTTCCCACCTGTGTGAAGGGCACACTGAGCTCTGTGTGTAGTACAGTGGCAGAAGACCTAGACTAGCTTGGCTCACACCAGTAGTGTTTAAATCCCTACCTTTCCTTTTCATGCCCCTTGAGGGAATGTCTCGACAAAGAGCAGCTCACTGAGTTTGAACTGCTAGGATTGAATGCTTGCCAACTGAGCAAGAGAGAAGGAAAGGAGCAGAGAGAGATGTGGTGTCCTGTCCTGGGCTGCTCTGGGCCCAGGGGAGGCTAAGTTCAAAAAGGAGGAGTTGCTGTCCAAGAAAGCATGGCTGCCGGAAAATAACACAGAGCAGAGGAGATCCATGGCTTTCTTCCGAAACTGTCCTCTTGCCACCATGTTTCTCATGCTGGATGGCTGGAAGAGTGATCGGCATCCACCTCATCTTGACCCCGACACGACAGCTCACAAAAGGGTTGCTGTCTTTCATTCGTGAAATTGTGCAACCATTTGGAGACAAGAACCATGCCGCCGAAAGAGGTGGAGTAAAATTACTTCATTTTTTTCCTTTTAAATTTGAGGGGAAAATGTGAAAAGAATGCAATTACCTTTAACAGAAGGTAAGTCGAATCTCTTTGTGCTAAGAGAAAAGAGAAAATCTGAAGCCACGACTCTGCAGTGGTTTCTAATTACTGGGATTTTTTTTAGAGGCTAATAAAGAGTGCATGAGCAAGCAGAGGTTCCTAAAAAAACTGCCAATTAGTACTGCTGCCTTATAACCTGTGACATACTTCTTCCTAGGTCAGAGTGTTCTAATTACAGATATGGTGCACCAAGGTGCATATTTTTTCTCCCAGTTGTTCCCAGTTGGATCTCACAGAGGAATAAGGAACAATTTGTGTTGCTAAAGCAGCAAATATTTAGATCTAATCAATATGACTACCATCTGATCCCACAATAGCATTGCATTTCTGTGGGGGAAAAAAAAAAAAGCAAGAAAAGAAGCACATAACATCACAAAGGTTTTTCATTCCTTATCTTCTGCAATTCAGTTTCCCAAACACCAAGCCTTTCATCCTGCCCCATATTGACTTAATTAGTGGCATAAATCTGTAAAAAGTAGTTAAGTTCTATGAGGTATATGCCACAATATTTCATTCTAGATTACCAGATCTTATATATTTATTCAAAGCTGACTTGATGTTTATTATTACATTATTATGGTAGAGATCATGAGTGACAAGATTGGTGGACAAATGGAAGGCAGGTGATGTCATCTACTTGGACTTGTGCGAGGCCTTTGACATGGTCCACTACCATATTTTATCTCTATACTGGAGAGATACAGATTTGAGGAACAATCTATTTGGAGGATAAGGAATTGATTGGAACACCATAGACAAAGGGTTGTGATGAATGGCACTATGTCCAGGTGGAGGCTGTTGATGAGGGGTGTCTCCCAGGGGTCTGTATTGGAACGAATGCTCTTCAACATCTTTATCAATGACATCGATGGTAGGGTCAAGTACACCCTCTGCAAGTTTGCCAATGACACCAAGTTGAGTGGTGAGGTTGACAAATTAGAAGGAAAGGATGCTGCCCAGAAGCACCTTGACAAACTCAAAAGGTGGGCCTGTATGAATCTAATGAGATTCAACGTAGCAAAGTGCAAGGCTTTGCACCTTGGCAGCAATAATCGCAGATATGTATAAAAACTGTGAAAAAAACTCCTTGAGAGTAACCCTCTGGAGCAGGACCTCAGGGTCCTGATGAATAAAAACTGAACATGAGCCAGCAGTGTGCTCTTGCAGCTCAAAAAGCCAATGGTATCCTGGGCTCCATCAGAAGAGGGGTGGCCAGCAGGCAGAGAGAGTTGATTGTCCCTCTCTACTTTGTCCTTGTGAGGCCCTATGTAGAGCACTGCACTCAGGTCTCGGGCTCCACAGGAAAGATGTGGAGCTGTTGGAGAAAGACCAGGCCACAAAGATGATCAGGGGGCTGGAGCAGCTCCCCTACAAAGACAGGCTGAGGG
Source organism: Lagopus muta (assembly GCF_023343835.1). Classification (NCBI taxonomy): domain Eukaryota; kingdom Metazoa; phylum Chordata; class Aves; order Galliformes; family Phasianidae; genus Lagopus; species Lagopus muta. The sequence continues at coordinate 62,662,380 of NC_064472.1, forward strand.
AGCTGGGCTTGTTCAGCCTGGAGATGAGAAGGTTGTGAGGAGACCTAATTGCAGACTTCCAGTATTTAAAAGGGGATTATAAAAAAGACGTGAATCAACTTTTTACAAGGGTAAACAGTGATAGGACAAGAGGGAATGGTTTTATGCTCAAGAAGAAAAGATTTAGATTGGATGTCATGGGGAAGTTCTTCACAGAGAGAGTGGTGAGGTGCTGGAACAGGCTGCCCACAGAGGTTGTGGATGCCCCGTCTCTGGAGGTGTTCAAGGCCAGGTTGGATGGGGCCCTGGGCAGCCTGGTCTAGTATTAAATGTGGAGATTAGTGGCTCTATCTGTGGCAGGGGTGTTGGAACGTGATGATATTTGGGATCCCTTCTAACCCAAGCCATTCTATGAGTCTGTGATTCTAGGATTCTACAATTCTCTGATTCTATGATTCTATAGTAAAGAGATAGATAAGCATTTTCCTCTACCAAACATGTATTCAAAAGGGAACAACTTTCACCCCTGGAAAGCTGTTTTCAGAAATGCTATTTATTTTGTGTTCAGTTTTAAGCCAGTCAGTCCTTCTAATACAAATGCTGAGGAAAAGAAAAAAAAAAATGTAAAAAAAAAAATTGTGAGGAACTTTCACACAGTGTAAAGAAACCTAACCAAGCACTGTTCATGCCACAGCAGCTGGTACTAAATATCACCGCCAACTGCTTGGCATCTGTCACAGGCTGAATTGCCACAATATCCTGACACAACAAAAGAAGAAAAATAGAGATGAATCCTTCTACGTTATAGAGTTCTCAAGCCACAGTTCCAATAACTTATACAAAACTTTCAGTGGTTATCAGTATGTTTTTCATTTGAGTCCAAATTGTTCTAAATAAAGCCTTGAATGTTTTAGTCCAATCAGCCATAACTAGGCTGGAAAATTATCATAAAGGGTTGGATCCAGAACAAAGGAACAAAATGCAGTAATATCTTCTGCTAAAGCAAAAGGATTTTTATGGAATCTAGAAAAAGAGGAAAAATCTGCCATGATAGAGAAGACCTCTTACAAAGTCATGGTATGAAGCAAATGCAAGCAAGAGAAAGTAAGGATGGCTTAGAGAATTTATATTTTTTAGTACTACGAAATTTTATTAAACAAGAGCTGAACAAAGAAGTGGATAATCTGTTCCGGTCAACAAGTCATGTTAATGATAACCCTAATTCTAATAAAAAATGAGCATTGTTTTTCACAGCAGAGCATAAGATGACTTTAAAGTTCTCTGGTATTGGTTTGATAACCAGCATAAATCCCTATCACTCATCTTTGCCAGCAGCTTTAACGTGAAGAAGTACCACAGCTGGAAAGATGCACCATAATCTCTGGCCATCAAAGAAAACTACAGCAGAGAACAGCTTCTTGTAGGACTCTTTGCCTCTGCTCAGCTTTTGAGACAATTCATCTCTCTGTGTCACTCACTTTGCTCCTCAGTCTCACCCCTGATCACAGCCCCATGTTGCACATAGTTTCAGAGCAGTCACCCAAACAGCAAAATGCTTTTATTAACTGGGAAGTCCTCAAGAGCTCACACTCACAAGAGAAGATTTCACGCAATGAAAATGACCAAAAATTGGTTAATAAAATAAATAAAATTAAAATACGTAACTATACCAGAGACACTGACAGCAAAGGCTGCAATAACGTAGCCAGGTAATACAGGAACTTGGTGGGAAAAGGTAACAAATAAAGAGATAGAGAGTGAGATTAAGCATGGAATTCATTAAATAAAACCATACCTAATGACTCTCTACTTCCAAATAAGGATGAACTCCTGTTTATCACAGTGCAGGGGCTAGATTTGAAATCACATAATTGCAAAGTTAGATACTGCAGAATATCTAATAGATACTAAGGAAGTATTGAAGAATAATTTCACTTAAATTCACCTTCAGAGTGAATACATACATCTACCATGAAAAATGGCAAGAAGGGTTTTTACTTTGAAAAAAATATATTAATGGTATATTTGGCAAAATAACAGAGTTCTTCAGGTAACAAAGAATGAATTTAAAGGAAATTCTGAACAGTGATGAGATTTCAAAGGTTTAGGGAAAAAAAAGAGATAAAGTGTCAGAATTTAGCAAGCATACTATGAGAAATTGTAGCGCAGTTAGCATGATTCTGATCTAAACAAAATATTTGAAAGGCTGATATGGGAGGTATTTTCTTAGAAAATGGCACTGTAATGAATGCCAATCAGCTTGATTTTATGGGAAACATGTCTTGCCAAAAAAAATCTAGTTCTTAAAATGAGATTACAAGTGTGACTGATAAAGTTAAATATATTTGCATAATATAAACAAGCATTCTGAAGCAGTTGACTTTTTGCTCCATACTCAGTACATTAAAAACATTTATATGCAAGGGTTTATTTTACAGTAGCCACAACTGTACAGCAGCTGTACCAATAGTTTTCAAGTGGTTTTGCTGCTTTCCTTCCAACAACTGCTGGATTTCTTCCCTTACACTATGATTTAGCATTTCTCTTTATTCTGCAAGAATATGCTACAGAATTCAGAACTAAGTATTTCTGATGACAAAGTCATGTGAATAATAAAAATCTCAGATTATTCTTAATTTATCCTGTGTAGTTTATACCCACTATAAAACTTACTTTGTTGCCAGAATACCATAAAGGTTTCTTCGCAGAAAAGAAACCTTTGTGAAAAAAGTACTTACATTTTTCTGATGTTGATTTTAACACTCTTTGGCTTAAAATGTAAGTTCTTTCTTCTGGAACAACAATTGAAAATTTGCATATTCTTTTGAGTAGAGTTTCATATCTTTTGTATCATCTATTCTTGCTATCCATCATCATCTCAGTAAGACGAAAATCAGTAACTTTTTATCTGACAAATGCTTCAGTACGACGATCCAAACAAGAAGGATTGAAAATCTAAGAGAAAACACTGAAAAAACAAGTCAGAGTCCTTGCAAACCAGTCAGTGTGTGTGTACCTCAATGCAAGGCAACTGGCAGCAGACAGATTATTGACGTGAGGAGACATGAGGAGAAATTCATTTAAATTACAAAAAATACTTTTGCAGTATTTACATTTTAATAAAAGTATTGAAGGCAGGTTTCTCATCAACACTTCTGCAAAGGCCAAATATTATCTAATGCGGCAAAACAGCAATATACAAGACACAGTAAATATGAATACAAATTTGGAAAGTTCTGAATGAGCATTATTAACAGAAAACCTGAAAATGACGTCTTAGCTTCTACAGATATTATAGGAAAGAAAAATTAAAGACATATTGATTTTATCTGACACCAGAATATAAATTCCCGCCTGTGACCAATGAACACAAACCAAACAGCACAGGTCTTTCTTGTTCTTTTCAATTCTCCTTAAAACACACATGCAAACATTACGTATCTGATGAAAAAGAAACACGAAATGTACTTCTTCACCCCTGCCTTCCCTTACACCCTGCCCTCCATTAAAGATCCATATATAATTTTCTTGAATCATGAAAAACCACTAAGAAAGAAAATAATGAAGTAAGAAAGTATATGGAAATCCAAGCCACAGACCACAGTACATCTTTCAGTAAGTAGCAAGCATGTCAAAATCGTTTTAAAAGTAGGGGAAAGGTTTGCAACCTTATTAAGAATTTTCATGGTCTACATTTAATTTTCTTTTTCCCCTGTAAAACTCCAGCAGTAGAAAAGATTATTACAAAAGTAGTAACTATAGACTGGAAAAATCAACTTAAGTATGATGAACTGAGATATCACACATATATCAATAATCTGTGTGTTTTGGAAATGTAACCTTGAAGAGGATTACTAATCAATTAATTTTTGCATTCCACAAAGCAAAATAAATTTTCACTGAAATAACTGACAGCACACAATTGCCAGACATAAAATATTCAGCTCACAGAAACTACATGACTTTACTTCTGTTATATGAAATGTACTGCACTCACTCACACTTCATGGAGTCCCATCAGTCACCAATAGCTTATAAATTTAAGTGAATTTATCATGGGGAAATGCAATACTGAACAAGTACACATTTATCAAAAGAATATCAGTAATTAAAAACTAAATAAATTTGATATTACAGCTACCCTTTTGGACAAACACATTGATCAAGTGTAGTATTTAGATCACCTGTTTGAGTATAAAGAATCTTTTATAAAAAATACAGAGAATTGCTGTAGTAATGTTGTGTTAGTAACTGGTATGTTGTCATAGCCTTTATTCACAAATGAGATGTACCTGAATTACACATTTTCTTGGAGAACTGCTGATTTCTTATTCAAAAAGATTTCCCTTGAATATTATGTATCTCTATTGAGCACACCAATCTGCATTTTCATTAAAAAATACACATAAGAAAGTGTCCTTTGTTCTTCAGCAAGTAATTTACTTATTCAATTATTTAATTAATTAACTAGCTTTTGTGGTTGTGAATAGGATTCATAACTATAGAGTTGCATGTGAAGTTGATTTATCTTTCCAAATTCAATTAGCGTGAGAATTCTACAGCTGGAAAATGTTGTTAAAATATATATGGAATTCTACTGAGATATAGGCAGAGATAGTAAGGTAAAACAGTGGGAAATATTCATTTCCCTTTTTCTGCTCTTGATCTGAATTCATCTGTTCTGTTGAAAAGCAAACAAGTGAAGAAATACACAGGGGTAGTCCAAGTCTACCTTGCAATCCAGCTGCATTAGGTTCAAGTCACAAAACTGTACACAGAGCACTCCAAGATGCTTGCCCAATGATCCTTGAAGTGGGTCACATTGCAATTTTACCCACTCTTGAGCCAGGCTTGTCTAATACGAACAAAAAGTATAACAGATAGTTGCAGAGGTTTGGGGTTTTTTAAAACTCTTCTAGGTCTATGCCACCACAAAGAGCACAGGAAACAAGTGTTTGCACACGAACTACCAATTTAAAATTCTGCTGCTGTTTTTCATGGCTCAGAATCACTTGTAGCTTAGCATTTATTTTTGGCAATAACTGTGTGGTAGTGGTAGCTCTTCTGGCCTGCCATTCAATACACCAAATGGACAATTTCAAACACAATTAACCAGTTCACTTTGAAGGGGAAACCACATGGTTGCTGAGCAGGACTGTGGGAGGAAAATTAGAAAGCACTGATTCTCTGAAATATATTGTACGACCAAGAATATATGTACTTTAAATTGAAAAAAATGTTGCAGAGCAGTTGTGAGAGGGCCACCAAACTCAATGCTTGCAAAGCATTCCCAGCTCTGTATGCCAAGTATGCAATATATCTCCAAGAAAGAAAATGTGACCTTTCCCAAATGAAGTGACTTTCCAGTTGACATTTTTAAAATAACTTGCACTGGTGATACTGACCACATTCTACTTCTCTTAACAGACAGCCTAGGAAGTACTTTTCCCAAAAGTATAAGGAATTTAAGAAAGTGATTACCATCCAAAAATTGAATATCATCATCCAGAAACTAAAAAAAAATCTACTAAATTAGCTATAAACTGTTGTGTGGAAATGAACTTTCTGGAAAAAAAAAAAAAAAAAAAAAAAAAGAAAATCTATTTGTGGTATTGTTAATCAGTTTTAAATTATCAGCTATATCCAGACAACATTACTGAGTTTAACAGGCTTTCTCTCTGTCAAAACTACTACGTAAATCAAATTTAACACCAAAAGTTTAAGCAACAGGTGTCCAATGCCAGAAGATAGAATAGTTTCCAGCTCAACATAACAAAGTACTCTTACCATTTTGATGAAAAATAAATTTTCTTTTGGATCTTCTATCAGAACAAGGACAGCTCCAGTTAAAACCTCAACACGGCATGAGTCTCACAGATGCAAAAAACACCACCACACTCGGCAACTTGACAGGTCTTCTTCCATTAGTTGACCAAGACTACAGCTGCATCCCTTCAATCACATCCTCCCTAGACACATCTTGTCCTCGGAGGAGACACTGGTGTTGGCTAACCTGCCCTCTCTCACCTGCAGAGATAGGCTTACTGTAGGATAAGAACATCCCTCTGCCCCTTGGATGCACTTTATGTAAGGTAACGAAAGTCTAATTAAATCCTTTATGGGATTTTATGGGACAGGAAAGTTGAAGCTAGGTTCATTTTCTCCTCTATCTATTTCATCAGCACTTGAGGAATGTACTCCTGGAACATAAAGGTACTGCCCAGGGGACCAGAAGGGTTTGGAGTAGACAGTGCTGTCTCGTGGTGTGTAATGCTGAGTGACTACCACCTGTGTGACACAGATTGTCCACCACAAGATAAGTACATTTATTCTCAAGATTTCCTGCTGAACGTGCATGCAACTGACACAACACTCCCAGCAGAAAATCGAAATTGCACTTGAACACCAATGATGAGTCAACAGATGAGAAGTAAAGAAATCACCAAATACTTTCAGGATGAATAAGCCACATTCAAACTGTATTACCATTGTCTGTTTTTCCTAGTACAGCTGAACCTTCAGTTTCTTGAGTATTTCTGATCATCTGCAAATTCCTCCGGGCTTACAATAATCATTAACAGCCAACATGGATGAATGCTGCAAAGTTCTGAGCCTGCAATCCTCTTAGCCAATTGTTTGGGTTTTCAAACTAGTGTGAGTCCATAAAATATCTTTCCTTTAATTTAAACCATTTTTCTCTCCCTAGAGTAATTCTGTTTAAAATCAGAGGCTTTTCCTAAGAAAAAGACTGTCTGTGTCAATAACTATGGAAATCTTGTATGTATTCTTTCAAAATGGCTAACTACCATAAATGTTATTTTTACATGTAACTAATTCAATACATTAATTACTTATCTTTTTATTTCCACATGTTTTTTTTTAATGGAAAAGGAGAGATTCGTTTACTATTTTCCACCTTTCTGGTCCATCTCTTTCCATTTCCATTTATCAATCACTTTTTTCCTCTTCTTTCCATTTTCTATTGTACCTTTTATTTGTGTATCATTCAGAAAGGATTTTCTTCCTTTTACCTACACAGTCATAGAAAAAACATAAGATGAAGGGCACTTATGTTCTAATTGTATTTTCAAACTCCTTACATTCAGGTGGGTTAGAAATCAGGCAAGCTGAATTCTAATTAGAAGTTCCTGAGCACATTTAATTAAACAAACAGATAAAGCCCTTTGAAGAGATGTTAAAATCTCCATTACATCAAAAGCAGACAGTCTGGATGCACTGTACAGGACAAGTATTAGCCACATACATATCATATCTGGCAATTCTCAGTATTTGACAACTCTACAATATGAGCATTTATGAGGAGAACAAACAACTCATACTTGGACAAGAGTTTTACAAACAATGATTCAGTGGCTGACTGAAATGTAAGACATTTTAAACATAATAGATGCACAGAAAACTTTAGTCACATATAAGGAAGATATTCATTTGTCTTCTTTAAAAGCTTTGATAATAAAGATCTGGATTAACAACATAGGACTACCATTAATCTGTATACTATGAAGAAAATATTTCCATTGTTAAAATAGACTGCATTATGTTGGTGCATACACTGGAAACTGGCTTCTTCTTCCACATCCTCTGCAGACAGGACATATGGTATCCCTGGCAGAACACATAAATTCCATTTGCATTGCAAAGAGCCAAATCGTCTTCTGAGCCAACTAATAAACCTTTATAAACCAAATGAAAATCTGAAGACAAAGATTTTGGAAGAGCCAACTTCTAGGAAGAAATCTACGGACACACCAGAGAGATGAAGAGAATTTAGCTTGCTGAATGAGAGCCTGTTCTCAGAGTTCATCTCCCTGGCTACATTTTCAATTGCATAATCTATTTACCTTTCCTTTCATTAGGGATACATGCAAAGAAAATTCCTCAGATTATAATTTCATTTTTAAAATCTAACATGATTTATAACAAGAAAAACTAGGTTTCTTGTTGTGCCATATAAAGGAATGATAGGACATTTTTCTTCAAGTCCTGAACATCTTACCTCTTCTCCCCCTAGCTAGCAAAATTTTGAGGATCTAATCAAAGTCCCACTGTTCATATTTTTCTTTTCAAAATCATCAAAAGGCTGAAGACTAAAAGGTGATTTTCCTCTATGAGGGGATATATAAATGGAACAGTAGTATGCACAGAGAAAGCTGTGCTTATGTCCTCGTCCCCTTCTATTAAAAGCAAGCCTAAATTATTGTGATGTTGGCACAGAATAACACTAATATAGTGAACCAAGTCTTTCATACACATTGACCTGTTGGTAAGGTATACTGGGAGTCTGTTTCAAGCAGTGACAGTGTCATCAGCTGGATCAGGTGAGATTCCCAGTATATATCAGTTCTCCTGTGTGACCATTCCAGCTTGTATGTTCTCCATTACCATCGTGTTTTCTTGAACCACGTGTGAAACATCAATAAACAGTTTAACTACTTAGATAATACTATCCTATGGGACCATTTCTGCATCTGCTGTAACACTATCAATCTACCTATCTACAACCCTATGTATCTCATGTAAATAGTTTGTGTAGCTCTGCATTAGAAACTTCTTGGGGTATCTCCAAACTGGATTGCCCTCCTTGGATGCTAATTAATACATATAGGCACAAAAATTTGTCTGGATACAACAGGAATTTTGGTCAAGAGACAACCCAGCATGCCTAAACTCTTCTGCTTACTTTACATCTGATTTTAGTCATATTTCTCTATTTTACTCTTATTGTAGTTGGTTAACATTTTTGCTCAATTACTTTGTCTATAAATAATTTGAAAAATATCTTGAAATGGCCATCAGGAATTTGGAGAACTGAACCCAGATCTCTACCACCAACTCTGTGTGCTCTTCACTGTGACATTCAGTGAAGGAGTTACGATGACATATATAGAATTAAGTGGTAACTTTCTTATGGCTTAGAAAAATTTTTGTGATTAATCATGAAAAACTGTTGTTTAATGAGGGACTTTTTTAGAATCTTTAAATCACTTACGTTACATGAAACTAACATGTATCCATTAAATAAAAATGCTGCACTATGGAAGTTTTAGTTCAAAAATTACCGTGGTATGTCTAACCATCAGAAGAGGGGTGGCTAGTAGGGACAGGGAGGTGATTGTCCCCCTCTACTCTGCTCTTGTGAGGCCCCATCTGGAGTACTGCGTCCAGGTCTGGAGCCCCAGTACAAAAAAGACAGGGAGCTGTTGGAGAGGGTCCAGAGGAGACCCACAAAGATGATCAGGGGACTGGAGCACCTCCCCTACAAAGACAGGCTGAGGGAGCTGGGCTTGTTCAGCATGGAGCAAAGAAGGCTCTGGGGTGACCTCATTGCAGCCTTTCAGTACCTAAAGGGAGCCTACTAACAGGAGGGGAATCAACTCTTGAAAGGGTTGATAACAGCAGGACAAGGGGAAATGGTTTTAAGTTGAGGGAGGGAGATTTAGGTTGGATGTCATGGGGAAATTCTGTACAGAGAGAGTGGTGAGGTGCTGGAACAGGCTGCCCAGAGAGGTTGTGGATGCCCCGTCCCTGGAGGTGTTCAAGGCCAGGTTGGATGGGGCCTTGGGCAGCCTGGTCTAGTATTAAATGTAGAGGTTGGTGGCCCTGCACGTGGCAGGGGGGTTGGAGATTCATGATCCTTGAGGTCCCTTCCAACCCTGGCCATTCTGTGATTCTGTGATTCTGTGATCTGTAATCATCTAGAACTTGCTAGCAGTTTGTTTGATAATTTATAGTTACTGTTCCATGTAAAAAGTATATTAGTACAATAAAGGAAAACCTATTTTAGCTGCTTTCAGTAAATAGAAGAGCAAAGCATACATAAATTAAACTTACACATTTATTTGAACTAAATAATAACGCATAATAGCCTAAATTACAAGCTTACATTATTCACATATGGAAATCATTTTTACTGTAGGCATCCTACAATTGAACAGGAATGAAGCAAGATCAGCACTTTGCAATATAAAGTCACAGGTCCTGTGAGATACTGCTGAAATCCTGAGGGCAGGGATTAGCCTATCTCTTCCAAAAGCATTGTTTTGCTTGGTTTCAGTTTGCTCCCATTAAAACAAAAGTGAAACAAAAAAACAAACAAACAAACAAAAAAAAAAAAAAAAGGAGTGTGGGGAGGGTGTACTAATGGAAAGAATTAGTATTGACTGAAAAAAGAAGAGTTATTCAGGTTGTCGTCCTGGTATCTCTGTTTCAGTGGGTAAATATACCTACTGGCTTCATAAGAAACAATATACTTGACAACAAATCACGGCATTACACAAATCAAGAACCAGAGGAGCTCCTTGAACAAAGTGTCTGCCTCATGGAATACAGCCTTATTCTTCACTGAACAACAGTGGTAAGAAGATAAAATTCCTATGAGTTGAAGACAGAAGCAGAGTAACTGCAGACCAAATATCAAGTAGCACTGTTAGACTCTTTTATAGTTCAAAAAAATAATGAAGTGAGTCTAATAAGTTGAGTCTTTCCCTTTAATTTATTTTGGGACTATATCACGTAACAGGAAAGGAAATCAAAAACATTTGTCTGCCTAACATAAGTGCAAAACACATTTAATGGCTTCCGTTCCTCTGAAACATAGCTGATCCAGTAGTACAGGAGACTAGACAGTGAGAGACTAGCAAGGAAATGCATATCTATCTATCTATCTACCCATCTATCTATTTATTTATTTATTTTTCATGGGGGGTGAATCAAAAGATGCTAAATCAGAATCAGCAATATTACGTGAAAAAGAGTAAGAGAGTCGTAACAGAAAAGTTGTCTTAATGTTGCACACCTGCTATCAAAAATATATGTCAGAAAGGAATGTAATTTTCACTCACAGCTGCAACTCTGATTAATCTTAATAGAAAAGTGGCCAATTAAACAACATATTTCACAAACTTGAAGCAATGCCCCTGAAAAATCATTTGCATCAGCTGGAAAGTTTCCAAAAATTCAACATATGATGTTTGAAATATTTTTAAAATAAGCACTGGCAGATATAACATGAAAATGAGTTCGAAATTTGTAAAATAAGTCAGTATATTTTCCTCTTGGTGACTACTGTGACTTGAGAACACAGTCTTTAAAAGATAACAAGGCTTTCAGTCTTGAGATAGAAGGGAATAGACCATTATCCAAAGCAATCACAGCTTTAAGAACAATGGAGAAAGAACGTATCTGCAAGGCAGGTACAACACCGGAGTTGGCCAAATATTATGCAGAATCACATTTACACATAATCCATATGCCATTCTACAACTGGCACCATTTCTTTCATCTTTGCACTTTGTGCACGTACAAATAAGCATGCATATGTTTGCATGTATATACAAAAATTTGCAAATGACAATACACATATAGGGGTCACGGGAATGAAAACCAAAGCCTGCTTCCTAGGAGCTGGAAATAACATTAAAGAAAGCTTAAAGGCAGCATATCTTTGTGCCAACTGTATGTCTTGATATTGGAAATATCTCCTTAGAAAATACTCTTACCACATTCCATCGCTTTTTCCGCAGCACCATGTTGAGGCTACTCTGGTGTTTGAGCTCCCAGAGAATTTCAAATAGCGAGAGACAACAAATTTATTTTTCACTCAGAATAAAACACCAAACAACGGCAAGAAATTCCTAAGGTTTTTGTCCCTATGGACAGTGGATTAAAATAATTTAGAACAGAAAGACAAACATCAGTGATTGACAAAACTACCAGTTGAAAAAAATAATTAAAATACAGAAATTTCATACTAAAAAATAAGTCCATGAACCATTACTTATTAAATATACATATACATATATATATATTAAATATTTTGCAAAGTCAATACCACAAGATCTTAGTAAGGGAGTCTCTAATGTCAGTTTTTTTACTACTCTCAGAAGCTACATCACTCACTACTATCAGGAATCCCACTACCATACCAATATCCATAACATACTAGTTGGTCATCCCAAAATGACAAAATGTCTGAGGCAACTCACTCTGTCAGCAATCAGTAATTTTCATGTTCACAAGCAAATTCTTGTCCTAATTTTAATGCAATCGTTTTTGTCAGCTGAACAGAATCAGATTACACAAAATACATTGGGTACAGAACATCCTGGGAGGATTATAAAACACACTTGAGACTTCTTAAATAGGAGGAGAGAATGTAAAATCACTTTCCTCTTTAAAGAGGTTTATTCCTTTGGGAGTCATTACTTTAAAGAGCTTACTGCACTTGCAGGTAGCTTTCAGAAATAACTGGTTCTAGCTGACATTTATTTGTACCAAATAACACAGGTGGATCTTTCATAGCAAGTTACATCTTTTGTTTTGTTATAGATGACAAAATATTTCATTACAACCAATGTGTTCAAAGGAAATGAAGTGTGATAATTGTGTATTTCTACACTATGGCATTAAATATCATTCTTGTCCTGGGAGCACATATAAGACCCCTTGTTAGTACGTGTTGGTACGGCCAGCCTTAAGACATCTGACAAGCATTTCAACCAATTAATTGTACAAATCTTTCTGCAATGGTGTGTAACATAAGATGGTTCAAGCAACATCCTAAAATGCACAATCAGAAAGGTTGGAAAAGACCTACAAGGTCATCCAGTCTAATCATCCACCTACTTCCAATATTTCCCCACTAAACAATGTCCCTTAGCACATCTAAACATTCCTTAATCGCCTCCAGGGATGGTGGCTCAACCACCTCCCTGAGCAGCCCATTTCAGCATCTGACCACTCTTTCAGAGAAAAAATTTTTCCTAATATCCAACCTGATCCTCCCCTGGCACAACTTGAAGCCATTCACTCTAATCCATATATCTCTACCAGAGAAGATGTCTCTTTCCTTTAGTATTCTTCCACTGGAGAGTGAAACATCCCTACAAAACCCTTACAAAGCCCTCACACTTCCAGGCCACCTTCTCAGCCTGCACAGCCCATGGGCCTGAGAGCCACCTCAGCTGCAGACCTGATCCATCTGCACTGCTGTGTCTGCACAAACTTAGCCCAGGGCCCCCCATCCTTCACTGCCAGACAGCAACACTGAGATAAACTTTCTCTGCAAAAAGCACTGCATGTTTTGGAGTTTCCTGTGTTATCCTCCAAAGCTGGATCCAAGCCCTGGCACTTAAATTTAGATTAACTGTCTCACATTTTATTTATTTACTGTTTCCTGAGTTATTAATATAATAAGCTTTCCCCATTTAAAGTCACCCCCCACTCACTGAAAAAACACAACAAAGACCTCTTAAAATGGCCCATTTCCTGTTTCTGCAACTGCACCTTCTCTGTGTAACTTCCTCAGTTTGTGTTAAATTATTAATTATGTGTATACATATTAGAGAAGGTAGAAGCGCTTTGCTTTTCCTTTCGACTAATTTTTCATGGTACTGGAGATACAAACTACCATAAAGTAAATGCATTAATGTGATTCTCCAAAAACCGGATCTCCCAGTCCAACTTACAGTGACCAGTTCCAAGGATGTTTTTTGCCTCCAGCCCTTTCTGCACTGTCAGACTTGGACAGTGTCAGGGTGATGCTGATTTCATTTTCACTCCTACAGCAACTCCCATCCAAAATTTCTGAAACATTTGGGAAGCACAATGATTAAACTTTCGCTGCCTCCCAGTGAAGCCATTAACCTTTGTGCAGCAGGGCAGAGGGAAGGTTCACCTTCCCCCCTTCCAAGGCATTCCAGTCTTAAAGGGTTTGTGCAAGAAAATGTGACCCCATCTAGGCTGGATCTAATTGGACCAACTCTGGCACCCTCAACCCACTCGTATAGTTTGTACATCAGTAATGAGAATGGTGTGTCTGTGCTTTGCAGTGCAACCCTCAACATGTTCCCTCTGAAGAAGTCAGCCTCACACAAACAGCATATATTGCAACTGCAAATCATGTTACAGTCTAATTAATCTCAGATAGAGGATAAAGCATGTAGAGACTGTACTCCTAATATCCAGACAAACCCCTAGCAATGACCACAAAATGACCTCACTAGAGTACTGTTTTTAGCAGTCTCCATTTAAAACTTGCCACTTATCCTTTAAATAGACAGAACAATTTTTGCAGGACTGTAACAAGCTCTGTGTGCTTCCTAGGAAGAAATCTTGAACTAAGCAAGAACAATTCCATTTGCTCCTCCAAGGAACCAGATAAGCAAATGTGAGCCCACTGACTGCAGGAGAAAGGAAATTCATAGCCATTCTGATTTGTTTGCACTATTAAGATATAAAACTTACACACTAAATAAAGTAAACTTCATATCAGTTAATAAAGAGTGGATTATATTCTGTTTTAAACTTGTTAATTTTGCAATTCAGGTTCTTTAATTGCTGTGTTTTAAACAAAATGAACCAAAAGATGAAAGTAGTTGTCTGAAGAAATATATTGTCCTACTCCTTCAGTTCTATCAGAAATAATCCTTTCTTAATAAATTAAAAGAAGACATACAATCTCCTTTGGATTGTAATGGAAAATCCTTAAAGATAAGGTAGACCACTGACTTTGCTCAAAAAAAATACAATGGACTTCTTATCTATCTGCAGATCTAATCTGTGCATATGCCTTACCTGTATTTAAACACGTTTGAACATCTGCACAAAAATACCTATACAAAAGAGTGGAAGAATCCTTCCCTCTTTCCCCTGCGAAATACAATAGATACATTTTTCAATTACCTCCCATAAAGAAAGCTGTCTAGTGGTATTGTTGCAGGACCGATAGCTCGAATATCTTAGAAGATAAAAAATCATCCTCTGCCCACCCTCTGCCAAAAGACAATAATTGGCAACAAAGAGTGATAAGTGATACAGATAACATGCAAATCCAGAATTTTTTTTATGAAGCCACTTTCACATGAATTGTAATTCAAGTAGTGTCAGTATAACTGCCCCACATCATCTAAACTGATGAGAAGAAAGCAGATCATGCTGATTTCATAGTACTGCAAATCAAAGTAAAGCCCAAATGATTGTAATTCACCTGCAAGCCAGCACGACAATTTAGCTCACTAGAAACTCTTAGCAAAGTAGCACAGAAGTTTTAGAGGATCTTTTGCTATTACCACATGCTTCCAGAGAGAAAACGTCTTTCCATCTAAGATCTTAGATAAGAGTCATTTATAACAATGTCACTGCTGACAGCAAACCAAAGCTTAACCACCTCTGCTAAATCCAAGGCTGCGGCCCCAAGATGATGTATCACAGAATGAAACCATTGCCTTACAATTTCTGAAGCATCACAGGTTCATACTGCATCCTCCAGATCATGATAAATGTTAATAAAAATGAACCACAAGCATAATCAAGGAGATTGCAATCCACACATTCCAACAAGGTCCTGTACATATCAGGTCTGTTCTACCACCTGAAGGCATTGAATATTTGACAAAATTCCTTACATTATGCAATGTAAGTTGATTGAGTACTCAGAGGTATATTGTTAATGAAATTTATGAATCCTCAAAAGCCATTAGATCTTGCTTTGAGACATGTGTCACTTTTATGAGTGCTAAAGTGTTTTTTAAAGTAGGAATCACAGATGCTCTACACAGGCCCTGTCATTTAATAAATTGATCTCTCACAAGTTTTAATTTATGCTTTGTTAAATAGCTCCTGGCTTATGAAGTTCTCAGTCTAAATGTCTTTGCAGATTTGACTGGTTCCAGGTCAGCAAATCTTCCTCACTTGCTGAAGTGCATTTCTGCTTTTCATCTTTGTAACAAATACCTCATCAGAGAATCACGATTGCAAGATGTCAAACGGGTTGCCTTGCAAAGCACAGATAAGCCATTCTCATTACCAATGTACAAACTATACAGGTGGGTTGATTTCCAATTTTAAAGCAGGTAGGTCAGATCAAAGAGGACACCAGCTCTTCTCCTTTTGAACCTTCAGAAAGAGATATAAAAGTGTCTGTAAGTGCACATGAATAAGCTGAGGGCAAAATCTACAGCAAATTCTGTATGTGTTTTGAGATATGCTACTATTTTTTTTAACTCACTTTCATGATCAGCATTGATTAGGCTATTTTTCTAATATATTCTTGGAATTCTACATATAATAATATCTTAGATAATTCTATTATTCTAGATAATCTATGATAATAGATAATTATGATCAAAAGAGAACATTTCAATGAATAAAATACTATTAATATCACCTCTTAGTACAAAATTAGAGTAGAAGACTGCAATCAGATTTCTTTTTAAATTGTCATCCAAAACAATTTTATAGTGCAAAGCATTTTCAGGTTGACTGAGAACTTCCAAGACTGCAAGTTCTGGTAGAAATGTCCCTGATTTGGCATCTGCTTTGTATGTCTTGAATTTTATGCCTTTAATCCTCTTTTTAATCCTCTCTAGGAAGCAGCTTCTCACAGGCGAGCTAGACAGCAAGGTCTTGTATATCCCTAAAGAATGAATAAATCAAGAAGAATTGTGGATAAGAAAGAAAGAATGAATAAAATACAAAGTCATTGGTTAGCAGCAGGGCAAAACCATTTTCCTTCTGACTTGTAAAGGTTTATATTTATGTTTTTCCCTAAAAACACAGTTGCATGCAAGCAGCCATAGCCAGAGCAGTGAGCTTTCTTCTCAAATAGTAGGAGGAGGTAAACTGTTTTGCAAGAGCACTAGAGAAAGAAACACCCTTTCATTCACCTTCTGGAGAAGCAGCAGTGCAGAAGCAGCAGTGGTTCCTGCTCCATATAAATGCCCAAATTCCACCATCCCTTCCCAAATAGTTGCCAGTGGGACTGTCAGAAACTGCAAAATCAGCAAGCACCAGGTAAGGCCCAAGTCAATCCCAGCCTGTGCAATCTTGCCTTCTTCACAGTGAAGTCATTTCTTTGATAACCTCCAGATGTCTCAGGCTTATCTCAGCAGAAAACTGGCAGCAGTTTACATTTCATATCTTCCATAAAGATCTTGACTTCGTTATTCTCCTGCTTAGCCCAGTATAAATCATGAGTAAAGTTTCTGGAACAGAATTGTATAATAATATTAACTCAGTAGAAAAGTGCATGTTGGGATGTGTTTTAAACAATAAATAGACATTCTATGGTTTTCTTGCTAAAACTGTGGTAGTTGCAGGCAGTCTTGCAGAAGTCTTAATCAACATTAACATAACTTGTTTTACTACACACAACATGTTACCAGATCCCAAAATATTACTGAAGCACAATATTTGTATTATGGTATTTCTTCCTAGCCTCAGTCAGTATATTGTTTCCCCTTAAAATAGAAAACAAAGTTTGCAGTAAAATGAGAGTTCCGCAATCTTCTGCTGAACTTCCATTGTGCTCCTACCTGTGCTGCTTTTAACAGTTTTCCTCATGCTGTCACATACATGGACCTTTCAAACATGAAAAAAAAAAGATCTGTTACTAAATAGCTGCTTTCTAGGAACATAACAAAATATGCATGTATATAAGTATCTGCTAATGCGGTGCTTAATAATTCAGTACTTGAATTCAGTAACTGAGTCTGGCCTTCCACAATGGAATTGATAGAGAGCATATTACATAGCTGCTGACCATGGGTGACTCCTCCAGTATGCTGACATTGGGTCCCAAAGAAAATTTATTTAAAGGCCTTGTCCAGATTAGCAGAATCATACCTGTTCAGCTCAGGTTCTCCTGATGTCCAAGAATATAACTCTCAAAAATGCACTAAGACTATCTGATAGACATGAAGGGAAAACTACTCATTCTGTCATCATGTGCTAATCCAAAAGAGAGTACACAGGATCAGATGATGCTTCTCTGGAACTAAACTTCTGACATGAATGAGGTCCCAGCCTTCTTTCAGCTTTTTGAATAAACATAAATACCTTTCAGTGATGAAACTTCAGTACACAGAACACCCTTCTCTGTAACGTGGACAGGAGACTCCTGTCCCTGGTGGCCAACCTCCATGATGACGGGTCAGGCTTATCTTCAGAACTGTTTCTCTAGAAATGATCGAACTGATAGGATTGAGACAAGATAGGAATGAAAATGAAAATAATCTGGACCTCTGCGATCATCAGATTTTTGGGAAGGAGTTTCAGTTGTCAGTAGTTCATGTGTAGACAGCAACACTGGTCCTGCAGTCCTCGCTTTTGTAAGGTCTGACTATTTCCATTTCAGTCTCCATTTCTTTCTCCCACACTGGAAGGCCAGTAATAACTTTAAAAGTATCATGGCCAAAATTATCTATTATAGAGATGAATATCTCAGATTAAGCAGTTTCCAAAACTGTAATTTCAGCTTTGACTTATGTTTTGATAGTGAACCTGGGGATATTCTATCATACTGTTTTATTCCAGAGATTGATGTGCAAAACAGAATACTCTATTCAATATCAGTGAATGCCAATCCACTAGACAAAAAGGCTCTTGTTTTAAATTATCTCTGCCATTTTTTTAATATGTGGAGTAAAACCAAGTATACTGTGTTTTTTGGATTTTTTTTTTTTTTTTCTTCTTCTTCTTTCCTAAGAGTCTTAAAGAGCAGTGGGAAATCTGAACAAACCAATCTGAAACATAAATACCACCTTTCTAGAGATAAGGATGATTTTATTAAAGTAGCATATTCTGGTTTAATACAAAATCATCCTTTCCCATCCATAAAAACAAAGGTAAAGAAAAAAAATCTCTTTTATGCTGGAGAGAGAACATATGCAGGGAAAAGGATTATCTTTGTTTATGGTGTGTTGTTGAATCCTCCATTTTTAGTTGAAAATTTTTCTAAGCACACTGCCAAAACTATATGGTGTTCTTTTTAACACAATGCAGATGGACACTGTGACATTGAGAGGAAAATGTAGGAAGTGGTATTCATCACTGAAAAGGTCACATTAGAAGTAATTTGGTCTCACTAAAATGGAACCAAATGAAAATATAAGTTGTCTTGTAATCAGCTTTTTTTCTTTCTTTCTTTGAATTTTCTTTCATTTTTGAATGCTTTTACTCCGTTAGGATGGAATTTCTCTGTGGTTACCTACCACAGCCACTTTTATTCATAATCTGGCAAGATGTGCTGTATGTTGCGTAAAAGTTTTCATCACCAACCATCATAGTGGTGGTTTAACTCAATCATATCCACTAAAAGGTCAGTTGTAACTTGCTGAATTCATAGATCTTCGTCACCATCAGATTCTCTTCAAAAGAAATCAAATTGTGAGCAGCTAAAAGACTCGGTTTACATACTGAGGTGTACAAATGATTGCTGGTTTGTTTTTTTTTTTCCTAGAAGAGCAAAATTTTAATTTAAGTTCTTGATAAACTTAACTTGACTAAGTGTGATGTGGTTTATTTTCCAGGATCCTCAAACATTTCCATCTTTTCTTTAGTTCTGTTTTTTCTACAATCTAGTCAATCTTAACTAATCTACTAAAAGATGACTATTTCAAAAATGCACAGTAAAAACTTTACTTCTGAAAAATTCAAGAAAACCTCCTGTCACCTCTGAAAAAGGAGAACAAATATATTGAAAATATCATACTATGACATGGCTTGAAAATTTTCAAATGTTTTCCCACATTTTGAGTCAGTCATTTACCATTTTGACTCCACTGCATATTCTACTTTTGAGTAGCTTTATTCATGAGAGGAAAAAAGAATTGTCCAGCTGGCACAATTTGGGAAGTTGTTTAAAAAGAGAAAGAACCCAGTCTTACTGTCATGGACACATGGGACAGCTCAGGCTAAACTCAAAAAGTAAACCTTAAAAAATTCAAATTTTCTTTTTTAAAATCAATCTCATCTCTAAATCTCTGGTCCTGACACATACCTTACCAGAAGATTTTTCCATTGTTAGGAGAATAAACAATGTTCACTGTTACAATTAATTCAAAGTTAATATTGTCTTGAGTTCAAATATAAATATTGACCAACTCAAAGAAAATATTAATGTTCATATCAATTAACTTTAATGATTATTTAACAAATTCCAAGTAATATTTATTTTTCTGACTCACTGCAATTCCCCAGATTTTAACTAACTTACAACACTGGCTTTCAAATTACACACTGGAGGGCCAAGCTGAATGTTGACTTTGGACTTTGTAGTTCACCTTTGGAGAATTGAAAGGGTTTCTATTCTCAAATGTAGGTGACAAACATTAGTCACAACTTTATATTCTGGACCCTGAACATCCTGTCCCAAAAGTCTTTCACATTTCCTGTAGAAACAAGATGTTCTTAACCTTCCTTTGAAGCATCTGAGGCTCACCAATTTCTGAGCTCCCTTTTTAAGAACACGCTTTACACACAACACATTACAAAATTCACCTGTGACTTTACAGGCATGAGTTTTCTGTATTAGAATTACTTATCAAAACCAGGTCCAGAGACAAGAAACTGAGTCACAAGAACCTTTGATCCTAAGTAGAAAATCTAAGTGCTAAATCTCACTAACCTCTATTTCCAAATGCAACAATTTAGTCTTAAGTAAACACACTTCATAACAAAGAAATACTAACACAGAAAAAAAAAAGAAAAAAAAAAAGAGTTTTAGCTTTAATACTATCAAGCAAACTGTAATGCAGTGCAGATTCAGGAGCACAGTGTAAATGATTTGAGTTAATGGGTAATGGAGGCCCTATAAGAAGAACTGTTAGATGCACAAATGCAACAGCAGAAAACTCACTGTGATTATGGAATGAAAAGATTGCTCCTCAGCAAAGCATAAATGCATTTTTTCTTGTAGGTCATGCATTTTCTAAAGATACTCCTACAGGTTTGAAAATAGCCTGAGTTTGTGATATTAGTACCATTCTAGTTGTCCACTATTAAATAAATCACTAAGAGTAGAAGGCTAACTTTAAAAATATGTACAATTGTACTATTTAGAATCATCTACACCTATGTTAGAACACAGAGGAAAAAAACTGCAAGCAACTTGCATAGGCTTGCACAATGCTGGAAGGAAGACATTCTTGCCAGTGAATTATTTGTAGTATTATCTGGTTAGAAACAAGATGTTATGGATAGAAATGGAGAAGGAAGAAAAATGCTCAAAAATTAAGTCTGAAACTTTGAAAGAAGAGCTTTGTGAGGATAGGTATTAAGCCTGTTCTGGCAAATCCATGGCCTGTTCTCAGTCTTACTGAAGAAAGACAATCAGAATGCAATGTCTGCAATCACACATCAGATTAATGTAAGGAAAAAAGCTTGCTTCTAGATACACAGGTCTACTTAAAGCAGCCCTGGATAAACTTAACTTCATTTTAAGTACTGCATTATGAAGGGATTTATTAAGAAAAATATCTCCTCAGTTCATTTTCAATGTGAATTTTAATTGCCATGAAAGCTAGAAATACCAAATATACCCCAAAAAAATACATTCTAAGCTCAACTTGAGAGCATTCATAACACTGTTAAAAATTAAAATGGCTCACAAAAGATCCCTATTTCTTCAGTGAGATGGTATTATCTCAGTAACTGACAACCGTCTACAACACAGAGAACATTGGCCTAAATGTATTTTTGTTGTTTCAGCCCATCATGTTCACTGACCCCTCCAGGCCTACCACTGTTCCAGATCCAGTTCAGCTCCTGTTCATTCCCACACTCTTAACTGGCAGCATTTTAAGAATATGTGTTCCTGCTTTGTTACTAGCTCCCTTTACAGTATGACTCTTCCGTAGATCATAACTCTTCTCTAAAGCATGATGGTTGTTCACTTTCAGATTTTCCCCACATTATCAATATCGATACATTTCATCCATCCATTCAAAATGTCAGCAGTTTCAACACCTTTACCAAAGCTGCTGTGATATCTAACTGCTTACAGAGATTCCAGCACGGTCTGCCTAAATTCTCAACAGTAGAGTTAATAAAACCTTGTGAATACTGGTATTACAGACAGGACTGCTCCTTTTTTCTCCAGGAGTATGATCCCCATTTCCATCCCATTTCAAAACTGACAAGGCATTTCATACCATGTTTTGTGCTTAATGAAGATTGCACAGCAGTGAACAACTAATCAAGGCCAAGCGCCCTATTTGACTTGTAAATGCCTCTGGCAGTCTTCCAAATTCAGCACAATTACTACAGATTTACAACACTTTAAAGTGAGAGGTACAGTTGGTCTAGTAAATCCAGTAATACATAAGTGCTGAAAAATCACTAAATTGTCACCATTGGCGTAAGTTATGCTAACTTTAGGGTTTCTAGCTGTGCTGAGAGAGATGTAAAATTCTATACATAACATGTACCAATTTAGGGGATTATATGCTTGCTCCTTTTAATAACAGAGACTTACCAACAGAAAGACAAGAAACTGTTGTCTTACTCCATACAACAGATGAGGTTAAGTGTTGTGCTCTCTGGCTATGGTCTAATTCATGTAAAATTTCTTCCACAGCGTGGTATTGAGTATGTTTGCTATGTAACTCTGCTTAGGAAGCAAATTCTTTTGTCAGACTTTTTTCTTGACTTCAATAGACTTCATTGGGAACACCACATTTCCACTCAAAGCAAATTCTGACTCTCACAACTTTCACTGTTTCTTTCTGTTTTTCAGAGGCAGCATTGATGTTTTTAATGAAAGGGGGAGGAAAGGAAAGGGGAAAAAAAAGGTACATGCAAGACAGTGCCAAGATTTGCCAGAAAAATTAGCAATTACAGCATGCAACAGCTTGGATTTGTACGTGTTAAAACTGTGAACAGGAATCACTAACAAAGGAAAAGCTGAGAGGGGTATTTAGGAGGTGGGGGAAGGAACACTAATGGATTTAAAATATTTTACAAAATGTGTATAGTACAGAGCCCTGTGCTACCACAGCAAGGCTGCTTCTAGTACTTGAGCTGAAGTTTCTCATGGAAGTTTTCTTTTCCCAGCATTTTCTTGTGTCCTTCACGTGGGGGTATTACATCTTCATACCAAGAACTTAGGTGTGAATTCCAATGGAAATTAAGATCTCCAGAAAGGTCAAATAGCCCTTTGGCTCTTTACATTAAATGCTTCAAGATGTGAAGCAGTGATATTTCGATTCCATACCTTAGTGATAATCACTTTTAAAGAGAAAGTTTTCAGTATCTTATTGAAATAAGACAACTCAGCTGTAGCAGGTGAGATGCAAGCTGCTGTTAGGGCTTTCATTTTAACAGTTCACCCAACAATTGCTGCTTTTGATAAGAAAGAAAAATGAATTCATTCAGCTTCCTTTTATTGTCTACTCACTTCAGAAAAAATGAAAAAGTTCTCAGCAGTTGAAACCTGAAGACATCATCAGTGTTGGTCTTGTTGAAGAAGAGCAGTAGAAATAAAAGACAGTATCTGTTGTTAGTGATGTCTGTCTTAATAGCACATATCTTGAAAACAGCAGGCATAACACATCCATCAGCCATTTCAAGAACTGGCAAAACTCTATGGCCATTGTGCTCCCCACAGTGCTGCTCTAGGAGCCTTCTGCTCAGAAAATTCCATCTGTGGCACCAGTCTGTGCTGAAACAGTGAAACCTTTCCTAGCAGAAGGCAAAAGCAGGGGGAATAAAGAGACCAGCACAAGCTTGGAAGAGAACAAGTGCAGTCTGCCATTACCACATGATCACTATCCATTGGATTTTAGGGTGTAGCCAGATACGATGCAAATAAAACTCCTGCTTATATATATCTCAGGGCTGAGAATGATGAGCAGGTTCAACACTAGAATACATAATCCCAAGAGTTGATAGAAATAATTACAACAGTGGTAAAATTTGCATCCCTAGCAAACCAGCCTTTGCCCACTGCTCCAGAATGGTCAACACAGATGTCCACCACTTTAACTCACAATAAGCAAAGCAACTTCTCCTCAGAGTGAGAGAATTGGCCTTGGCCAACACTACTGACTGGTAAAGGCACAGTTGTCCTTTTATTCTAACAGTTGGGAGCATACTATGACTGGTCAATTTCTGTCTAATCTCACAATATTTTTGTGTCAAATATACCTTAACACAGTCCTTCAATAAAATCAATTTATTATTTTCATCCAGTTTTGTACATTTTTTATTCATAAATTTCACCAAGAATTTGTTTGCAGTTGGTCAAATCTCCGTAGTTTTACTCTTGACAACAACTCAAAAAACCTCCATATCCAAATTTCCTCACATTTGCCTTACATTTAGCTCAGAGAAGTCCAGGTGATGTTCTGTAGAGCAGCAGGACCACTTGGCAAAAGTAATAAAAACGAGACTTGGCAACCAGCTGCCAGCAACAGAAGGGAACTTTTGAATAAACACTGTCAGGATATTCATAAATAGCCAAACCAAAAAAAAAAAGGGGGGGGGGAGGGGGGACGACGACAGTGCAGTTCCTCCTTTACTATTCATAACGCTCCAGAGAAGCAGAGTTTGGTTGTTGTTTACAGCATAAAAAGAATGTGCCTGGAGCTTTGTTAAAGAGTCTCTGAAATTCATTGTTTTTATTCTCCAGATCTCACTTACTTTTGCATGTTGTCACTACCATCATTTACATACCAGCCATCAGACAGACAGAACAGCGCTTTCAAGCAGCAACTACTACAACATTTTCTTGCTATTCTCTCATAGTAAGGAATTTTCTCATTTGATAAATAAATATGTAAATAAATAAACAAAATTAACCTGGTTTCAAAGCCTGCTATTCATAAGATATCGTCCTGTATTCTTAGTGCATGACATAGTACATAAGATGCAGAATATTATTAAATATAAATATCAAACCTCAGGCTACATTTTAATCAGAACCAAATACTGAAACGCCATTTCCACGGGAGAGAAGAAAAATCACTATTTCAAGCTAAAATAATTCATTCTTCTCAATGATGTCTTGAGCTTTAGGCCCACAAAGCAACAGTGATGTCAGTACAGTCACTAAATTACCGAGTGAGAGAAAACATCAAAACTCAGCAAGAGGTCCTTAGGAAAGGCATATAATTGCCAAATTAAAACCTCCACTCCCACTCTCTCAGCCACAAAGAAAGCAGGATGCTTCAGCTTACTAGCCAAAATGTTTCCAAAGAAGTACTTAGAAACAAAAATTTAAATGCAGTAACATTCAATTCTTGCCCCTTCTCCACTCAAAGAGGGCACTTATGAATTTATTTTCCTAAGAAGGAAAATAAATCATTCTTATTAGTCAACCACAACAGAATAACATTTTTTTCGCGCATATATACATTAAAAAAAAAAAAGAAGAAGAAAACATACAAAAAACCACATACAATCCATCTAAAATTACAGCTTGTTCAGCAGAAAATAATCTGAGACTACTAAATGGCAGCTAAAAATACAGAGTGGGTGTTAAAATTCATATGGGAGAGGCAACGTTGTTCTTAAAACATATGAACATATAGTCTAGAGAATATGATAGAATTTCGGAAGAAATCATCACCAGTGTTCAGTTACAATTCTATTTTATGTAATTTCTCCTACTTTTTTACTCACAAGTAATTCAAACTGTACTAACAACTGGCTCTAAAGAGATATAATTCATGCCAAAAGGTTAACACTTGTCTTCAAAAAGAGAAACTCCAACTCCTTTGATAAAAGGAGAAGCCAGATAAACAAAAATTTGGCAGATGTGCAAAGAATAGACAAAATTCATCTTTGGTATAATGATAGCGTACTTCACTAGCATAATCACAAGAACAGGAAATATTATCTTATACATAATTGGTACGATACATTCTCCTTTTACTGAATCACAACTGATTCCACAGTACCAGAGACAGTAGAGGTGAAAAAAGTCCAGCACTTCTGGGTGAACAAAAGCCACAGGTGGGAGTGCTGTGGGTAGCAGCTAGCATGGGAGGCGTTTCCTAGCTCACCACCCTGCAAAGTTTGTGTCCTCTGTCCTGGTCAGAAACACTGGTGTTTGTGGGGGGGGAACTCTAATGTGTTGCAATAGTGCTGTGAAACCTGTAAAAAACAATGTAAGACACAAGTATAGAGCAGCATTTTATCTAACCAGCTTCTAATGCTTTTGCTGCTTGGATAGGGTTAATCAGACACGCAGAAAACTATTTTCTGGCACTTTTGGAAAGCATCTCTGGTGATGATTCCAACAATATGAAAGGTTTCAGTTTTGCAGAGTTTATGTTGGCCTAAGGTATACTGAATTTTATTTTATCACACCCTGTGGGACACATTCACTCAAACTTTTTAAAGACGACTTACAGAAAATCTAGCAACCTTGTCTCCCCCTCCTCTGTGAAAACTGAAAAAAAAAAAAAGAAAAAAAAAAAAAGATTAATAGAAAATTAAGAAATGAAATATAAAGAAAAATTCCTTCTAAGTGTGCTTTGTAAAATCAGTGCAGGTATTTATTTTGCACATGCTTTACAGGGAGTATCAGGATCAGGATCAGATGTTCAGGAGCAAATACTGTGCTAGATCAGCCAAGCTGCCCTCAGAAAGCACAGCCAGGGCAGAGTTACCGTGGTCTACAACCACAGTCCTGAGAACAACGAAGCACTGATCCCCTCAGTCCTGTGGGTAAGCAGATTGTGGTGGCTTCAGGCAAGCTTTGGATAGACCACAACAGCCAGGAGCCAGCAAAAAGATGCCACTGTCAGCACTAGAGCGAGAGATCCATCAGACCTACCTGCAGTGGCACACTCAGCAGCCTGAAGAGCTCAAACCTTGACTCTTAGATTGACTGAAAAGAGGAAAAAAAAAAAAAGAAAAAGAAAAAAGAAAGAGAGCTCTCCTCTGCTTGGAAATAAATGAAATCACCAAAGCCAGAACTTTGGGCCAGATTATCTTTTCTGATGAAGTCACTGCAACAGCTGTTGCAATGTGGACAATTTTAAAATATTTGTAGACCATCACTTTCGCCCTTATTTTACGGTGGATTTAAATTTGTAAAGTAAAGCATAAGGAAAAACTAATACTCGAAGTCTCAATTCCAAACCAGAGGCCAAATTTATATGTGTCTTTTGCAATAAGCTTAGGTACTCCTGGAAATAGCTTTTAAAATTATAGATTCTTTACACATGCGTCTATTTTTAGTTTAACCCACATGAAAATAAGAAACTATATTGTTGGGATGAGGGTGAACAGTTATCACAGTTCCACATTTTCTACACGCAGAAGTAAAGCCAACTATCTATGAGACCTGTAGGGAAATACTGAATATGTTTTTGCCCAGTAGGCAAATCCTGAATATAACTTCTCAGAAATCTGTTCAAAACGTTTTCCTCTGCATACAGTTGAGTCACTTGAGGTTTATTTATTTTAGTCAACTGCTCAATGGGGCACTTATCTTAACAGATTAATTAGGTTAAGTCATGTGCAGCATAAATTTTATTTCTCATTACTTACTCTGTAAAAAAATTACAGAGTACTGCCTTGATGTAACTTTATGAAAGGACATACACACATTGACTGCACATCAACGTGACTGAAACAGGTCAGTTGTGAGGCATTATGGAGATAACAGATCACAATTTCACCTCTTCCCTCTTTCCCTACGGCTAGCAGAAGACAGAGCAAGAAAGAGTGAAGCCCTTCCTCTGAAGGCTGTACCAGAGGGATGACTGGAAAGCAACATCACTTCTTCATCCTTAGTTCTGAGATCATTCTGGTAACAGCTGTGACATCTTGCAGTTCACATCTGCAAATTAGGAGGAAGCAGTATTGGCTTATGAAATATTCTCCCTACTGGACACATCAGACCTTTTAATATTCTGGCTCAGTAACTTGCCATGTAAAAGCTCAGTACTAGCAGAGCTTGCATTAACTACACAGGAGACTTTTTATAAAGCTGTATTCCATACAATAACCTTTAAGAATCACGTTAAATCTAAAAGGACATGGCCCTTGTATAACTCACTTGATACCTCTTGATGTTCTTTCTGACAAAAAGAAAACCCCACTACAGTTAAAGCACTTCCATCAAGCACTACAGTACATTGCATTGTCTCATAAATATTTCTTCAGGGCTGTCCTGAGTGCTTTGTACCTAAACACATTATATTCCTGAATTGCAGTATACAGTGTGCTGGACTAATTTCTTGTTTTGCAGATCATTCTCTAGCTCTCTGGGGATTCTACCGTACAGGTGCAATGAACAATACTTTCTCATGAAGCGAAATTGCAAAGCCAGGCCCAAAAATTTGAATTCAAATCTCCAAACAAGCTTAAGTTGCTGTTGACAACCATGTGGAGAGAAGTCAATGATAGAAGGTATGCATCTTTAGAAAGAGAAATCTATGTGGGCTGAGATTGATACTGTCTTTATCCCTCAATTTTAACAAGATGTGGGGGTTGCTGATCTCCAGACTGGCACAGATGTTCACACTCAACTCTCTGAAGAGTCCTAAAAATACTTTCTCAGTAAAAAGTAATAGGTACGAAGCAACTAGAAGTAGAGTAGAATTGAGTAGAACAGAAGAGAGTAGAGTGGAATGGAATGGAATGGCATTGCTTTGCATTGCATAGCCTGAGTTGGAAGGGATCTACAAGAAACACCGAGCCTAACTCCTGGCTCCATGCATGACCACTCAAAATCCAAACCACGTATCTGAGAGCATTACTCAAACACTCCCTGTGCAGTGTCCACAGATCTAAGGAGTTGTTCCATGCTCGCCATCATCAGGTAAAGGATCATTCCCTAGCTCCCCCGTTCCCCCAACACAGCTCCATGTCGTTCCCTCAGGCCCTGTCACTGTCACAGAGCAGAATTCAGCGCTGCCCTCCGCTCCCTCTGAGGAGCTGCAGCAGCCATCAGACCTCCCTTCGGCTTCTGTGCTCTGTGCTGAGCAAAAAGAGGGGCCTCATCCACTCCTCACACCTCTTGTCCTCCAGATCCTTCAACATCTTCACAGCTCTCCTCCGAACACTTTCTAATTGTTCTACGCCCTTTTTGTGCTCTAGTGCCCGAAACTATACATAGCGTATGAAAGAGAAAAGTCACTTTTCTTATTTTTAAAGTAGTGTTAGAAGATCGGACCAGCGCCAGACCATCTGAAATGTGAATCATTCCACAAGGAGAAGAGGGTCTTTCAGGAATCCCTTCCATCACAAGCTCTGTCCCATCTCAGCTACTGCCAAAACACTGATATTTTATTTATTTTTCTTAAAACTCCTCCGGGTTCAGACTCATGGCTCTCCCGCGTCCGTGAAACATGTAGCAGTTATGGAACAGATTTGTCTTCCCAGATTCCTGAGACTGAAATGTCCAATAACAGCTTTTAGTGTTTTGTTTTCTTAAGCTCATGTTGAAACTCCCTTTGGGTTCAAATATCACTTCTTGTATTTGGAATTATGGATTATGGCTGCTAGACATGGATTCCAACACCAAAACTACTTAAAATGCATAAGGCAATAGATGTGAACTGGTATCCTTCTGTCCTTGCTGCTATGACAGTCAAAGGAAATAAACTCCTCTGGGCTTACAGGATGAGAATTGCAGCAATACAGAAAGATGGCAAGACAAATGGGCAACCCATATTCAATTTTCTGAAGCTGTATTTGTTTTCTTTAAATTTGTAAAAATACAAATAATGTTCCATATTAACATCTGTCAGCTTCTGTATGTCACTATACGTCTTTACAAGTGATGTTGTTTCAAGAAGATATCTCATTTTTATCTTCTTGGACATCCAAAGTTTCCTTTGGGTTAGTTCTTTCTAAATCTGACCCTAAGGCAGAAAAAATAAATAAATAAATAAAAAGATAATGACAGAAGAAAGGTTAAGATATTATTCCCAAAGAGACCATTTTTTTTAGTGAAGTTCTATTTTTTATTTTCTAATTACTGTGTTAGAAAACACATATTTTTAGCAGCCAATGTAAACTTGGAATTTTGTAGATCCCCTGGATATTGCTAGATAGCCTGAAATGTCTACGAAAACATTTCAAAGAGGAGACTGGCACCTGTGAAAGAATTTTCAGTCCTTGTGGTTGTAAGTATTAATAGAATGTTCCGAGTAACAGTGACAGGGGAACACTAGAGGTGTTCCTGCACTCTGTAATAAGGTAGTGAAAGTATTCAAGATTCTCTCTCCAATTGTTTGAGTGGGAGGTAGCCAGGGGGAGGACAGTGCAGATACAGACAAGACAGCGACATGAGAGGTTGTGCAAGCACAAATGGAAAATGTAATCCTGTTGGTGCTTTCCAAGAGAACCAACGTAACTTGCCCCCACCTTATTGCACAGTTCCTGCCCCATCATGGGAAATTCAGAGAAGACCTTTGTTTTTCTTTCCTGATGTGCAGAATGGGAAAATTCGGGAAGAACTTAGAGCTTCATGCTGCTTCCAAAACACTAACAAGTGTCAAATCATGATACGCAGCTGACTTCCCCATGGACTCTAGGCTCAGTGTGCCCTGGCTGCGGTGACAACCACAAGTATTCTTCATCAGTCTTCTTGTACCACTGAGTAGAAACTCAAAACCATGTCCAAAACAATTAAAAACATTATCAATATTTTTATATCTAGAGTTAATCTTTTTGTAGAGCATCAAGGTTAAAAGCTAGTGTAAAAATATGCCTCAGAATTGGAGTCACACTGTTTTTACAAAGTGAACTGTACAAGTTCCAGATCTTGAGCATCCCTACTGCAGATCTGTTAGAGGGGCAGAGATCAAATAACAGGAGAATATCCTGTCTAGTCAAGGCAAGGTTTAGATAACATTACGAATTACAGTTCTACCATTCAATTCAGGAAAGGCAGGAAGCAATGAAAACAAGAAGAGGTCTAGAAAACATGACCTGCAAGGAAAATATGGAAAAAACTGAGGTTGTTCAGTCTGAAAGAAACTGGTGTGAGACATTATAATTGCCTTCCAATACAAAGCAGAATAAATAAAAAAGGAAAAGAATCCTGTTCTCTCTTTTCCCTGACAGCTGCGAAATGAAGAAATGGATTTCAAGCATTGAAGGTTCATGAGGACAAAGCTTCCACAATATAATGATCCTTCCTATACACAGAGGGGGAGCTGAGTCTACATAAGTAAATTAAACATCACTCAGGAATATAACCAGACACTGGAAATTCAGCACTGCCAAAATGTCAATGTCTAGAAACAGTTATTATGCCATCCAAAACTCACCCAACCAATTCAGGAGGCAGAATTCATGAGGGTGTTCATCCCATAGGCCATTCCCACACAGAAACATGGCAGAGGCATGCTCAGGCACCTTCCCAGAACAATTTTTCTTGGAGCATAGAAGAATTCCTAGGTATAATCAATGCAGTTCCACAGGCATTGTATCCCTATGATCTTTATTTCAATTCATATATTGAATAGTAAGAAGGGAACTCATAATGATATAGCATTTCTGTCTCACAAAGCAGTTTCCTCTTGTGTTAACTAAGAAGCGTCACAAATGTTTATGTCCATTCATTGTATGGAAGGAATGATTACATATGGGGCATAGTTAAAGAAAATGACGGTAGAACTTACTGAAGTATATGTGGAGTATATATACTATATAATGCTGTTGCATTCTGGTGTCATCCGTTTGAAAATTCTGCACTTCTTTGGTTATATGTGATTCTGGTCACTTTTTAAGGAGGGGAAAAAAATTGTGGCCTTGGATAACCCATGGACCTACTTACTCAAACTGGCAGATTTATGATGTGCACGTCAATTTTTCACAGTATTTCACCAAACCTCCAAGCACATATAGTATGCAGAATTCATTTTCATCTCATTTCTTTCCTGGGTTCCAGTTTTGCAAGCTGCTTATTCCTTTTCCCCAGTGATTTTCCTTTGCAGCCAGCTGAGGGGCAGTTGCTTTCTTTGCAGCACCACAGCTACAGATGATGACGAGCAACCATGGATGAGAATTTACTGCTCTCTGCAGATCCCAGCAGTCCTGCTCAGAGAGCAGGTGCAAAGGGAATAGGCATCTGCAGCTTACCTTCAAGCCAGACACAGGACTGTCAGCCAAGAAGAAAAACAATTCTCTCTGTCCCTTCAAACTTGAGTGCCTTTTGATTTCTGGAGCACACCTGCATTCTCCCAGACATCACCAATGGGACTGCTGAGCAAAAGCAGATGAAACCAATGAACAGAAAACTGTTATTGTTTGACAGTGGGTGAAAAAAAATAAAAAATGTCATCCGCTGCTCTTTGCTCTTCCTAATTAATACTGCTTATTTTGTTTCTCATAATTTTTGTTTGGTTTTTTTTTTTTTTTTTTTTTTTTTTTTTTTTTGTAAGCAAATGTGCAAGAACATCTGCTGGGAGAATGACTTGCTCTGGAACACAACTTGAAGTACCACTTCTTGTTCAGGATTTATGCTTCAGTTGTGCTACTACAAAAGCTCTTTTATCTGGGATGTATAATACTAAATCACAACACCTTTCCTCATAAATTTCATTAGAAAAAGACATAATAATACATTTTAAAAAAATACTTACTTCCCATCTAATAACATCAGAATTTTGTATGTTTTATCCTCTTAATTCAGAAGGAAAAGCTGAATTTCACAGTCAAAAAAATTGGAAAAATATTATTTCCAAATAAGTAGAAGCATGTCTATTGTTCACTACTCTACTCTTTTAACTTCAGCAACATTCTTATCTGACCCCTCAGCTACCAGTGTCATCCTGCAATTAGGTTACATTTTTAGACTAATACACAGACCTAGGAAATCAGTTTTAAGTCTCCAAACAGAACGTCTCTTCAATTTTAAATTTTCCCTTTCACAAAAAGGAGGATGGAATTCATCTAAGAGATTCATCTAAGTGCAGCTACTTTCAACAGAAAATCATGGTTTCCATATGTCACCAAAGTTTCCTAAACCTATTTCTGCATTATTGCAGGAGCAGACAACACACCACACCATCCAACACAGACAACCAACAGGTCAGGCCTTACTCCTTCCTAATCCTGCTGCAGCATTTGTGAACCATCTGTACAGAGAGGAAGCAGGAGAAGTGAACACAGCTGTCAGGAGAATTTGTGTTTCCCTCTCTTGACTCGCACCATATGCAACCCAAATCTCAAAATAGTGCGGCGGAGCCACACAGAGCTTTGTTCCTCTCTCCAGTAATGATGGTGAGCAAGGAGGTAAGGGCACGGGGGATGGGATGAGCCTTTAGAATTAGAGATGACACTTAGAACTGGAATGACTGTTTAATAATTAAAAATGCTTGCATAGCAAATGGAGAACAGAATGTATTTCATACTCCTGCGGCCTCCAGTTCAGTGTTAATTTCAGTAAATGAACTGGATAAGGGTTATTCATCATGCTCTATGAAGGCAGATAGGTAACGCACAGCACATACACAAAGATTTCATCCCTCTGTTTTTTAATAATGCTCTCATTGTCAATGATAGACCTTCCTTGATTTCCCATAGGAAAAGTCAAAAGCCGTGGTCTGGAGAGAAACATTACAATTAGAGCCGGACAGAAATTTTCCAAACTAATTTCTTACCCTTAGAAAAATGCCGATTCCATGAAATCAACATGTTCCCACGGTACACTTCATTTTCATCAAATCTTTAGAAGGAAACCAGCTGCCTGGTTCACTGCCAGTTTGCTGCTGGCCTGGTGGCCCACCTTGCAGGCAGTGGCAGAGCCAGGACCCGAGAGGCACGAGCCCACGCACTGAAGATTTCTTCATTCTGTTCAACAGAACCCTAAGGCTCCAGAGAGATTTGCATTCACATCTCCTGTTTGTACAGCAAAATGAAGCTAGATGCCTGGGCCAGAGCTGAGGATTATTGTGCTGACTGGAGATCCAGCATCAACTTTGTTCTGAAAACAGATGGAAGGAAATATTCCATCCATGAGACAATTTAAAAGTTTGCTCCAGCATAAAGTTATTTTTTATTTTTATTTTGAGCTCAGAATTTCTCACGGAACAAACAGTTTAAGCACCAACTGACACCACAACATAGAAAGTCACCACCAGATATGGTCATCACTGATTTTGGGCTGGGGGAAATACCTGTGTTTGTTTTGTGAGTGGCAAATGACATCATATCTAGCATTGACTCTGAGCGAGAATTCTGTAAAACTCAGTAGAGGAATAGAGGGAAATACACCTATAAGAACCTATAAAGCCAAAGTCTAACTGAGTGGGATTCATCATAAGTACACACTGAATGAGAAAATGCAATGAGGTAAGATATCTAAGAAAAAAAAAAAAAAAGAAAAGAGAAAAAAAGGAGGAATTTTTCAGATCTGTTCAAGAAATAAACCTTAGAGAGATCACCATCTTGGTCAAAGAATAGGAATAATGATTAACAACACAAATATCATCCAGAAAAATAACTTCATCACAACTCTGTTCTTTTGAACTGTGCTTCAAGACCTTCAAAGAGGAATCCTGTGACTCCTGTGTGAAGTCCTTGATGAAACTCAAACATGCGAAAGTCTTTTATCAGAGGGTCCAGAATCACTCTGAAGCACCAGGAGGCAGAACTGTGTGTGTGGCTTCCCTGTCTTCCACTTGCCCTAGTCACTGGGCAATCAATGGCCAGGAAATCAATGGAAAACTAAAGGAATTTTCCCACCACCTAAGGCAGACTTTCAATTTTACACATGCTGCTAAGTGAGAGCAGGAAGTAGGCACACTGCACCACCTAAAAAAGTTTCAGGCAAGTCTCTTACCCCTCTGGATCAAACTCAAGGTTGCCTGCCATCTTAAATAGCACTTTGTTTGAAATAAAAAGAAGAAGAAAAAGAATCTAGGCCTTTCCTCCTTGAAGCTTTTAAAATACTTGCAATATAAGAGAAAGGACTCATTAATTACTGTCATGGAAAACCATTAAGAAGCAACACTGCTGGGAAATTCAACATTCAGTTCCTGCCTACAAACTCTTCAGAGATCCATCTCAGCTGCAAAGGTCAGCATTACAGAATAATGTGGCAGAAGGTTCTTCATTCAAAAGGCTGTTCTAGATGAAGACAAGGTAGCTGAGTACAACTCTTACTCAGTAACTATTAAAAACAAAATCAAATATAGCTGCGCTGAATAAACCATTGATGGACTTAGAGAGCAAATTACCTCAAATCTGAGGCCACAAGAAAGGCAGAGTCCAGAAATTACTGTGTTGAAAAGAAAGCCAGTGAATTAATCATGTAAGCATACTAAAACATTAATAGTTTTGAACACCGAAGGTGAAAGAATATTTGTTCACCAAAGGTCAGTCTTCCAGCTCAGGGGGGAATTTTAAAGAACACATGTTGGAAAATTCACCTCAGTATTTGTGTTATTTCACCCCTGGGCATCGTTTGCAGTGTAAAGCAATTAGTCTGGTAGCCAATGAGCATCCTGGTGTTGAAACCCTCCAGGAAAAGTCAGCATCACTTAAAGTAACAATACCTCACTGCTGGATCCTGGTTCTCATGAATAAGTATTTACTATTTATTAAAAAAAGAGAAAAAAAAAAATCAATTCCAGTCTAAAAAATGAGCTATCAGACTTATATATAACTTACAGATCTACAGCCAGCAGAGGAAAAGCATCTTCAACTGTCAATCTCAATGCTGTCACCTTTGGAACAATGATGTTTTTTAATGGGTGGAGGTAAGTGAGCACACGTCTGAAAAATAAACCACTGACCAACTTTTGTGGAAAAAAAAAATACTTGGTGTGAACAAGGCATTCTGCACCCAGCTATGATGTAACAACAATTCCTGTAAAGGAAATCTAGTCAGAGTTGCTGTGACAAAGGAAACAGTGAAATAATTAGAGAGAAACTCTGCCAGCCAACCACATTTTAATATTCCCTTAAATGTCAATTTAAAAGAAAAGTTAACGTAAAAGAGTTTTCCTCATTTAAATTTACATAATGAAGGCAATGGTAATCTCTTTGGAATTTGGTTCCTCTCCAATGTTTATCGCACCATTTATCTTCCAGATTTTCAGCTTATAGGAAAGTGTAATGTGAAGTACAGCTGTTCAGTCACGATGTTCTATTGGCAAAAAACGCCATATATCATATTTAAATGGAGTTCAGTGGTTGATTTGTTCAAATGACGGCATTAGTTACTTAATATGACAAAGGAGGCAAAGTTTTTAACTGTGACAAAGTACACAGTATGGATGTTTCCAATGTGAATGCATGAAAGATTCATACTATAAGTTATTTTCATATCCGGTGTGATGGCTGTATTGCTATGGGGCAAGTTATTGACCCATATATCTGCTTTTTGCCACTGTAGTGATATGAAACATACTCAAATAATCCTAAATGGACAGCTTCTAATTCTCTGTACTCAGAAGCAGCTTTCTTAAGTAAAACCCACTGTAAATCCACTAATGTAATACTGAGAGCATGGCTCTCACACTGAATGTTGAACATTCCCAGCTTTTGGAAGATCTACTGAACATCTCCTGAGAGGAGGTGGATATACATATTCTATATATGAGCATTAATATATGTAGACTATTTACATAATTGAATGTAAGAAAACAAAATTACTGTCAGAAATTAAATTCTACGACTGCTGTCATTGTATATAGTATTTAGTCTTATGCAGCAACTTACTGTATTGCAGTACCTGCCTTAATCATCTCCCATAGGGAACAGTCAATATCTACAAACATATGTGATATTCTGTGGAAGTGCCACACAACCAGATGATAAAACTGTATTTATTCTTCATCATATTCTCATAATAGAGTTTCTTCTTCATATGACAGAGGTTTGCCAAAAGCTCTACAGTGTTGCCTGTTAACTGGTTGTGGACTCTAATGTATACAGGTGCATGTACCTACTCAGACTATATTTGGGCAGGATTTGCAGTACTTCGAAAAACAAAACAAGGTTCCATCTGAGAAGTAAACTCAAGCTTTTAAATTGCAGGTTCCCAAGACACATTATCCTTTCAAGAAGATGGAAGGACAAAACCATAAACAATGACCTAAGCATGCGTTGGTAGCATAAAGGTGGAAGAGGGAGAAACAAGAGGTAGGAAGTTGAGGGACTCCAATTTCCTCCACTTGATGCAGCTACGAAATCCACACCAGCCATTACACATTCTTTCAGTCAAAATCCCCATCTGCCTGCCCACCACATGTGGCGCATGAAAGTAATGCAACGTCAACACAGGAAGTCATCACAAACTAGGAAATATAAAACAGAGATATAAAATGTGTGGTGTGGAAGAGGGATTTACCTTGCCTTGGAGTAAGGCCAAGGGAATAGAAGCATCAAGGCTAGGAAGCCCTGACTGAGACAGGTGGGGAATCCAAGTGGACTCGAGGCTTCATGTAGACCCTGCGCTTGTTTTATAAGCCCATACCACATAATCAAGAAAGCTTGCAATCCTTCAGTAAGATCTTTCCTGCAACGCAGAAGAAAAGCAAACAACAAAAATAAGAGCAAAACACACAAGCAGCTTGCCCTGCATAAGGTTTTCTGCTGTAAAGCCCAATGATTAAGGAAAATAATGCAATGACACAGCTAGATCTTGGAAGGCCAAGACACATTCATAACTGAGCCTGTGCAAATGCCGATTTTGGACAAGTGACTAACTTCTTCCTAGGCTGAAGTTTCTTTCTTTGCTTGTTTTCAATGCATTTTCCCTCAAATGAAGAGCTCTAATGGTAATAGATTAGTTTATGTATATGAGTTCTCTTTTTTTCAAATTGATCACAATGTAAGTGATTTACTGATATCAAGGCCTTGGCCTTAGCCTGTCCTCACTAACAGAGGACTACCCACGTGCCCTTTACCCAGATGTCAGATGAAATAGAAGAGCTGAAAACTGTGTCCAAATTTCTAGGTGTTAGGTAACACGGGGGGCACAGAGACACGTTGTAGGAGAGAGCCAGATTTAACAAGAGGAAAGTAGTCCATGGTAATCACTAAGTAATAAACCTGTCAAGATGCTGGAAGACAGGCCATATCTTCAATTTCTCTCACTGTACCCATTTGCTGCTAAACCTTCCAAACCTTTTGCAGCACAATCACATTTCCTGACTTCTTATAACAAAGGGTGTAGTGAGGATTAGAAAAATTTAGGAACCACATGGCAATCTTTACCTAACAGCAGATGAATTTGTGCTCCACATTTCCACTGCGGTAGTTATCAAATAGTCACCTCTGAAGTAAAACATTTCATGCTAAGTGCTATAAGGAGCTAAGGAGAAAAAAAGCACACAAAAAGGAAACAGAAAATAATCACTGAAGTGGCAGAGAAACTGGAAGTCTGTTTGGAGTTGTAAAACTGCTAAAGAAAGAAACATAGACAGATATTACTAGACGTTAGGACTCTCTATGTACAAAGGATGTAGAACAGGATGTCTTAATTTGAAACAATGAAAATGTGGCTTGAATCACACAGAATCACAGAATGGCCAGGTTTGGAAGGGACCTCAAGGATCATGAATCTCCAACCCCCCTGCCACATGCAGGGCCACCAACCTCTCCATCTGATACCAGACCAGGCTGCCCAGGGCCCCATCCAACCTGGCCTTGAACACCTCCAGGGATGGGGCATCCACAACCTCTCTGGGCAGCCTGTTCCAGCACCTCACCACTCTCTCTGTAAAGAGCTTCTCCCGGATATCCAACCTAACCCTAATCCTCAACTTAAAACCATTTCCCCTTGTCCTGCTGTTATCAACCCTTTCAAAGAGTTGATTCTCCTCCTGTTTGTAGGCTCCCTTTAGGTATTGGAATGCTGCAGTGAGGTCACCCTGCAGCCTTCTTTTATCCAGGCTGAACAAGCCCAGCTCCCTCAGCCTGTCTTTGTAGGGGAGGTGCTCCAGTCCCCTGATCATCTTTGTGGCTCTCCTCTGGTCCCTCTCCAACAGCTCCCTGTCTTTTTTGTACTGAGGGCTCCAGACCTGGACACAGTACTCCAGATGGGGCCTCACAAGGGCAGAGTAGAGGGGGACAATCACCTCCCTGTCCCTGCTGGCCACCCCTCTTCTGATGGAGCCCAGGATACCATTTGCCTTCTGAGCCGCAAAGGCACGCTGCTGGCTCATGTTCAGATTTTCATCTATCAAGACCCCAGGTCCTTCTCCACAGGGCTGCTCTCAAGGACCACTCCTTCCAGACTGTGTGGATGCCTGGCATTCCTCCAGCCCAAGTGCAGAACTCTGCACTTTGCCATGTTGAACCTCATCAGGTTCACCCGGGCCTACCTTTCAAGCCTGTCAAGGTCCTTCTGAATGGCATCCCTTCCTTCTACCATGTCAACTTCACCACTCAGCTTGGTGCCATCAGCAAACTTGCTGAGGATGCACTTGATTCCATCATCGCTGTCATTGATAAAGATGTTAAAGAGCACCGGTTCCAAGACAGACCCCTGGGGGACGCCGCTCAATACCAGCCTCCACCTGGACATGGAGTCATTGATGACCACCCTCTGTCTGCAGCCTTTCAACCAGTTTCTTATCCATCAGGTGGTGCACCCATCAAATCCACATCCTTCCAATTGGGATGAGGAGATGAGGATGTGGTGGTGGACCATGTCAAAGGCCTTGCTCACGTCCAGGTGAATGACATCGGTCACCTTTCCCTTGTTCACCGACGCCATCACTCCATCATAGAAGGCCACCACATTGGTCAAGCATGACCTTCCCCTAGTGAAGCCGTGCTGGGTGTCTCTGATCACATGCTCATTCCTCATATGATCAGTCATTAGGTACACATTCCTGACTGTAGATAGAGAAGCAATGAATTTACATGTGATTCTGCAGGTCTCATTACTGGTCTTGAAATCAGTACAGATCATGGTGCCTCTGTGCAGAGGAAATGACTAAGGGGCATTCATCTTCGTGCATTTCTCTGACCACAGAATAGCAAAGACGAGAAACTCAGTTTTACACTGGTGGGACTAGTGACATGAAACTTACTAAAATCAAGTTCAGTTCATTGTAGTTTGTCTGCTCCTGTTGAGATTCAGTGGCCCTGAAAAGTAACAGGGTACAGTGCTCACCCAGACAGCTAGTTCTGCTCAACTCAGTGGTATCCCCATGACTCTGCAATAAGTATCCTCAAATGGCTTAACTCCAGACTAAATCACAGGAAGATTATCTCATAACATCTGTGCTCTCTTCAGTCCTTTACAGCTATACTCACAACTATTTCAGAACTTATGCACAGCAGACAATACCTACCTCCTATTTCACTGCTGAAATGTCAGTTTCCTTTTACACCAGAGCAGGAGTCCCTCCTGCATAGGAGACCTCTCCGATAACTTGCCTTTTTAATTTGTACAAATACGCAGAAGTCAGGAGAAGTGTGATAGGCCATCCATTGACCACAGTAGCAACTGTAATTATTCTCCCACTTCTCAATCTCTCCTTTCCTTTCGAAGCAGTAAGCTATAAAGCTTGGTCACCATCCATGCGCTACCATCCTATCCTGTACATCCTTTTTCCTAACAACAAAGGGTTACAATCACCTTTCTGAAATGTACAACAGCAGACAATGCCTGGTTTACAAGTAGCATGTTTTTTCAGTCTTCTACATTCAAGAATGGAAAATGTTATGACATTACAGGAAAAGGTGCTTCTTCAAATAATTCAGTGTCATGACATTTGAAGTCATTCTGAATTGCCTTTGGTGATTTTGATAGCCAAGATTAAAAAAACCAAGATTAAAAAAAAAATATTATAAAACATCTCCTTTAAGCTTATTATATTATATTTGTACACCTACATTCATTTTCTAAAACAAATTAAAAAAAAATCTATCAAAGGTATTTTTTGTTAAAATTATGATCAACACTGCAAGTGACAATGGGGAGAAACAAAAGCAGGATAGCTGAAACTGTGCAAATTGTAGCTTTGAAGAAGGAAGGTGATCAATAAGAACAAGCTACTTGCGAAAAAGAAAGTGGAAGAATGAAAGTGGAAGTGGCCTATCAGCCCCTTTCTCTGCCCTGTGAATTGTTAACCTTGGCAGTGAGCAACTGACTCACAGCAAACTAGATTCTAACAAAGCAAAATAGTATGTAGGGTTCCAATCAAACCCTATATGTTAATAACTTTGAATGAAATACTGAAAGAGATGTACAAACATGATCTACCATCATATAAGCTCCTTCCTTTTTTCTTTTTTCTTTTCTTTTTCTTTCTCTTTTTCATGATTTTTAAGGTGATTTTAATGCTTACAAATCTTTCCAGACTTATGACCCAAGATTGAAGTTTTCTGGCCTTTCTTCACACAGACACAATGTATCCACCATTTATCTAATCAGCGTGTGACATCCACATAGGTGTAAGGAAAACACGGTACAAAATGATCTGGTCCATTGGCCAAGAAGACAAAAGCACTGTGTTCACTGAAATCATTCAGTTCCCTCTGCTTTGGCAGCTCAGGAACAGTTGAAAGATTTTGAGATTTTAATTATTAGAAAAGAAAGTCTGCAGTTTACAGAAAACTCAGGTTTGAATATGTATTGTAGTTGTACGTATTGTCCAAAAGAAGATTAAAATTTTGGGTTTTAGAATAATATTATGAAGAACAGAAACCAGATCTCACTTGCTAATTAATGAAAACTAAATTGGAAATAATTGAAATCACATGTGTTCACAAGATGATCTTGTCTACAGAATCAACTTATACATTTGACCTATAAATATTTAAAGTGATGTTTCGGTCCAACCATGAAACAGGGATAATTCTTGATTAGTGATACTGTCATATAGTACATTTTCAGCAGCTGTTTGGATAAGAAATAAACCAGATGATAGTTGCAAAGGAGAAAAAAGCCCAACCCAGAAAGTGATGAAGAAAGCAAAAAACACCATAAAGAATGATGCTCTTAGCTGGCAAAAGAAACACAGTCATACTTCTGCAGATGGCACACTGGTAGGGGTTGAGTTTCTTCATCAAAACAATTGGAACAGAAATGTAAAAGGGGTACTGATGTTTTTAATTAAGGCAAAGAAACAGTGAATATCACTGACAGACACAAATAATGCACTTTACTGTGAGGAAATTTAAATAAGTAAAATCCACAGAGCTATCATAAAAACTGCCTCGCAAATAGAAGTAAATGGGATGATTTTCCTGGAACTGTATTTAAGGATAGGATAACAATAAACTTAAGGTAGCAACAGAAGGTTAAGGATTGATGTACTCACTTGGAAAGGTCAGTAGCAAGGAACTGAAGATTCTGCAGATACTGAAAATTGTCAGTGACACAATAGAACTGTTCAAGCTATTACATGAGAGAAAATTACAGTGCATTTGATGAAAAAAAAAAACAAAAACAAACCAATTGTGTTTGCACATTTTAGTAGAAATATATGATAAATCAAAAGAACCCTTTCTGTAAGGTATTACATAATTTCTTATATCCATTCAGCCAATTGGAAATCCCATTATTTTCATTCACATGCAGCAAAAGGGGTAGGATATAAAAAATTCCCTAGTACAAAACATTGTGCAACTTTTCTAGACTGTGGGCTTGAAATATAGGTGATGCTGCCAAAAGCAGTAAACATGGCTCCACATCTGTGATCCAGTACACTATGGCAAGCCCTATGTTCCTGCTACATCTTTGTCTTTGTTTCTGCTGTAAACAGTCACTCTGTGTAAGCTCATCATTCACTTAGTTGTAGAGCCTGAAAATTGCAGCAACAGACCATTATTATAATAATTATGAAGAGCATTTTGGAAATTGCCTTCTTTTTTATACAGACCCTCTCCTGCTCTGCTTCAAAGAACGACAAAAGCTGAATCTAGAAAATCATGCTAAGGAAGAAATGACAGCTAGTTCTCTGAAAGAAGAGACAGCTAGTTTCAGCACACTGCTAATCTCTGTGATTTCATGGTATAGCTTTCATTTAAAACACACTAGAAAATAGACACCTGAAGAATTGTGAAAGAAATTATTCTTTTTGTTGTCTTAGAATTTTTAAAAATATGCAGTGACTGACACTTTCTTCTACAGTATTTCTGAAAACAGATGCCAGACCAAACTCCTTAAGCACAAAACTATTTAAGTGGCACACTTAAATTCATATTTAGGTCTCCAAATAAAAGTGCATGATGGTGACCTCCAAATAACCCCTGACAAATGCAGACCTTAGTCTCAGCTGCTTTAATAACTCCTTAACTGCAGCATAGCCACGTTTTCCTCCTGGAGTTTCTTGATGATGTTCATTTATTCTGGGGAAATGAGCAAGACATTGACAATGACATCATAATTTTCCCAGTGCAGTATTCTTTGGAGAGCGTCCTAGCAGTTCTGGCTAGGTGTAAAATAACTAAATGAAATGCTGTCACTTCTTTTTACAGAGAAGCAGATCTGGTGATTTTAGTTTAAATGCTTGTTATATTTCCCAAAGAACAATCACCAGATATAAAGCTAGCACTGGTAAAAAAAAAAAACGAGAAGAGGAAAAGCATGCAAGTGTTCCTCTGAGAAGCCACAGAACACAGGCTGGCAGTGGCAGTCTATGCAAAGGACGATTTGTCTTGTAGCACATTTAATCAGCATTTGCCAGATAAACTGAAAACCGTGGAGATGTGTATTTCTCCTGAATAAGTTAGCGTCCTGAAGGCACTTTTATGAGCACATTACCTACCACTCAGTCTTTAATGCTGAGATTGATTATATCCTGACTTCTCTCTTAATTCCTTATCAATTTGTTTTAAAATTTGTCTTGACTGATGAATTGGTTATTCCCATCCAATATCCAAACATCAGCTGTCCTCAGACTCTCCACATTAAGAGAAGAAGAAAACAATATAGGTCAGCAAGCTGCCAAAGAGAACAAGATACCGGAGGGAGCAAGGAAGGAGGGCAGAAGGCTGAAAGCAGCAGCAGGGACATGGCTGTGAACATCATCAGGGAATACTGCGCAGAGCATGGGAGCACAAAGGATCTTCAGGCCCAAAGTCCAAAGCTGGAAAGCCCATGCATTGCACAAAAGATCATATCTTTTGCAGAATTCAGGTAGTTTTTGAGGTTGTTTATATAATACATTTTCAGGCTCTGCGCCTCCCAGCAGTGAGCACTATAATGCATGGGTGTAGTGCGAACTTCTCTGTCAAAGACATCCACTAAGTGGTCCAGAGAAAAATGAGAGATCCCCCTTCAACCCATACTTTTCCTTCACAATTTCAATTATTTCATACATCTCTCTCTTTCTTACCTCAATCACTCAGAAAGAAAAGTCCTCTTGAGATTATGTTATTACAATCTGCTTATTCTGGGCTGCCCATAGGTTATGCTATAAAAATGTTTTGTTATACTAATTAGATATGTACTTCCTTTCATAAAGGGAAAAAAAAAAGCCTGTTTGACTGATAATCACAAAAGTAGTTGCCCACTGCACCGTGATCAAGTACAGGTGGAAAGGCAAGGGCCTCTGTAGAAACCAGCATGATGTTTTCGTATCGCTCTCCCAGTGAGGCAGAAAGAGCCTGAGTTTGAGGAAAGAGCCACTGGAGAGCAAAGTAAACAGCTGCGTGTGGCCTAAAGAGGGAGACACAATCCAGAGCTAACAAACATGGATTTCAATCTCTGAGCAAAGAAACTACCTAATTTTACTTTATGAAAGAGTCAGGATTTAGAGATATATAGGATTTCTTGGCTGCTGTTTTCTTTCTGTGAAGCAATCTGCGAGTTCCTGAATATCAGCAGGTCCAAAAAAGTACAGATACATTGTTCCGTATGTCTGAAAAAGCTGTGCTTGTCCTTGAGGTTTTTGCACCTTTGAACTGATCTCTGCCTTCTTCACCTCCTCTCCAGCTCAGTCACTTGTCCCTAAGCAGCATCTAGTTTCTTTAAAAGATGTTCTGCATAATCTGTAGGAAATAGCTTCAGTGCTGCTCAATAGAGAAGCTTAAAATAAAGAGTTATCTCATTATTTCAACTCTATTATCTCAATAACGTATAATTCCATAAAATTTGATTTCCATTTTTCTCCAAGCAAAGGTAAAACTTCCTGGTGGCACTACAGGTCACTGCTTTTCTGTACAGTTTTCTTCAGCTTACTTCCTCTGTAACCTATTTTGATCAAACTTC
Organism: Lagopus muta; assembly: GCF_023343835.1. NCBI lineage: Eukaryota > Metazoa > Chordata > Aves > Galliformes > Phasianidae > Lagopus > Lagopus muta. The sequence goes on from NC_064472.1 coordinate 62,707,246, forward strand.
TTAACAAAATTGGTGCTTTGTCTCATTCCCACACATTGAGAAATTACAAATATGTTTAACTTTGTGTCTTCAGAGGTCTGATGGTTTCTTTCATTGCTTTTTGTAAATATTTAATCTTAGCTCCACAAGAGAGTTTCCTTTAAGCAATATATGCTAACGTTTCCTGTAGTTCATCAATTTTTTTTACACTTTGCAATTTATATTCTTCATTTACGCACTAGTTCTTCTTGGTTTTTTTTTTTCTCTTTTTTTCTAACTGTTGTATGAAAGGAATCTCTGTTTTATAACTGTTTTACTTTTTTCAAAGAGAGATTAAGCATTCCTTCACAGGGAATGAAGTTGGCTTTCCAGCTACCTCTTTAAACAAAACTTTATTTAAAATCACTTGTGAAACCAGAAAGATCAACAGATTAGACAGTAGTTCAAGGTTCAGATCAGGAGGCTTATAAACTGCTCTTCTTGACATCTAAATAAATCTGTTACTCAGCTTTTCTTGTGACAAAACAGGAATTCATCTTACTTAAGCCAGAGGAAAGAGTAATAGGGCAGAGTAATTACATTGATTATTCTTTCCAAGCGGTATTACAATGAAGTTATCTTCTCTTGGTCTTGTGACTCATTCTTGGGACATTTGAACCAAAAAACTGCCAACCTACATCAAGAGTATCAGCAATTACAACAAAGACAAATGTATTGCAATTCAGGTAATTAATTATGAAGGATTATTTTTACTTGGAAAAAAAAAAAAAGTGCATCCTTTTATAGTCTCTTTTAACAAAATATAAGCAAACAAATACAGGAAGTAATAATCCAAGTGGGCAGAAAGCGTGTTCAAATGCAAAGCTGGAATTTTCCAATCAGCCAACATGAGCTAGGTACATAAACACTGCTGAATTCATTTATTTAAATACCATTCTAGGAAGAAAGCAATGCAAATCCACATATGACATTTGTGAATGATTATTACTAAAATATTTCTTAGGCTGACTAAGTACATGAGATTGCATTTAGCAATGAGGGCAGCATTACAAGAAGGTATATGTAACAAAATCTTTGGGAAGATAGTGGCAAATTTGAAGTAGAGACTGAAATTAGGAAGCACCATGGAGTAGGCAGAAGTTAAATACAGAAATGGCTTTTAATGCTTAGCGCTGGATGTTGTATTGCTTGCTCCCTGTTACTGCATCAACCAAATATCTGTGAATATAAAGTCTGACTTTCATTAAATAAAACAGCGTGATGGTATTCCAGTCAATAGGATGTGAAGTTCTTGGAGCAGTGTGAACAACAGCCACAGAGAGCCCATTTTAGACATTCAGTCCACTCTGTGATGCACTGGAGATATACTTTTCCTTTTGGACACGTCAGGCCTCTCAGTAAGTTATCCATGGCTGGTTTGCCCTTTCTTTCTGCTTCTTGAGTTAGCATGTGAGGCTGAAGGAAGGGTAACAAGTCAGGACACTGCCAACGCCAACTCAGTTGCAGATAGCTGTTGGTAGCCAAGGCAAGGAGATAGCTCAGACACAGAGTTTGCTAACCTGGATTCTAGGCTCATCAGCTCTCTGAATGGCTGCCATAAAATGATAATTAATAAAACATTGTCTGATATCAAAACATAATGAGGAAGGCTGTGGTTGTATGGGAGGAAAAACTGAAGCAGTTATCAAAGTAGCAGTGGCAGTAGAATACTCACGTTTCAGCCAATAAAGAGCTCACAAATCCAAACTACAACACTCTGATATCCTTTTACAAACCTCTTTCTGACTTAGATCATATACGCACACTGCAATCCTATCATTCCATCAGAGAACACTCTCCATTATAAATAACTTCCTACTTCAAAGAGTAACAAATTACTTTGATGCATTTTAAAAGTCAGTGTTTTCAATTCTCTAGCATTTTTGACTGATAGGAAATCATTGAATAGCTGAGAACACCTTGTTTGCATTTACAGCTGTTACCTCTATGAGGAGGCATTGGCCCCTTTGCCCTCTGAGATACCAGTATCTATAGCATCCACATCAAACAAGCTCAAAGTAAATTGCAGTCCATGCCTGTTTTTTTCCAGGAAGAGTTTTGATTCAGAATTATCCTTCCTTTCTTCTCATATATTCAATGGTTCACCAAATCAATAAAAAATCATGGCTGTGAGTACTATGTAATCTGCAAAACAAAAGTGACAAAAAGCAAAGTAATCAACTATTAATCACATCTCTTTGATAACCCTGACCGTACTAAAGTATAACATCTGTCTTGTGTTTTTTGTGGCTGAAAGCCAAAGCTGGGATCAGGAAACAACTATTTCACTGGTGAGATGTTAACATATCACAGCCTGTTGACTTTATAACCACCCTATGAGCTCAGAGAATTTAATGGAACTGTCTTTTATTTGGATTGGTCCCATTTATTAGTATTATCAGAGTGTGTAACCCACATGATCAGACATGCACTTAACAGAGCCATGTCTAGACAGACCCTGAACTGATCACTCTTTTTCATAACTAGACAAAATCTGTAGCTTAAGACTACTAAAGATGGAACAGTTATTTGAGTTTTCTCTGAAAACACTCCCATTAGTTACTGTCAAGGTAGACACTTGAAACAGCAATTATCAACCAGTAGCAGACATTAACTTTTGACTGTGGACCAGATGGTAAAAATTGGTGGCATTTATGCCAGTATAATAATTAGGTGACAGAGATAAGTGATTATCCATACATCATATGCATCCTATCACCAGAGAAAAGTGGAATTGAAATTGAAATTAGTCCATAACTAGCAAATCCATCTAGTTGTAATAAGGTGGCTGCCACTTCTTTGTACCACTGTGGCTGGTGGTCAGCTGTGATCTGCATCTTTTATCATGCAACCACAGGTTGTAAGGGAAATTCAAGATATACATAACACCCAAAACCTTATAGGAAAATAAAATTTCATTTTTATAAAAATGCAAACTTCAAATCCTAATCCTGCAAGACTTTGAACTTTTTTAATGATCTGATGGTCAGATCATAAATTCTAGTAATGGTTTGGGTTGGAAGGAAAATTGAAAACCATCTAGTTCCAACTTGCTCCCATGGGCAAGGTTGCCACTCCAGGTCAGTATGCCCAGGGGCCCCTCTAACCTGGCCTTGAGTCTTCCAGGGATGGAGTATTCACAGCTTTCCCTGGCAACCTGTTCTAGTACTTCATCACCTTCATCATAAAAAATTTCTTCTTTACATCCAATCGAAATCTCCTCTTTCTGTTTTAAAACATGATCTCTTGTCTGGCAGGAGTCTGTGTGTGGAAGTACATATACCACCAAATGTCTGTAGCCACAGATATGTCCACTCCAGACTAGGTACAGTTCAAAGCATTTGTTAGCCATGAAGAAGTTAGTGTCACAGCAGGTATAACTTGTAGTGTCTGTGACCATGGTTAAGGCCATGCCAGAATACCTCAAAGCATCCAACACCATGGATAAGATCAGAATACAACAGGATGTGTGAACAGCTATTGACTTCTGAAAGGACTGTGATTAATCAAAAAAGACATACCAAACCAGTTGGGTGGATCTCAAAGTGACTGTGAATCTGTCCACATTAACAGATAGACCTCTCGAGGGACTATGACTCATGTTGAAGAAGGTGTGCTTCTAAGGAATTGTGCAAATGTAAAAGCCCAGGCTGGAGCACAAGTAAGAAGATTAACATTGCAATGTTAAACCCTGTGGTGTGTCCCAAAAGAACTAGGGGTGGAAACTGTGATGGATATACCTTTAAATTTATGTAATTAATTACATGAGTTGCATGTTTTAAGAAAAAAAGCAGGAACCTCTCAAACTAAACTGGCCAAGGATGTGCATCACAAGAAGCACAAGTGCTGTTGTTTGCTGTTGCTGCTTTGGCATCCACACATCACACCGTTTCTCCTGTCCTGAGTAACTACCATAACAAATAGAACCTAAGTCATAAACTTTTGGAACGTTTTTTTTTTTTTTTCCATAAAATATTAGAACTTTTTTCCAAAAGAACTTTAGTTTCTTTTAGAACTCAGTGAGCATTCTATTGACATTTCACAGTGATGGTCCACAGACTAAAGGAGTGTTATCTGTGAATCTCCAGTACATGAGTATGAACTGGAGAGTGTGGGACCTGAGCATGATGTAAATTGTATGAAATAAGAAGTGGATAATATCATGATTTTGTTGGGGTAGAGTTAATCTTCTTTTTAGAAGCTGTTATGAATTTTTGATTAAAATACTGGTGATAATAAAGAATGTTTTAGTTGATGCTGAGCAGTGCTGACACAGAGCCAAGGAGTCTCAGCTTCTAATGCTGCTCTGCCAGCGAGGAACTGAGGATGCACATAGAACTGGGAGGGCACAGAGAATCAGAACAGCTGACCCAAATGGGCCATAAGGATATATTATACCATGTGGAATCATGTTGACTGTAAAAGCAGAGGTAATGAAGAAAGAAGAGGGACTTATAAAGCGATGCCATTTTTCTTCCCAAGAAAGCATTATGCATAATGAGTCATGTTTTCTTAGAAGTTTCTGAATATCTGGTTGCTGATAGGAAGCAGTGAATGAATTCCTTGTTTTGCTTTGCTTGTGAGCACAGCTTTTCCTTTACATAGTAAACTCTGTCTATCTCAACAAATGAGTTCTCACATTTTATCTTTCCATTTCTCTTGCTATTCCATTTGGGAAAAGTGAGTGAATGAGTGTCTTTGTGGTGCTGAACTGCCTCACAGGGTTGAACCACAACATTCTGTCACTACCCAATCTGGTAAAAAGTCTTCCTCTATCTTTCTTATTAACCTTCTTTATACAGTGGTATCCTGAGCTCCATCAGAAGAGGGTTGGCTAGTAGGGGCAGGGAGGTGATTGTCCTTTTCTACTCTGCTCTCTTGAGGTCCCATCCGGAGACCTGGGGCCCCCAGTACAAAAAAGATGTGGAGATGTTGGAGAGGGTCCAGAGAAGAGCCACAAAGATGATCAGAGGGCTGGAGAACCACTCGTATGAAGACTCTGTTCTGCTTTTTTATTCCTGTGGACAGTTTTCCTGGGAGATTCATTCAGTGATTTATTAAACAGCTGGATCTCCTAAAATTTATTCTTTATTCTCCTGGACTGCCTAAAGTTTGCTGTCCTGGTTCTGACACTTGGTAGATGCCAAGGCGATTGAAGTCCCTCAGCAGGATCAGAGCTGAAATCATTATGATTTCTATAGGTAAGGTAGGCTTCTTATCAACACCCCCATGTGGAAGATACCATATATTAATACATACATACTCTATTCTCTTAGCCTCACAACTGTCAATACTAGACTTAAACAGCAAGAAAGAACTGTATGATTCTTCCAAGCCTTGTGCTCCTGATATTCTGCATACGCCCAGGAATTAGCATTCTCTCTGTGAATCTCTTTACACTTGCATAAAGAAACCAGTTAAGAAACCCACTGTTAAAACTGACTAATAATAACATTAAGTCTGAAGATAAAGTAGCTGTGTGTCTGGGCTCTGCTTCTTTTACTCGTTCTTTCAGTGGATATTTTTCCCATCGCTGTTCCATGATTTCATTAGAGAAACAAGAATGAGAATTCAGTACTACTTGTAAGAGCTGCCAGGGCCTCAGAGTCAAAATCTATTTTTCTGTTACTCTATGCACATAGCTTGCACTATGAAGGGCCATAATTGAAATGATGTTTGTTATAATGTTTTCACTCATGATTTTTGGTTTTACAAAAATCCAGAGTAAAAGCTGTGACAGAATGGCATGGAATTATTTGCCAATGTCTGTAGCTCTTGGCTTGATAATTCTGCTGTCTGTAATCTTCACATGATTATCTTCCAGCTTCTCCTTCTGCTATGTGAAATTAGTCCTTACACCATTCTCAGTATTACTGGCATCGCTTGAGCAACAATGGCAACAATGCTTTGAGCAAATAACAAGGAAAAGATGGTAGCAGCCATAACTGACTTAATTTAAATGGTTGATGCAGACAAAGGAAAGCGAAGGGAAAAGAAGCTGAAATGAAAACTTGTGCCACAAGAAGATACTACCTCATACCATTTAAATGGCACAGAAGCCAGTGAATTTGCTGAACTGAATAACCTCAATGGTCAATGCAAAGAAGTGGGCAATTGCCTCAAAGGCAATTCCTCCTATCTACCTATGGAGAGTTTAATTGCCACCTGTATCCACTGTCTAACAAGAAGTCCAGATGAGTAAGAACCTTGCTTTTAAGATGGCTAATTTTCAGTCATTAGACATCTGTGTTTAAAATAAGAAAACCTTCTCCATGTGAACTTTGGCTTCATTTCAGGTTTCAAGCTTAAACAGACAGAAACCAAGTCTTCGCATGTAATGAGCTTAAATATATACAAACTCACTATAACATGTGTTTTGAGCATTTTCATTCATTTCATGGGATTTACTTGTTCATGCTGGGACATAATATGTCTATTAGAGTAAATTAGAGATAAGAGAAAACAAACACATCTTGCAAACACTTGAATTACTGCCAACTTCTTCATCCATGCTGTTTAACACATTTCCCTGAGTACTCCTTTCTTTGTTTGTCAGAAGTATTTGCCTGATTTTTTTGTGTTTATTTTTCATTCAGTATTTATGAAATCATTTAAATAATTCAGACATTATTCTGAAATATGTATGATTCAAAAGAGAAATGAGAGTATACACCTAGGAAATTTATATTGTTATAAGTTTCCCAAATAAACACAGTCACTTACATACAAGTGGCAGTGTACTTCCATACGGTGTCAACTCCCAGATCAGAATTACTCTCCTGAATCACAGTTATTCTATTTAAAACATTTCAACAGGTGATTAGTTTGAAGCATTTCTGTCTTGTGAATGTTAAGCATTCTGGGCCTTTGCTGTGTCGCAGATTTACTTCCTCCAGTGAGAAATAGAACATATAAACTCAGCAGTCCAATGTTTTGGGTCTGATTCTTCCCTTAATTAAAGGATAAGTCCTCTCAGAGAAGCAAAATCTCATTTGTTAAAAAGAAACCACATCCAAATAAGCTGCACGTAGCGTTTGAGTAAATGCATCAACACCAAATTCTCTCAAGCATCAGCAATGTGAATTACAGGCGAGGCACCAGTTGAATGTAGAAAAAAGAAAAAGAAAGAATTTCTAAATAATTTAAAGTACATTACTTCAAGAGATACTTGAGTATTTCAGTAACTATTGAAATACTCAGATATTACCAGCTGATATCTTTTTATGATGTATTCCAAATATTTAAGATCCCAAAGGACCCAATAGAATTTTGAAGTTACAAGATAACTTGCATTTTTATGTAAAACAATTAGAGTTAAAAGCTCATTTTTCTTTTCTGCTTCAGCTATACACAGTTCACCATACAGTGTCCACAGTTGGACACCTTATTACAGAACAGCATGGAAGGCAAATATTTGTCAGAAGAGTGTTTAGATTAAATGTGAACCATGTAAGCTTGTGCTTCATGCAGTTTGTCAACATTCAGTCTGACAACACTGTTGCACATTGCTCAGGTGTGCACCTCACCCATCAGGACTCCCACTGCTAACCCACTCTGTCAGCAAAAACTGTCCGGCATGAGGGTACAAACAGGACAGCAGCTGGTCTTCAGGTTTTTGTTTGTTTCAATCTAGACAGGGAAATAATTATCCTGAAACACACTGCAGGAATTTACCATGGGATTTCATCCTTCCAGAGCATGCAGCATTGTTGAGGGAATCTCAGCAGTACTGAGTTCTGAGAAAGAAATGGAGCAATTGGTGTGGGTCCAGAAGAGGGCCACAAAGATGATCAGAAGGTTGGAGCCCTCTCCTATGAAGAAAGATTGAAGGAGTTGGGCTTCTTCAGCCTTGAAAAGGTTGCAAGGAGACCTCAGTGTAGTTTTCCAATGCATGGTAAGAGCTTATATGCAAGAAGGAAACCAACTTTTTATGTGGACAGGTAGTGACAGGACACATGGGAATGGCCTTAAATAAAAGATGGGAGTTTTAGTTTAGATGTTATGAGGAAATTCTTTCCTCAGAGGGTGGTGAAACTCTGGCACAGCTGCCCAGAGAAGCTGTGGATGGCCCATTCCTGGAGTCATTCAAGGCCAGGTTGGGGTCCTGGGCAACCTTATCCGGGGGGGCATCCTGCCCACAGCAAAGAGGTTCTTTAATGCCCTTTCTAACTTGAGCCTTTCTACAATCCTATGATTCTAAGAAACAGTCAAAGCTGAAAGAAAATTCATTGCTTTAAAAAGTTCAAGATTTTTTCTCATGTTTCCCATGTAGGAAATTGTCAGTTTTTGTTGTCTCACAGGAGAAGGAAACACTGAAATACTGCAGCCTTTTGGGATGTGGATCTGCATCAAGGGCAGAGATTTTAGGTCATCAGGGAAAAAGGCAGAAGAAATTTTTAGAACTAACAAAAAGGGTTTGAAAGGCACTTATAAGATCAGAATGTATAGCCATGTCATGAATGCACAGAGCATTTTTTAATAAGAATATTTTACTATAAAAAAAACCTGTTGATAAAACTGAAAATCTTCCTGTTACTATTTCCCATGCCTTCCCTCTGAGAAAGCAGAGATAAGTGAATATGAACTACAGCCAGGAATACTAGGTTTCCATCCCATACTTTGAAGTAAAACCTCTTAAATAACAGAGGACAAAGTTGCTCCTCTACACAATCCTGCAGGGACACCCCAAGCCTTCCCCCTGGTGCATCATACTGAGCTGCCTGTGGTGTCCTTGGAATCTGCAAACCTCTCCCACTGCTATCAGAAAAGCTGCAGCAACACTGGCAGGTTGGGTGCCTCTTCCCATGCCATTTTTATATACTATGTCTCCATTGTTTCCAGGCCACAGGATCCTGATTTGTACCAGCGTAAGCAGAGGCAATCTCTCAACTGGTCTTTGTGATGATAATTGCATTTCTTTAATATATTAAATCCTTGAATCATTGCAAGAGAAGAGTTTTCTTGCAAGAAAACCTGCTTGGAATCATTTGGTCTCAAAGTACATAGTTCACCATTTTTAAAAAACTGCTTTAAAAAATGAACTTGTGGCTTTCTGCAGTATACAACTTTGTCTGCCTGATGGATCCCTTCAGTACATATTTTTAAATGCTAATGGACAAGTAAAATGAATAGAAGGCTTAAAACTCTCAATTTCTAACTCACATCCATTTCTCCAAAGTCAACCCTCTTGACAGCTGCCTCAGCTGGCAACAAAACATATATAAATACAGACACAGTCGAGTTTGGGGTATCTTTGTTAATATTTATATAGCCTGCCACCGGGTGCTTCAGCAGCACAGCTGTTTCCAGCTGATAACTCTCTGTCTCCAATTACAATTGTACAATTTTATTTTATGAGGGAATATGTATAATCATAAACATGTTGTGACTGTCCTGCCTGGTTTATTAGCCTGCATATCTCCAAGGACCATTTTGACATTCCAAATGAAATGTGTGTTTAAGAAATGCTTCAGGGACTACTAGATTTCACAGCTCCCCCATAATATTTTTAAATAAAATTGCCAGTATCCATATTATGTGGATGCAAAGGTCATAATGCCCAGTCATTAGGCAGTGATGAGGAGTATCTGTGTCTAACTGTACTCAGACACACAGATAGAGTGCTAGAATCATTAAAGGTGGAAAAGACCTGTAAGATCATCTAGTCCAATGTAGATAAGTGTAGATAAATGAAAAGATAGGCAGATAGATACATGCATGCAAAAATATACAGGTATTCATGCAGAAGACATTTCAATAAAGCATAATTTATAAGAAATCAGAAGCATCTACGAGCAATACTGGTTCAGAAAAGAGATTTCTTTTTCTTCCTCCAGCCCCACCTCCCACTGCAAGAGTCTGCACCTGTTGAATAACAACTCAAAATGAGTGAAACAGATGCCAAGTCATGCTGATGCATTCACAGAATTGGGGGAAACCACCACGGGTATAAAAAACTGATATCTGCATTTGGCCTTAGATCTGAAATTGTTTCAGAGTTTTCCATCTGACATTATCAGCCAGGCAGAGTTACCTGCCTCATCAACTTCAGATGAGATGTCATGGAAAGACCCTCTGCTTGAGTGCATCTGGAGGGCAAACAGGAGCAAGCTCAATGTCACACAGCAGGAGTGGGCAACAACACTTCATGACAAATCCTTACTTTTGCCAATAGACTCATCAATTCCACCTCTGATGTCAAAGGTTATATGAAGAAATTTTTTTGGAAGTGGCCTCAGAAGTTTCCTTCTTCTTCCTATTTCTAAAAAAGCTGAGGGTAAGGAGAACAAATGCCTGTCTGTGAAGCTCAGCAGTACTGCTCTGATGTGAAGCTTAGCTGAAGACATATCCTGATGATAATTCATTTATGCAGGAACAGTGAGCCTGGTATGTTACTTACACATATTGTCTTCTCAGACACTAACATTTCAGATTTTTTCACAATAAATCTTCATCTTCTAAGTCAAACTGAGGATTTTTTCTGAATAACAGAGCTGACAATGACACATTTCAACACAGCTAGATTATAAAACTGTCACAGTCCACTCTGTTCCCCAATCTCTATCCCTGTCAACAGTGGCTGGTTGTAGAAATTTCATCTTGCAAACCAGTCTACTACTGAGCAGGTTTTTGAAAGTCTGCAAAGAGAGAGAGAAGGATGGAGAAGTGAATCCCCTCTGTCTTTAGGGTTAGTTCATTTGTTCTCTTATAGAGCACTTTGTCACTGCTAAAATCTAGTGGAACAGAACAGGTCAATCAGTGTTTGAAACAATTATTTAGCTTCCTTGAAATAAATCACATTTTTGCATGCCATGAAGGGCTATGTGTTGGGTGAATGCTGATATATTATCAATCATCACTGGTTAGGCTTTGACTTAATCAGTTATCAGCACCCTATATAACAGGCAGTGGTTTTGCACTATAAGTCAACAGTACTTCAGTTGTATTTTTTTAAAGTTGTAAATGAAACAAGAAAAACTGCTAAATAAAAGTGTCTCTCTAAGCTCACATATCCGCATACAACCCTTCTGCTATAGTCAGACTAAAGTTGCAAACAGCTTATGAAGCTCAGCCCACACTTCAATAAGTCAGTAACACCACTTAAAATTTAAAGGGTGAAAAAGCAGGAAAGCAGAGACACAAAGCTAACCTATCAAATGTAGCAACATGTAAACTCATCCCAGTAAGAATCAGTAGAAGGACATATACAACAGATAGAACTGCAATATAAACACATCTGCTCAGTGAATATAACACATAAAAAACTTCAAAACAAAAGCAGAAGACAATATTCAAGCTGTTGCACTTTAAAGTCATTGTTAAATGAACACAATCCGGTTAACTCATTTTTTTATTGCAGTGAAAAATGCCTGCTAATTTCCAAAGAGCATAGCCAAACTAGAGGCACAAAATAATATATAAAGGCCCAGACATTTTCTTGCCAGAAGGGACCTGACAAGTACCAAATGCTTGAAGAGAAAATTCACAATCTGCTATACAGAGCCAGGATGGGTGATTTACCAAGTGGAAGTCTCTTATTAGTTATGAGACATTAGAGAGTAATTTAAAACCTGAAGAGACTGTGTCACCTTGTCAGAAAAAACTGATTCCAAATACTCTATTTACAGAAATGACTTTCGAGTCTTTCTGATTTCTGTACTCAACAGCACGCAGTGTCAGTGACTTCACAGCCAGGACATGCTACAGGAAAAAGCATTTTGTTTGTGTCTGTTTCAACTTGAAAATCAAATGCCTCCACTTTTCTGTTTCATGAGAATCAGAGAACATGGCTGTCATCTCTTCCGAACATCTTTATCCAAACTCCTGATCTTACAGTGCTCTTTCACCATTTCCCTCTTCAGATATCTCCTTCCTAACACAAACCATCACCACTTCTTCAGTCCTCCTTTAGAGGGTTATTTTCTGCAGAGGGAGACTCAGCTTAAATCAATAAAGAAAAGAAGGCCATAGGAGACACTCTGTTCAAGTAGATAAGTAACTAACGCTATCCCGAAACATTTTTGCCTCTTTCTCCTTAGCTACTTCTAATCCAGGCAGTATAGTCACTCCTGTCCCAGAACTGCACCCTGAGACATGGGAAAAAAACATTGGCAGTAACTGTGAATCACTATTTGCCCTTCTCTGACCATTGTCCTGCCTGCCTTGTAAATTCATTTGTACTCTACAGAAAATTTCAGTTGTTGCCTCTGTCAGCATAAGTTTTTCCACTGCAACGATTGCTGGAATGTTGAGCTCCAGTACCTCTTACTGCTAAACTTGGGCATCTGATCCCTTGGAAAGAGTTCTATTTATCTTTTCCCATCATTACAATTATGTGGCTATAAAAATTAACCTTTCCTTGAAGGGAAAAAAAAAAGTAGAAGCACTCATCACATACATTCATCTAGGGTTAAAAATACACCAGGCTTTTTAAAAACTTCAAAAATAATTGGTTGTTTGACAAGTGAAGTTGATCTGGAAAACCTAAGCACTAGTTACTTATCCACTTGAATAGAGTATCTCCTAAGGCCTTCTTTTCTTCATTGATTTAAGCTGAGTCTCCCTCTGCAGGTTGCCTGGCACCTCTTCTGCTGAGCCTAAATGCATGACAAAAAGTCTCCAGACTGAAGAAAAGGTATTTAATTCACCTCTGCTGTGTACCTCTATTTTGAAGTTACTCTGGCCAATGATGACCATACAGTCACAGGAAATGGTGAAAACATTATTTTCATCCCAAGTTTCCCAGTAGGGTCTGAATACTTCATGCCAGCTGAAAAAGGAGCAATCAATCAGCCTTCTGTGGGGCTGACGCAGCCGCTGCCTTAATAGCCCCAGTCTTTGCTGTGGCCATTAGTGATGAGAGAAGTTGAGTTTTTAATTGCACTGTCTCCGAATGTTACATCTCTGTAATTTCCAATACCATTTTTCTCCATCAACAAACAGAATAGCAGTTTCTAAGTTAAAAGATTACATGCAGCTACAAAAACAAAATACTGACTAGTAAAGACACTAAAATAAATGTATAACCACATAGAGGGACTTTCCCATGAAAACTGAAACAGAAAAATAAATCTGGAGAAGTGTCTGGAAAAACAAAAGTGATTCTTTTTTTTCTTCTTCTACACTCCCCACCCCTTTTTCTTATGACAATAAATTTTTCCACAGAATTTAACCATGTGAAAAGTCTTAAGACATGATCCTCAAATAGAAAATAGGCCTCTGAAACCTTAGGAAAACTTCAAAAGAAGAAGAGGAAGAAGGAGAAGGAGAAGAAAAAAAAAACTCTTAAAACTTAATGGATAGCTATAATTAAGTTTTGCTTATTGGCCAAATTAGCTCCTAATAGGAAAAAAAAAAAAAAAAAAGAAATTATTTTCATTCTTTCATTCCTGGAGCCATAAAATGACAGTATTCATACATCTCTTGTTTCCTGCAGTTAGATTAGCATGACAGATCTGCCCAGTTAGCCAGCCCACTTGGCTTCACAGGAGATACATCAATGACTGATGTCTGCATCACCTTATACTGTTTTAGGATCCTACATCTCTTAAACCCACATCTTTTAATAGCCTACATCTTTCTAAACCAGGAAGACATAATGCATAGTTTCAACTGCTTTGTTAGGTAAAACAGCTAACCCAACAAGAAGTGTAACACTGCTGTGTTCCTGATCTCCAAAGCCACCCCTGACCACTCCACTGTGTCAGCTGCTCTCTGTGGCTTCAGAAGACCACTGCTGTCCTCAGTTCTGAGAACTGCAGCCATGCCATGAAGCAATACACAGGTGTGAATGCATGTTTCCTATACTTCTTGAGAGCTGTGGTATGTTGTCCTTACATTAATACTATTTTGTATCTAATGTCCCAAATTTCCCAGATTTCAATATTTTCCTTGCATGTCCATTTCAGCACTACATTGACCTCAGCATCCAGGGCCCAATTCCCATTATCTTTGCTCCATCCACTTGCTTGTTATTACTCCATGTGCAATATGGAAAATGTGGACTATGACTCAAATCTGTTACAGCAGTGGCTGAAGGAAAAGCACAGCCAGCCAGTATCAGCAAGCAGTTGGCAGACTTGACTCAGTTAGTTTATCTCATCAAGAAAATGACATTCCACTTAAGAAAAGATTACTGTCTACTACTGTCTACTTCTTTAATCAATTGATAGTCCTATTGTTTCAGTATGAAAATTAACTACAGAAGAAGGCATTTAATATATTATGAAATAAACTGCCTTCAACTTTCACTGCCATTCCAGGTAGTGAAAGAAAAGCAAAATGCCTGCTTTTGGTTTTGTGTATTTTTCATTTGTTTGTTGTTTACACTTAGCTTGGTGTCATCTGCAAACTTGCTGAATATGCACTCAATCCCATCATTGATGTGATTTATAAAGATGTTAAAGAGTACCAGAACCAAGATAGACCCCTGGGGGACAGCACTTGTTACTGGACTCCACTACCTAGACATAGAGGCAATGACAACAACCCTTTGGCTGCAACCTTCCAACAAATTCTTTACCCACCAAATATTTCACTCTTCAAATCCGCATCTCTCCAAATTAAAGGCCTTGCAGAAGTCCTGGTAGATGACATCAGCTGCCTTCCCTTTGTCTGCCAATGCTGTCCCTCCACCATTGAAAGCAACTAGATTGGTCAGGCATGACTTATTTATTTGGAACACATTCTTGTCATTTGCTAATACGATTATTCATAAATGAGCTTTTGCTCATAAAAGCCTGATACAATGCTGATATACACAGTTACATAAAGTAGAGGAATTCATTAATTCTTAAGTTCATCCTTATCTGTATGTTAGCCTACATTTACTATCATTATTCTGTTCTTTTGATGCAGGAATTAGTACTCTGTGATCTACGATTTATCTACAGATGGAAGCTGTAGAGATTTACTTGGAAACAGTCAAACATCATCAAATAAACATTTCTGAGCTATAATTATTACTCAGAGATAAAAGCTTCATTTTATTAGGCACTGAACAAACGTACAGTAGTCTTACTTCTAAAAGTCACACCACTCCAGCTGAGCAAGGTGTATTTATTGACTGAACATTTCCTTCTGGTTTAATATATGCCAAAGAATAGCAGTTCAAGAGAGTCTACTAAAGATAAATGAGTCAAAACCATTGCACTCTGACTTAGCTGAATTAGCTCAGCTTGTAGGTCCAGGAGGCTTTAGAAAAAGTTAGAGCATCCCATTCTTTAGCAATGAAAAACTGACTTTTGCCTCAATTAAGATACTCTGGTTCTCCCTTCACTTGCAATAAAAGTTAAGAAATCTCCAGTGAGATTTTTCTGTTTCCCTGAATGTGTTTTATGTATACCCTGCAATAAGAAAACTCAAGGAGAGAGTCCTACAGTCTTTCTTCAGGATCATGAAGCCAGAGATGTCTTCAGAGGTGGTTTTTGTCTGTTAAAAGCTCAGGAAATAAATGCACAAAGTATCTAACGGCTGAACTATTATAGCAAGCCAAAGAGATGTGAGAGACTTGTGCCAGAGCTGGAAAGGCATATCTTGAATGTACAGGTGAGTACACAGTTGTATCTTGGATCTTTTCTTCTCTTTCTCTGTTGGAAATGTACAGTGCTGTATAAAAACAATGTGTTGGGTTGTAGCCATAAGCTTACATGCCTAGTCATGGGACTTCATTTATGCAGAGCAGACTGACTCTGCCAGAAGACAATGAGAAAAACCCACTCTGAATAACCAACAGACAAGCCATTAGAGCATTTGCTGGGAATGCAGGAATGCATTTAAATGCTTTCTGCAAATGATGAAAAGAGACTAGGACTGGACACTCCTATTGATGTCTAAACACTGGGATTTTTCAGTAGACCAGTAATCCTACCTGAATGACTTGAATACACAAATTGAATACAACGAGAGAATTGCACCTCACTAGTGCAATTACACAATTTCCACTGCAACTAAAAAGAGTAAGGAAAACCTCCTTAAAGCAGTAATTAAAAGTGACTGCTGCTACCTCTGTAGCATATTGATAGAAAATAGGGTATTTAGGGGGTTAAGAAGCAACCCATTGATAATTTGAAGGGTACTTGTGGTTCAACATATGTAGATTTGGGTGCCTAAAAATGCAAACAGGTACCACAGAGGATGAGAATTTTCTAGTACTCTTTAAGGAAGATCATGCAGATTAAATCAGGGATGGGAAAGGAGCAGATGCTCAGCTTCATTTAGATGCTTACTGAGACAGGACTTGAGCTGTCTCATCAGTTGTGCCCTCAAGACACTATTCCATACATCACAATTTGGGCAGCAAATGCCTTTCCCCTGAACTCTGTTGAGCCTCTCTATCAGCCCCAAAGAAGCCTACTCCAGATTTCATGGGAACTCATGGCCTGGTGGTCCTCAGCTTTGTGAGCTCAACCACACACATTGCACCTTTTCAGCAAATATTTCCAGTAATTATTGCACTGACAGAAACAGGATCTACACTGAGCTGTTCACAAAGCAAAAGAAGAGTGCATTCATCTGAGAATTTCAATACAAGGGATAAATCTATCAACTAATGCTTCAAGTCACCTTCTTTTTCAGTGACTTTAAATCACATGGCAAGATTCCCAGCAGAGATACAGATGCCTCCAGGAGTTTTTGGGCAACTGGAGCTATTGTTGAAAATCACAGGAATACACAAAGCTGCCATTTAACCCTAAATCCTTAACAGTCTTACTTCCCACATGGCCAAGAGCCTCAGGTTTTACAACATTCAATTGTTTACACTATTTCCAGGTATGCCTAGGCTGGGCTCAGAAAAATAGGTCCCTCCATACTTTCAGGGCCTTGGCTTTGCTCTCAGAGCTACAGAAAACATGGTGGTCATCTCACTTGGCAGGGGCATGCCCACAGCAATGCCAGAATTCGGCTGTGACCTACTGCTTCCACTACCTGGGATGGAGACCTAGCTTTTGGGATTGAGGCTGGCTGCTTCCCTGCTGTGGTGGTGGCATTGTATTAACTGTTCTCACTCAGATCCAGTGGATCTGAGTCATAGCATAGAATCACAGAATCATAGAATGGCCTGGGTTGAAAAGGACCTCAGATATCATCTAGTTTCACCTCTAGAAGTACTTTCTGAGATAATGATGTCTAGAAAGAGAGGCCTTTTGTATCCACCTTTTTCCTTATAAAAAGTGCTCAGGCTAATCTCTCACCACCCCAAGCTGCCTTGCTGACCTTCATGAGCATAACCATGCCATCAATCTCCCACTACGAATAAATACCCACTGATTATTTGGAGGTTTTCCCACTCCAGTACAGAAAATCTTTTCCATCCAAAGAGCTATAGTTGTTTATTGACCAGGAGGTTTACTTGAGATTTTAAAAATTCTTGCAACATACTCAATTAACTTTGAAACAGTCATGCTACATTTTTGTAACAATGACAACTACTTCCTGAGCAAAACAATGAGATGTCAGCATATTCACAATATTTCAACATTATGTGCTAATCCATTTGTACCCACAATGTTGTTTCTAGAAAAAAAAAAAAAAAGAAGAAAAAAAAAAAAAGGATAAGAAAAAAACATAGGAGGCCAGCATAATGCAAAGGGTACTTTGATTTATTTTTCTATTTTCTTTTTTTGTTTGTTTGTTTTTGTTTGTTTTTGTTTGTTTTTTGTTTAAAATATTCCAGGGTACATCCTGTATCACTCTTGATAATTCGTAAGTAAAACAAATTTGTTTCTTGAGATGGGATAAAATAAAGAGAATATCCATAGTTCAAAAACATGGCACTGTTCTTCTGTAAAGAGGGCAGTTCCAGCAGAGGTAAAGGATGAGCCTTGTACAGCCTATCCTTTTCTACTGTATTCCAGAGTTTTATAACCTTCTTAATATTCCTTTGGACCTTGAGACCTCATGTTGCTGTAGAAAGAGGAAATATGCATCCCATGGACTTTGGTTCAGAGCATGCTTCAGAAACACTGCCACAAAGTACCCTGATGCCCAAATGCCTCCACTAGCCCCTATGTGGGATGTTGCTGGAAGAGATTTTTCTTTACTTCTACCACGTGCCTACCACGGTCAAAAACTGTCTTCTTCTATCCAATATCTTAACATACATATAAGGAACAAGTTCCACAAATGGTATTGCTACAAAAGCACACTTACCAGCTAACAAAAATATATACAGGAAATTTCCTTTGAAGAGCGCCATTTGAGAAACCCTGTTAAGAGAGTGTTCAAAGATAATGTCTTTTGGAGAAGAAGATAATGGCAAAAGGAAGAAAGAAGGCTCAGCTGTAGTAAAAGGAGCTGGAGAATTCCTCCAAAAGTTATTACTGATCGTTGCTTCCAGGAAAAAAATCCCCTTTGGATAAATTCAGCTTTCTGGAAAAGAGTTTAAACTTCACACATTCATTTTACTCACACTTTGCTTTCCAGCATAGATAAAAGGTAATGACTGACATGAGCTGTATGAAATCTTCTCGCTTATCCACACCTCTGGAAAATATGCTCAGCTCAACTTCCTTCCCAGCTTCAGTGAGGCCCACATTTTCACCCTGACATAATCTTTCCCATGTGTTCAAAAAACTGAAGGTCTCTTTGTATCTGGAGAGCAATCAAGTGCGCACATGCCCTGAAGATGTAAAGTTAATTTGTGTCTGAGGAGGAAGATCTACTGGTATTTAGGAGCAAATCTTGGCACGTTTTCTTCAGCTGTTGGTTATACATCTGCCTCCACTCCTTATAGACAAAACATCCGAGAAATCATGTGTGTTAGCTGAGTGCCAGCGCTCTGCTCCTTGGGCATGTGAAGCCTCTCAGGGCCTTTTCTCATGGCTGCAGCCAATGGCCAAGTCAAGCAGCAAAGGGCAGCAGCAGGTCACAGCAGCCCAAAACTCATGGGTGAAGCTCATTCAAGCAGAGACAATGCCAGCTAATGGCCTGGAAGAGGGCTTTTATAGTAGCCAGGTGGAAGATGCATGTAAGGAGCATGAAAATAAGCTTCACTTGGTACGAGAGATCTTTGGGGAATTAAACCATGTGGCCTGGTCTTAAGAGGCTTCCTACACTGCATGGCTTTCACTGTCCTCCCCAGGGGCTCCTTGAGGACAAGCATTCTGCTGGATGAAAATACATCCAGAGACATGAGATCCTGGGGCAGGAAATATAAGGGCACCATGTGTCCCTGCAAGCTCCTCCAAACTGTGAAGACATTTAGCCAGCATTTCAGACCCCATTTATTTCACTCATCTGATTTGGCTTTTCTGCTCTGAGCATAAACTGTCAGTTTCATTGGGGATTTACAGTCAGAGGAAGTTTAGGCACCCCTGAAGAAGAAGAGGATCTGTGTCTTCTTTTACTAGATCAATATTCATTGAAATATACAGAAAAGAGAGGAAAAGAAGAAACTGCCTTCCAGCCTTAAAACACGGCACATCTGCTGCAGCAAAGGTCCAAGGTCAGTACTTTCAAGCAGAGCTCACTGCCGCTCGCATGCAGGCTGAGGTCCTTCATCTCTGCAGCAATGACAGAACCTGCCCTCAGGCTGCAGGAGCACTGCGTTCACACAAGGCATGAAGGACCCTGAATTGGTTGGGCTTTGTCCTAATTTAGAGGGTATGAAATGCAAGAAAAAGCATTCACAAAGATGAGCTTCTTTGTTTCTGTTTTTCCCAGATTCCCTACCAAGAGCAAGATATGTGAGGTGGACTCGTAAATGTCTCAGGCTGCAGCCATTTATAGAGCCCTCCATTTCTCACAAAATCCTTTAAAGGAAACAGCAAAGGCCACAGAATGAGGGAATATTGGCACTGTCCAATGTTGCTCTGTCCACTAGTCCAAGAAGCTTCCCAAAAATCTGAATTCAATTTCCAGGCTGCTGAATGGTTGCTCGCCTGGTGACAATTTACCAGCAGCTTCATAAGTTTTTTATTTTCTGTTAAGAAATCAATTGCCTTGAATTCTGGATGAAAATTAAAACAACCCAGCTCCCTCTTATTGTTTGTTCATTGTTTGTAAGCTGTTCTGCATTTGTCCTGCTCAGTGAGCTATTGTTCCATGGGGGCACTGCAAACCTCTGTGAGCACAAACTCAAACCACATTGTAAATAGCACATGGCTTTGTTTAATCCAGCATGTACTCCTTGGCCCCAGCTGCAGAGGCAGCCTGGTGGAGCAGCAAAGTGACCTGCCTGCTTTAGTGCTGCCATTAGAGGTTGCCTGCCAGTGCCAGGCAATTGTGTGCCTTATTTATATTTTATTTTTGAAAAGTCAGCAACGTAAATGCTACACCACACTGACTCGTCTTGGGGAAAGGGATGCATTGTTTCTGTCCACTAGCTAAAGCAGCATTGTCCTGTTCAGCTCTGCTAAGAAAACCTATTATGGTCCTCAAATGCAGGCTGCTGATGCCCTCTGCTGCCGCACTGCTGTCTGTAGGAGGACTTTCTGTTGTTTCTGCACAGAGAGAGATTAAGCTGCTAGGTATCATTTTCACTCCTAATGAACATGCGTCTTGTCAACAAGTTATTGCATGTACTTTACAACTCAGAAATCTATTACCAAGTCAAACAGTGAACTGTTCATCACAGTGCCTTCTCCTTTAGTATAAAAGATAAGAATTGTAAGCTTTATTATTCTTTTTTTTTCATAACAAGCCCTGTCAATATTTCAACGATTCATGTGATGTGACAGTGAGGACATTATAATAAAAGTACCTGTCATAAAACTCTTTGATTCCACTATGATTTGCAGAAATCAGCCTAGGTAATCATTCTGCCTGTACACAGTGCACATGAACAACTTAGAAGTTTGCCATGATCATGTATTATCTCACCTGCTCTTGCATCCTGCATGCCATGGCCACACTCGTGCAGTGCTGCACATGGTAGTGGCTCACTGTGTGGGTTGCTGAGCTGTCCTCACTTGTAGCAGCAGAGTTCCAGGGCATGGCTCTGACAGTGGGGAGCAGACCACAGCCGCTAGCAGGACAGGGAGCAGCTGGCTCCTTGCGCAGTGAGCCATTCTGCTCATTCCCAAAGAAGGATGAGAAGTAACGAGGAGGGAAAGAAAGAGGTTTCCATCTTCCATATGGATAAATGAACCTTGCCAGTGCATAATTTGAAGCTAGCATCTCTCTGAAGCAACAGGAGTGAGGCTTGCTCTGTGGGATAATGCTGCAGCACTGCCACCATTTTGATCTGAGCTGTTAGCCAAAATCTGGGGACAAACATACTGTTTCCATTAAGAGAAGCAATTGATGAAGAAATCAGATATTTTTCTGATGCGCTCCTATTTTTCTGTAGAGAATGTACAAAGCCTGCTTCCCTTCCCCCATTGTGTTCAACCAGCAGGAGACAAGGCTTTTCTGTTCAAAACTCCAAAACATTTTCCAGCTAGGACTCTTCCTGAGGATTGTTTCTTACCCTTTTCTTCACGGATATATTGCAGATGTGGCCTTGGCTGTCGGTGTGTCTGTCTGGCTCTTAGTGCCTCCCTCTGGCAGTCCCAGCAGCGTCCATTCCCAGGTACTCAACATAATGCTTTCATTAGATATTGTCCATACTCCTCCCAAAAAAGTTGCCAGCACTACGGCTTGCATCAGTCTCCTCTGCTTCATGTCATCACTGCACCCTTAACCACTGCCAAAAAGGTCTTTGACACCTACTTATGTCAGCTGGATGGCATTAAATAGCAGATTCACAAGCAACTCAGCCATCAGAACTTTAGGTGCAAACATGGGAAAACAAGCAGTGCTGAGGAGGCATGGGTGGCAGCAGCAGGGCTGGACCAAGATAAGGATGCCCTCCTCATGCCATCTCTTCCACACAGTTTGGTAGGACCATGACTCAGCCCAAACACTTGCATCTCATCCTCAGTGCAGGCAGGCTGACAGAGAACAGGCTGCTAACCATTCTTGTGCATGACTTACTTGTACTGTTCAGGTGAGGCAGTGCCTTTGTTTCCAGTGGCTGCTATGGGAAAAGCCTCCTCAAGGGCTTTTTTTTATTTCCCCCAAACAGAGGATGGCTCTTGGCCTCTGTGACAAGAGACCTTGCTCCTCACTGTTTTCACAGCACTCCACATAGCCTGCCATAAGAAGCAATTTCTTTCAGAGCTCAGTCTCTGAAATACATATTTCCTCTTGCTAGCAGATGCTAAATTAAAAGTTGATAATCAGGTGGAGAAAGCAACTTAAAGAGGCAAGTTCTCCCTGAGGAACAAAGCAACCTGCTCTCACAGAGGAGAACAGAGCAGAATAGATAAACCTTCCCTCACTTGTACACACCACACAGCTATAAATTCAGTGCTTGCTGGAGAAGGTCATGGAGTCCATGTGCTAATGGATTTTCTGCCTGAGGGTATTTATGGGAGAGTACATTTGATAGACAAGGGCCATCACGGGTGAAAAAAATCTGACAGCAGAAAAGATTAAAGCAAAGAGTGACCAGAGCAGCATCCTTTGAGGACACATCATGGTAACAGCTCGAACTAAAAAAGCAGACCTGTGTGGGCTCTGAACAAAGAAAGATGCTTGGAGTCACGCAGCTGATGAGCACTGACACAAAAACAGCACCAAGAGCAGGGAGCTCGATGCCATGCTGATGCTGCAAGGAAGCCTGAAGGAAAGGAGGTACTGTGCTGGATGCCTTTAGGGTAAATGAAAGGCAGATTGACAGGGGGCCCAGCAAAAGCAAAGATTATAGAGAGGAGTATAAAATTGATCAGACTCGTCTTTTTTATTTCTTTTTTGACCATTCACATCAGAAGATTGACATATTAAGAACTGATGAAAGGGGAATATGGAAAAAGCAGACAAGGACTTTTTTGTCTTTCAGAGCACAGGAACTACGTACTCTGAAAGTCACCAACTGGCCCTTGATCGGCACATATAACATCTGTTTACCAACCCATAGCTTGACATTGCTTTGGTTGTCCCTGCTTCTTTTTCCCATGTCTCTGCACTCTCACTCCTCTCTTCCGTGAGCAGGGACATGCATATTAGCCAGCATCATGACTCCCTGTCAGTGACAGGCCCTGCTTCCTGCTCCCTGGCAATGGTTTCTTTCTGGGTGCCATTTTGACTTCCAGCAGCAGAGCCTTCTTTACTTGGCTGTGCCAGCATGCACACAAAGTGCATATCCACACAATGTGCATGTTGTGGCAAGCACAGGGGGTTCTCTCCTGCAGCATGGGGGTCTTATCCAAAATAACTCTGCCTTTAAATCCCATTAAGCTGGCAGTAGAGTCACTGCCAGGTGTGACATTTGAGTCTGTGCTTTGATGTGACCCAAAGGTTGAGCGGGACAAACAAGATTTTTGCTTTGCTCCTCATGGCTCCAGCACAGTGGGAAGCAGTGAAAACAATATCCTCCAAGAGAGACCTCACTGCCGCTCTCTCCTTGGCAAGAACTTTCAGTTTGCTTCTGTCACTGTTTGCAAAATGTGTTTTTGGGGTTGTTTGGTGTTTTTTTTTTGTTTTTTGTTTTTTTTTTTTTGCTTGCAATAAACTCACGCAGCTGGCAACTTATTTGCTTTTCTCATGTTTCCCCCCATAGTACAAGCATTGTTTTGCTCTTCCTTGCAGGCCACTCTGTTTCTCATTAGTCTGTGTTTGTCTCTCATTTTACACAGGGTAACTAAACTCCTCACTGTTACGCTTTCAGTTTCCATCCTCACCTCCCTTCTGGTTTTCTACCAGAAAAAGTCCCATTAGGACAGAATGATGTAGGTACCTCACCGCCCAACAGCATGTGCACTTCAGTGCATCACCTCTCAGCTTGCAGTAGCAAGGATGGGGCCCTGGAAAGCCTGATCTGGTATTGGCAACCCTGCCCATGGAAGAGAAGTGGAACTGGATGGTATTTAAGAGATCCTATAGAACTATATTCTATAGTTCTCCAAAGCAGGACCAGATATGCAGATCATGGTATTCACCTTCCTTGGGGAACTGGGGCACTCAGAGTGTGTGAGAGCTCCCTTCCCACAGAAGGGAAGTCATCAAAGGAGAATGAGACCATGACCAGAGCATGAGGGCAGACAGCAGTGAGCCCTCATGGCTCACAAGGCTGTTGACAAAGATGATTACTTCTGGGCCATTCAAGGCAGGCTGAAATTGGAGCAACAGTCTCTTTCCATGGAGTATGTACAGCCATAGCCATGATGCAACATGCAGGTGACAGATCTCTTTTGCTGTGCCCCCAGATCTTTGTTCCCAGCTCAACATGACAGGAATTTCAGCCAAGCACCCAATGCTCATCACTGAGAGTAGCTCCAAGGAGTGAGACTTCAAGCTGATGTTGACATTTTCCTGTCATACAAGTTTCTCTGGTTAAATACTATTGACATAAAGTCTTTTGAGTGCTTGCCATCAGCTAACCTTCTACCAGACAACATCTTTTTTAGTATATTATCGCTAAAAGCCTGTATGGAATTTATTAGCATTACACATTTATTTATACACAAAAAAAAAAAAAAAAAAACAGGTAATAAATTTTAGTTTTCCTTGTGTCAGGATCAGTCAGTTAAGGTAGCTCCTATCATTTTTCTCTGAGACTTAGGCAGCAATTTTCAAAATGACCCTTAGAAAATAGGCATCAAAGTTTCTCACTAAGTGTATTTGGACACTGGAATACTTGGATATTGAAGCCCACTACTTCTGTCTTAAGAGATGTCTATAGAACTAGGGTGTCTCCTAGTTGGTGGTATTCTTTGTTTATTTCTTGACGATTTTGTGGTATAACTTGCAAACTCATAAGCAAGTCAGAAAAAGACTGCTACCAGAAAACAGCTATAGGAAGCCAGGATTGCTATCTGGCCATCTCCTCACTCCTGCAGTGCTTATGCAGATAGCCAGGCTGTTCATCCCAGGCATTTTAATTACCCTACCCATGTTCACAGCCTAACCCATGGCTGGGAGATATGAACACAACACTTTTCCTGCCTCTGTCCCTCTTTTGGAGGGTAGTCACAGCATGTACCTGTGGCTGCAAACTCTCATCAACTAAACTTCACCTGTCCTTAGCAAGTTAGGAGTTAGGATGGGCAGACCCGGACAGCTGTCCCCTGGCTGAAAAGCTGGTGCAAAGCAGATGGTTCTTCAGACATTTTACATGGGCAACCTCATTCCAGTAACAACCAAATGCCTATTTTAAATTCTAGCTTTTTCTCTTTCCAAAAGCAGCTGCTGTCATGCTTGCTTAATTAGAAAATTAAAATCCCTCAAATTTGCTGACGTTTCTGAGATGTGAAAAAGTTTATCAATTAATTAAAGTAAAAAACAGTCTAGTGGAATGTTCTCTCTGGGATTTGGCTTGTTTTGATTAGTTTGTGGTTTTTTTGTTTGTTTCTTTGCTTGTTTTTTTAGCAACATATTCCTACATTTACCTGGCCATTTATGGGGGCCATCCCTTGTGGAATTCTGTAGCTCAGCTCCTTCGGGACATCAGCTTCTGAGTAGGTGCAAGGAGGACTTGAAATCTGCAAATCCAAATGTGTGCAATGAACTTCAGATGAAGTATCTTGCTGAATAGAGATCTTTGGCTGGAACTCAAGAACAAAAGGTAAGTTTATGGTCCGTGGAAGAGTGGGCAAGCTACTTACGATGATTACAGGTATGTAGTGAAGCTGTTCAGAGAGAAAATTAGAAAAGCCAAAGCCCAGCTAGAATTGAACTTGTCCACTAAGGTAATGGAGAAAAATAAATATTTTTATAAATACATCAACAGCAAGACGAGGGCTATGGAGAATCTCCATCCCTCATTGGACGCCAAGGGCAACTTGGTGACCAAGGATCAGGATAAGGCTGAGGTACTTAATGCTTTCTTTGCCTCAGTCTTCAATAGTAAGTCTTGTTACTCCCTGGGAACACAGCCCCCTGCACTGGTAGATAGCGATGGGGAACAGAATATGCCCTGCATGATCCATGATGGGATCGTTTTGGACTTGCACACATAAGGAGGTCAGGCCTGGTTTTAATCACTGGTTAAGTCCAGATCAAGGATATTTTCTGGCTGCAGCCAGGTGAGATAGAAGCACAGGTGAGCATGGAGCCATGGTCAACACACTGTCCCTCCTACACAGCACAAGGTGGAGGCTTAATTCTCAAACTGTCAGTTCTTCAGCCATCCTTCACCAAAATTAAGTCAGCAAGGGTAGTTTACACTGTTTTGATAATAACATTTTTCATTTCCCTCAACAACCAGAGAGGGACTACATGAATTTCTTATTTATGTTCTCAATGTAGTTGGTGGATTTTGAAGAAGGTGAAAACTGTACAGATTGAAGAGAAGGATGATATTACTCCAACAGTCTTAGAGAACCCTTTATGATGATTAATTGTCCCCATCAACTGTTCAGTAAAACACTCAGGCCCCTGTTCAGTAAAACACCTAAAGTACAGACCTGCCATTAACTTCAGTAGGGCATAAAAGTGTGCAGATTTAGATCCCAAAATTATTGCCTCACTGTATTTTCCCAATTCCCGGTGAAAGCAGGGAGAATCTGCAAACTGCCCAGTACGTCTTGGATCAGGATTTTTTTTCATATAATAAAACATTTCCCCTCTTTTTTCTTTTCATCTGAACCAAACTTTCAGATTGGAGGCCAGTAATTACATTAATTCTTATTTTTTCAGAGTAGAGGTACTTTTCTACCAGTTACCACACAATCCTAATTAAATAAATTAAACACTGAGTTATAAATAGAGCCAATATTAAAGTAAGTTCACGACTCAGAACTCTGAAGAGATAATGCATATTGCTTGACCTGGTTCACTTGTCAGACCTTATCCCACACAGAAAGCAGTTTTCATAAAGACAAGCAGTAGGCTTTGCTTAGATTCTTAGTTTTTATGAATATCAGACCGAGATCTTGTTCTGAGGGGAAAAAAAAACAACTAATTCCAATAAATGTCAAATTACTATTTCAAAGAAGGCAATGGTTATTAGAAAATAACAAGCATATCTGTGTGTAAATATATATGACATTACACATGACAGTGGTGTGTGGCTAGTGGAACTGCATCTGCTCAGCAGTGAACCTGCAATTTCCAAGCCTCTGAAGGCAGCAAATAGCATGCTTTCATTCAGAGGCATGAACTTCTAATTCTGGAGACATCTACCGCTGGCGAAGTGCTGAGTTGTTTAACAATGAACCTGCTGTATAGGAAAAAACTCTGCATAAAGGCAATACATCTACTTAAGTCTCTGCTGATCTCAAGTGCAATTGCCACAGTGTGAGGTAACAGTTTCATGCAGGAACTTGCCAGAGACTACATTAAATTCTCCTCTAAACTATCCAAAATACAAATATGCATATAAAGTATTTCAGTTAATTGTAGGATAGATATTGACTTCAGACTTACGTTTGTAAAATGCTGTTATGCAAAAAATGTACCGTGTCTTTACCTTGTCTTTTAAGCTCTGCAGCTCGTACGTTTATTGTACTGCAGATACGGATAGTCTCAAACAAAATTCTATATCTGGACATTTACAACAGTCTAGTTTCAAAAAAGTAAAAAATCAAATATGAACACTTTGTTTTTCTCTTTTGTTTGTCAATAGTTGCCATCCAAAACAAACCCACAAACACAGACATCTTGGGTTTTTTTTCATCACAAAATCTGCCCAATGCCAGGATTCAAAAACACCCACCCAGCTCATCCATGATCACGTGTGGGTTTTTTTCAGTGTAACTTTCTATTTCATAAAAAAAACTTTCTTTTTTTTCTGAAAAAAAAATGGTACATACAGAAGAGTTGATCTACGTATTTCAGTTTTCATTAGGCAATTATTTCATTTGCAGATAAATTATTCTAATTTTTTCCATGCACAAAAAATATCAC
This sequence comes from Lagopus muta, assembly GCF_023343835.1. Taxonomy (NCBI): domain Eukaryota; kingdom Metazoa; phylum Chordata; class Aves; order Galliformes; family Phasianidae; genus Lagopus; species Lagopus muta. The sequence continues at coordinate 62,735,092 of NC_064472.1, forward strand.
AATAGCCTTCCTCTTCCCTAACAGAACTCACAACAAAGCCAATATTTGTGTCAGCACTGTAGGGTTGGTACTTGGTGTTGAGAAATATTTATGATGCCCTGCCAGTGTTGGGGGGAAGAAAAAAGACAATGCTGCCTGCAGTTTTTCAGTCATCAATTGCACAAGTAATGACAACAAAAACAAGAAAGCAAATCACACCTATGATTCAAAGAAGCTAAAGTATTCAGGATATTCAGAAGCAAACTGAAAAATCTGATGCTGAGTTTATATGTTGAATTATGTATATTTCTCCCAATTCTCTGTGAAAGCAGAGCTCTCAGGCTTTGAAATTAGCAACCAATTGATGCAATGGTGGTTTTTCAAAAGCTTTTCAAATCAGTGGTGCAGTTGCTGGTGGTTTAGAAAAATTTAAGCTCTGAGCTGCTTGTAAAAATTACCTCAGCTCTTCTGAAGTATCTGATTTAGGGCAAATAAATAAGCTACCACTGAGTAAATTAGGACACCACTGCAGTGGCACATTGTGTTAGGAGATGACTGGCCTGAAGGGAAGGAAAAGCAGAAAGCTGTAGAGGACTCAGTCTCTAATGAAGTACTTGGTTGGGGTCCTTGATCAAAGCAATTCATCGTCTTTATGAAGATGTACCAAAGCCAGTTGGCCTCATTTGTCTTGCTGACAATAAGTCCATAAGTGGAATGGACCCAGTTGGGATGATCCAAGCTGGGCCTACCACACAGTAATGCAATGTTTGCTGAGAGTGCTCTCACCCATATTGCCATATTGTACAGGATGCCAAAGGCATGATTTACTGCTCACTTCAGAAAGGAGAACTGAAGATTTCTATTTTCCTTATCAGGAAAAAAGAATGAGAAAAAAAAATTCTCTTTCAGAGACTGATAAACAGAAGATCAGAGCAAGTCTTTCAAGGATAATCTGAGCACCCTTTTGTTGTCAGATTTCAGCCAACTGTCTTACAGTCAGAAGTGGTAGCCTCCATCTGTAGCTGTCTCCTCTTGTCTTTTCCCATGTGTTGTTCGTTACCATCTTCTTTGTGCTTGGAGATAAAGCTATTTATAAAGCTATGGTGTTTCAACTGGTTAATTCTTAAACTCACCACATAAAATCCCCCCCTTAGACTACTCCCATTTGCTGTTGGTTTTTTTTTCTCTCTCTCTTGCTTTCTATAGTTAAAGTGCTATTGCCTTATTACTGCCAAATCTCACACAGCTCTGCTGTAATCAATACTGGCATGATCCCTTTATTTTGATTCAAATTATTGCTGACCCTTTCCAATTCCTTATTAACCTTTGCTTCTCCTTTATTTCTTTGTGAAGAGATGATTCATGCAAGCAGATCTAAATGCTTTCTTTACAAGCCCTCACCCTTGGTTAGGGATGAGAGTTCTGTACTGGCTAGTACCTTTAATCTAAAACTCTGAATTTTCTCTATACAAATTCTCAGCCTTATCACTAGTTACAAATCCCTTACAGCAGTGCTAGGAACTGCAAGCCCTACTTAAGTGCCTGCTTTCATCAGGATAGCTACAGCCAGTCCAAGGCCTCTGAAAATCCCTTCACTTCCCATACGATCTGAACTACACTCCCAGACAACTATTTGAGCGACCTCCTTTGTATTCGCTGCCTCTGCAAGAGTCAGCTCTTCATGTGGTCCACTTATCTGAACAGACATGAATATTCCTCCCCTAATGTGGCATGTGGTGTTACACTTTGCCAGCGCTCGATTTCAGCTCATAGCTCTCTCTAGTGCTTATATATCATCCCAAACATCCCCCCAATGATGCTGGTGTTACGTATAGTTTTTTAGCCACATCTCTGATACCAACAGACAGCAGAGATGGAAGTCCTCATAAGTAATGTGTAACAGGAGAGAATAAATGATTCTGCTTGAGAATACCAGGATAGCCACATGAAGTTGCAAATTCCACACCAATGGCTTTAATAAAGCCATAAAATCTGATTGTTGTAGTAAGACTGGAGCAAAGCAAACACAGGATCAGTGTCACTTACCCAAGTACACATGTCTGTAGCACTGATTAGCACATCAGACAATCTGTGTTAGGTATAGGTTGAGAACCAATGGAAATTAGGTGTGCATAGGGAATGTAGAATAGGGACAGGAATACTAAATGCTTCTACATTTAACATTTGGGCAACCACAAATGCAATATTGTGTCTATTTCCAATACGAGCAGGTAAATAAGGATGAGAGTGGTTTGGAGACAACTAACATAACTTTGAAGAGTCTTAATATTAAGAAAAGAACAGGAAGTTTATGATCAAGGAAGATTCATCTCTTTAGCCTACTCATCTCCACAGGGAACAGACATTCACAGTAGGGGTCCTCAGTTGAACAAATATAGTTGCAACAAGCAAGCAAGAGCTGGAAGTTGAACAATAACAGTTCAACACTGAAAAGGATTTTTTAAAATCTGACATGCATTATAACTCATTTTCCATCACTGGAAATTTGCAAATCAAGAAATGGGGGACAGAATTCTTTGAGGGAAGTCTTTACAATCATATCAAAAGTCCCTTCAGCTGATCCCAGTGGCTACTCACTGCTGACATGAATCCAGAGGTACAAAAGGAGAAGGAAGAAGAGGATATAGCTTTACAAAAAATTAAAATAAAATAAAATAAAATAAAATAAAATAAAATAAAATAAAATAAAATAAGTTTTCTCTGTTTTCCAGACCCTCTTGACCATTACTTAGCACAGTCCTGCTGCAACTCAGTTGCATACTGCTACAGCATTATTCTTGGTTTGGAAACATCCTGCAGACCACCTGCCCTGTCACCAGAAGACATCATGATCATCAAATGGCAAGAAGTCAGCTCATCTCTCATTCTGAATAGTGCTTACAAATTTCAAAGGGAACTTTATCCTGACATCAAGACAGCACGTGGTGACAGCTTTGGAGCTTCCTTGCAGGAAGATCTGATGTGCCTTACCCCTGAGCATTTTACTGGCCTTGGTCTGTTACCAATCTGACACATTTATTATAAAATAAAATACATTCGACCTGAGGATCTAGCTTTGACATAGTCATATTTAAGAAGATATTTGCTCCAGCTAACATAAAGTTTTCCTTGATCTGTCAAGCACACTATTTCTTCCTTCAGTCATTTATGATACCCCTGTCACCAGCCTCTCAGGACTTCAGGGATGCTAGCTTGGGCAAAATAACATCATATATTTATAACCCCAAACTAGCAGTCTGCTGCCGAAGGCAGTTCTTCATTTGCCTGTTCCTAGAGCTGGCTCTAATAGCAAAAAAGCCTTCTTGGTAGTCCCAGGAAAAATCCAATAACAATTTGTAGCTACAACAAGTAATTCACAGAAGCACACTTATTTTAATGAGTTATCTACTCTTTCTCAAACAAAGCAGACAATGCTGTCCACAAACTACACCCTTCTTGCATTCCCGTCCTTTTTCTTCCCTTGTACAAATGTGTCTGTCTGACCTTCAAAAAGTACCTCCAAACATACAGCAATAGTCTCTTCAGAAGAGGTGTTGTCACACTGAAAGACTAGTCTTTATCCTCAAAAACCTCAAAAATTTTTTCCACCAAGTACAATATTTGTAGATCATAACATACATGGCAATATTTGTTCCTTCCTTCCATTAACAGCTACTTTCACTCACAAAGTGCAGGTTATGCACAAAGTGCTAAATAGGAATGGAAGTACAACACCATCACTAAATAACTGGCCACTGTGTAGAGACCACTGGCCCAGATTTTCAGCATGGACCATGTGAAAAATCTGTATTAATTTCAGAAGAAAGTAACATGGGCAACCTGAGAATGACTTCCACTGCTTTTTGTGCACACGTATGCAGCAGGCAACATTCCTGATGATCATTTTAAGCACATCATATGTCCTGCTGGCACTCTAGTAAACTGCATTTGCAAATGTGGAATTAAAGGACAATCTTGTAATCAGAGGACTTCAATCACACAACAGCTGGAATAAATTTTAAGCAAATTCCTTAGTTTACTGAAGTTGCATGTCTTAAAGTTTCTAATTAAAAATTTTCTAAATCCCAGTGCTACACTTCCTTGCAGAGAAGCTTGATCAGATTGCAATGCGTGGGATTCAAGGGAAGTCCTGTCATGCAGAAAAGAGCATCTGCTTCCCATCTATCAATATCCTATGGAAGTAACCTTGCAAACCTCATTATTTCTAACTGATAAATGTCTTATACATTTATACTTATGCAGTATAGTCCTGTGAAGAGAAAGTAATGTGAATTATCTATGTACTTGTAGCTTAATGAGAATCGTGCAGTCACTGGAATTTTTCTCTAATCAGAAAATATTCAGCTTCTTCCACATTCTAATCCATGAAAAAAGTCCTTCTTTATGACCAGGTCCACACACACAAGCTCTCTCAAAGAGCCAAGATTAACCTGAATCTAGCAGTCCAACTCCTTTCCCAGAGAAACAACATTAAAGGTCACCAGAGCTTGAGGCTGGAGAACATTAGATTAACTGGAAATTGCCTTGAGCACAAGGTCTGAAGTCAAATCACTCCATCTGCAGCTGAGTCTATTCACCTCCCTGCTGATACATTCATACAATTGTCTAAGCTTCACAACCCCTGGGTATTCTCATTTAAACCGGATTTACTTAGACAAAGGTTAAGTTAGTTAAGTTCAAGTAACAAAAAATCAAAGTTCCTGAAGTAAAACAGAGTCCATTCTTAGGACTACAGAAATATAATTACTTCAGGTTTGCAACCATGCAAGCATGCATACTGGAGACCTAACAGTGGTACATTTAAATTAAAGAAAAAAATGTGAAGCAAACAGAAAATCTGCCTGTTCAGTTTTCTGATCCCTAAATTTACTGAGATTAGCAAGCACAGAAGTCATCTGAAAGTATGCCAGTAAAGGGTGAGATAGAGGTGATATAGGAAATCAGACTGCCCCTTTTTAGAAGCAGTGAGATTTTAAAATATTTATCAGCTGTCAAAATACATCAGGAGTTCAGTTTCCTTCAAATCAGCCTTCTGTGTATATACATATTTTTATTGCGTATTTCTGGCTTCATGATCATGGCTCCTAATACATCTGAAAAAATGGCAGTAATGGATATCTGCTTGGACCACAAGGATGATGGGACTTTTTGAAACTAAACTAAAATATGGTTCTGGCAAACTTTCCCCATAGTAAGTCCAAAGAAATGCTCTAGACTTGTTGCCTCTTTCCCCCTCAGTGCGTTGAGAACAAAAACACACATAAGTATGGTTCAGGAACATGCCTTTGTTCTTTTGAGGCAGACTGCTGAAATGCTGGTACAAGAGTTGGAGCCATATTCTCCAGAGGAGACAACCACATCCCAGTCTGCCTCATTCAGCTATGGACACAGATCTGATTTCAACAGAGGTGAATTAAACAGTGTCAGAGCACTCCCTGAACTGACAGCTTCTCTTAAAACAAGGCTGATGGATAACACAGCTGATGGAAAGGGCTATATGGCAAATACATGCTGAGGTTATACATTGTACAAACAACTCTGACTAGAAGAAAGGATCTCTAAAGGGAGCGTGGCAGTGCTGAGTGATGTGTGAGAAAGAACTGAAGAGTTCCAGTAGACTGGGGAGAAAAAGTCACTTTTTAAGATCACAAAATCAATTAAGGTTGGAAGGAACCTGTGGATGTCATTTAGTGCTACCTTCTGCTCCAAGTAGGGTAAACTGTGAAGTGAGGTCAAGTTCCTCAGGGTCTTATCAAGTTGACTTTCAAATATCCACAGGGATACAGAGTTCACAGACTTTCTTGACAATCTGTTCCAATACTTAATGATCCCCATTATGAGAAGAAAAAAACAAGAAGAAAAAACAAGAAAAAGCTCTTATAGCCTGCTGGCATTTCTCTTGCCGTAACTTGTGTCCATTACCTTTTCCTGAGCACTTCCAACCACTGGGTAGGTAGCTGAAGAAAACAACTAGATTTCCCTCATCAGCATTCAGTTCTGCAGGCTGAACTCCTTGGCCCCCCATTGTACACTATGTTCCTCGCATTCTAAAAAATCTCTTGGCTCTGTACTGGAGTTTCTGAGATTATCAGTGTCCTTCATGTATTGGGGTCATGAAATGTGGATACAGATGCTGCCTCATGAAAGCAAAGCAGAGGGAAACAATTGCTTCCTTTGATTTGCAGACCACACACTTGCCATGGAGCCCAGCATTCACTGACAGAAAAGTGCACCCCTGACTCATGTTCAGCTTGATGTTCAGTACGACATTTTTTGCAAACATGCATCTTGTTCTGTAACACTGAGCTCTACAGTGTTGCAGAGAGCTGCTTCATGTCAGGTGCAGGGTGATAGGTGCTGCCAGATAGGTTTTGGATCGCCATCTGTTACACTTCCATAGAATCATAGAATCACAAGGTTGGAAACAACCTACAAGATCATCCAGTCCAACCGTCTCCTCATCACCACTGCCACCACAAGCACCAAACCACATCACGCAGCTCCTCATCCAGACGCCCCTTGAACACTGCCAGGGACAGCAATTCCACCACCTCCCTGGGCAGCCATTCCAGTGCCTGACCACTCTCTGAGAGACAAAGTTCTTCCTCATGTCCAACCTAAACCTCCTCTGGTACAACTTGCAGCCATTATCCCGTGTCCTGCTCGTTGCCTGGGAGAAGAGGCCAAATTGCTCTTCACCACAGCCTCCCTTCAGGAAGTTGTAGAGTGCAGTGAGGTCTCCCTTGAGCCTCCTCTTCTCCACACTGAACAATCCCAGCTCCCTCAGCCGCTCCTCATAAGATTTGTGCTCCAGACCCCTCACCAGTTTCGTTGCCCTTCTCTGGACACGTTGTAGTGAGGAGCCCAAAACTGAACACAGTACTCGAGGTGCGGCCTCACCAGTGCTGAGTAGAGGGGGATGATCACCTCCCTGCTCCTCTGGCCACGCTGTTTCTAATGCAGGATGCCGTTGGCCTTCTTTGCCACCTGGGCACACTGCTGGCTCATGTTCAGCCCAGCACCAACCAACACCCCCAGGTCCTTCTCTTCTCCACACTCATCCAGCCACTCATCCCCAAGCCTATAACGCTGCATGGGGTTGCTGTGCCCAAAGTGCAGGACTCAGCACTTGGCCTTGTTGAACCTCATCCCATTCACTTCAGCCCAGCAGTTCAGCCTGTCTAAATCCCACTGAAGGGCCGCCCTACCCTCAGGCAGATCGACACCACCTCCCAGCTTGGTGTCCTCTGCAAACTTGCTGAGGGTGCACTCAATCCCTTCATTTAGGTCATCAATAAAGATATTAAACAAGATGGGCTCCAGTACCGACCCCCAAGTGGTGTCCTGGGGGACACCACTTGAAACAGGTCGCCAGTTGGACTTAGCTCCATTAATCACTACCCTCTGGGCACGGCCCTCTAGCCAGTTCCTTACCCAAAGAAGTGTACACCTGTCCAGGCTACGGGCAGCCAGTTTCCCCAGAAGAAGCCTGTGAGGGACCGTGTCAAAGGCTTTGCTGAACTGCAGGTAGACTACATCAACAGCCCTTCCCTCATCTACCAGGCTGGTCACCCAGTCATAGAAGGAGATGAGGTTGGTCAGGCATGACCTGCCTTTCATGAACCGGTGCTGGCTGGGCCTGATCCCCTGGACACCACACACATGCTGTGCAGTCTCATCCAAGATGATTTGCTCCATAACTTTCCTTGGTACAGAGGTCAGGCTGACAGGCCTGTAGTTCCCCAGATCCTCCCTACGGTCCTTCTTGTAGATGGGAGTTACATCAGCAAGCCTCCAATCCTCTGGGACCTCGCCAGATAACCAGGAGTGCTGATAGATGGCTGAGAGCGGCTCGGCAATCACCCCCACCAGCTCCCTCAGCACCCAAGGATGCAGCCCATCCAGTCCCATGGTCTCGTGACAGTCCAGATGGAGGAGAAGCTCTCTGACTGTCTCCACTGGAATTGCTGGGGATATATTCTGAGCAGCGTCCCAGACTTCCAGATCAGGGCATAAAAAGCCCAGAGGATAACTGATCTGGCTATTAAAGGCAGATGTAAAGAAGGCATTGAGGACCTCAGCCCTCTCCTTGTCCTCAGTGGCCACATTCCCTGCTGCATCAAGTATAGATGAGAATTATCTTTGGTTCTTCTTTTGCCATTGATATATTTATAAAAGGATTTTTTATTGTCTTTTACTGCAGTGGCCAACCTGAGTTCAAGTTGGGTTTTTGCCTTCCTAACTTCCTCCCTGCAAACCTTAGCAACTCCCTTGTAATCTCCCCAAGTAGCCTGTCCCTTCTTCCAGAGGACATAGACTCTCTTTTTCTCCCTGAGTCTCAACAGTGGTTCCCGGCTCATCCACACCGGTTGTCTTCCCCTGCGGCTCACCTTACAGCACTCAGGGACAGCCTGTTCTTATGCCTTTAAGATTTCCTTCGTGAGGAGTGTATAGGCTTCCTGGGCCCCTTTACCCTTGAGAAGTGACTCCCAAGGGACCCGTGCTACAAGCGCCCTGAACAGATCAAAGTCCACCTCTGAAAGTTCAAGAAGGCAGTTTTGCTGGTCACTTTTTTGAAATCCCCAAGAATGGAGAATTCTACAATTCTGTGGTCACTCTGCCCAAGAAGGTCCCCAGCCTTCACTTCTTCCACCAGTTCTTCTGTATTAGCAAAGACCAGGTCCAACAGGGCACAGCCCCTGGTAGGCTCTCCTACCAGTTGCATAAGGAAGCTATCTTCTGTGCAGTCAAGAAACCTCCTGGACTGCTTCCTCTGTGCTATATTATGTTTCCAACGTATATCAGGGATGTTGAAGTCTCCCACTAGAACAAGTGCTGGCGATCGCGTGACTTCTGCAAGCTGCTCATAGAATGCCTCATCCAACTCCTCGTCCTGATTAGGCGGTCTATAACAGACCCCCACCAACATGCCACCCCTGCAGGCCTTCTCCCTGATCCTTACCCATAGACACTCCACTCCATCATTCCCAACCCCAAGCTCTTCAACCTCGAAACAGTCTTTAATATAAAGGGCCATACCACCACCCTTCTTTCCTCATCTATCCCTTCTAAAGAGCTTGTATCCATCTATCACAGCACTCCAGTCATAGGAGTTGTCCCACCATGTTTCGGAAATAGCAACAAGGTCACAATTAGCCTGACTCACAATCGTTTCCAACTCTTCCTGCTTGTTGCTCATGCTGCATGCATTGGCATAGACATATTTCAGACGAGTCATCTGCCTCACCCCCAGCTCAAGCATCGCTCCCCTAGGCTCATCTCTTGAGAGGCCTGTTTTGTCCCCTTCTCCCTTCATAGCTAGTTTAAGCTCTTTCAATAAACCCCGCAAGTTCCTGCGCTAGTATTTGTTGCCCCCCTCCGAGATAGGTGGGTTCCACAGACAGACAACAGACCAGGGGCCAAGTAAACTTCCCCATGATCAAAGAACCCAAAGTTTCTGGCTCGACACCAGCCTCTGAGCCAATTATTCATCGCTTGTGCTTTCCAATCCTGCTCAGAGTCCCTCACTACCCTAAGGTATAGAGCCTTAGAAGGTATAGAACTCTGACTCCAGTTGCTTGACTAGTTTTCACTAAACTTCCAATCCATATCTACCCTCCCAATCCATATCTACACAATACATCATAAGGACACAACAGAGGATGGTATTGAGAGCCTTGTTAACTGAAGACGAACAATGTCTCCTGCTCTCCCATCATCCATAGGACCAGTCATCAGAGAAAATAATTAGGGTGATCAGGCAGAAATTTTTATTTGAAGAAAAAATCGGCATTGCCCAAATATCCTTTTTTCCCCATGCTCATTGGCATGACTTTCAGTAGGATTTGCTTCACAATCTTACAAGGAACTGAGGGGAGACCAGCAACCATTACTTTCTGCATGGCATTTTTGCAGACACTTTCCTTTCTCCAAGTATCCGAAGACTTCCCCGATCACCAAGACCTTTCAAGAATGACACAGCTTCTCAGTGATGCCCACTAGCCATCTCAAGTTTCCTTCTTTCCCAATAACAACCATGGTTGTGTTTTTGCAGCCTTGATTTCTCTAACTTTTAGAACAGTTATCACATCATGAGCATATCATGGACTATAGGCAAATTCCAGTAAGAACATTCTGGAATACTTTAAAAGAAAATACTTTTTTAGTGCAAGGTTTACAACTGTCTGGAATAAGACAGACTACACCAGAGATCAAGGGCTCTAGTTTTCAGTTTTCACTCAGAGGAGTGCCACAGACAGATTTCACAGACAGACAATTCATTTCAGAGCTCACTATCAGACAACTCTGCACCTCATCTGTATACTGCCTGAAATCTTTTTTCAGCAACAAAAACTGGCAGAGAAGACACACCTCACAGCAGTTCATTTCCTAGAGACTGACGTCTCCTTTGGCTTGTTGCATGAAGCATATTTTGATGAAGAAGATGAACGAATGAATTCCCTGATCTTTGCACTTCTGAGACCACTCAGACAGAGGGGGATTTAGCTGGGAACCCTATGTTAAACTCCTGGATATGCACTGTTTTTTCTCCATAGTCTTGATGCTAAGCCCATCAAAGTCAGTGGAAAGATTTTATTGCTTTACAGAATTTCCGCTCCTCTAGTACTGCAGCTGCAAAGTTTTAATTATGAGCAGGCTGCTTTCAATAGAAATCCAGTTTGTCAAAAACTTATATACGTTTTTAAGTTTAGTTCCTTTGATCTAGAAATATTGTGTGACTTCTTAGCTGCCCATGGAGTTCAAAATAATAATACTTTAATGACCTAGATTTCATTATCTTGCTTTCCACTTTCTCTTTGGACCAAATGAAAGTTCAGAAGTCATTTGGCAAACTCCAGCACTTTATGAAGTTCAATTTCCTAACACTGTGTACAAAGTTAACACTGTAATGGACTGTACAGCCATCTTCTCTATATAGTTTTCTATATAGCTTCTGCACAAACTTATACATCTATAATTCTGTGAAGAATGGCTATAGATTATGGTGTTTTATCTGGCCTCTTGCAGAGATGCCAGTTACAACATCCTACAAACACTGATCTTTTACAAAAGCCTTAGGTGCGATGCAGCACCACCCATCTCTCCTGATCTACCAGCTCTTTACTCCCACCTGTCCCACCTGCCTGTCTTCATTTCATTGTGAATATAAATTCTGCACAAATGTAAAGCTCACCAACAGTGTCAGCACCAGGACTGCTTGTTGTCCCTCTGAAACTGGTTTCCTTTCAGCTATGGGAAGTCATCCGCTGGTGACACATAGTAAGAGACACATGTACATCTTTACCTTATACAATTTGTCCATACACAAAGCATGAGAGCTGGAGTGCAGACTCTAAGAAGGGACAAGTTGCTTGGGAAATTCATACTAACATGAAAATAGTAATTGTCCTCAAATTTAAAAACAAAAAAATGTCACAAGGAATGTTGTGATTAATGCTCACAAAGGCTACATGCAACTGAGTAAACTCCCTAAGGGGAGATGCCTGCTAAATTCAGGAATTGGCTTTGTTCTACAAAGTGGGAAGAATGAGCAGAGGGGCAGCATGGGGAGGCAGCCAGTGAGGGGCACTTTGGGAAACTTTCTTCCCAATCTTGTGTGGAACTCTGGTAAAAATAACTGTGTAAGATACCAAAGGCACGTGAAAAGGAAACTTACGGAAGGTGGTGGATCAACCTAATACAGAACAGCTTAACTTTTACCTTTCTCTGACAGCAAGAGCAAAGCTGTTTCACAGCTGTGAAATAAAATTATATTGACGAGTCTGGGGTGATCTGCACTCCACTAAGAACTCTGCATGTCTCCTGCTGGCTTTAGTAGGAGTGAAATCAGCCCAAAGTTCATGGGTATATTCAGAAATAATTACACACCACAAAGCAATCTTAGTGTTGGTTACGTGAAGGAAGGGAACTACTTTCAAATTGCTCTACAATGGAAAATGCAGAAATGTATCCCGGGATTCTTCTAATCAATCTTTGGAAATATTATTTGAACATTTCACAGAGTCTCTCCCAATATTATCTCACCTGCTTCCCATAACAGCAGAAAATATCAGACTGTCTATTCCTTCCACTATGAAATACAGTGTAATTTGCACAATATTGTCCATCTTGACTCCATATTTCAGAACTGAAGACTTCTAAGCTATTTAACAGCTCTGGAACTTAAAGACGGGTATCATACGCTGTAAGTCATCATCTTGGTTTACAGACACTTCCTTTGATATGTCATAAAACTGCTGGTAATTGAACCCCATAGGAATGGTTTTCAGAGCAGTTTGAGAGTTGAACTCTGTTAACAAATAACGACTTTCTCATGTTTCCCTATGTTGGAACACAGCTCTGCAGCTCCTAAGGATTCTCAGCTCCCACTGAAGCTGCAGATGCCAGAGGATATGGTCCTTCAGATGGACTGAACATGTAGATAGCATGTGTTTTCAAGAGGATACACTGAAGTCAGCACAAGAGAAAATGTGCAGGACTCCACAGGTATGAACGTATCTGCCTGCTGCCCTGCCCAACTGCTCAAGACATTGCATTTCCTTGCCAAGGCCCACAGACTTGCCCAGAAAGCTGTAATCAGACCCATGAAGTTACCAGATCTGCAATCCCTTTGCCTTCTCACCAGTTATCACTTCTTCTGCTGTTCATTCTGATTGCTGCCCACCTTTGAAGCCTGGCTGGTCTCTGTGATTAGTTGAAGTCCCACACCCCCGTCATGCTGGCAAAATCTCAGCAGATGCCATCTTCCATAGTTAGCTTCCACCATGAAGCTCCATGCACTTCAGGCACAGGAAAGACTCTCACATTTTTAAATGGAAACTAACTCAGATTGTTGTTGTGGAAAAATACTTGTAAGCAGAATATGAGCTGCAGTGACAGATGGAAGGAAACAAAGTCCTGCGTCATCAACTCTTCACTTCTTCAGAGACATCTCCCTAAGCAGGAGGAGTCAGGGTAGGGTCAGTTTCAATTATTAGAGGTTGTTCACCAAAGGGCTGAACCCTCTTCTCCTTTGGTTGCAGGGACAAAGCCTGCTCCACTGTGCGTCTCTCCATGGGATGCAGGGTACTTCAGTATAGATAAAATTAGAAAGATGAAAGCCCAGGTAGAGCTTAATCTGGCCATCATTGTAAAAGGTAGCAAAACTGCTTTTTAAACACATTATCAACAAAAGGAGGGCCAAGGAGGATCTCCACCCTTCATTGTATGCAGCAAGGAACATCAATACCTAGGACACAGAAAAGACTGAGGTACTCAATGCCTTCTTTGCTTCAGTCTTTAATATAACAGTTATTCTCAGGGTACTCTGCCCCTTCAACTGGAAGACAGAGATGGGGAGCAGAATAAATCCCCCATAGCCTCATACCTATTAAACAAGGGAATCTAGGAAAATGAGGTAGGCTGGGAGGGTGTGTCCCCAAGCAAGGACCTGTTTCCACTTCCCTTTCTCCCCTCCCTTTGCCTGATGGTGAAATGGGAGGGAATCCACCACCACTTTCGTTCTGACAGATTTTCATGCTGGCAATTTGTTCTTCCCAGTCATTGCTTTTCAGATGTCAAGTGCAGGTCTCAGGGAGAAAAACAGCTGCCCTTTCCTCATGCTCTTCTGCTGACAGCTCTAGTTCACCCATGATGGATTGGAACTTGATGATCCTTGAGATCCCTTCAACCCAAGCTATTCTATGATTCTATGATTCTATGATTCTATGATTCTGTGATTATATGATTCTATGATTCTATGATTCTATGATTCTATGTTGGTTGGTCCTATTCTCCTCATTTGCTTTTGGCTATGTTCCTTACAGAGTCTCCCTCACAGTCTTCCTTGCAAGGACGCTAGGCTAGGAGCAGGGGAGTATCACTTGTTGTCCTCACCACAGAATCACAGAATTACAGAAACACCAAGGTTGGAAAAGAGCTACAAGGTCATCCAGTCTAACTATCCACCTATCACCAGTAGTTCTCACTAAACCATAGCCCTCAACAGAACGTCCAAATGTTCCTTGAACACCTCTCGGGCAGCCCATTCCAGAGCCTGACAACTCTTTCAGAGAAGTAGTATTTCCTAACGTCCAGCCTGAATCTCACCTGGTGCAGCTTGAAGCCATTCCTTCTAGTTCTATCACCAGTTACACGAGAGAAGAGTCCGACCCCCAGATCACTTCAGGTAGTTATAGAGAGCAATAAGGTCTCCCCTGAGCCTCCTCTTCTCCAGACTGAACAATCCCAGCTCCTTCAGCTGCTCCTCATAAGTCCTGTGCTCCAGACCCCTCACCAGCTTTGATGCCCTTCTTTGAACATGCTCCAGGGTCTCAATGTCTTACTGGACACAGTACTCAAGGTGCAGCCTCACCAGAGTTGAGTACAGGGGGACAATCACTTCCGTGCTTCTGCTGGCAATGCTGTTCCTGATGCAAGCTAAGATGCCATTGGCCTTCTTGGCTACTTGGGCACATTGCTGGCTCATCTTCAACCCAGCAAGTTCTTTACAGAAGGAGTGGTGAGGTGCTGGAACAGCTGCCCACAGAGGTTGTGGATGCCCCGTCCGTGGAGGTGCTCAAGGCCAGGTTGGATGGGGCCCTGGGCAGCCTGGTCTAGCATTAAATGGGGAGGTTGGTGGCCCTGCATGTGGCAGGGGGGCTGGAGCTTCATGATCCTTGAGGTCCTTTCCAACCCTGGCCATTCTGTGATTCTGTCCTCTATGCCTCAAAGGGTGGGTTACTCAGGCTAAGGAAGATGCAGCCTCCCTTCAACCTGGGAGACATTTTCCCCTTTGATGTTTCTGCTTGTAAATTCAACAGCAGTCTACAAGTCAAGGGAATTCCCACATCTCCCAACATAAAGCCTTGTGCTGTGTCTAAAGGAGAGTTATAGGAGAAGAAATACTCATATATGGACACACATATATGCACACAATGCTATAGGATACCAGCAAGGAGGACTACTGTCCTCTCTTCTCCAGCAGGCAGATAGTATGCTCCAGCCCCTCAATCCATATTGCTCCAGCATCAGAGGAGGATGCTGCAGGACAGGGGAGGAGATGCAGGCATAGGCAGGAGAGTGACAGGACATTTTCAGATGGTGCATTTCCATCTGCAGAATAGCAAAATCTCTCTCCTGCTCCATGATCTCTTGTGCCAGACACAGCCAGCTCACAGCTGGGAAAGAGGAAAAGACTGCAGCCCAGTGCTGCACATATGCTTAGCACAGATGCATCTGTAAGGATATGCAAAGCCAGAGCCAAATATGTGAATCTTACATTCTGCACGCAAGGCCTGGCAGACCAGTTCTATTCATTAATACTCCTGGGCTTCCTTGTGTCATCATGAACCACCACATAATCAAGATATAACTAAATTCATTTGATTTGTTGGAAAGATGTTGCCCTTATATGCTGAAAGGTGACCTCAGGTTGTGAGATCAAGGGCTTTATTCAAGAAAATATCCCTTGCTTGGCTGTCATTATATCCTCCAATAAAACATGTCACACTATCATATTTCCTCCTCCTGTTTGCCTTTCCATACAAAATATTTCTGGTCTTTTTAAACTTCTCCTCATGTGGTTTCTCCTCCCCAGGCATTGGGTAATTTTCACTGCCATACCCTGGACCTCTTCTCTCATACAATAGCCTCCTTTAATCTCTTCTCCAGTGAGAGCCAGTCATCTGCCACAATGTTTTCAGGATATGAGAAGGAAAAATGCTTTCCACATCTCTAATTGTATCACATTGGGACTGCAGCAGATCCACATTCTGCCCAAGTATCAGCATCCCCTTATTAAATGGTTCACTTCCATGAAATTGGCAGCATTCATCAGAGCCAGCCTTGACCTGACCCTCCTCTGAAAAAGGAAGAGTGCCGGAGGCTGGTGGTCGCTCTTCTGCTTTGCTACTTTTCTGTAAGGGACCATGGGAAATCAGATCTGACAGACACAAGGAATGAGCAGGGGAAGTGCAGACCCTAAGGAATGAATCTATGGGATGGCAGACAGCAGCAGCATTCAGGGTTGTTAAGAATAAGACCTCTCAGAGCTTAAAAAAAAAAAAAAAATGCTGAGAGGAAAAGGAGGAAGGGATGGGAGCAGAAGATGAAAAAGAAAATTACTTGCTGACATGTAAGGTGGTCCACCAAAGGGTGGGCTGGCCCACAGGAATATGCAAGCAGCACTGGTGAGCAACTAAAGAGGTCAAGTAGGAATCATATGACAAGGGCATGAGGAAAAATCAACAGAAGGAAGGCTCTCACTGTCAGTCTGAGTGACAGGGCACAGAAAAAGGTGAAAAGACCACAAGCAGGATGCTTCTGGGGCTAATTAAGGGAACACTTCTGTGCGGGGCAGGTGCTTATCTTTTTGACTGACAGAGAGGAAGGGAAAATCATGTTTCCAGAAACTAAGCTGAACAAGTAACGGGGGGAAGTGAGACAGGTGGAAAGGCAAATGAGTTCCCCAGCAGACACTGAACAAGGGACTCCATTCTCACTGCAGGGCACTGCCTGCATGCTTGTAGAGGCCAGGCATCATCTCACTAGCCTCACCTCACTCCAGGGTTTTTCCTAAAAGCAGATCCAACAAGGGCAGCCACGCCACTTCTGCGACAGAGGAAAGGTCTAGGAGTGGAGTGGCAGCACCTTTTGCTGTGCAGAGGATGACAAGGTCTTCAGACTCACCATCATCCTTGCTTCTCTGCTCGGAGCTCACCTCTCCTGGTGCACCAAGAAACCACCAATGCCGGTACCACAACTGGTGGGATCTCACCCCGTTGGCACAGAGCTCACCACCTCCCAGCACATATCCCCAGACTGTGGTGGTGTTTTCTTGCCATTATTCACACTGTCCAGCTGACTGCCTGATAAAGAGAAAGATACGTGAACTCTGTAAACTCTGTTTCCTGTGCATCTTTTTCAGACCAATCTCAACATTCCCATCTCCAAACACTTCCCTGGCAAGCGTTGAGCATGGACACTTAACAGATAGTACTAGACAACGCTAATATGTGAAAAAAAAATTTTAAATGTAAAATGTCATTAGCTGTAAAAAACCACAGTGAGGGTGTAAAAGCGCTGCAGCTGCAAGTTAGGCTCAAAACACCTCATCACTCATATTTCTCAATGAATATCTGTTCTCAGTGTTCTGTACAGAAAAGCTTAGGATGGAAACAACAACACCTCCTGTTGAGATACTCAAAAACTGCCAGCTTTTCACCAGAGGTCTTCTTTCAGCACAGAAGCTAAGGCTGCTGGGGGATGTTTTCAAATGCTTTGTTTATAACAGGCAGACAGAACTCCTGTGTTTGTGAAGGGATTTATTTCAACACCCATGGACCAGGGGAGCCCTTCAACCTCTGTTTGGTGGCTCCACCAGGGGAGAGCAGCCTTCAGGTCAGATTCTGGAGGTTAACCGTAAGACATCTTGAAGTTCTGCAGCTTTCAGTTGCCTTGTCCACGTCTCCTCCTTGCTCTGTCCCACATGCCACATCACCTGGCTCAAAGGAGAGTGGACGGTAGGCCACTGACTCTAGGTAGGTTTCCATGTCTGAAGAACAAGGTAATGGAAAGGAATTGCCTGGCAACAAGTCATTTGTGTCCAAAAGAGGAGGACAAAGTGGTCATTATAAACTCTTCTGGACAGGGACAAAAGATTCTTAAATTATATGAAAGTAACTGATATTTGTTACAGGGGCTATCTTTCACTTGGTGCTGCTACAGCATACAGTACAATGAATAAATATTTCATGATACCCCTGCACATTACTGGAATGTAAATACAGACATATTGATAAATAATATCAATATCCACACAGAGCCAGGTCAGTTTCTGTCTGTGATGTCATTAATCAGAGGTAATGATTCAACTTTTGTGGCAAAGGGTGCGCATTATTTCTAAATTCAGAGTTAAGAGAAAAAAAGGAAAGAAGAACAAAATCTTAAAAATAATAAAGAAACGTCTTCAGAAAAAAAAAAAATAGGATATCTGAATTCCCACTGCTGATATCACTGGCAGTTTCATCAACTTATAAAAAATTCTAAAGCCATGTTACAGGGAAAATGCAACGGTGGGCAGAGAATACAGTATTTTACCAGACACATTTTATACTCAAGGAGTGGACGTCTTACGGGAAGGTTTAATGATACCCTTAGAAATCTATTATTTTCTACCATTCTATTGCAACTGTCTGTTTATTTTCAGCCTTTTTAATTATTAAGGCTTTTTTGATTGTACAACATGGATGTGGGATCTTTGCACCATATGCTCACTTTGCAAAGTGTTGTTCTGCTCCATTAAAAAAAAAAAAAAGCACAGCAACAACAGGAAATTGTGACAGTAAAGCTCTTGCCATAATTAATGGTGTTCAAGTAATTTCTCCATCAGCAAACTTCTGTAGTATTGAATATGAAATACAGAACCAATGAATCAAAGACCCTGTGGCCACACTAAAGAACTTGATAAATATCAAGGAGAAACAAAGACACTTTGACTTTACTGTTATGCAGTCAGTAAGGACCTGGGTGACAAGAACACTCTAGCAGTTATTTTTGTACTTTCATGGAACTTAAAACTTTGCTGTTTAAGCAGCTTCAGCAGTTTTCTATTTGGAGGCAGTTGCCTCTCCACACACCTCCAATCCAGGTAGTAGAAAACTTGCAGTTTGGGACACCTTTATGTCTTCTGCTGAAATATGAATCTTGCATGTACTTTGTGCGGTGGAAAACCAATCTGGAGCCTAGCACAGACAATATAAAAATAGCCAACAACATCAAAAATATATACACCAGTTTACCATTACTTATTGTTTTCCTAGTCTGAAAGTAGAAATAGCTTTGCAGGGGAATCACTCAGTTTGAAGAGAGTTCATACTGAAAAAAACAACTTTACGTATGTGAGCAAGACTTATAGTCTCTGACTTGTTCATTCTTGTTATCCGGGGATGAAAGGAGAACAGAAGAGCAGGCTTCTACAAGACTGAAGACTCGACAAAAGAAAACCAGACAAGGGATCCCAGTCTTTTTGCAACTGCTAAAACGATGAAAAGAGATTTTATAATATGATAACACTTGAGTAAAATCTCAGGAAATATTCAGTTAGGTCTTGTTTTTCGTTTGTTTCAAATGAAGGGCTGTAAGCATCTGAACGTGTGAATGAAACTGCTGATACTATCTTTTTGCTTGATGGTTTTACCTTTCTAGCATCAAGTTGCAATTAAGAGCGGCTTCAGGCAGAGTTTGTGGAAAAGATTTTGAAGTCATGTACCTTCTGGAGGAAAGACATGCCTCCTGCCACGTCTAAAGACAATCAGTCCACCAATCTACCCTATCTCTTCTTTACAGATGCAGTCAAGCCAAGGGTTGAAACAAAAGCTGTAAGAAGCTGTGAACGTCTGTGTAAGAACAACAGACTCACACACAGTCGTATGGTCTCCATTCTCAAAACCAACTTCAGTATCACTTAGTCTCATACAGCTATCTCCTCACCAGTACATTTCTTCTCCTCATCACTGTGTGAAGGACGGTGAAATAATTCTATTCTCCAAACTCAGTTGTGAGGAAGAGGCTTGGACCAAAGCCCACAGTCTTACAATAAAGTTCAAATGGTGAAACACAACTTTTAGTCTTAACCCAAAGAAGTGTGCTGCCATGTTTACTGTATTTAAAACCAGCTGCAAAAAGTATCTGTCTTTTAAAGAAAGACAGAGGTCTGCTGCAGTCATTGTCTTCACCCAAAAGACATTAAATTGCATGTGCTACTGAGAAACACCCTTTAGTATGAGGCAAACTGTCTGAAAGAAATAAAAGATTTTTTTTTAAATTTAGGATACTTTTCAAATTATACAGTGTTTGAATTCAGAAATCACTCTCCAGGATAGGAAAGTGAACTTATAGCTGGTCATCTTAAATGAAATATGCCATAGATTTGGCATGATAGTACTCTTGCACCAGTCAATGCATCCTTCTGCTGCACTATACTTCTTAATGGATATTAAACAGAAAATGTACCAAAATAAATGGCTTGGAGGATGCAATTAGCATTAACAGAACATTTTTGGGACTACTGCTCTCCCATGAAAACTTTTGTCTCAGTATCCTTGGAGAGGTCATGATTTTACAAGTGACAGCAAATAAGCTTTGGCTGGATTATGCTCAGATGTTCAGAAAGGAACATAGCACTGTGGAGAGAACCCCCCCCCCCAAAAAAAACTGACTGGACAACATCAGTTTGAAAATGTAAATTGCTTCACTCAGAATCCAAACTTATTATGAGACAAGTGGAAGGAGATGTTGGCACTCTGGAGTCTCCAGACTGCTAGAAAATGAAATTAGATTGTTTTAAAAACTTCCCAGTTTTTACCATGGGAAAGCATAGTATTCTTTTCTTTCCTCTTACTCTAAGCATCTGCTGCATGACACTACTGGCAACAGATAAACAGTCCTATTGGGATTTCTTCTTGTCTAGTCCGTTCATTTTTATATATGTTGCATATGATCACAACCAGATGAGGCATTATTAAGATCACAGCTTCAGCATTATTACTCATTCCTGAACTTCAGCTTTCCTGAAAAGGAAAACACTTGTGTCAGGTGCTAAGAGTTTACCAGTGATCAAATATCTTCCCTGTTTTCCACCAGTCAAGGAGAAAAAAGTAGGTTTAAGCAACACTACATCCTGCCCAACAGGTATCAGATTGCAGCTGGAGGCTGCAAAGTTTTTGACTCCACAGATGATGCTTCCACAGCACGCATTTTCTCAGATTACTGAGAAGAAATACTAGGTCTCAAAGGTCATAGTGGTTGTGGTGGCAATTTTGATACTATTGTTAATCTCAGTTGCTGTTGTTTAACACTGGTGAGCAACTCAGGAGCACAATACTATTCTCATTCCACCTAGTAAAAAGGCCAGGGAGAAAAAATACAGTGGGCAAAAAAAATACGTTCTTGGATTGAGATAAGGACTGGGAGATCACTCACCAGTTACCATTGTGGGCAAAGCCAACAGCATAGGGAGATTAAAGATTAAAGCAGCAAGAATGAAAAGCCAAAAACTTAACCCTAACCCTTCCGCCTATCCATCCACCTCTACCTCCTCCACCAAAATGGTGAAGGGAAGAACAGAACAGGGCCTTTGGTCAGTTCATAACGCTTTGTCTCTGCTATCCCTTCACAAGCCTCTGCACCTGCTCCAGCATGGGGCTCCTCCACAACTGCACACAGAGATCTGCTCCATGTAGTACCCAGTATGCTGCAGGGGGACAGCCTGCCCAATCATGGGCCTCTCCACAGGCTGTAGAGTACTGCTGCAATGAGAAAAATAGACAGACATAAGTCCAGCTACAACTTAACCTGTCCAAGAAGCCAGTTGTAGAAGAAGCAGCACTTCCACCCTGATGGTTTCTGCAAACCAGAACCACCCCGAAACCAGATATGCTTCATGCACTGCCAAATGCACGAGGAAACCCCAAGCCCTGGCCCATTCCACAGCTAGCAGCAGCCCCAAAGCTGCCCACGTGCCATTAGCAATGGCGCAGTTAGCCTGCCAATTAGCCTGAGGGACAAGAAGGAAATGCAAAGGCAGTGGAAGCAGGGACACATGGCCTGGGGACAATACAGGGATGCCATTCAGATGTGCAGAGTTGGGATCAGGGAAGCCAAAGCACAGATGTGGAAGGTGAACATGAGCCAGCAGTGTGCCCAGGTGGCCAAGAAGGCCAGTGATATTCTGGCTTGTATCACAGTGCAGCCAGCAGGAGAAGGGAGGTGATGGTACTTGATCGCATCTCAAGTACTGCGTTTAGTTTTGGCCCCCCACTGCAGAAAAGACATGGAGGCCCTGAAGCATGGCCAGAGAAGGGCAGTGAAGCTGGTGAAGGGCCTAGAGCACAAGTTTTAGGGGAGCAGCTGAGGAACTGGGTTCGTTCAGTCTGAAGGAGAAGCCCACCCTCTACAGCTGCCTGAAAGGAGGTTGTGGTGAGATGGGGATTGGCCTCTTCTCCTCTTCTCCTAGGTAACATTGATAGGACAGCAAGGAATGGCCTCAAGTTGCACCAGTGGATGTTCAGGTTCAGTATTAGGAAAAAATTTCTTCTCAGAAAGAGTGGCAAGATATTAGAACAGGCTGCCCAGGGAGGTTGTGGATGCCCCGTCCTTGGACGTGTTTAAGGCCAGGTTGGACGGGGTCCTGGGCAACCTGATCTGAATGTGTATGTTTGATGGCCCTGCTAGGCAGGGGGGTTGGAACTACATGATCCTTGAGGTCCCTTCCAAACCGGGTGATTCTGTGATTCTGTGATTCTGTGATTCTGTGTGGTAGAGTTCCTGGGGGTGTTCAAGAAATGTGTAGATGTGGCACTGAGGGATGTGGTTAATGGCATAGTGGAGGTGTGCTGATGGTTGGACTGGTGACCTTAGAGGTCTTTTCCAACTATATGATTCCATGATTCTGTGTCCTTGGTGCTTGCAGGGCTGCTTCTCTCCTGCTGCTCACCCTCTTCTCTCCCAGCTGTTCTCACTGCTCTGCTTTCTCTGAGCACACCCAGCATCACTCGCAGCTCAGCTCTGGCAGTTGCGAGTCCCTGCTGAAGCAACTGGAGCTGCTCTGCTCTGACAGGGGGCACTGCTGGGCTCCACTCACAGAGGCCTACTCTCAGCCTCCTGCTACCAAAATCTTGCTGTGTAAGCAGTGCGCTACATAAATACGGCACTAGCACAAAAAATGACTCAATCCTTTACACTGACTGAGAGCACCAAAGTGGGCTTTGCCACCTGGAGGACTATGAAGACACCATAATAGGCCATAGCCTGCCTGAAGTGCAGTGTTGCTCCTTTGCAGAGATGAGTACATTAAAGCTTTTGGAATTGCTTTGCTAATTTGTAATCTAAGATTCTTGACTAGTCTGAAACACATGGATTTTCATAAACTCTGCTGGTAACACATACTCTATTGTAAGCTGGTTAGGAAAAACAAATGGTGCCCCTAGCTAAGAAGAGGAAAATAAGTGTAGATGAAGTTTAAATAAACCAGTGTCAGAGAAGCACTCTGTCACTTTACAATCTTGAATTTTGGAATTGATTTTTCAACTGATTTTTTCCTCCCCTACAGTGAAGTCTTTTTGTTAAATCATATTTGCCAACTAATTGACCTTAAAAAAGCTATTTTGTTCAAAGACTTAAATAAGAAATTGAAGCCACTTTTCCAGGTCTGAAGTGTCAATGGCAACATAATTTATTTTATTTTCATCCACTAGACTTAACTTTAAACTTTTATATAATTGTTCGTATAAAACAGATCCTACAGCTAGGATTTGCCAAGCAACCCTGGGATGTCTTGTGAATTTTTATGTAAGTTACTGGAATTTCAAGGATGTCTTATAAAATGTATGACCTGGAGAAAAATTCTAAACCCGTAATATTTATCTCAAGCAATGAAGTTCCCCTGTGCTGTGAGACTTTTAGGGAAATTAGAAGGGGCTAATATGGATTAGCTATCAATTAGTTCTAATGTTTCTGTGCCTTTAATAAGAACAGGGAACTGAAAATGTTCTTTGCTTCAGGGCTCAGGCTAGGAATAACGTGAACTCTTCAGAAAACAGCATGGCTGAGCAAGAGCAGTCAGGGCCCCTCATGGCCCTCTGTGTCCAAGACCAGCTTCCCCTCCCCTGCTCATCCTCCATAATCCAGCTCAGAAATGTTATCCCAACCTTTCCTCATAATTCCCACTTCCTTCTTGGTGGTGTGTCCTGGAAGCAGTGAGACACAATTCAGGGCTAAGGTCCCTTTACTGGACCGTGAAACATTCATTAATAACTGCTATCATGGTTTTGTTGGGAAGTAGAGAGGAAACATGAGTGAGAACTCAGCTACGAGTCCAGAAGCAAATGCAGTGAGGTTACGGTGGTACCACTGAAACAAACAGCATAGCAGTACTCTCTGTCTTGGCATCATCTGCTGCAGAAATTCCTTAGTGCTAAATGACATTTCTGTGTGTGCAAGACATCAGCTGAAATGACCAGTATGTTCTGACACGCTGCTGGTGGTCAGAGAATGTGGTAGAGTTATCCATTAAAGGGAAAAAAAAAAAGGTAAATACTGCTGGATTTATTCTACTTAATTTTTTTTAACGTGCGCTGAAGCCCTCCTGCGCGTGGGGCTGCGGTGTCGAGGTTCGCCCACCAGGGGGCGGTCATGCTCCAGATAAACGAAACGCTCCGGGCTGCAAAGACAGACATCATTCCATCGGCGTGAGAGAGCTTCGCTGCAGCGTTTGCGTTTACTCCTTTGCAGAACTAAAGAAAATAAATAAGTATGATAACACTGCCTAAAAATATCCTTCTAGAAGCTGGCTAAAGAACACATTCAGACAAATATACATGTAGACGCTGCTTCAGTATGACCTTCCAGCTACTTCCGTGTAAACTGCTTTAAGAGTACTGCGTAATCCAGCAGATTTTCAGGAGATCTTTCAGGAGAAGTTTTCCTCCTGCCATTGAAGGGGTCTGCACTGTCACCACATTAGTGATGACCCACTAATTTCCCCAGTGCCAAAGAAAGATCATATGTCTTTTTAACTTTCACTGTGGAGTTTTTTGCAAAAATTAAGAAGCTGCATGGCATATCCTGAGAACAGAGATCTCATCGTGGGCTGGCAGAGCATCAGTTTTAGTGTTAGTTTATATAAACCATTTCAGCTCCTAAACATTCCCTACAGGCAGCAGCCATGCTGCCTAACAGGATCCATGAGCTGAACAGCTGGATTTAAAATTACTTCTCCTGTAGTGTAAGCAGCCAAGCTGTTTCAAGCCAAATGGAATGGAAGCACATTTGAAACAGAGGAACATTAGCATTGAGGCTTTGCTTCCTTGGAAATAGGTTTGAGGATTTCTACTGGTATAAAGGACAGAAGGGAGCTGACTGGGAAGGATTTTCCATTGGCACACCAAGGCAACACTAAACATTTTAGAGACACCCGCAAAGCAACCTGTGTCTGGGCTGCAAAACTTCTGCACTGTGCTTTCAAATACTGTGTTTTCAAATTCTCCACCATTTTTACCCATTTCTCTTTTCTGCCAGTTCCACCTTGGGCCCAAAAATTTGTCATTTCTGTATGTCTCTTTTCTCTGAAAAGTGGCTGTGCTATTAAATTGATATTGCTGCCTAGGGTACAATGTGATGACCATCTGTGTTTCACAAGGACATCACCTTGCCAGCAGGAATTTGGGCACTGGCCCACTGCTCACTGTGTTTAGTTCTAGGACTTTTTACAGTGAATACTGCTTCTCCACCCCTTAAGAAGCCTTGGTTAATACTTTGTGATGGAAATCCACCACTAGGAGTGAAAAATATGCTCATTGTTGATAAGGAAAAATGCTGCAGCTTCAAGGCTAAGACCTTGGTGAGCTTTGGGCTGTGGGAAGCCATCTTCAGAACCAGAAATAGAATCATAGAATCACAGAAACATTAAGGTTGGAACAGACCTCTACTCCAGCTGTTGACCTGTCCCTGTCATGCCACTAAACAACATCCCTCAGTGCCACATCTACACATTTCTTGAACACCTCCAGGGAGACTGATTCTACCACTTCCCTGGGCAGCCCATTCCAGTGCTTCACCGCTCTTCCTGAGAAGAAATTTTTCCTAATTTCTCCCCTGAATTTCTGCTGATGCAACTTGAAGCCACCCCACTCTGCTCAGCAGGCACCTGTGGGGCAGCAAAGTCTAATATAAACTCAGCAGCCCTGTGCTGCTGCAGTGCAATCCACCAGCTGCCCCTGCCTGACAAGGTTGGGAATGAATAGCAGTGCTCCTTAAGACTCTTTATTTAAGTATAAGCACTTCTGGTGGCATTCATCCTGCAGTGGAGGAGCTGGGCCCTTTTCTGGGCCCTCTCTATTGGGAAGACCAGCTGTAGATGGAAGAAAGCAGTAAGCCTTCTCCAGGCCTGGGGCAGCAGCAGGCTCCTGGCCTACAAGGTGCTTGCTGAGAACAAAGTGAAGGAAGCTGTCTGCTGCGAACACTGAGATTGTTGGACTGAATGGAGCAACACCCCCGGCTCTGACTGGGCACTGTCAAGTTAGTTCAGGAGCTGGCTCATCCAGCACTAAGATCTGGCACTAAGATGAGGAAAGTGTTGTCATGTTTAAACAGAGGGTTATAGAGTAGATGAGTGAATACAGAAAAGTGACGTAGGCAGAAATCAGTGCAAATTTCTATCTTAAATCAATATTCTCTTATGTTCTCAAGCAGCAGCTCTCACCTACAAATAGGCTCAGAAGTTACTTGTGCATACAGTTCAGATCTTTAGTTGGCACAGGACGTGACAGTCAACATGAAATTATCAGTTGTCAAAAAAAAGAGGGAAAAAAATGAAAAACATTCAGGAAGGCTGAATCTCTTTGTGAGGCATCAAAAACAATAACAATACATATCTCTAGCAAATTTTCATCACAGACGCAGGAGAAAAAAACAACTACATTTTCTTACAACAGACAAGTTATCAGCTCAGGGAGGTTAAAAAAAAAAAGTGTAAAGGTGCACATAAAAGATTTAGCACTTTCTTCTGTTTCTTATCTCATGAGTGGCTTGATGTTAACAGGCTGTTCCTCTCAGGTTAAGTCTCTATCTGAAATTCTACCACAAAAGCACCATTTCTTAGCTTTTGTTCTAAGTTGCCATGGAAGCAACAAAAAACTGTCGTGAAGAACAGAGTTTTGAGCAGAGTTTTCATCGGTGCTGACAGCCATCTTTCTGGAAAAGCCAATTACTGCATAGCTGTTCTTCCGTATCTGCTGCTGCTCTCCTCTTCAGAAACACCTCTAAGTACACCAGCTACGGCCCATGCAAACACTACATATACAAAAGTGGTATTTATTGGAAACCATATGCAGCGTATACTGTTGCTTAAGACACTTTCGGTAGGTTCCTTTGTTCAGTTTCCTCTCCGCAGACCTGTGTTAATTTTAATTTCAAAGCTCCTCTGTGGTGAAGATTTATTTGTGTTTACTGGTTCTCCAGGTGTGCACAGACAGGAAGATGGGGAGCAGCATGGTCCTGAACAGGAAGAGAGGGTGCTTCAAGCACAGGAGACCATACACCGTGACATCCCAATCTGCTGGGCAACATGGAAGTCACAGCTCTTAACATGCTCCTTCAGCTGGGCAGACTGAATTACAGTGGAAGATTTGCTATAGTGAGTACGGTTCACATTAAACAACCGTGTGTTAATAAAGGTTGTGCAGCTTTGAAAGTGTCCTGGATTTTTGTTCTGTAACATCAAACATGGCCAGCAGTGTTACAGCAAAAAAAACAGGGTGTGAACCAGTCAGACATCAGCTACATGCTCTTTCTCAGTGTCTAATAGGAATGGAGGAAATATTGAGAAGCATTCAAGCAGTGGTGAGCAGACATAAAGGGTTGGCTGAACAATGGAAGTTACAGACAGAACCCAAAACCAGTTTGCTGTTACCTGTGATACAAAAGGGAAAAACAATGCAGAGAACAACCAGTGACAGCAACATGAGATGTGGAACACAAACAAGTGTTGGGTAACTCAGAGCAGCCATCTGTAGAAGAGGACCAGCACCAAGTGAATACTAAGTCCAGCACCTAGTGAATACTAAGTTGTGATTTCTTCTCATTTCAGCATTATTATTATTATTTTAGTGAGTACACATTTCCTGCAACTAACAGGACTAATTAACAGGTGTACCAAGACATAGAAGGAGTTGCTGACGTTTGGCGTCTTCTTCAATCTCCTATCAACCTAAGAGCAAAGCTTTGCACAGCTATGCCAAAGTAATGACACAAGCCCCTGCTTGATACAAAGGAAGCAAAAGGCCTCACAGTGCTGCTGCAATGAGAATTAACACTTCGAGAACTAAGAGGAAAACACCACCATTTTAAAAACTTCAAGACAGAAAGCTTTCTTTAGGTTTTCAGGAATTCAGCTCTACTTACTGCCCATGGGCCCATGTTTTTTCTCCATCTTCACAGTGACCTCAGCCTCCTGCACTCATAATCAATGCTAAGCCAAACATCCACCACTGCATGTCCAAGAACACCACTTCCAGACCGTTTAGTTTTCTCAACTGTGAAGTTGGCTTATACCGAGGGTGGGGGAATAATATAAAACTTAAACTACTGCAGCTGAAATATATGGTAAATAAATGAATGTACTGCTTCAGTTTGTTACTATCACAGTGCACAGTGAGAACTGCAGAGCCCATGAAATCATAGAATCATAGAGTCATCAAGGTTGGAAAAGACCACTAAGGTCATCCAGTCCAACAACAAACCCATCCCCACCAGACCACATCCCCCGGTGCCAAATCTACACCTTTCTTGAACACCTTCAGGGACGGTGACTCCACCACCTCCCTGGGCAGCCTGTTGCAGTGCCATACCACTCCTTCTGAGAAAAAATAGTTTCTGATACGCAGCTGCACCTTCCCAGCAGCAACTGAGGCAGCAGCAAGATCTTGCAGTGTGTGAACTGTGTAACAGAGGTTATCTTTTGTTCAAGACTGTTAGCGTGAATGTAGCTTGTTTTTGTAGCAGGCAATGTTAACCTGAATTTTCTTATGTCAGAAGCAGAGTGATGGAATGCCTCTGTTGTTTTAAATGTGCACTTGATAAGGTTTGCTTATCTGCCTCACAGAAAACAGCCTATCAGGAATGCAGAAATCCAGGTTTTACCTTTTTCAATCATGGTGCTCAGTTTTATACTGATGATTTTTGATTCTCGTTCTGCTTCTTCACTAAAACATCATTAACTCTTTACAAATACATGGTTCCTCATTCCTGAGCATCATATTTCTTGTCCATCTAACTCAATTGGTGTATTTATCACCCTTTCTGACTATTACTACCACACAGGTTGAAATGTGATGATCCTGAGCATTTTCACTGCCAGGTGAGAAGTCCCAGCAGAGAGGAGATAGCCACCAATTGTACTCCATCACCCGACACACTAAGTGTAACTGCAATTCTGACGTCATTTTGAAAAAGTTGAGATGTTTTTTGCCTTCTTTTGCTGTTTTTTATTCTCTGCATTCTCTTCCATGAAGTCTGCCTTGCACG
The DNA here is from genome assembly GCF_023343835.1 of Lagopus muta. Lineage (NCBI taxonomy): Eukaryota > Metazoa > Chordata > Aves > Galliformes > Phasianidae > Lagopus > Lagopus muta. The sequence continues at coordinate 62,764,174 of NC_064472.1, forward strand.
TAGCCTGTACAAAGTCATCCACCTTGCCCAAGTGCCTCACAGCAGAAAGCACACACACATCCCCATCTTTAATTCTGCACCAGCATTCTGTGCTGACACACGGGCATCGTGTGGACAGGAGAACACTGGGGAAGGAGGTAATTTTGAAGGTCAGGCTGCCACTGATGATGTCAGTTTTTCACTGCCTGATGGGAAAGCAGAGCGCAGGCACAAGAGTTCTCCCAGCTCCGGGGAACATCACCTATTCAGCACTGACACGCTGAGCTCCTTCTAACTTTGCCATCAACCTGCGTCTGTCACTGTGGTGTTTAAGGAAGGGAGAACCATGCCAGCGAGTGTTACACCATCTCATGCAGAATGCCATGGACTCCTTATTTGCAGCCCCAAATCTCATTCTCAGTCGGATTCCCAGATACTCCTGTTTTTGCTTGTATCCTTTATGAAACACTTTATGTTTGGCAGAGATTGGCCACGGGCAGTCCTGCCAAGTCCCCAGAAGCTTATCTCCTACATCTGGTTACAGTTCAAAGATGACATTTATTTTCCTCTGAACTGCTTCCCTAAATCAACTAACTACTTAATACTTTATGTCTGGTCTATGTGTCATCTGTGCTAGTAAGAGCTCTTTGGACATCTCTCAGGATGCTTAAAGAGCATTGCAGGATAGGTTAAAAAGACCATAAACAATTAGCTAGCTCTGTTATTTAAAATAAAAGCATTTGATTATTAAATCTGCTTTTGCAGAAGATTTTCTAACATTCTGGAAATTCTTTTTGATGCTGGGGAGCTTCCAATTCCACTATGTTTGCATGTATTTTCCATTCTAGCATTAGGTATTCTCCATTTAGGTAAAATATTGGAAAACTAAAGAGATTTGATAGAGAAGAATCAAAATCTAGAATTATAGGGCATAATGCTCATAATCCTTCTTTTGGCATAAAGTTGAGCTGGGAAGTTAAGGATAAGCCTTTGACCAGATGTCTGCTCCTCTCCCAGCAGATCTTTATGGTAAGCCTCCAGCTTATAGAAAAGTATCAAGATGCCTCTGTACCACAACTATCACTGTTTATCAGTGTAGTGTGTAATACATAGTTTAAGTGGCTCTGAAGAAGGAGTACATGCAGACAAAGAGGAAGGGTGTAACTTGGAATGCCTGAATTAAATATAATGAAAATACACACTGTAAAATGAACAGATGCTGTTTTGTAAGGATACAGTCAAAGCAATTACAAAACCAAGAAAACTCTCATTTTCTGTAAGAATGAGCCAAGAGATTTTTTATTTTTTATTTTTTGTCTCTTTATTTAACTTCAAAAAAATTCCATTAGTGATTCTTCTCTTCAGAAATCAGTAAGCTGGCTGCAAAGGTATGCATTTTGGTCTTGTACTACAGTAATAAACTCCTATCACATTGTATCTGTTACTCACACTGGAATCTTTTTCTCTTGTCCTGCTTTCAAAGGAAACTTTGAGATGGCTATCAATAAATAACACGATAAATTAAATAAACAGCCTATTATCTATTTTTCTTTTCATTGGTTGGTGAAAAATTTGCACAAACTACACAGAACGAGGCCAGTAGAAAAAAAATACCACTTTCATTGTTCCACTGAGACAGATAACACGCTGCTAAATATAGATTTTACAAAACTGCTGGCTTCTAAGTTCATAGGATTCATTTCCACTACTTCTCAGTGGCTCTTTCTCATCTGCCATGTCAGTGTCTTTCATTTGTGCAAAATAAGCAGGAGAAGCTTTGCACTCTTGATGCCTGTCAAGAGATTTCAGGTGGATCAACATATGAAGAGTATAGGCGAGAACCAGCAGCAGAATCAGCGACATAACCAACCCCATAAGAATTGCTGGAGAGAAAAAGGATGCACAATCTTTGGCATAGGCAAAATGTCCTTCTTGAATGTTAAAACCTTGAATCTACAAAGAGAACAAAAGGGCTCATATTAAGTAAAATCTTTGCAAACAATTTTGTGAAGTTGCTCTGGTGCCACTGAAAGTTTTTGATTTAGTATCATCATCTTAAAAAATCAAATCTCGCAGTGATATCTGGAGTTCATAGTGAGCTTATCCAGGTCAGTCGTCTGGAAACCAAAAGTTATTCTGGTCTGCATCACTCTGTTGCCCAAAGGATTTGCAGTTCATATTTGAAACAAAATCTTCCACGATCACTCTCAATACTTTGGTCACATTTAATTGTAAGCGTGGTACCTTTCTGGTACAGTGCATTTCCAGTAACATTTGCTAAGAATTTCTAGACTCTCTGTTTCAAACTGCACAAATTTCAATGCACAAAACATGCATAATTGCCTACCCTAGTACTAGATTTTCATCGCCAGATTCAAGCAGCAATACCTGGTAACGAATCAGCCCAACTACAAGAAGGTGCATTCACCTATGGCCAGGACAAGTTTTACTCGTGGCTTCAGTTCTAGTGTGAAGTTCACCACACTGGCATTCACAGAGTTGACTGCTTCACTAAGATGGGTCCTTGGACATTTACCAAATGGGGACTAAAAGGGCAAAGAAGTCCCGTGTCACTGCATTTACTTCTTATATTGTTCTGCTTTACCCTCACTGAAAAAAAAAAGTACTGATGATGAGGCGGAGTAGAAGTACTCAGTGCAATCAGGGCTATTCGGCAGTTTGGCTGGGATTCATCCCCTAAAACTTAGGTATCTAAAAGCAAAATATCCAAGCTGAGACATTTTAGAATCAACTATTGCCAAATTCAGAAATAATAGGCACTCTCAGCTGATGATTAATCTCATCCTATAATAAGGACTCAGGATGAGTCAGAAGAGTTATCCACTGGCTTTAGAGGCAGACTGGGGTGACTGTAACCAGAGCACAACGTTAACATTTCTTGTCTTCAAAAATTGAGTTAGATGAATCCCAACCTTGATGATTGGTTTTAAGAGTCCAGCTCAGAGACATCTAATATCGACAGTTAATTTTACTTATTAAGAGGAAACCCAAGCAAGACACTACAGAAAAGCTACATAGCCCTACATTTCCTTGACAGGAGAATGACTACAGTAATTTAAATCTCCATTTGCATTTAATTTGTTTAAAGTTCTGTGGAGGTTAGACAAATTGTACACAGGAGATCATAATACTTTCTTGGAACTTAAGTACAGAATTTCCTATCAGTCTACCTTTGGAATCCATTTGGCCTAATTCAACAGCATTACCTGGAAATCAATGAAAGTAACTTCCCAGAGCTTTGAAACATCATTTGCAGAGCTCGGTATCAGGAGGGCATCATATCTCTGCAAGCTGCTCACGTGTTCACAGTGGAAGGAGTAACTTGCTGGTGCATATATTCTTGTTGCATTAAATGTTGCTTGTACAGAGTGGTTGTAAAGAAGCTGCAGTCTCTGTAAGCTGAACCAATTCTGAACAGACAGCTGGTAATAGCTGGTTGTTAGTAACAATCTGAAAATATTTTATGGGAAAAAAGAAGAATACAATAGCAAGTCTTAGAGTTGGAACTATTAGGTCCACATCTGATAATCTTAGAAGACCAACCAATATTATCAATTTCCTCCATTTATATTACTGCAAGCTCTCATAAGTCTGGAAAATAATTTGTGGTTCTTCAGTACTGTAGCTAAATTATTTTGTTGCTCTTCCCCACAGTGAGGAGAGTGGCAAGAGATTTTCAAAAAAAAAAAAAAAAAAGAAACCTGTATCCAACGTTGGTATTCACTTCCAGCAACAACAGAGGAAGTCTGTCAAACCTTGGTCTGCTGATACATACGCTCATATGCCTGTAAGGCACTTCCTGAAGACTCCAGTGATCACTCTGAGATGTGATGCAATTCACAAGAAAACAGTATAGATTTTATAGACATTAATGATAACACTTCATATGTGAAATGTGTTTCTCATTCCAAATGTACTAAATTGTTGTAATGGAAAAGGTAAACTTTTCTTTTGTTACCTACAGTAAAGCCCATTTTTTGCTGTGTTCTGTTGTTTCTTACAGTTCCTCAGGCTTCACAGAGAACACTACAGGTTCGTTACATACTCTGAGATGCTTACCTACTTTAACTTTAGTCGTGACACAGTAAATTAATAAGAGTGCATAGATGTGGAAGAAAAAAGGCTAAATCAATATGATCCAGTATACACTCAATTTATGCATGGAGTCTTGGTAAAATACCACCACATACAAAAATTATTTACCAGGAAATGCTGTTTTCTTTGGTCACCAAGAAGCAAACATGAAGTTGGTCACAGTCTGATGCCTGTGCAGCCTACACTATCAGTTTTTTTTCAACAAAATTTGCAAACAAAAAGTTAGCTAATTAGCAGAGTCTAGGAAATATCTGAGACTACTCAAATGAGATGACATGAACTTTTCTCACGCATAGAGAATTCAACATAGAAGAAAAAAATGCTGTAAGAAAATACGATAGGCAAATAATACAGTTGAAAATGACAGCTCTGTTAAATGCAAATGTCTTGATTATATCACAGTATCATAAAATGTTTGGGTTGGAAAGAAGATAATTGAAGATAATCTAGTTCTGAGCCCCCTGCCAAGGACAGGGACACCTGCCACTAGCTCACCATATCAGCAGTTCTATTACATCATTTTTTTCATCTCTCCCCCCAAAAAATCACACAAATAATTGCATACCAAAGATACTATTTGTATCTTTGATTGTGTAATATTATTCTTTATCATATTACTTACCTAATAACAAGACCCTTTAGATTTCCAATATCACCAAACTTCAGAGAAAGCCTAAATCAAAAAGTAAGTAATGTCAGGCTAGACAAAAACTTCAAAAGTCTTAAGAGAAAAAATAGCATAGAAAATTAAGCACAGTTACAGACAGTCTTTTACTCAGTATACCTTTAAAATCTGTAGAAAAAAACCTGCAATTATTAGATCTCCCTCCACTGAAATCCTGTAGCTCATATGTTAATTTGAATGAGGCCTAGACTTTTCACAAAGAACACAAGATATTTAAATCCTGCTGTTTCATCCTCAGTTAACAATTAGGTGCATTTGATCCATGCTCACCTTTTCAAGTCAAAAAGGCTGATCTGTAATACATGTATTGGTCAGGTGTAACCTATACATGTCGTTAAAAAGAGCTACATGTAAACAGGCATGTAATCCTCATCTTTTTAGGTTCTAGAGTATAATAAAAGCAGATAGTATGGAAATTCGAATTTTACACATACGCATCTGTACAGCAATATAAATACACTGGCTGTGAGGTAGCTCTACAAAGCTTCTGTGCAGTCATCACAGGCAACTAAAGTGAAAGGCCCTAGCACGTACAAAACTAATCAGAAACATACTGCAAACTATTTTATACTTTTTGTGAGCTTCTTCAGATGCTGAAAATTGCAGAACTTGTCAGCACCAAATGAGTATTCTGGATATTTCTTCCACAGTGAATATGTATTAAATTATTGTACAAGATGATACAAGCCAGTTGAATGATTGAGTAAACTTACATAACAACTCAATAACAAAAAGTGCATGTCTTCACAGGGACATACATATGTAGGTAGGTCTATACATTACCTGCAATCACTGCATTGTATTCACCCAGGTGCGCAATTGAAACACAGCTTGCAATTTGATTAAATGTGTGTGGTGGGCACAAGAGGCGAAGCCAGCTGCACTGAACCCACCCTTCTGCAGCACTCCGTTGTTACCCACACAGTCCATGCTTGAACTACACACAATCGACTCATAAAAATTACCACTACAAATCATGTAACAACATTAAAAGGTTCTGATCACGTGGAGCCACATTACTAGCCATCGAGGGCCACAAGTGGGTTGCCTTCTCCCCCAAAACTACACCTTTCCTTGTTTTATTACAAAGGCATATCATAGTCCAAGGATAGACACATCACAAAAGAAGATTAGACACTGGCAAATAAGCCATGAAATTTAGTTGCTTGATCCAGGAATTGGTACATAAAAACCAAACCAACAAACCACTGGCTAGTTTATTATATTAAATTTACATAGTAAATGCATATGCATTTGTAGCCAGGTCCTGGCTCCAGCAACTTTGCATTGATCAGGCAGTATAAAGCTATTATGAAGCTAATCCAAAACCACAGCACAGGATTGTCTTAGCAAAGAAGGCATCAGACGAGAGAAGTTCAAGGGGCTTCTCTGGGTGAGAAAAACAGGACAATTCATCATGTGAGCGCTCAGACAGATAATCCACTAAGTTGGTAAGCCACTATCCATCATATCTGAGAAGCCATGGTAGTCTGGTGAAATTCCCAGTGACTGGAAAAGGGGAAACGTAGCCCTAATTTTTAAAAAGAGAAAAAAGGAAGACCCAGGAAATAGAGGCCAATCACTCCCCCCTCTGTGCCTGGCAAGACCATGGTGCAGATCCTCCAAGAAACTACATTAAGGTACATGGAAAACAAAGAAATGTTGGTTGCCACCAACCACGGGTTCACTAAGGGCAAACTGCGACCTCATACGAGTGTTTACGGCATTGCTGGATAAGGGAAGAACAACTGACATCTTCTACCTACAAAGCATTTGACATTGTACCACATGACATCTTTGTCTCTAAATGAAAGCAACATAGAGTTGACAAATGAGCCACTCAGTGGAATTGGCTAGCTGGTCGCTAGGTTGAAGTCAGTGGCTCCATGTCCAGGTTGTGATAAAGGGTGCTCCTCAGAGGTCCATATTGAGTTTGGTACTATTAAACATCTTTGCTGGTGACATAGACAGTGAGACTGAGTGCACTCCCAGCAAGTGTGCAGATGACACCAATCGTAGCATCATAGGATATCCCAAGTTGAAAGGGATCCATAAAGATCAGCAAGTCCAACTCCTGGCACCACAGAAAGATCAGACTGTATGACTGAGAGCATTGTCCAGACGCTTCTTAAACTCCAGCAGCTCGGTGCCATGACCACTGCCCTGGGAGTTCATTCCAATGCAGTCAACTCACTGCATCACATCAGAGGGACAGGATGCCATCAAGAGGGACTTGGACAGGCTTGAGGGACCTGGATGCCTATGTGAACCTCCTGGAATTCAACAAGGGTAAGTGCAGAGTTCTGCAGCTGGGTCAGGACAATCTCAATTATGAATACAGGTCAGAAGATGAGTGGCTTAGGAGCCACTTGAGAGTACTCCCTGCAGTACTTAGGAGTACTGGTGAATGAAAAAGCGAACAGGAACGAGTAATGTGCACTTGCAGCAAAAAACATCAACTGTGTCCTGAGCTGCACTAAAAACAAAAGGTGTCGCTAGCAGGTTGAGGGAGCTGATTGTCCCTGTCTACACCACTTTCAAGAGATCCTACCTTGAGCACCCTGTTCAGCCCTGGGGCTCCTAGCACAAAGAACACATGGATCTGTTGAAATGGGTCCTGAAGAGGCCACAAGGATGCTCAGAGGGTGGAACACCTCTCCAATAAAAAAAGGCTGTGGAAACATCTCTAGGATATTAAAAAAATGCATACCTTCCTAGTATGGCTATGGAATGGGAGGATTTGGGATCCAGTTAGGTTAACTGGTAGGAGCGAGGGAATGAACTGTTCATACTAGTAATTCATGCCAGAATAGTATGCAAAGCTGTAGTCATTTCACCTTTAAGAATCAGCAATTCGTAAATCACATTCTGCAACAAGGGGCTACTTAAGTCTCTCTAAATACATAAGTGCATCTTTATGCTGTAAACAATAATGGCACATATCCTATGTGGAAGTAAGTAGTCCACCACCCAAAGTCACATACAGCCAGCCTCTAAATCCTGACGTTTAGCATAGGGCCCATTATTCATTTTCCCAAAAAGCTACTGAAAATAGCTGGATACTGAAGAGATCAATAGCTCCAATCTCACAGATACTAATGGGAAACTGGCTGGCCACAAGGACTGACATTAGTGAAGATGAAGACAGACATGTACATCTATATGCTGTATGAAGCATTTATCTGAAAGCATCTAATGCACACTGCTTTGCTGGCTGCAATGCGCCTTGATGTACTGAGGCTCTATACTACATATTACGAGGTTTGTTTCTTCAATATTTACTTACAAGACTTGTTATCTGGTACTATTTCACTGACATCTTACATTGCATTGTCTTCACTGCAGTTTGAATCTCCAACATCCACTGTTGCATGGACACCAAATGTCTTCTCTGTCAAATCCAGCTGTGTGTGGTTTTCAAACTTAATCATGATCCTCTTGGCCCAGAAGAGAATGCAAGGGATGCCATTAACTGTGACATTGAGAGGGCTGTAGTGGCTGGGGGTGAATGGCCTCCAGGATGGTCTTTCCAGCTGCTCCTTTCTGCTCAAGTTGTAGCTGACAACCTGAAGGATCATAAGATAACTATCAAAAGGAGGGTACTGCAAGAGACATTCTCCATCCTACAATAAGGTAACCACTTGGAAAGCATTGCCAGGTCTTAGCTGCAGCAGTACTGAGGTAGGAATGCACAGACTTACCTGTCTCACCCCTCCCAACACTGGGCAATGTACCATACAGACCTTTAGCTCCAACACAACTGGCAAGATAGCTAATATAAGCTAAAGTTGTTTTTCTAGTCACTCTACGGAAGTATTATTAGAGTAACTGACATTTTTTTATCCCACCTCAGCCCAATACAAAAAGATGAAGCAGTGCTAGAATCACAAGCTGCTCACCCCTGCAAAAGGCTCTCTAGGACTCAGCTGCAGCAAAGCATACAGCCTACCATACCAAAAAGAATTTAGGCAACTCTAAAGGTGGAAAAAAAAAAAAATCAACTTTAAATTGACCTTAGACAGTTGGGCCCGTATCATGGCTCAGTGTGGATCTCTGCTTTTACAGAATCAGCAGTTCATAACATTGAACGCTGGGAACTGCAGCTTCCACCATGTTCTCAAAAGAGGTCAGAGAAAAAATCCTATCCCCTCTGTGCCAAAGAAAGACAATTTGACTGTGAGATTATATAAAGTGAGACAGTAAGTTAGGGTTCAGAAAGGATTTCAAAATTTGTCATTTTCGTATTTTAAGATTTACAGATTTTAGCTCTTTTTCAACTATGCATGCATCCCATCTAAACATGCATGTAATGTCTTCATGGCTGTTTCACATTCAGCAAATACAAAGCATGAACAAAAACAAAGCAGGTATTCTTTCTAAGTTTCAGTCACAAACAGCACCTTATCAGGCTCCAGAAGGGACACGGTTAAGCCCCAAAGCTTTGTCTTGGCTTAAAGAGATGGGTTTTTTTGCTGTTAAGATTAGCAAATCACATCTCCCAGCTCAGACCCTGAAAGACCCTTTTGATACTTGACCTCACATATAGCACAAGGCTGCTTTAGGAATTAAAATTAGTAAGTACTCACAGCAACAAGCAGAAAGCAAGGTAAGATCAGCAAGAAACACTGACTATGAATGTTATTTGGATAAGTAATAAGGCTGTATTCTCAGAATTACCAATAAAATAAATTTTATAAACAACGTATTTACATTAGAATGCATCACCTGCATGGTTTTTGATAGCGGAGCCTTTTCCTCTTCATTTCTGACATGACCCACAGAGTGGACTCAGAAAATACTGATGGAATTTAAACAATCAGTTTTGCTTCAGATATTTTTTTTGTACCAAGCAAAATACTGGGCTCTGCAGTCAAATGCAATTGTACAGAAGAGGAGGAGTACAATTTGGTTCTTCTAGAACAACCCTGTGCCTGAGCCCAGTGACAGCACCAGCAATGAAGCCAAAATACCTCACTACTTAGAAAAGCAGAGACACTGAAATGCATGTTGGAAATCAGTAGCACATCATAATGACTCAGAATTTTGTTGGCTATTTCCTGTAAATAATAGACTATTTTATTCAATAATTGAAGTTAAAAGATCTCAGCATGTTTCTGAAGGAAAAAAAAAAAAAAAAAAAAGAAGACAAAGCTTTTCCAATACAGTTCCTGCAAGCATTACCTGTGCAATTGCCACTTGATTTACATTCAATTTTGGCTTCACACCACCATCATAGCGTCGACCTGCAGATAAAAGCGTGTTATGAGCCCACACAGAACGCATCCACTCATTGTACAACCATAATCTTGCACATTCTGGCACAAGTAGCCTTGAACAAAATCTCTTATTTTGTTTTGGCAAATATGTGTCTCAATGCAAATATCACCTTCAACATCCATCTTATGTTTTAGTTTACCTTGCTCATAAAATAAAGTCTCCTTTTCAGTGAATATTTTGCCATCCTAGCTGGGAAGAACTCCAGTGGCCAAAAATGACAGGATTTAGCCTATCCATGTATACATGTGTATACATCTCACACTTAATAAAACCTTACTTTTTCTTTATGCAACAAGCTATTTTCAAAGTGTGTGTGTTGAATTACAAGGCAAGAGTCTGCATAGGAGTTTCTTTCCCTGCAGGGGACAGAGATGGGAACCTGTGACAAACAGATGGCCTGTCTATCTTCACTGTCAGGACAGTGAAGATTTGTAGGAGTGAACTCGCTTCACAGACTTTCTCACATCTTCACTCTTCAAACACTTAGCTCTGTTTTCATCTGGTTTAAAAAAAAAAAAAAAAAAAAAAGAAAGAAAGAAAGAAAAAAATATGAAGACTTCTTTGTTCTATATTCTCACTATATTTCAAAGTCAATTAATACATGATTGTTTTAACCAGGCAAATCCCTTAAAGGATATCTGTTAAGGGTAGATATGTTTCAACGGAACATTTGACAAAACAGTCAGCAATACCAGAAGGAGCAACTCCTGGGAATGAAGATTTTTTACAGCTGCACTGTCAAAGCCAGCATCCAGGCATTTAGCCCACTGAAAGCCTTACCAGTTCTTTGCAGAGAATCTTGATCTGAAACTACATGTGAACTAGAAGAGAAGAGAAAAATATTTACTTTACAGCATCTGAAGTCTCCAACAGGTTTACTAGGAAGAGTTCCTGCTGCTATGTTTCATTCAGTATAACATTCACAATAAAAAAATACTTGAAAAGATGCATGCAAAGACCAGAACAATGTAAGGACAATGAGCAAGAACGATACCAACTTAAATGTCTTCATCTTAGTGGCAGAATGGTGTGAGACACAGCATCATAAACTCATGTAGAAGGAACAGAGCAGCCTTGAAATCCATTTCTATCATGTCTAAGCAGTTCTGGCAGCAAGGGAATTTGAACCTTCTTCACCTGGCTCACTCAAAACCCATGTAACTCCATGAGCCAGCAGAATGCCCAGGGGGCCAAGACCAATGGCATCCTGGCTTGTATCAGAACTAGTGCAGCCAGCAGGAGCAGGGAGGTGATCATCCCCCTGAACTCTGCTCTGCTGAGGCCGCACCTCAAGTACTGTGTTCAGTTTTGGGCCCCTCAGTACAAGAAAGTCATCAAGGCTCTGGAGTGTGTCCAGAGAAGGGCAGTGAAGCTAGTGAGGGGTCTGGAGTACATGTTCTGGGGGAGCACTCAGGGAACTGGGTTTATTCAGTCTGGAGAAAAGGATGCTTGGGGAAGCCCTTATTGCCCTCTACAACTCCTTGAGAGGAGGGTGTAGCAAGGTGTGGTGAGTGGCCTCTTCTCCCATGTAACAGTGATAGGACAAGAAGGAAAGGCTTCAAGTTGCACCAGGGTAGGTCCAAGCTGGACATTAGGAAAAAATTTCTTCTCAGAAAGAGTGATGAGGTATTGGAACAGGCTGCCCAGGGAAATGGTGGAGTCACTGTCCCTGGAAGTATTCAAAAGAAGAGGGCAGATGTGGCACTGAGGGACATGGGTGATGAGCATGTTGGAGGCGGGTTGATGGTTGGACTGGATAATCTTAGAAGTTTTTTCCAGCCTTAACGATTCTATTATTCTATCATCTCACACATAACATCTTGTTTATACTCATGGTTTGGAAGGGCAAGAGGCTCCTTCTTGTGATCAGTGCCTTCCTAGCAAAAGCATTTTTTCATAGGCATACTCTGTGCTGTCAAGGATAGACCTGTTGTGCACCCCTGCAAACTCCTCAAACCCAGAAGGCAAAACAGAGAAAAGTGAGGGGAGTTCATATCCCAGCTTGTCACTTTGTCACCAAACACCAGGCCTGATGAGCAGCTCTGCTCCTGACCATACAGGACGCTCAGTCCCTTTAGCAACCAAGGCAATAAAACAGAAGACAGTCTCCAGAGAAAATGTGACACAGTACAAAAAGACAGCTACGATCTGCAGCACAATGCAGTGATTCTAATCTGAGCTGAATGAGCCAAAAAGATCTTATAAGAAGTTCAATATAGATAACATTGTTCAAAATCAGTTTGGCAGTTTTAATTAAACAAAGTGAGCCCAGCTCTTTCTCCAGTCAAGAGCTGTTAAATCCCACAGACTTCAAAAAGATGGTGCACTTTCAGCCATTCTCACCACGTTTCTGAGCCAGGTGTTAGTGCTAGGATAGTTTTTTTAAACCACTGCTTCACAAGAAAGGAGCAGAAGCAAAGTAGTTTTGCTGTATCTACCAAACCTAAACAATCCAGAGCATAATTCCAAAGCAAATTTGTTTCCTGCAACTTCAATAGGATCCCACTGAGATGCATGTACTGGACGTATACATCAACCGCCCTTAACCCAAGACTCACTCTGGCCCAACCTGCACCAGAAAGACATGGTTAGATCACACAGCAGACTTCAGCATCTCCAAGAGTCCAGTGCAAGGAACAAAAACTGGCAGTCTCAAGATATGACCATAATAGATTTAATTTTGTTGTCTTGACCAGACAAAGCTCTCTCTAAGCTTCTTTACTGACTAGGAGCACAGGCTGCGTCATTTGGGCCCAACGGTAATTTCCTCTCTGTTTTTCAGGACAGATTGTGCCTTTGGGACAGAGAAGGCAGTAGATCATTTTTTCTTAGTAGGGCATTTTTTTCTTAGTAAAAGCTATAAAAATGAGGCACACCAAAAAGAAATTGATGTGAATTATTTAGATACTAACTCTAGTTATATTTGGTTGTATCTATATATATTTGTTAGTTATACGCTTAGTTTCTTTGCATATGCTTAGTTAAAAGCTCAAGGCCCATTATTCCATTTGGAAACTGCCATGCTGAAGCAAGTAGACTAAAACTAGGATGTGAGGAGACAAGTGAAATTGCACAATTCAGTTAATTTCATCACTGAGAGGTTTTTATGTTGGTCCGAAAGAGAAATGGTTGGTTATGGTATTACGAATGTTGATAAGAAAGTCATTACTTATCTCCCATCTGGGATAATGCTAATACCATGGCCATGCCAAGTGGTTCACCTAAAGGAATACTAATTGATAAGCAACATCAAGCCCTCAGGAGAACAAAGAATGAATGAACATATGAGGCAGCATACTCGTGACAAAAAACTCTGCAGGGTTATACCCTGAACACAGATACAAATGCCCTCCACACAGACTGTGAGGCTCAGGCTGAAGTCTGTGACAATGCAGTCTGACGCCTTCACTTCACATGCAATAAACCACAGCAATGCATAGCCATGCTACTCCTGAAGGCCAAATTGCTTTTTCCAGCACAAAGATATTCAAATATAGATGAATGTGCACAGCTGATGAAATATTCATGCTTTCATGAGGAACGCAGTATAGAGCGCGACCCAGGAATCACCGCCTAAGTCCCACAGTATGACAAATGCTCTCAGCCACACGGCAGTCTTCTCACACACTTGCAGGCAGAGGCAAAGGAGCGGAATGCCTCCACCTCGGTACTACTTTTTCTTACCCTGCTCACCAGCAATGCCAGCTGCCTACCGTGTGAAACCCCACTAAAGGGTTTGCTTTGTCTCACTACAGCCCAACTTCTGTGGCACAGACAGTGGTATATGGTAAGGATCGCCTCTGTTTCTCTGAACAGAAAAAATCTGACAGTTTTATCAGGTCCATCAACTGCATTTGACATTTATAACCCTGAGGTTTCATGGAAGCATGCCATCTGTGACAGAAACAGGTGGCCTTCAATTTGACACATCCCAGTGTCAAATCAGAGGCCCTTTCAGCCAAGACCAATTGACAGGTGATTTCTGGCAGCCAGTTGCTTTTGCCCTCATAAGATGAAAGCATTGTAAGAAATAATGGGAAAAGTTAATGGTGAAATAAGAGCACATATTTGCTTGTATACACAAAACATTAACTACAGTAAGGGGAGAAAGGAAACTACCTCTAGCTAGCCCTAGAGCTTTCTTCTCCACTGCCTGCAAAACTGTCAATAGAGGGGCTGCGAATCAGTAAGAACAAATCATTTTAGCAAACAAAAACATACACATGACTTATAAAAACGTAATTCTTTTTCAGCCATTCTGCCCTACAGTAATTTCAAATTCAGGAGCACACACAGTGTATGATGTGAGGACTAACATATTTCTTTACCAATTCAGAAATAACTAGCCCTAACTAATATAATATAATAACTAATATGCAGGCAATATGCTGTATGTTGAACTTATCATTCTTAGTGTGTCAGGAGCCCACATGAAATTGGCTTAGCCCTAATACAAAGCACTGGGATGACTAATCACTATGTAAAACCCAATTAAATAAGATTATAAGAATAAAGAAGTGTAAATTCCCTCTTATCAGACAACCTTATCCATCTACATAAGATAACAAAGTCTAACTTTGTATCTAAAATGTTCATGTATATTCCACCCCTTGAAGACTCTCATGCGAGCAGCCTTTTGGCCACTGAAGTGATCAAAATAAATAACCTGGAATGCAAAAATAATCAAGAGTGGAGGCCATACTTTTCATGCTATCAGCTTACAATGTTTCAGGTGAAGCAATACAAAGGCTGTCATTTACTTTTCATATCACTGCTCTCACAAACTGCATCAGGTGCCAAAATATACTCCGCTGCAGTATTTACTCCAATCATCACTCACTCGCGTTGTGCAGATGCAGACTACCTCACTGACTGCAAAACTGGTCTCAATCACTTATGAAGTATTTATTTGAAAAATAATGTGAACCTTCCCACTCACTAAATATGAAATTATAATGACCAAAGGAGAGGAATGCTTACTGAGCAGCTGGCAGCAACAGCCAGATTGTAGTCCCAGGGACGCTGTTCATATGTAGTATCTCCGCAGTTATTAAATCATAATTGTGAGTCACATTCAAAGTAAAATCTAGTTCCTCCTAAGAAATGTACCTAACAAAAACTGTAATTAAATTTAGAATATATCTGCTGAAGTTATATCATTAAAAAAAAAAATCTACAAAGCCTGCATCTCTTTACAGATTTTAAATATTTAGTGTCACATTTGGGTAGCTCTATTTGTGATGGAACATAGGGAGACAGATTTACATAATTATTTTATTTGCACTGAGTATTGTTTGATCTGTGCTTTAATAGAGTTAGGACCTACAAAAAATTATAGTTTTGAATACCAATAACAAAACTGAGCTCGCAGAAAGTCTGGTGAATTACAGGTATGATCTCACCTCCACTGAATGCAAAAGTTGAATTCGCATTCAATTCAACAGCAATAGAAGCACAACTACAGTTCCTAACTTTTATTAGAATAAAGTTCATGCAATGTTTCACTCTCTTCTCTCAAATTTTGATCTGATAGCAAGGAAGTGCAATTATTCTAAGAAGGCACCAACAAATCTGAAAACTGGCAGAGGAGAACAAGAAGTAAGCTATTTAAATGAAAACATGTTGTAGCACTTACTGGTAACTGACTACCAGCTCTCGTAATACAAGCTTAAGCAAATCACCACATGTCCTTCTTGCCAGCAGTGATCTTCATCAGCATATTTGATGTTTGCTACTAGTGACCTGGGGACATGATTCAACATACATTTTAGGCTCTTTATACTTTTATAATGCTTGGCATTAGAAAGTCCTCTTTCTTTTAATTTGGGCTTCCTATTAATACTTCACTAAGTTAAAAAATGGCACAATAAACAGCAATGAATCCAAATTCCTTCCAATTTCTTAACTGTAAGACTTTTTAGCAATGCTGAATTCACGCTTCTGCACAAGTAGAATATTTTAGCATGCATGTTTCATGGAGTAGTTTTCACACCCTTCCTGCTATTCTATTTCTTAAATAAAAATAAAAATAAATAAACAAATAAAATAAAAGAATAAAAGAATGAAGTAGAAAAAGGCCAGGGAAAGTCAAAGCAAGAGAGTTATGAGCAAGAGAATCATTAAATGTAAGACAGATGCTCAGAAAACATTCATTTTAAAACCATTTTTAGTGTTACACATAGAATTGTTTTCAAGTTGTTTTCTTACACGGCATAGGCTTCAAAATTCTTACTAATTTCTACATTCACCCCAGCTGTTCTCTGAGAGGAGAACTGAAATCATGCCCTGACATTCCAAACCACAGCAGTATCTTCCACACGACACACACCACTAAAGCTCCCCCTTCAACACACGCACCCAACTTCACCAAGTCAGCAAGCGCTCCATCACTCACCTGCCATCCACTGTGGCTAGCGTTTGTTCCACAGCTGCTGCGAAGCCCAGACACGAGAACAGAACGAATAACCTAAGTGCGGCGTTTCTTTCCATGGAGAAGGGCCGATGCCTCCACACCGAGCACATTTGCTCCTCTGGGCTGGGGAGGGCTGCGCGGCCCCGCACGCCCGGCGGTGTGATGGACAGCAGATGCAGCCAACGAGAGCCGTCTCTGCTCTGGTACCCGGCGGGAGAAAGTCTCTGTGTGTTCCTGTGTTCACACGTACACTGACTGCATGCACCGACAGCTGGCACGGCCCATGTCCCTGCGAAAGATTAGTGGTTTGGGGGGAAAATGTACTGGGATGTGCGAGATGTCTTTCAGGAAGAAAAAAAAAAAAAAAAAAAGGGAAAAAAAATAGAGAAAAAAGAAGGAGAAAAAAAAGAAAGAATAAAAAAAGGTTGGTTCTACAAGCTCTGACTACACTAAAGCTGCACTGAGCAGCTTGTTATCTAAGTCTTACGGAAGGGTACAGTTATGTTTCCAAACAGCTCATAAATTTTCCTATCTGTATAATTTAATAAGGAGTATTTGTAATTTATTTTATTATATATATATTATATAATATATATATATATTATATATAATATATATATATATATATTATATTATTATTAATTTATAAAGAAGACTTACAATACCTTTACAATACTAGTGCTAGCTCCATTTTACTGATGGGGAATTAGACTTAGCTCAGAAGTCAAACATTCAGAGTTGGTTAACTTCAGTTTCACTCAATTTGTGTGCACCCGCCTCTCTGGTTAGATGTTTACATACCCACAGACAACGCAAAGCAGAACTAACATTGCCAAATGTCCACAGAATGACAGCACCTCCATTTGGGAATTGTCAGACTGAGGCACCAGCATCCACACGTAGCACAGGCTGGATCAGGTTGTTCTGACGAGGATACCTGCTTCTACAAGACCTCTGTCCTCATGTGACTCATCAGAACGGACTTCCAAGTTGGATATTAGGAAAAATGTCCTCACTGGAAGAGCGGTTGGACGTTGGAACAGGCTGCCCAGGGTGGTGGTTGGAGTCACTGTTCCTGGATGTCTTCAGAAAACATGGAGACATGGCGTGGATGGACACAGTTAGTGGGCACGGCACGGATGGGCTGAAGTGTTGGACTCGATGATCTTAGTAGTCTTTTCCAACCTCAATAATTCTATGGTTCTATGAAGTTCTATCTGTGCGGGGTAAGAGGAGGGTAGGGCACAATGATTTCTCAAACCTACTGTCCATGCGCTTTCTTTACATAAACTCACTAACAGCAACTTGTAATCAAAGCATCTACACAGGGAAAGCTGAAGTAAGGGTGCTTTCTGCTGGATCCACTGTCAAAACCGTGCTCACCTGCTCACATTCTGTCTGGCCTCAGTCATGAGCACAGCTACAACTGGTGATCAAATTGAGAAAAAACCTCTGACAGAAATGCCTTTTTAGTGTAGCTTTCAGCATCGGCAGCCCACTCTTGAAAGATCAGTCTTGAGAGGCAGTTCAGACCAGCGCTCAGCTCACATTTGCAGCCATGTCCACTTAAATAACCAGGCAGGAGATAGCCACAACCAGTTGCAGCCAACAGCTGCCTTTATGCATCTGTGTATTAATGTTCATACACCATACCCAACCAATACCCAATCTACACCCAACCATAAGGCACGTTAATGCCTTGTGTGGCAGCTAATGTAAGGTACCCACTGATGTGATCACAGAATAAGACCTACTTCACTGATTAAGTGCTCCTGTCTATTGCATTCCAGATACAAGATTAAGATAGGGGCTTTAGCATTGCAACTATTCAAAAGGATTTGCCATCTTAATTTCTCTTTCAGGGATACAGAGACTACTCACTAATCTTAAAAATCTCTCAACAGCTTGTCCAGAGCCATGCTGCTTCTATCCAATTTAAGGTGGAATCTAAATACTTATGAGAATCCTCACATGAAAAATGAGGTGAGAGCAGTGAAAAATAATGAACAAGGGACAATAAGCTCAACATTTTCCATGAAAAACCAGAAATTTCTGATGCCAAATGCAGAATAAATACACCAGTAAAGAGAAGTGGCTGCGAACTTTATGAAATCATGAAAGGAGGCAGAAGTGTCACACACATTTCTAAAAATTAGTAAGCCACAAAAAATAAAGGATGTTAAATTCTCTAGTATCCCTGAACATAGTTCCTTTTAAACAAGTTTTTGAGTTTTGTTTGTTTGTTTGTTTGTTTGTTTTGCTTGTTTGTTTTGTTTTTAAATAAAAATGCAGTCTTCCTATTTGTACCTTGGGATTTCACACGTGGGTATTTTGTACATGTTCATTTTTCACTGGTACAGGAGCAAATGCTAAGAAAGAAAAATGCTGAAATACAAATACTTGCTGCACAGATTAACAAACTGTGTGTCCTCTGAGGTGAGAAAGGGAGATAAAATGGTATCGACAAGACTTGGCAGACCACAGCTAAACTAAATATCTATAGGCTGAATTCAATGAAAAGTCCATTCTCTGTCAACAGAATGTATATTTAATTGTTCTTCTGCCAGCATATTTCTGCGGGGCTTCCAATCTTACAGAGAAAATGCTTTTTCAGTCCATGTTTCACAGAGAGAGGAGAAAAGTACATATGAGTGTGCTCAGACATAAGGTTCTTTTCAGACAACTAATAGAACACATAATGCCAAACTGCTAACACAGTTAAACCAATATGAAAATATTCTGACTTTCTCACTACATACTACTAGCACATGCTTATAGGAATTCACTAACTAGCAGTCATCACTTGACAAACTGAGAGAAGGAATGAAGAAAAGTCTTTCCTTACCTCTTGGCATTTGCTGATAATATAAAGCATTCTATGCCATTCTTAAAAAGGTTCCTTTTGGTTGAACTTCAAGAATAAACAGACTAAACTGAAAGCAAAGAAGCCATCCTATGCATACACTTTGTTCCGGTGAAGAATTATGACAAACATCCAACTCTGCAACAAAATTTCTATGAAGCCTGTAAAGGAAACTTTTTGAATGGAGCCTCTAAGCAGGAGTCTTGATTAGATGAGCTCTTGTGATTTGGTTGACAAGCTACTGTGTATATTTGCATGTTTTATGTTGAAATCACACAGACAAGCAAAGCTTAATCAAATGTACCTTATCTGCAACTACATACATACTCAGTGGACAAAGGGTGAACAAAGGATCACGTGCAAAACCCAAATTCTGTTTTATGGAACACACAAGGTTGCATTCAGTTCCATAAATGCATCCAACAAACTTCCTAGGGGAATAACAATAACAATTTTGTCTGCATCTCGCAAGAAGGACTATGGTGGGCTGACTGGCTACTATTTCAAATAAGAAAAATAAAATACTGTTTCATTGTCATGATTTCTCCATCTGACAATAAGATACTGCTTAGGATTACTCTTCAAGCAAAACTTCTCCTTGGGATGATTAAGCTGCTACCACTCATTTATTTCTTAGCAACGTGGCATTTCAAACACCTCTGCTGCAAAATGAATAGCAGTCACAGATCTCATTGTGCCTCTTTTTGGATCTGCTCTTACTGCTCTTATTGTTTGGGATTTATCTTGCAGAAAAGGTAGTTAAGAAAGCAGTCGGCAATTCAGAGAAGGATTCAGAGTTTCATGTGGGTTGTGAAGCAAAAAAATCAAAGACCGATAGGTAAGCCAATCAGCATTCCTGGCCTTCCACACACCCCTAAATGTGTCACCACAGTTCAGCAAGCCTTCTGTCAAAGATGATGATTACATAAATGTTGATGGAGGCCTAGAGATGACAGCTGTTCTGCCTCATGCTGCAGTGATTATGTACGCAGTGAGTTTGCATGCAACGAACGAGAGTGCACACATAATTTTAAACACGGATAATTTATCTCTTTGGAGGGCATTTCCTCAGGCAGACAATGTCACAATTTATTTTCAACACAGTTTACCTTCAGATGACATATCAGGTCACTGTGATCAGAACAGCTTTTTAAAGCAACACACCTAACAAAATAATGAAGTGTGACATATAAGCAACTGTACAAACACTTCAGAAACCATTAGTATTTTTGTAGACTAAGATAAGGTGTTCCTCTGGTTCACAAACAGCTACAATGGATTGATTCCTGAAATACAACAAAAGTATGGGCAAAAAGATTAGCTTTATCTAGAGTTTATCCCAGTTTCAGCAAAATCTCCTCTTGGCAACTAATTTGCCTATGTGCTTTTCAACCATCTACACCACACAGCGACTACAGATTAGGTTAGATCTTACGAGAAAACTCTCCACAGTGAGAGTGCTGAGGCCCTGGCACAGCTGCCATGGGGCTATGGCACCCCACCCCTAAAAGCCTCAGGTTGGATGGGGCCCTGGGCAGCCTCATCTGGGGGGAGGGCAACGTGCCCACAACAAAGAGTTGGAACTGGGTGGGCTCTAACATGTCTTCCAATCCAAGTCACTCTACGATTCTATGAGTATATGGGGGGGGGGAAGAAAAAAAAAAAAGGAAAAAATAGAGCAGTCTGTGCCACAGCACTGATCTACCACGGCGAAGGGAGGTCCCCACACCCTAGCGCATGGAGCAAGCCGAACGGACCCTCAGCTCCCCGCGAGCACGCCGCGGAGCACAAAGGCGCCAGGCACACGGGGCCTCCTCCCGCCTATTCACAGCGGCAAAATGGCGGCGCCCGCCCGAGAGCCGGCGAGCTCACAGCGCCCCCTTGGGGCCGGGCGGTCGCCAGCTCCTCGGGAAGAGCCGGCGCAGCTCTGCGTCCCCGTCGCAGATGACACCTAAGCCTTGGCGCGTTACCGAGCAATTCCCTTAATAACGCATCGAAGACCATCGTTTGCTTCAGTACGCTCCGTCACAATTTCCTTCCTAACGGCTTTTATACACTTAATTAGTCCTGATCCTGTGTAAGACTTTAAAACATCCTTACGAATTTAACCTCTTTAAACTATCGGACCGAGGCTCCCTAACGCCCATCGCCGGCTCCGCACGCGCCCAATACGATCACGCTCCGCCTCAGGCGGCTCACGGCCGCCCCGCCCGGCGAGGTCGCCCCGCGCCTGCCGGCTGTTTTCAGTCAGGCGCGGCGCGGGCAGCCCGCGGGGGTCCTCGCGAGCGCGACTAGGCGGCGCACAGCGGGCGGGGCGCTTCCTTTTGCGCTCGGCAGTCACGGTGGCAGGATGGGTGAGCGCTGTTGGGCAGGGCCGGGGGCCCGGGGGTGCGGGGCCTGGGCTGAAGGGGTCGGGGCGGCGGCGGCGAGGTTGGGGGGCTGGTTCCTTCATTTATCTCTGAGCCTGATGGCCCTGGCCGCGCCGGTTCCACGGAACCACAGCGGCGTGGCCATTTCACTCCGCGTGGTCGGGCGGCAGCGGGGCGGCTGGGCCTCGGAGCGCCTCCTCACCTTTCCGTCCCGCCTCCCGCAGGGAAGTGCCGTGGTCTCCGCACCGCTCGCAAGCTGCGCAGCCACCGCCGCGACCAGAAGTGGCACGACAAGCAGTACAAGAAGGCTCACTTGGGCACGGCGCTGAAGGCCAACCCGTTTGGCGGCGCGTCCCACGCCAAGGGGATCGTCCTGGAGAAAGTGTGCGTCAGCCTGCGCTGCTGCGGGGCCGGAGGGCGGCGGGCACGGGGAGGCACCGGGCCTCGGGAAGGGGCGCGGGGAAGCAGCCAGCATAAGCTCTTCTAATTCATCAATTTTGTTATACAGCACGTAGCGTTAGCGAGCTCTAGGACGTCTGTTATTGCTGCTTTATTTTGCTAGGTTAATAAACGTCGTTTAAGAAATGAAGCAGTATGTTCTTATTGACCTAATGTAGGGGTGGATGGTGGGATTTTTTGTTTCTTACAGCTAAGACCTAAGGGCTTCTTATTTTTCAGCTTTATTTCCTGAATTAGGATATGTAGGAGAAGAGGTAGTTGTGTAATTAAGCTTTAGTACTGAGTAGTTCTACATGCATCAGTGATACCTTTCTGTTTTGAAATACATGTCCAGCCTGAACGTAAAAAAATTTAGTAATATGCTGTGGTGCAGTGAGAGTCTGCTAGCTCATGAAATAATTTTTTTGCTGATGTGTCTTCATGTGTTTTCATTTTAGTGGAGTAGAAGCTAAACAGCCCAACTCTGCTATCAGGAAGTGTGTGAGAGTCCAACTCATTAAGAATGGCAAAAAAATAACAGCCTTTGTTCCCAACGATGGCTGCCTGAACTTCATTGAGGTGAGTGATACCCAGGAACTGACTGATACGTGTGTTAAGGTAAAGAAACACAGAACAGATGGACTTAGCTGATGGTTAGACAAGGTTTCATGTCATTCTGAACAGTGTGTATCTTAATGTGGTAGCTGCAGAGGGAGGCAGAAGATGTCAGAGGCAATTTCATACTTTCCATTTTGTTGGCAAAGACAGTTTTCAGTGTTCCTGCTGCAAGCTAAATAATATTACTCTCTCCAAAACGCTGAAGGGGATATTAATCTGTGTGCCTATTGAAAGCCTTCAGTATTTCTTGTCCTTTCCCTAGAAAGTTTGTACTAGGGCTCAGATTTATTGCAGATTGTTTCAGGTATCTGGGCAGGCTTGTTGTTGATAGATTTGTAACTGCATGGTTTTTTATTGCAGGAAAACGATGAAGTGCTGGTTGCTGGTTTTGGTCGGAAGGGTCACGCTGTTGGTGACATTCCTGGAGTTCGCTTCAAGGTTGTCAAAGTAGCCAATGTTTCTCTGTTGGCCTTGTACAAGGGCAAGAAAGAGAGACCAAGATCATAAATTTCTATTAACTTGCCAAGAATATCAATAAAATTTTTGATTGGAAAAGTTTCTATCTCTTTATTTAAGATTCAGAGTATTTTGCAAGCAATGGGTCTATCACAGGCAGGGTACACTGCCCTTTGTTGCAATAGGTTTTCCCTTAATGTAGCACATGCTTTGCTGTTGAATGAAAGAAGACAGCCAGAGCATTCTTACAACCAGCATGTTAGCTCAAAAGTTTCCAAGTTTACTCCACAGCAGCTGTTTGCCTGGAAATTCAGAGATTTACTTCATAGTTTGAAATTATGTTTTGGGTCTCCTTCCAGTTGTCAGAGCCTTCATGAAGGCTTATGCTGCCAGGATGGAACAATAGATGCTTCTAAGGTCTCTATCCCTTTGTAAGCCCTTTCTGGAAGCTGTTGCAAAGATGGTTTCATCAAAGAAAGTTACTGAATAGTCATACTGCCACATGAACTTCAGGTCTGAGTATGATGCTAACTCTGTGTGGGGACCTGATGTAAAGAAGCAGGATGTGTTACAGAAGGAAAAACTCAAATTTTTGCTCTGTAGCCTGTGTTTTCAAGGGATGGAGTGCTGTAAGAGCATAGAAAAGGGGACTAATGTATGATGCCAGCACATGGATGGTCCAGTGGAGAGCTGACAAGCACTGTGCTCAGTGAACATGTTATCTGCAGCAGTTATGATTTCTGATGGTGGTGGAGCTGAGTTTTCAAGCTCCATGCCTGAGTCTGCTGAGGCTTCTTGTGGTGGGCTGTTTTTTTGGTGTCAAACTTAGAATGATTGTAATAGGGCTGTACCATAAAGCCATAGTTAATCACTAGGTGTGGCCTATATGGTGGAAAGGGTCAGGGAGCGGGATGTTCACTGCTTTATGCAGTAAAGTTGTGTCCTTGTTCTCTGTCCTCTACAAAGAAAGATCCATTTCTCTGGAGTATTTTGAAAAATACAATAGAAGTAATGCCTCTCTTACAATGTTGGTCCATGGTGTCAGAGGCGGACGTTTGTGGTGCGGCAGGAAAGACTGAACCTTAGAGCCAGTATTTTGTCGCCGTCCAACAGATGGCAGTAGAGGGGCGGTCTGACAAAATGGTGTCTGACATAGAAGTGCAGATGAAGGGAAGGTGTGTCACTGCATTCCTCTCTGCAGAAAAAATTGCACCCGCTGGCAGTCATTGATGCTTGCTGACTGCTTATGGAGATCAGCCAGTGGATGTGAGCACAGTGAGGCATTTCAGCACTGGTAACAGTGGGTCACCTACACCAATGCTTGTGCAACAGCATGCAGGCTCTTTTTCATCACTGGTGAAATTGTGCAGCTGATGGTGGTGACTGCATTGAAAAAGGGTGTTTTGTAGCTGGAAGTTTGCTCTATCAAATGGTGATATTGTGCTCTTTGTAATGGTTGTAGTTTCCATGGAAATAAACCAGGAGGCAGTACTTGCCAAGAGCTTCATACTCATTCTTAGTATTCAAATAAAAGCCATTCCAGTTTCTAGTGTGAAGGCAGGCAGTGGCACCTGACACAATTTATCACTTAGGTCCTGAAGGGATTATTAAGGCATTTACCTAATTTCACCTCTGTACTCCTCAGCCTCCAGACTTCACCCAGCTATTTTCATGTTACATGTTATATGTTAAATAGTTTGATTGAACAAGTCTTGCTGACTTGAAGATACTGATTTCTTTTAGTGCAGTTCAGTTATCTGTTATCATTTAACTACTGTCATACTGACTAAAATATATCTTTGAATAATATTTCTTGCTTTCCTCTGCCACACTAAAACAAATTTCTAAATAGTTGGGATTTTTTTGTTTGTTTTGTGATTTTGGGTTGGTTGGTTTGGCTTTCCAGAGGTCTCTACACCACTATTGAACTACTGAAAACTGAAGCTTTTATCACTTAGTATTTTCTGTCATTCTTCTCTGTGTTGTCCAATTTTTCAATATCACATTAAAAAACAGATGTTAACATAACATAGAATTATAGACAATAATAAAGAGGTCAAAATGTTTCTCCATGTTGGCCTTTAAACTACTGCTAAATCTTCTATGCTGTCAATATCTGCACTTTTTACCTTAAGTTTGGCCCTTTGAAATTACATTTTCCATAGAGCTTATGGTGGAGCATGGGTTCTTAGTTTTGTGCTAGGGCTATCTTACACAACAAAAACTAAAAATATCTACCTGGCTGAAGTTTTGATTGTAAACAATTCTCTCGTTAACATCATGGTTCATCTGTGTGTTCATTCACAAGGCTCTGCTTCAATTAGCATTCACTAATTTATATGGAAGAGGAATAAAATTTAAGAGCAGGCTGAGAATCTCTGCCACTGATTGTTTTGCAGCTTAGTCATCTAGTTGTGAGATTTGGATTCAAATCTTTGCTCAGATCAGGCACAGAAGCAGCACTGAATTTTGTTTTTCTGTAGTCTTGCTAATACTGTAGCTGCTATCCTAGTGAAAACTCGTTTATTGGCATCCCCTTCCCAACTCTGGGAAAGTTGCTGTCTGTGATTCCAGAATTACGACTCCCTTGTTTGCAACCTGACTCAGATTTTCAGACCTTGACTTCAAAGGCACAATGGTCTTTGGTGCAGAGAAAAATGAAGCTGAGAAGACCAGGGCCATGATGAATGGGGAAGACACAACAGAACAAGACAGAAAAGAGGGAAGAGTTTTTTAGGAGCTCCACCAGACTGTAGAAGCAGTGTAGATGCACAGTACCAGTAACGTACTCCAGCCAACCAGCACACCAGAACCTGGTGAAGACCCATGAAAACCTAATGAGGTTCAGTAAGACCAAGTGCAGGGTGCTGTGTTTAGGTCAGGGCAATCCCAGGTGTTTATACAGACTGGGGGAGGACCTCCTTCAGAGCAGCCTTGCGGAGAAGGACTTGGGGGTCCTAGAGGATGAGAAGCTGGACACGAGCCAGCAGTGTGCGCTTGCAGCCTGGAAGGCCAACTGTGTTTGGGCTGCATTAAAAGCAGTGGTCGGCAGGGAGAGGGAGGTGATTGTTCCCCTCTACTCAGCTCTTGTGAGGCCCCATCTGCAGTACTGCATCCAGGCCTGGGACTCCCAGCACAGGAAGGATGTGGAGCTCTAGGCGTGGGTCCAGAGGAGGGCCATGAAGATGATCAGAGGGCTGGAGCACTTCTCCTATGAGGAAAGGCTAAGGGAACTGGTCTTGTTTAGCTTGGAGAAGAGAAGGCTCTGGGGAGACCTCATTGTGCCTTCCAGTACTTGAAGGGAGCATATAAACAGGAGGGGGAACAGCTGTTTATGAGGGTGGATAGTGATAGGACAAAGGGGAATGGTTTCAAACTGAGACATGGAAGGTTTAGATTAGATATTAGGAGGAAATTTTTAACACAGAGGATGGTGAAGCACTGGAACAGGTTGCCCAAGAAGGTTGTGGATGCGCAGTCCCTGGAGGCATTCAGGGCCAGGCTGGATGTGGCTCTGGGCAGCCTGGTCTGGTCATTGGTGACCTGCATATAGCAGGGGGGTTGAAACTAGATGATCATTGTGGTCCTTTTCAACCCAGGCCATTCTATGATTCTATGACTCTGTGAAGACTATGGATGGATCCCATGCCATCAGCTAATCCCAGTTTCGGTACCCACTGCCACCACTTTTTTACTGAGATACATAGCTTGGTAGCCTTCATCCCATCTTGGATAGGGGAGGGTTCACTGCTGACATTTTTGTTCTTTCCTGCAGTATGTGTTTTCTGGATGCATTCTCTTTTCACCCAAAATTCTAATGTGGACAGATTTTGAGGATATTCTACATCTGCCCAGTATTTCTTACAGCTTCACTGAATCACATGTACTGTTTATGCACAGTACTTCTACTATGCTACTGTAAGTCCAGAAATCCCAGATATGTTACTACAACATGTCTGCTGTGGCTCTGTGTATTGCTTCTGTGAGACACAGATGCAGTAACCAGAGGTTGCACACGGTAGAAATGCAAACATATCCTACTGCGAAATCTCTGAAATCTAGCCTTAATCTAGGAGCATGGTGATGTCTTGACCTGAACCGAATATGGTGACATCCTGACCTGAAATAATTGGTTGCCAGTAGCATAGCCGTATTTCACAGAATCACAGAATTGTAGGGGTTGGAAGGGACCTCCAGAGATCATCGAGTCCAACCCCCCTGCCAAAGCAGGTTCCCTACAGCAGGTAGCACAGGTCGGCATCCAGGCAGGTCTTGAACATCTCCAGAGAAGGAGACTCCACCACCTCCCTGGGCAGCCTGTTCCAGTGCTCCGTCACCTCACTGTAAAGAAGTTCTTGCGCATGTTTGTGCGGAACTTCCTATGCTGCAGTTTCCAGCCATTTCCCCTTGTCCTGTCTCCACTCACCACTGAAAAGAGTCCGGCCTCGCCATTCTGCCCCCCACACCTTAGATATTTATAGACCTGGATCAGGTCCCCTCTCAGTCTCCTTTTCTCAAGGCTGAACAGACCCAGTTCACTCAGCCTTTCTTCATAGGGGAGATGCTCCAGGCCCTTCACCATCTTCGTGGCCCTCCGCTGGACTCTTTCCAAGAGATCCCTGTCAATTTATCCATGATATGCATCAAACCAAGCACAGGTAAACAGGTGAGAGAAATCATAAACAATTACATGCAAACCAGACAAGCTAAAACGTTTTTTTCAGGTGATCTTTGATTACAGTACAATTAGAAACTGCTGGATTAGCAGACCAGCCTCTGCACTCAAGGATGTGATTCAGAGCTTGCAGACCTGACAGCAGTTCTAGAGGAAGAAGCAGGTCCCTGTCCCAGTTTAATCAATAAACCAGTCTCATACACACAAATAATGTTATCCTGCACGACCACTGGTGTTACATTATTTCACCCAAGTTTATCACCAGCAAACGGAGTCTTATTGTTCCTGTTATGATTTGCTTTTCTTGCTTAGCAGAAAATATCAGAAAGGCTTTCAGTAGAAAAAGGGATTACACTGCAGCCATCAAAGAGTTCTGTTAAAGAAGTTGTGGTTCATATTCTTTTCAAGTTCTGAAGACAACCTGACAATAGAGGAAACGAGGGTTTAGCGGCGGTAAGTGGAGCTATTTCTGAAAGTAGGGCACTGTCGTGAGGTAATCTCACCTCTAGATGTTGCTGTAAGCACGATGAGGGAGAAGCTAGAGCACAAAAGTTGTAAACCAACAGTTGTTCATGCACACTTTGACAGAGGAAGTCTTCAAAGTGGAAAAGTTAGCTTTTAACTGATTTGGTGAGTTTCCATTAGAAATGGGGCACTTACTGCCTTATCGTCTTTGTGTACCCAGTTGCTGGATAGATGCCATACAGAAACACCAGAGCCTACAGTGTGAATTCATTGCACATCTTGTTACATCAAAAAAATGGAATAAAAGAATACAGATTACTCCTCCATTGGGCATGTGGATGTTTTACAGGCCTAGTTAAATTAGATCTCTTTTTTGTTTGTATTAAACTTCTTGTAAAGATAATATTATGTAATACTTGTTGCAAGAAGTGAGCAAACATGCAGAATGGGAGCAGAAGCAAAGCACTAAGTTATTAAAGCAAGTTGCACATTCTGAGTTGCATTTTGCCACTGATTTTATAAACATGTTTAGCATATCTGGTCAGAATTTGGGCACCAGGATGCTTTTAGGATGTCTGTCTACGGAACCTGTCAGTGCTCAAGAATAACTTCTGTTACTTGGAAGCTGCACAAAATAATTCAGAGGAAGATAAGCCAGGCCACACTTTATCACAGTCACTAGTAAAGTGGTTCTAAGCCTAATTAAGAATGCCAGAACTATGTATTATGCAACCAAATCCTCCAAAAGAGAAATCAGGTGAACCTGTGCAATTAATACAGCAGACATGTAAATCTTGAAGCAGTTAGCTAACCATATGAAGCCAGTCATACCTGACTGCTGAATGCAGGAGAATGAACCTTATCGACCCTGGAGAATCACTGCTTGACCTAGTAAGGCCTGGATGGAATTTACCAAAATTGATGACTTTAATATGGATTGGGTGCAAAGAAAGGAAAGACTAGTTAGTTCCTACAGGCTGCCACATCTTTTACCACCTTTGCTCAGCCTGGAACTGTGGACTCTACCTTCCCCTGAAGTGGGGTGGCACTAACTACAACACTTTTTGCAGAGGCAAGAATCATCAAGTTGTGCCACTGCATTGCAAGGTGATGGATTCCACGACAAGGATTCCAAGCCCAACACTGAGATTCCTCTGGTGATGCAGATGACTGCTTACTGGGATCCTTCTCTGTATATAGCCTAATCCCAGGAATCACCAAAGGTTGGGAAATGAGACACCTGAATACTATCTATCTTCCTCTATCTGGCCTTTGCTGCTGGCTTGTCATGCATGGCTCTGGAGCCTGACACAGCCATGGAGGAAGACACGGCCTAACCTCAGACAGCACAACTTCCTCTAGTGTGCTGCACTAACAACGATATTGAAAAATAATACTGCAGGAATACATGCTGTTTTCTAGCAGGCTGGAGGAAAAAGATGTTCAAGGTGAGACTCTATAAAATCACTCTTTCCAAACATAGCAGTTAACTCTTCTCTCACTTGAAGCTGAAATTCATCTTCAGTAGGTGATGGTTGCAACAAGCTCTCCAGCAGTAAGTTAAAGTTTGCTGGTTTCTTTAGGCACTTCAAGACATGAAGGTAACGGCTACAACATTGTCCTAACTCTTCCTGAGCACTCAGTCCAAAGCTACACTCTTCAGGGCTACTCTCCTAGTACGCCTCTCCTCTGTAATTAGCCTGTCTTTCTAGAATTATGAATTAACACTTCAGCTACCAACAGGGCAGCTTTGCAGCTATGAACTTTATGCATACACTTTTTATTCTGGGTGGTACAAATTCATTGCTAAGAAATCTTTTACACTCTGTGAAACACTTTTAAAAGCCTACATGTGATTAAAAAAATATATACTGATATCACACGCTATATTCTCTAGAAGAGAGTATTTCAGAGGAAACAATTGTATTTCACAGCTCAGGAGAAAGAGCAATTGTTTTCCTTTGTGCTGGAGCTGGAATTCTATATAATATAAATACAGATGTCCAAACAAACTCATTAAATTGTACAATTGTAGTCATAGCAAATGGCAAAAAAAAAGAAAAAAAGACACTGAAGAAGTTCTGCTGAAATTCATGGAGTTGCAACAAGAATTGATATTGATTACTTCACCATATTCTGCTCTGACTAGCACAACACTGACTGTTGTGAAAACAAGCATGTGATTTGACCCAATAAGCATTTCTTTTAGTAACCAAAACCAAACAACAACAAACCTTCTGGCTGACCAGATGGAGGATAAATTCTAACCTGATCATTCTGACACAAATGAGAAATTATGTAGGTTGGAACTGCATCCCAAAGCAGAGCATGTTTTTGGCTTAGTTAACACACAGAATTCATTTTTCTTGCTGATTCGTGTAACTAAGGACAGGTATGAATTTGTTCCCTTAAAAGAAGTCCCAGAAGCCATGGTCCTCAACATGTCTTCCCAGATTAGCAAGGATGAACAACTGAGCAAATCAAAACCCAAGTTCAGATCTAAAAGCCTTCAATAGCTTGGCTGTACTAAATACTGTAGAAGTTAACTTCATTTTGAAATAAAACAGAATTTCTATACATATGCAATCCCTGTAGAACATCCTGTAAGTTATTAAGGCACAGATGCAAATGGGGTCTTAGATGCCTACCTCTACTCAAGCCATTACAAAGTAGACTGTTAAACACGATGATCGCTCACCTTAATCCCAAATATTTAGGTTAGTCTGTATTTGTCTCTCAATCTAAGCTTAGAGCATTTGTACTAACTTAACTGAATTTTTGTTTGGTGGTATTTTGGCAAATTTCAAGGAAACTCAAAGGACTGATGATAATACTGCTGTGTTCCTTAGCTGTTTATGGTTTTAACAGGTTAAGAACTATAGTGGAGCAAGGAACTATCAGTTTGCTCATCCACTTCATGCTCTCTATTATCATCATCATGTCCAACTAGCTGGGAAAAGGGTCAAGGCACTGTAGAGGAATTTGGAGAGGTTTTATCAGAAGAAAGGAAGAGAGAGACTGCTTCAGAAACAGCGAAGAACTATGACTTTGCAGCTAAGTGAATGGTTTTAAGATACGGAGGAAGTAGAGTGATTACCAGCAGAGGATGTCTAGAAGCTGGAGTGTGATTGTCAGTCCATTGAGAGAGAGAACTACCCTGCTGGGTGAAGCCATCCATTAGCAAGTGCCTGGAGTTTCTCTGACAGGGGAAATCTTCAGTGTAGTACAATTGCAATGTTCTGCCCAAATAATCCTCAGTTTTGTTTACAAGTGATAAATTAATGCAGAAAGTAAAGGCTGATGGGAATTCCTTCATGTCTAAGAAAATACGTCATATCTTGGAATGGTTTGAGTTGGAAGGGACATTAAAGCCCACTCAGTTCCAGCCTCCTGCCATGAGCAGGTTGCCACTCACAAGGTAACACTGCTCAGGGCCCCATCCAACCTGGCTTTGAGAGCCTCCAGGGATGGGGCACCCACAGCTTCTCTGGGCAGACCATGCCAGGGTCTCACCATCTCTGCATAAAGAATTTCTTCCTAACATCTAACCTAAATGCCCTCTCTTTTAGTTTAAAGCCATTTGGTCTCATCACTATCAAACAGTATAAAAAGTCCATCTCCCTCATGATCATAAGCTCCCTTCAAATACTGGAAGGCGACACTGAGGTCTCGCCAGAGCCTTCTCTTCTCCAGGTTGAACAAGCTTCAGCTCCCTCAGACTTCTGGGAGAGTGCTCCAGTCCTCTGGTCATCTTCATGGCCCTCCTCTGGACTTGCTCCAGAAGCTCTGCATCCTTCTTGTGCTGAGTGCCCCACATCTGGATGTAGTTCTGCAGATGGGGCCTCATGATGGCAGAATAGAGAGGGACAATCCCCTCCCTTCTGGCTAACCCCCTGTTGATGCAGCCCAGGATACAGTTGGCCTTCTGGGCAGCAAGCACACATTGCTGGTTCATGTCTTGCTTTTTGTCCACCGGAACCCTCAAGTCCTTCTCTGAGGACTGCTTTCAAGTTCTTCTCCCATACTGAACACATATTTGAGGTCACCGTGACTGAAGTGCAACAACTTTTTGAGCCTCATTACATTTTCCATGGGTTCACTTTTTCAAGCCTGTTCAAGTCCCCTTGGACAGCATCCCTTCTTTCTGTCTATCAACTCCACCATTCAGTTTGGTGTAATCTGCAAATTTACACTCAATCCCACTCTCTATGTCATTGATAAAGCTGTCAAAGAGCACACAAATTCATTTTTTATTGCCATTATTGAATGGAAGAATATTAAGGTGCAATGGAAGGCTGACGGAGTGGGAAAGGTGATTGGGGTATATTTTCCTAGAGATTTCTTATTATTTCTCCTTGTTTGTAATTACACTCTGCTTAGTTACATTGTGCAACGAACAGCATCCCACAGATAATACTTACCACACTTCTAATAATCAGTCTTGGCAACGATGATGAGGGAACCCAATTCCTCAAAGCCTGTTTCAAATAGTAGTACTGCACCACAGTTCCTGCTTTTAAGGCAGAAACAGCAAGAGCTGATCTCAAAAAAACATCTATGAAACTATGCTTATAAACTGCAAAGCAGCAACTTGGCAGTTGAATCTTCTTAAGGTCTAACAATTACTACTGAAAACAACAGTCAGGGGTGTTCAAGGCTGTTCTCATACCTCTCTATCATACCTGATAAAGGAATCAGCTAACAGCTCTTGTCTGGTATTTGGAAACATTAATATTAAAATGACATCTGTAAGTTGTTTCAATACCACTCTATATTCAGGATTACATCTTTTCTTCATAGTCCTTAAAAGTGGAATTTCTTCCCAGTAATTTATCATCAGCAGAGTACAAGGTAACATATGTGGATGATACAGGAAAATGAGCACATGTGACTCTCAGGTACACTGACGCAGCATTCAGTGTTTATGGTTGATATGAAAAATTCCATCAGTCCTTTCCACTTCGCTGATCCTAAGGACAGCAGGAGCTAATTCAGGCCTTCGTGGAAATAACAGTACCTGAGGCAAATTCTCAGTTATCCTGGGAACAAAGGTCCAAAGGGCTTACGTGCACTGTGCTGGACAGAGGCAGCGGAGCTAGTCAGCAATGTGGAGCAGCTGAGAGCAGCTGACTGCTTTCATTCTTTTGTTCTACTGCACTGCAGATGAAGATGACAGAGTAGGGATGAACATTTAACAGCTTTTACAACTGCTGTTATCTGCTTTTTGTTTTTCCTCCTGCGCAAATCTTAAGTTTCAAAATGGGCTATGGATGTAACCATCAAGCACGTTACCGAAAGTGTTAAGAAAGATAATGTAGCTGTTGCCATAGTACATGAATGGAAGTCCATATTTTACAAATCTTACATGGAAAAATGTCTTTTCTGATTGGTATGACCCAGAATAGGATAAATGAGGTGGTTTTATTATTAATTTCAATGGGTTTGAAAACAATGCTGCACCAATGAAATTTCAAGGGCTTTATTTCAATCCACTAAAAACATATGATGCAAATTTAAAATATGCAACCAATCATAACATCAAGAAAAAGAAAAAGAAAAAAAAAAGAAAAAACAATTTGAAAACCGTTGTATCTTACATTTCCGGCTATGATGTGGCATACATTAGATAATGCTGAACATAAAAAGTAAAATTTTCAATTCCATCATACTAGTGGTCTGTTTTATATTACACATAAATGTGACTGGGAAGAAATCCAGGATGGCTTGTACAGAAGTTACGTCTGTTTCTCACTGACTGCACTACTGTGTGATTCCTACTTGCTCAAACTTCAACAGCTGTCAGGGGATGCTTGTGCAAAGATTGCAGGACAGGGACAAAAAGTGAAAACTACTAGTACAATGATAAATACTAATTTGACTACAACAGTTACTCCCTTAGAATATGGCAAAGCTTCCTTCAGAGGCACTAAGGCAGGTAAAAGCCTGATGTTCTCACAGGATAGCATTAGGCACCTTGAATCCTAGAACCATACCTGCTCAGTAACAATATAATCCTGGGATTTGGACATTTTATGTGTGTAATGTGGAATATGAGGGTCAATGTATGCTAGAGAAGGTGGTCCCTAGGCAATGTCCCATACAAGGATTGCTACAATCTTAAGCCACGTTCTGCAAGTCCTTTCTGTACATATTCTCACACACTATGCAGTAGAAAGGTGAAAGTAGGCTCAAACACAGCATTTCAACTCTGTATCCAGGTATGTGCATTTGTGTGAAGCCCTATTAAGACCATAATCACAGTAAAGCAGAGGAAGAAAATGAGCAACTTCAGAGGGTCAGTGCTGTCACAAGGGAGAACAAGTATTGGTGGTGTTTGGGAGTTGCCATCAGAACTGCAGCCAACTCTTAAGGATTCACCTGTAATTAGGCAAGTGCTTGCCAAAGAAAGAGCCATGAATAGTTATCTTTCAGTGTTACACTGCTTACCAATCACACAGAATTCCTTCAGTCTGTGTTTGTTTCTTCTCTAGAAAAGTCTGCAGTGGCTTTACTACATGGCTGTACTATCTGTCTTCAAGCTCAGGGGTCTGAAGTGGAGACATCAAACAGGAAAAAGAGAAAGGATGAAATTCAAATTAATGCAGCAGAGTTTTGACAGATGGCACCATCAACCACGAACTGGAAGGTCTGCCACAATATGCTCTTATACCTGCTCCCTCCTGAGAGGGAGACATCTCCCTCTCAGGAACCTTCTGACAGGAAAGGTCACAGCACTGTGCCAAACATATCTCTCAGTGCAAATTTCCATTGCAAAACATGAAACGTAACAAGGCAGTTGTATAAGCACAATACCAAAATCTGAGTCCTAAATGAACTGAACAAAGAGCTCCAGAG
This sequence comes from Lagopus muta, assembly GCF_023343835.1. Lineage (NCBI taxonomy): Eukaryota > Metazoa > Chordata > Aves > Galliformes > Phasianidae > Lagopus > Lagopus muta. Next base: position 62,799,382 of record NC_064472.1, read on the forward strand.
GCAAATATAATGTTTTTGTCAATTATCTATTTTTTTTATAATTTTGGAGGATGATGTGAGAAAGAAGAGGTGATAGAGCTGATGCAACTTTTTCTTACCTTTCAATAAAATTTCAATCAATTTCAGCATTTGTATTCTCTTCAAGTCCCAGCTTTGCGTAACTCAAGGGTAAACTTAGACCCACAACTGGGCCTACTGTACTTAGCCACAATACAATGTAATTTCTGTATCTAGAAAAAAAAAAAAAAAAAAGACACTAAAGAATCCATAAAGCTCTTACTCAGCTTTTCCGGGATTACAGATATAGTTGACAGTAATAAGGTATTTTAAAATGGAGCTCCTCCTTCACTTGAGCCATATCAAGTGCGTTATAATTTTCAGCAGTGAAGTGACCATACAGAATCCCCTTCCATTTGGACCAAGGAAGTTGTTCTGCCCAATTCTACTTCCCGGCTAACTCTACAGCACATAAACCTTGCAAAGCACAGTAGTGTTTCTCACCTGTTGTCTTTTTGTGAACCGGCCATTATAGAGCACATGAACTCATTAGTCCGGCAGGGGTGTAGAACAAAAAATGGCTGTCCAAGTAAGGGATGCTCCTAAGAAATAATGTCAGTTGTTTCATTATACATAAAGAAAACAGAAAATATATCACCTGCATTTGAAAAAGATGTAGAAGGGTTCATTTGATGCAATTCTTCTCTTTTCAGAACTTTTTTTTTTTTTTCAGAACCCACATTTTTTTCTACTAAGTCGTTAACAAATCAATACTTAACAGCACATTATCTTACCTAAAAAGAGAAATAAAACCACCAAGCACATTATGTTACAGTTTTAGTTCAAATGTAAAGGTTTCTAAAAGCAGCTCAAGTTACTGTATCAGTATTTCTCCAATGCAAGTGTAGGCAAAACTACTGCATTTGATCACACGTAATATGTAAAACAAAGCTGCTCCATGGAAAATTTCTTTAACATAAAGCCCTGTCAAACTTCTGCTGGGAATTAAACAGAGTTCAATGAGGAGCTTGTAAGGTGAAGCAAGAAAGAGGAAGAGCCAATGAGGTGGCTTTAGTTTTCACTAGATGGCATATCCTGATTTCGGCTATTCTACAGAAAAATGTCCTGAACTTTCACTGCCAGGAAGCCTAATCAAAATTGTCCTGAGGAAAAAAACAATTTTGTGTTTAAGTTTGCATTCAGACACACTCCCCACAGCAAAACTTTCTGCATTCCTTTCCAACTTCACACAGCACAGGGAGCTGCTGAAAACTCAATCCAATGTTCCATAAAGCTTTTGCTTTCTTCACCAACAGCCACTCACACTGAGTATATGTTCTGACTTAATCAAGCTTGCACTCAATCGCTGGCTGTAACAGGAATCTCACACTTGCTTTTACATCCATGATACCAGGACATCAGCCAATCTGACTGTCTCCATGCACCATGCCTTGGGAAACTGATTTTTTAATGCTTCTGAGGTCATTGTTATTGCTTTCCACCAAAACAAATTCTACCTCACACTCACACTCAGCAAGTGTATAAAGACTTAATATGGGATACCAGGGAACAGCTAGGGGGTGATCCCAGGCAAGGAGGATGTCAGACATAAAGGCTAAGGCAACTTATGTACAACTGAGCATAGTGTGCATGGCCATCTGCTGAAGCTTCAAAGCACCATGCACAGGAGGGACAAGGAGGGAACCAGGCACAGGCCACCCAGAGTAAACAACAGGGTCATCACCTCCACGGTATGTCCTCTGTGACATGAGCCTGGTTGGCAGCACAGGGCTGCTCACTGTGACCTCAGCAGACACCAACAACAAGGACTGATGTGATGGGCAACTGATCCTGGGCAAAGACCCTGTTCAGTTTGCTTCTAGTGGTGGTTCCATTTCTGGTTTGGTTGAGAAAAAAACACACAAATTTAATGCTCTGAGACATACGTATTTCCTTTGTCCAGGCTGTTGCAGCCAAAGTTCCCTGGTTCCGTGACTGCATATTGTGACTGCACTGCCTACATTGAAGAAAGAAGGCTCATCAAGATTTCTTGCTACACAGTAAAAACTCCTTCTCCAACTCTTTGCTTACGAACAGAAAACAAATCCTGGCCTGTCATCTGGAGCAAAGAGGGCGTATCCCATATTGTCTCTTTCAGTTAAAGGACAGTTGGTTCTGATGCTGAAAACACACCCCTGAGGAGCCATCACTTTTTGTCTAAGAGAGCTTTAAAAAACTTCCAAAAGCTTCAGAACACATAAAAATAATGTTCAGAAGGCTGTGTTTTTACACTGCAGTGCAAGTAGATAACTTGTGCATTAATGCTACCATCTGTTGGTGACAGTGAACTGATGCTTTTTTCCATTGAGAAATATTGACAGTTTTAATAAAAAAATACATTCAAATTATCTGCTAACTTAAGTCAGTTTATATCTCTAAGAAATTCTAGAAAACACACAGCTTGTGCCAGTGTTAGTCCTCAAAGATAGTAGAAACTGTTAGCTAGCAAAATAATTAAACAAAGATAAAAGCAGCAATTTGAGTCAATTTCCTTAAGTGAAGAATATAAAGAGTTAACATGCACACCCAAAAAGAATGGAGAAGATCATCTGGACTTTAAATATCTTAGCACTCTGAAAAAAAACCTAATTTTTCAAAGCTGAATATTGAGCCTGAAGTCAATCCCAACCATCTTGTGGCATGGATTTCATTCTATCCCCTCCTACTTTTTGGTTGAGCCAACTACCAATGAATGAGAAATGGAGGCCAGAGGTCATTTCTTAAAATAACTAGTTAACCTTACGTTCTGCATTTCTCTTTTAGCTTTTCCTCTTCTTACAAGATGACACAGTGAGACTGAAGAATTCCCCAGCTCTAACAATTAGATGTCCACATGAAAAAGCAGAGTGCCTTGCAACCCAGTTTTCCAAGAGGGTAAAATCCTTGGTCCTATCTTTAGTGTCAACATATGACATATGAGCATGTGACAAAGGGTCTGAGAACAGTTGGTTTGGTTTAGTCAAACTCTCCTCCTCCCAAGTCTACCATGTTTGTCAACTTATTAAGAGTTTCTTCATGCAGTTTCTGAAACGACGGAAGTGCCAGTGTCCAAATCTTGCTACAATGCACGTAATTTTTAATGTCAACAATGAAGAGTCCATGAAGTCAGAAAAGTTTTATTACTACACAGATTCTTCAGCAAGAAATTGGCATAACAGGCATAATGTCAAGCAAACAGCTATGTCTGAAGTGTGAATTTTTCAACAAGCTTATTGCATCAGTTTATTTTTTCCACCCTAAATAAAAGAAATGAAACTGCAAGAATGGCACACTGTTCAGAACTGTTAGAAGCCTGAAAGACAGGGATACATCACACACTGCATGTCTGACAGGAAGAACACAAAAGGAGAATGGAATAAAAGAAATACCGAGCCAAGGCCCATTATCAGGAGTCTCTAAAAAGGGAAATGGCTGAGGCAAGGAGGAGAGCTGCTGAGCAGTCAAGGAAAACACTCTGAGAGCACCAGATCTGATTCAGTCCAATTCTGCATTCCAAATCCTGTACATAATGGACTCCCCATGAGGCTTAATGTATATTCAAGGTTAAATGACTGACACAGCAGACCTGAGGAGGAACAACCAGACAGTTGCCAAAAAAAAAATTTAAAAAATCAAGAGTTATCAAAGTTCTGAATGATTTCAGAATGGATATCGAGCAACAGAGCCTTTTCATTGTCAGGTCACCAGTTCAGAGTCAGCCTGGGCTGCCAGTGGCTAGAACTCTTTATTATATGATGGCTGTATATGCAACTGTCTGGCTTCACACAGGCAAATCAGCATTAATTAGAGCCTTGGTGGTGGTGGCTGCATATGCGTCCAGAACTAAGAGCTGTGGCTTGTTTTGTCAACCCAGGGGTAGTCCAGGTAGGAGCAAAGTGCTCTGTCAGGAAATGTAGGCAATGTGCATGTGAAATAGTTTTCTAAGTAAAATGCTAGGACAGCAACAGTAGCCTTCAGTTAAACTCTTCTGTACACCTGTTAGGTGGAAAGCACAAAGTCCTACCGAGGTTTTACACACACAGAAAAAGATCACTTTAAACAACAAAGAGTGTTCTCATTTTTGATCACTCATATTGCAGCGCCTTTTACTGCGTGTGAGACTTTCAAGTCAATTGTCACAATCAGTCACTGGCATTGTATGGAAAGAATCCATTTAGAGGTTGCTCTCAACTCTTCTGGACAGCAATACCTGAGCAGTTTGTCTGAAATTTGCAACTTTATCTTCTTGCAGCTATCCCTACACTGACCTGTAACGCTGCTCAGCACTGCAATCCACCACACATCTGTGTATCTCTGAGTCTGAACCAACTTTAATGGGAAAACAGATTTTTACAGGGAGCAACTAGCTCCAGTGAATGTGAAAGCTCAAATCATTGCCAATTTGCTCCCTGCAGGAAACTGTCTTTACTAAGTAACTTCATGAATGACCCAAAAGGATGATCTGCACCCATTTCTGTAGCTGTTTGCTCAGCTCTCTCATATAAAACCAAATAAGCGAGGTGGAAGAGAGATGTAAAATATTTTATTGGGAGTTTGTTGATGTATGTACCTTTGTTTAAGGACGCTGACTGAATGTGACTGAGCAGTGTGACAGCTTCCTACTTGTTAGCCGAGCAGCCAGAACCATCCCTGCAGCTGGGGTGGGCTTACTGGGATGGGATTATGAGGTCAAACTGGCAAGCTTAAACTTCTTCCACTAATGTTTATGTTAGATAGTGTGCTTCAGCTCTTGGCAACAATGAAAAGCGAACACTATTGGCTACCAGAGACTGAAAAACACCTCTGTTTTAGAAGCAACTTTTTTTGTGTGCTGTGGAAAGGTCTGCTCTCAAAGTCTGACACAAAGGCTCTGTTTCTGTCTTTCACCCACTCCGTAATCATTTACTAACACAACCAGATTTCCCTCACAAGGTTATGAGGAATGAAGGTGTAAGCTTCATCCCCTCTCTGTGCACTGCCTGTAACAGTGACACGAATCTGAACAGTGGCAAAAATTGGGTAGCTCCTAAGTGCAAGGAGAATAAAATACAAAACTTCCACTAAATTGGATTATGTCACTTTATCTAGCAGTGCACGTAGGAAATACTATCCATGTCAGATTTAAATTAAAAATAAACATTACTTCAGGTAACGGGTAATTGCCTGTAGGTAGCTGAACTATGCTCTGCTGTTCTCCCCTGCCAGTAGGTATTTTGTTGTCAGTACATCTGTTGTAACAGCACCATTTATCTTCTGTGTCATAACTGGAGATTGTCCAGTAGTAATGGCTTCTATTTTCTCCAGTGCTACATTAACCTGCCTCTGAGCATACATCATAACTTTTATGGCCATTTACGACAGTGCAAGAGATTTGTGCCTGAACTACCTCTGCCCTGATCTAGTTTGCATGATGTCACTTTACAAAAATAACTCACTGAAGGGTGTGAGAACTTCCATGTGGGATACCTTACCAAATAAGCCAGAACCAATTATTTTCAGGTATCTTCCCAGCAGTTATCCCAGTTGTTATCCCAGTGTTATCAGTTATTCCAGTTATCAGATCAGACAAAGATCATAGAATTAATAAAACACTACCTCAAAATCTCTTCCACTGATGGGCACAGGAATAGTGACATGATGAATAAAGAAGCTGCATGCCCTTCTCTTTTCACCAACTCTTAACCACAGTTAAATGTCTGCTTTTAAGTAAAAATCCTTGACTCAGGATTATGATGCTAGAAGTATTTTACAACCTCAAATTCACAAACTCCTTTTTCATTTCGTTTCTATATATGCCAACATAACTTTCTTTTCAATAAAATCAAATTCCTCTAATTCAGAGAAACAGTAATAAATTTTGCTTTTCAGATTGAACACATGTCCCACAAACAGAATGATAACTGTACACATGTGAAACCTAACGTGTGTTGAACTTGAGGTCAAAAGATGACTTCATATTTCACTTACACATCTGCACAGTTCAGGCTCAAAAAAGCAAGTAAGAAGTAAACTCCTATGAATGAGGGCTAAGGGAACTTTGAGCCGTATGCACATTGTGATTACAAGAACCAGCTATGGTGCAAAGGCAACAGTACAGCAACAGCTGTCAGATGAAAAATGTTCCAAATGTTTCTCTCCTACTGTTTCCTTTTTCTTACACAAGTTTTTCCTCTAATAATGCAAATACTACAAAAGAAACTCCATTACTATTGCTATGCTGCAGAAGCAGCATTATGGAAATGCAATTACACCAGGAACTTTTATCACTCAGTAAGAAGGTGCAGATCGTAGCAATAAAGCTGTTAGAATACTAACTGTATAGCACTTTTCCATTCTACTGACACGGGTCACAACATTACTGTTAATGCAGCCACTTCATAAAACTAATGTTTAAGTAACAGGACTGGTATTGGTTACAGAGAAATGATAATAAAAAAAAAAAAGCCTTCAGACTGGCAAAAAAGCTGGTGAAAGAAATGCTTGCTGTAATAACAGTGAGATCAAAAGAAAAAAAATTAAAAAGCTCCTTTTATCTTAGGGAGCCTGGGATACAGCTTATTACCGTGAATGGGTAACGTATTTAGTCACCTTGATTCCAATTTACAAACAGAAGCCAAGTCATCCTCCTGATATAACTGAGGAAAGTTTCTGTAACTTTGCAGTAACACCCAGAGAAGCACTCCTACTGGTAAGCCTGCTGAAGATGAAACAACCTACTTCTGTTTGTAAAAACTGCTAAAAAATGACTATAAAAGTGCAGCTATCATTGTTCTGCATTTTCTGAGATAAACAAAATAAATCTGCACTGATACTGAGCTAGGAAAACTACAGACTGGCTAAGGACTCCAGTGAAACAAGAAAGTGAAAACCAGATCAAAAAAAGCAAGTTTATGCAATTACTGAATCCCTTTTTGGGGAAGCCCCCAGAGGGATTCTGATTTATGCTCAAGTTCTTTGCAGAAGAGCAGTTGAAGTTGTCCTTATGATTTAATAGGTGTGTTCCCTGTGCATCTGTAAAAACATACCAACTAACTTCAGTGGCAAGTTTATATTAATTCTTCTATTACTACAAACCCCACACAGCCAACTAAGCTTTCTTTTTGCATCAAGTTTGAAGTCCAAGTTGAAAAAGCAATTAATCAAACTGCTGTGATTTTTCTTGAGGAAAATGGAGTTGTTTTGGCAGATTCCACAGCACAAATACATGATGTTACTCAATACACCCAGAAATTCTGTGGGATGAAGCACACCTATCACTTCGTACCTGCTGCTGCTTTTAATCCACCATGGCCAAGAAGGTGTAAATTATGGTTCTGAAGAAACATTTCATAGTACAAATTGACAGTGATTTTCCCATAAATGACATCTAAAACCCTGCTAATGACATTAAGCCTGAATGCAGTCTTTTGTCTACACTTTACAGTAAAATTGTTTTCTTGCTTTGGACAGAGATCTGACCACCACATTCCACACACATGTTACCTCCATATTGCTAACTTATTGCTACTTGTATTGACAGCTGCAGCTTCTGCTGAATGTGACACTTGAACATGTCTGCAGTCAAATGCCATAAACACATCAATCTTGCTTTCCGGATTGCTTTAAACTATCAGAGTGTATCCAAAACTAGAACAGTACTTCTGTCCACAATCTTTGAAGACAGCTTTTTGCTTCTCTTGTCTAATACACAAGTTAAAAAGTCACAGAAAAAGCCTGTTATCCACAAATAGTGTTTTCAAGGGCAGCAGATGGAAATGAGTTTAAATAGGAACTTTTACTTCAGTTTACTTAACATCTTAGGTCTTTTCTACTTCAGGTGTATTCAAAAGATAAACGTCATCTGTATGTAGTGACTTCTCTAACTAACAACAGTCGTAACAACAGAAATTCTGAAAGATCTGATGTGTATGTGTACCTTTGCGCAGAGTTAACAAATTATTGTAATACATGAAGAGCAGAGAATTTAAAAAGTGTAATAAACAACTAGATAACCAAGATCTAGTATGTCTCATTCCTGAAATCAATTCATCTGACCAATTCCAGAGCGATGAGGCAAAGATCCTTTTTTACTGTTAATATATAAATTTAGTATTTTATTTAACATCTAACATAATATCCTTGAAAAGTATACCTAAGACAAGCATAACATACATTAAAAATAGACAACACTGCTAACACTTACATCTGTAAAATGAGGCTCTGATTATTAAATTTAAGAAGAATTGGAATCAAAGCACCAGATGACGCTCAGACAAAATTATGTTTTCAAAGCCTAAACTTCTCAGAAGCATGTAACTTGCATTTAGGATTCTTTAAGAAAACTCTATAGCTAAAAATTGGCAGGTCCATAATTGTATTGTCAAGAAATGACATCTCAGCCATTTTTCCAAGAAAATAAACAGATGATTCTTCTTCCATGCTTGCCAAAATGAGATTAATTCAGTTGTCACAATTTTAGTTATGTAGCATATAGACTTAATTAATTACTATTTAAAATCTGTTCTTAAGTTAAGAGATTCAACTAAGGCGCAAAGCTGAAAGATCCAGCAAGCTGTGGAAGTATGGAAATGATACTGGGGACAGATTTCCCACCCTGATTAAAAAAAATGGTCCATTGAAAAAATCATAATCTGTAATAGCATTTGACAAATGCACCCCTAAAAGGCTCACTTTATAGTTCCAGGAGTTCCTAGACAAAAAGATGTTGGAAAGAGAGGTTTCATTGGAATTTTGAGCTTGAAATACTGCAACTAGCAAATGTGATGGCAAATATTTCCATCTCCTCTTTATCGTTTATCAGTAAGGTAGTTTGACTGATAGCTATAGCACAGTCAAACAGTTACAGTTACCACATGGTAATAAATGAAAAGCAAAATTCTGCTGCAGCAAAGCAGCAGGATGCTAATTTAACTATAAATAAATAGTTAACATTTATTTAAATAAATAAATATAGGCAATAAAGGGTCCATAAAAGTGTGAGTGATCTCTCCTTCTGAGTTTGGGCCAACAGAAGATTTTCTTTGTTTCTCATCTCTTCCAATAATGCCAGATGACCGCTTTCTTCTCCTTCACTTAAAGGACCTTGTATTGCCTGCTACTTGAAATACCATCTGTTGGACTACTGAAACTGTACATGTTATATTCTTGCACAGACACTGTAACACTGTCAATGATCACAACAATTTTACTCATGACAGATTCCACAGTAGGCTACAAACAGTGTATGAACTACAAGCCTGACCTGTCACAGTTTGCTGAAGGTAGTCAAGGATCTTCATATTCAATCTAGCAGAGGCAGAAGTTTAAACTGGGATTAATATCCAAGAGAAAAGGAAATGCTGGCACAAAAAAAGTGGACAGCAGGAAATGCACAAAGGAAATGAAATTGTCTCCAGCAATGGTGAAGAAGCTTCTCAGTACTTTAGTTGCTGAGTTGCTGAGTACTTACTCAGCAACTAAATGCTTTGTTGACTGATTAAATGGATTGATCTGATCCAGCATCCAGAACCTATTTAAAACAGACTTTGAACACATCAGTGTCTGTAACAGCAAAAGTGAATCACCAGACTCTCTCCTGAGGTCCAAAATCTTATGCAAGTGTGAGCTCACCTAGTCTTCAGGAGCAAAAGCTCCCATTCTGCAAGGACATTTTAAGTGGTATATCCGCTTATTCTTGAATTATGCTGCAATGCAGCCAGAATGCAATACACAAAAAGGGGAGCCATAGTAGGGCTCCAGTCAATTTTCAACTTTAAGAGACATCACATGGCTTTGTGAGCTTTGGAGTCTCCATGCAGTTTCATTAACTATCTGACTCTGATATCCATCCATCCAGGACATCCATCTTCTCTGATGATTTCATTATGTTTCTTGAAGCTCAGACTGCTATAAGAATGCAAGAAGCACTTTACTGGATTGTACTAAATCCATCCAGCAACATATCTTGTGTCTTCCAGCTACAATTGGAAAGACCATTTTAGAAAAACACAAGTTTGCCCCTTTTCTGAGGTTCATCCCCCTTGTACAGCTCCAGCATATTTGTTCTATTAGTGTGTTTGAGTAACTTTATAGCCATTTGTGGACAAGTGGTTCCATTAATTTCTCTAAATGCTTTTGAAGTGCTGATAGCAGCTGCTTCCAAAACTTGAGAGCACAGGTGCTTAGGCATAAATGCGTAAATTCCATTTGAAATGGCAATTTAGGAGCTTTATTAATACTAATTTTAAAAAAATAAAAATCTGCAGAGGGGCTTGACCAAAAGCCCATGCTATAGAAACAAAAATGGATATTCTTGCAAAGTTTACAACAGTTTTATGATTGTGTCAGCTGTCTTTCACATGTAGTTTAATTGAATATGACATATGTGATAACCACTTCTCTCATACTGTGCAATTAGTGTTACCGTGTGTTTTATAATTTTTCATAAAAACATTCAATAAGAGGGGAACATTCATTACCCAGCTTCGCTCCAGTAATAAACTGCTGGATCCATACAGGTCTGCTGCAAGGGAAAGACAACCTCAGCTGACAATGAATAATGTCAGACCAGGTAGAAAATATGTCATTTCATCTCTTTCAAAAAATCTCTACCAGAAGATATCTGTGGAATTCCTCTTACCGGAGAAACAGCAAATGGGACATGTAGCATTGACTCATTTTTTCTACAGAAGAAGAACGATGAGGATCAATACTATTACACTGTAATTCATTCAATTAATTATGAATCAGTGCTGAAATATTATTAAACCTCTACTTCAGAATAACTGATCAATTCAAGCACTAGGCCTGAATGCTAGGGCTTGAAAGGCTATCCTGAACAGTATACTGGCAATTGGCAAGGATCCTCCTACCACTTTTTATTTCTATACGAACATTATCAGCTAAGCCTCTTTGTTTATGTTACACCATTTAGTACTAGTCTACCATTTGTTCTTTTCCTCCTATGAAATTAGTCAGACTAGGTTTATGCCCATAAAGTCTTACTGGAAGAAACTTGACTCATTGTGACTATACATTATTAATTAACGCTTAATTTTTAAACAAAACCTACTTTCTAGATTGTACAATACTGTTCCTTGTTTCCAGCCACAGAAGTTCAATGCATCACAGAAACTCTTAGTTTTAAACAAGTATTCACCCCACTTCTCCATTCTTAGATTTTTTCCCTTTGAAACAACCTTCCAGTCCATGCTGGTAATATTCCCTTTCCTCAGGGAAAACTAATAATTTTCCAAAAATATTAGCAGGGGATCCATAGCAACTGTTGATATGACTCAAAATGATTTAAGAGCAATCTTAGCAACCTTCTGTTAAGATATACTTTATACAGCCTCCCCCACTTAGCAAAATCCCACAATATGGCAAGAAAGATTTGTATGTCTAAGAATAGCTACCTACACACATTTTTCAAGATGACTGAGCCATAATGATTTAAATCCTCCCTACCACAGTTTCAGCAAGATGTGCCTCTACCACACTATATCAATGTGCTCTGCTCAGAGTTTTGAATCTTTTTCCTTTTCTAAATCACACCATTAACATCCCTGACATTTTAGAAATAATGTTTATTGATTTTTCTGTTAACACTGCTATAAATTAAGTGATGTAATGGACAGGATTATTGAAGTACTATAAAGAATATGTCTTTCAGATACTTAACTACATATTGAAAAAGCACAGACACTGGAAAAATACTGCAGTTCTCTGCTGTTCTTGGAAGTTTACGTTTGGAAAGCTACTTTTTATATGACAGAATGGACATGAAAGAGAGATGATATTACAACTACCTGCTAAGTACCAAATGACAGAAGAAAAACAGATGATTCAGATGAAATTGACAAATAAATATGGGAAAAAAAGTCAGAAGTAAGAAAATTCCTTTTTACTTATGATTCTGAAACTTAATACCAGTAAATTTGTGGGACAGAGCTGCTAAAATCCCTTTTTGTTGTAGAGGTGTTATTAGTAAATACCAACACCTTTGGTCATTGTAAGTGAAGAATCAAAAAAGAGCTGAATAGTCTGAAACTGAAGATGCACAAACAAAAGGAAAACAGTAGAATCACCACCAGCCTTTCTCAACTGGTGTTGGTTTCTATTTATGGGTTATACAAGGTGAGCTTTTAAGCTAAGACTTTAAACATTGTATAAGATCTTTTAACAGGCTACCGCATAGACAACAATGATCTTTCTTTCTTAGGAATTTATTGGTTACAGAACAGCAGGAACATACCAAAGGAGAAATAACCTTTTAAGGAAGATGTATGCATGAAATAGAGCCTTGAAGCTGCGAGGGGTCTGGAGTACAAGTCTTATAAGGAGAGGCTGAGGGAACTGGGATTGTTAAGTCTAGAGAAGAGGAAGCTCAGGAGAGACCATGTCACCCTCTACAACTGCCTGAAGGGAAGTTGTGGCAAGGTGGGGATTGGCCTCTTCTTCAGGCTGACAGTGACAGGAATGGCCTCAGCTTTCACCAGGGGAGGATCAGGCTGGATATTAGGAAAAAGTTATCCTCAGAAAGAGAGGTGACGCACTGTGACAAGCTGCCCACGGAGTTGATGGAAGCACTGTCCCTAGAGGTGTTTAAGAAAAGAGTAGAAGTGGCATTTATGGACCTTGTTTAGTAGGCATTGTGGTGACAGCTGGATGGTTGGACTGGAAGATCTTACGGTCTTTTTGAACCTTAATGATTCTACGATAAGTTAGACCGTTACATTAATCTGTTCTAACACTGGAAACTTCTTAAGAATCTAAGTTTTTGAACCCAATTGGGATCAGAATTTCAGGCTGACAGGAAATGTGAGTTGCTATAGTCCTGAAATTCAGGCCTGCATCTGATCTCACCAGTTACTGCATTTACAGTCAGTACCCAAATGCTGTCAATGTATTTATTTCTGGGGCATCTGCAAGGCACTAACACAAGCAAAACACCAAATCATGATACCATACATGAAAGTTGTCTGCTCGCATGCTTAGGGATATGCACACAGATTTTGAATTCACATTTTGATAATAGATACACTGGGTCTGAGCTGCTTTTAGTAAAAACTGGTACGGAGAAGGAGGGAGGAAGCACACAGTCTGTAACTTCCATAATCCTTCAGAGCCCTGAGTCACAGTTTAGTTTTTTAGGCTGTTTCTACAAGACCTTCAACCACCAAGCTTTCATTCTTGTTTTATTGGGCAGTTTTTCAACTGCTGAACCTCCTACTATAATGCAATTCGATTTCTATCCTTGGATGTTTTATTTTACATTCTATCATCCCTATGCATTGATTAAGCCTTAGCTCATACACTTGGTTGTGATTACGCGTTTCTCAGAGGAAGGTTGTGGTTTATGACAACATAACACTCACAGTTTTGTTTTTGTAACAAAACTTTCAGTGATGCTTGTTCCTGACTGCAATCAGATTCATTCACTAGCTTTTAAAATTATCTTGTTTGCTTCAAAACAGAAACAAACGAAAAAATATCAAAGACTGGCACAAGTGAGAAAAACAAAAAAATGGACTTGGGCACACATCTTCAGGGGTATATATCCAACATCCTCTGAAATTCTCACTCAGCTTCTTTCTAAGCTTAGGAATATCTGTTTTTCAGACTACCACGTCTGTCCCCCCTGAAAAAAAAGAAAAGAAGAAAAAAAAAGCAGTTTTCTGCTTCTCACTATGTGCATAAACAACTATAATTTGTGAATAAGATCAACATCTTTGACTCCTAGCATGTCTGCAATGAGAGTATCCCACAGCCTTCATATAGCAAGCCTACCAAACCTGGTCTCCCATAGAACATATCAAATAGGAAGAAGAGATGGTTGTTTTATCCCACTTGATTCTATAAGCAATTAGAGAACTCATTTGAGATGCAAGAGACCTAGATTCAGCTTTCTTTTCTGCTTGCTTTTCCTAGGAGAGCCATTCACTACCAACCTACATGGTACTTTGAGGTGAGAACATTTCACTTTCCACTACTAAAGTTCTCTATTCTGGACACAGTTTTATAAACACCTGTCAGGACAAAGACAAGATGGAAACGAATCCTGCCTTTGTCTACTGCCCAATCCAATAAATATTCCAATACTTCATAACAACTTCTAGAAGGTGTCTGGAAAATAAATAGGTCTTTATAGTTCACTTTTAATAGGTAATTGTATGCATCACCAGGCTGTAAGTTAGAAAAGCAGGTGTGTAAAAATAGAAGACAAAATTTGACATTCACCAGTACTTATGGGGTGGCTGTAACTATGCAGTCACTTTTAATTGCTGCATGTCACTCACATGAGGGGAGACTTCCAAAATGACCAAAGATAAAATGCAGCCTTTTTAAATGAACTTAAGTTTAGTTATCTGTGTACTATGAATTCCGGGTTGATAAACTATACCATACCCATGGCAAAACCTGTTCACTTAAACAGTAAGGTTTCTCCCACCTTGCTTCTTTTCTGTTCTTTGCTCTCCACTGATTGGTCTTGATACTTTCTCCTATACTTATTGGATTGTCTCATCATTTAGCATTGCACCATGTCACTTTTGGGCTTCTGCCAACAGGACGCCTCTGGTACATCGTACCTGGATTTTCATACGGCGGATCTGACATTGGCTTACATAAAGGAGGACAATTAGGTTGGAGCTTTTATATGCAATGCCACTATGTACCTACCTAAAATGATACTGGATTTCTCTGCTAAATATCAGAGCATATGTGAGAGAAACACATCTTGATGGCATCCATTACCATGGTGACTCGTCTCTTCATTCCTTTGTATAGACTACTATTACCATTTACCTTAAATTTCTTTCAGCTGGATCCAGTTGCTCAAAGCTTTGCAGAACGTTTCTTGTTTTGTTCTCTACTGTGAATTGTAATCTCTTCAGGACCTTCAGAGTTATTTTCACATTCATCCTGTTTTCAACTTCTCTTGTGATATTTCTGTTTCTCTCCAATCCACTCTCCTGAACATTTACATCTCTTATTCATTCTAAAGGCCAATATATAGCCAGCTTAATAATTACTTTTGAAATGCCATGCAACCAAAGGAAAAAAACAGGGCTAGAAGCCTCAGGAATCCAGAAGTTCCCCTAGGATATTGACAAGGGCAATGCAGGGCTGGGATTTCATCCTAATTCCCATACAACAGAATAAATCAACTGCAGGACAGTTGAGGAAAGCTATTCTGTTTGCATTTCAGGAAAAGTTACACCAGACACTCAGAAAGCAGCTTCTTCAGAAAAACCCATTTCTAGCATCCATTAATTCAAAAAGGCACAGAGCCATTCTTTTGAAATACGTAGGGAGTAATAACTAATACAGTATATCCTCAAAAGCACTCACCAAGTTACAAGAAAACTATTCAGGACACAGACATGCAATGTCTGCAATTCCATTTCTGATTCTTCATAAAAAGAAGCTAAAATCACAGTTGGCAAGGGTTCTAAAATGCAACAGTAATCCATAAATACTCCTTAATTTTCCTGTTATTGCAGAATTAAGCTACTTCCAGCTCACACAGATCTTACCAGGTGTGCTAAATTGATGTCATTATAAACCATCAGGAAATACCCACAGAGACCTGTAGCAACATTTAGAAGTTTTGTTAAACAGCTGTGTGTTATAATTGATTTGTATTATTTAAAACAGCTAAAGCAAGTTATCTCCGGATGTAGAAAAGGGATGACTGAAGACTCCAGGGAGATTTAACTCACAAGAAAGCCAATCATAGGAACTTCATTTGAGCATTTTAAGATTATTACTAGAGGAAGTGCAATTAAATCATCACCATTTATCAATTATCATTATAAAATACTATGCAACCTTATCATACTAATTTATTTATGACAAGGTAACTAGATGATTTCTGCTTTCTGCAATAAAAATCATCTAGTCAGTAAAAACATCTGAAGGCACGTTCTCTAAAAATGAATGTGACTTTCCCATGATAATCAAAGGTAACAAAAAAAAGTTCAAATTTTACCTAAAATCTGTTTTTAACTACATTGGCAATGTATTTCCCACACACCTAAACTCTTCAGTGCTTAGGTACTGTTCCACTTCTGGTCTCAGACATAAAGGGAAGAGTATGAAAATTTCATAAAAGACACAGAATATAAGTTACAAATGCTCAGTTGACACCTGTGGATCTGTGACTTATATGTGGCAGTGTGACTCCCTCCTCCCCAGCCTACCAAGCATTTAAGTCAAGGGTTAAAAGTTAAATAATTATCCAATGATATTTTTGTTCATTTTTTTCCCAATGGTGAATTGCTTGTAGAACTTAAAATTTTTTGTCTGTTCTGGAGCAAAATCCTAAATGTCCTTTCTCTGCTGTTCATGTGTACTGAGAGTTCAAGCTTGTTTTGGTGAGTTTGCCCAGTGACTTGTATTACATGATCTGTGTCCCTGCAGGCAAAGCCTAACCCACATAACAAAATGGGTCAGCAGAAATGCAGAAGAGAAGAGAAACTCTATCTTTCAGTTCAGAACCCTGACCCACTTGAGGGCAAAAAACACGCTTTTTCTTGCAGACCTAACTTGTTTTGATCTGAGCCTTCCTGGCTATTACTTACAGTATGCATGTATTATGTTTTATAATTTCTGTGAGAATTCTCTTATTTTCACTGCTGTCTTATACATGATCTGGCATACGTATCTCTCAATTTACAAGGGTAGGTGTTATACCAGCAGTTGCTGGCTCTTGTAATACAATAGTGTTGGCACAGCTAATTGTGCCAGTGCTTTCCCTCCCCTCCAAATTTGTGAGAGACGTACCAAAAAACATGCATTCCCTTTATATTCTGGTCACTGGAATGAATGACCACAAGTGAATGTACCCTCACTGCCTGGTGCCTTCCTGCTTACATCTAAAATTAAAACTACAGACCTCTTAAAGCCACTTTCCCAGGGGCTCTCTCATAGACATGTAGAAAAGCACATTTTCAATGCAGGAATGCAGTTGGTGCCTATGGACCCTGTTCAATACTGATGTGAAGCAGGCTTACCTCACTCAGGACAGTGAAATTCAATGGTCTTAAGCCACAGGTACATAGGCTTCATGGAGAAGACGTGTGCAGAAGACGTAGGGGAAAAAAAAGTAATTCTAAATTGCATATTTATTAGAACAGCTGAAGGATCTTACCATCTCCAGCTTCTACCTGCCAGCAGTTTCAATATCATGCTTGAGGCTCAGTCTGTATTATTCTAGAAGAAACAGCTTAACTTGGTCTGCAATGTCCTTATTTAATGGACATTGCTTAATGGACATTATTTAATGGAGTAACACCTTGATGTGTTATGTTCCAAAGTATTTTGCTATATAACTAATAATTTCTTGGAAATGTTCTTTCTCATATCATAATTTCTGTTTGTCACTGGATTCATATAGGCTGAACTGCCCCTGGGAAAATACCACCAAGTCAAGAGGCTCAGCACGCCGTACATTTTACCATCCGTAAAACAAGTGCATGTGTAAGCCTCATACACATCTCCAGCTATAAGATGTAGGACGGTTTTACTTTACTGTTCATTAAGAGTAAATTTGGGGTGAAAGTTTTCTGGTTTTCCTTTGGCTTCCATTACTTTGATTTTATATATTTCAAACATATTCTTTATACTTTATTCTCAGTAGCACTGCATTATGATTTATTATCTATACAGGGTTGTAGGTTCTTGCAGTGCTTTGCATCAAATAGAAAGAAAGAAACTGTGCTATCTATTGAATGTGAATGTGGCTTTAGGCCATAGAGGAATCTGGAAGGGTGTATTAGAAGGCAAAAAACACCTCCAACGTGCACACAGCAAACACATCTATACATTTTCACATGTATAAACTATCCACAAGCCAGAACAGCTCAGCTGGGAAATACTAAAGATTTTAACACCAAAAGATTTCTATCATCTGACTATAGGTCTCTATCTACCAGGAATGCAAGAATATACATTCAATGAAGGCAAAGTTAATTGAATCCTCTGCCTCTCTATGCAGAAACAGTGATCACTTAGCTATAAATCTTTAACTTCAGCTATGAATCACAAAACTTTACAATCTGAACTATAAAACTTTCTCCTACAGATAGACAGCTACCTGCTAGCATAAAATCTAATTTTCTCATCTTCATTCTGCAGTAGACAAGCTGGGTAATTAACACTTTATTTAAAAGCATCTATTATGAGAGAATCTGCAAACTCACAATTAGAATTCAGAAATGCACAGTGAACATTGGATTAACCAATGTCTGTGAGATTCCCAGGGAGCTATTATAATACAAATAATAGTCTGTGGCTGAAAAAACATGAATGTTGCCTGTGTTCCCATGATTGAGTACTATTTACAAACAGTAATTAAGTTGTATTAGTTGAATTATGGGAACACCTGTAGACCTCAGTTGAGGCTACATTCCTGTTGTGCCAGCTGCTGTATTAAGAAACCTGTGTACCCGGAAACAGCTAAGATCAAGAAGCCAGTGACTGAAGCAGTAGAAGAATAGAGGCATCAGTATGTTCATCTGATGATAAAGACTTCACACTTGGAGAGTCTCCACTCTTTGTCCAAATTTGAACTGCAGGCCTGGAGCAATCAGCTCAGCTCTGAGCCATGTCACTTTTCCTATGCACAAGTGAGACTGTTTTCAAGACAGCCACCATGCAACCCCAGAAACATGGTATAAATCGCTGAAATAGTCTAGTGACTTCAAGACCACTTCAAATAAAAGTGATTTGAATAGCTCTAAAACAAGGCAGTGATAGCAGAGTTCACTAATCTGTTTCCTCTTGTAAAACAGTATTCATTAAGCACTGACTCTTAAGCACAGTTGTCAGGAATAACATATTATTTGACTGAGAGAGAAATTTTCTCTCCTTCAATCCTAGCAATTGGAAATTTATTTAAAATGAAAAATTATACAGTCTTTTTAGTAATTTGATTAGCAGGCAATCTGGGAAATGTTGCATTACTAGACAAAACTTAGGTAAACAAGACTACTTTCTTATGTACCCAAATCCATGATTACTCAAATCACCAAGATTTTCAAGATTCAAAATTTCAAGATTGGCTTTGGAATATTATTTTAATTGAGAGATAATGTCGCATTCAGTTTTAAGTGGTAAATTCTTCAAAATCCAGGTCTGAAACTGTAGTTGGCTAAGTGGCTCAAACAGCACCTCAGTAAAACTTTTATTTGCATACAGGAGAGAAATAAGATCAGAGAGGATTTGGGCATATATTGCATTCATCAACTGTGTAAAGGACTAGTGACTTCTCACCTGCTGTGTAATAGTGTCCCATGGCCCTTCCTGCAGACGAGCCTGGTAGCACACATGAACACTTTTCCAAATTTCATCCAGAGTTAAAGGTCTTCCATCTGTGGTAGTGAGAAGGGGAAAAAGCACCCACAGTTAACACACTTAAGTAGGCAGTATCTTTAGTAGAGAGCAGCAAAAGTAAATACAAAAATACTGATTCTCTGGAGGGAGAGGGAAACAATCACATCAAAATGTGATTGAGACACTTCTGGCCTCATAACTCCGGTACAGCACAGTTCAAATCCTAACTGGATGTGTGTATAAAACTATCCTGAATTCTCAAAACTGACATAAACACTCTGATCATCTTTAGTCTCTGTCACCTGAGAGCAACAACTTACTTTCCAGGTTGCAAGTTGTAAAGTTAAACTAATTATGTAAAAAAACACTTGGGTAAAAGAGATTGAAGAACACTGCCCTTCAGTAACCTAGATGACTGCATTGTTGCTGCAGGCTTTTAGTTAGGATTATGCCAAGATATTAGTGTCAACCATTTTGAAAATAAGCATGTCAGTTTTTTTCCTGAATATTTGTTTTTGACAAACAGCAGCAGGAAATTTGGATATATTTTCAATAAGTAGCTACATCTTAGCATTTATTAAGTGTCAGAGACTGTTATTGTGTGATAACTAGTTTTATTCTACTGACACTTTCACATCTATAAAGTGAACAAGATTTATGCACCAAATTAACATCTGAATACCACGTTTAGGTGTAAGTTAACAACAGCTGCCTACTGCCACTGTTTCAGTCTCTGCACACATTTTACAACGCAGCTCCAAGTTTTGCCCTTACATAAGCATGACAGAGCAGGAGCATTAAGATATGTAGCAAATGAAGCATCTGTGAAGGCAACAGAATATTCGGTAGATACACTAAGCTATCCTCAGGAAGGTGAGACCAGCTAGATCTTCATGTCCTAGAGCCTATGATGGCAGATATCAAAGTTGCTCTGGAGGCAATCTAACACCTACTAAGAAATTTGGTATTAGCATGTAAGTCAAGTTTAGAAGGAAATATTTACACTCAGATCATCAGTGTATAGGTAATACAAAATGCCATGGATTTTGTATTGAAAATGCCATTTTCAGTTTTCTGATTGCCTGCTAAGGCAGTCCAGAACAAGTCCCAGTGCAAAATGTAAAATAACACACATTTCAATAAAAAATTTCATCTGCTCCTCTCGATTTTGCTCTGTACACCTTTGTATTTGTGAACTGTTGGAACATCCCTTGAGCAAATTCAGATTATACACATGGAATGTATTATTCTAACTTTAACTATCTCTAACTTAAACTGCTCAACTAAATTTTACATTGATAGAAATGATAGAGTACATAACAAGTATTAAGCATGTTATAGTTAGAAATCACCAGTTTTGCTTTTACTTCATGTATGAAAAGCAGTACATGTTCCATTTCAGTACAGTATTATTTTCATTTCAGACAAAATATGAATAAATTTAAACTAAAACCTTTACATTACCTAAGTGAGATCACAATAAAAAATGTCACTGGCTATTATGAAGGGATTGCAGCATTTCACATAGGAACAAAAAAACTGATCTGGGCATTCTGATCATGGGATTAACATAGTGAAATATGTTTGGATTTAAGCCCCTTGCAAATTTTGAATTTTCTTCACAAATTTAATATGTTTCACTAAACTTTAAATAAGTTTGAAATCAGTCTTTTTTTTTTTATTTTAATTGAGCAAGGTTTCATACATACTTCCAAGTAAATTCCTATTCTTCCTAAATTCTTAACTGAGCTTGACCAGTTTGGTTTCCTAGAAGGACAGATGCTTAATGGGCAGTTTCCACATTGCCCCTTGCAGGATGAAGACCTGAAACGCTAGCATTTTCTCTCTGCATTTAAGAAATAAAATACAATAACCAAACTAGAACAAAATAGAATAGAATAAAAAATACATTATGATCCCAAATTTGTGACAGAAGTATGAGAAATAGAAGAGTTTGAAGTTTTGGTAGTCTGCTTTCTTTTGTTGCTGTTTCCATGTTGGAATACAAGTATTTCCAATAAAACTAATTTCAGTTAACCTGAGTGGATGTGGTGTTACATTTTAAACTCCTTGGCTTATGTGAGTACAACACAACTGAAGCCATTTTTCTCCCAAGCTCCCACCCTTGCACAAGTAGACGCATCTGTATTCTCTGGGTACTTTTACTCCACCTCTGCAGGGCTGCCAGCATTCGCAGGTTCAGCAGTCCATTTTGCATCTCTGCAATCCCCCCACATTCGGCTGCCTAACCAGGCATGTCAAAAATTGTTGCTGTTGTTATCAAGGGGCCTGTGGCACCTGCGGGGCCTAGCAGCCATGGGGCCTTGCCATTGCTGCGTCTCCATACTCAGCTCTCCATAGTGGAGCTCAACTCAGAAAGCACTGCTGGAAAAGGAAGGCAGCAACAAGCAAAGAGACATGGCGGCAGAGGAAGGTGTGGGCTGCAAATTCACTCAGCAATGTGTTTATTTATTCGTCAACCACCCAGAGGCTGAGGTGTCTGCTGCTCGTCCCAAGCCCTGCACTAGGTCTAGCTGGAAGCTGGTGTGTCGACAGAGGAGAAAATCTGTGGTTTTGTGTAATTCAGCTTATTAAATAATCACACAGTTTGCCACAAAGAGTGAAAGGAAATGTATACCACACAGCAGGAGCTGTGTGTGGGCCAGCCTAGGCTTACTGTACCTTTTTGAAACACTGTGCTCAGAAAGCCACAAATCTGCACACAAGCCATCATTAGTACCAACAGGTGAAACACAGGCTTTGATGCAACAAACATGACACCTATCCTGCAACAGAGGCCAAAAGTACCTGAGAAACAACCACCAAAGGTTTTTTTAAGAGAAAGGTGCTAAAGGACAGGAATCAAAAAGTCCTAAATATTGGTTCTGCTTCTCCCTTTCACTAGCTGTGAGCTTGAATCAATTGTTTCACCTGCACCAGCCACTATAGCCTTCCTATCAGAAGCTCAGATTGCTATGATTTAGATTGTCTTGGCTATAATAAATTTTTCTGAGAAAGCCTTGTTGAAGTCAGCTGGGGTTAACTAACTCGTGTCACAGAATCACAGAATCACAGAATCACAGAATTGTAGGGGTTGGAAGGGACCTCCGGAGATCATCGAGTCCAACCCCCCTGCCAAAGCAGGTTCCCTACAGCAGGTCGCACAGGTCGGCATCCAGGCAGGTCTTGAACATCTCCAGAGAAGGAGACTGCACCACCTCCCTGGGCAGCCTGTTCCAGTGCTCCGTCACCCTCACTGTAAAGAAGTTCTTGCACACATTTGTGCGGAACTTCCTGTGCTGCAGTTTCCAGCCATTTCCCCTTGTCCTGTCTCCACTCACCACTGAAAAGAGTCCGGCCTCGCCATTCTGCCCCCCACACCTTAGATATTTATAGACCTGGATCAGGTCCGCTCTCAGTCTCCTTTTCTCAAGGCTGAACAGACCCAGTTCACTCAGCCTTTCCTCATAGGAGAGATGCTCCAGGCCCTTTCCCATCTTTGTGGCCCTCCACTGGACTCTTTCCAAGAGATCCCTGTCTTTTTTGTACTGGGGAGCCCAGAACTGGACGCAGTACTCCAGATGAGGTCTTACCAGGGCAGAGTAGAGGGGGAGGATCACCTCCTTTGACCTGCTGGCCACGCTCTTTTTAATGCACCCCAGGATGCCATTGGCCTTTTTGGCCACAAGGGCACACTGCTGGCTCATGGTCAACCTGTCGTCCACCAGGACACCCAGGTCCCTTTCCGCAGAGCTCCCCTCCAGCAGGTCATCCCCCAACCTGTACTGGTGCATGGAATTATTCCTCCTCAGATGCAAGACTCTACACTTGCTTTTGTTAAACCTCATCCGGTTTTTTTCTGCCCAGCTCTCCAGCCTATCCAGGTCTTGCTGAATGGCAGCACAGCCCTCAGGCGTGTCAGCCAATCCTCCCAACTTCGTATCATCGGCAAACTTGCTGAGGGTGGCCATTATCCCCTCATCAAGGTCATTGATGAAGATGTTGAACAAGACCGGACCCAGCACAGACCCCTGAGGAACACCACTAGTTACAGGCCTCCAACCGGACTCTGCACCACCAACAACGACCCTCTGCGCTCTGCCAGTCAGCCAGTTCTCAACCCACCTCACTGTCTACTCATCTATCCCACACTTCCTCAGCTTTGTTATAAGGACATCATGGGGAACAGTATCAAATGCCTTGCTGAAATCAAGGTAGACTACATCCACTGCTCTCCCCCTATCCACCCAGCCAGAGACAACATCATAGAAGGCTACCAGGTTGGTCAAGCACGACCTCCCCCTTGTGAACCCGTGCTGACTACTCCTGATAACCTCCTCTTCTTCCTGTTGTCTGGAGATGACATCCAGTACAAGCTGTTCCACAAGCTGTCACCATAAGCTAGTTAAGAATAGTTTAAAAGCAGATGGGCTTTTTTATTTGTTTGGGGTTTTTTGTTTGTTTTTATACCCAAAACCATGACACAACTCATTCTTACAGGACAAGATCTTAAGAAGAACTATTTGTCTGAGAAAGAACAGAGTGGTTGCATGCTTCTGACTTCAGAGAGTAAGCCTGATTTCTGGAAAGCACATCCATCAGGCTCAGCACTGTTATGAATACAGAAAGTCATGCCTTCGGGGTTGGAGGAAGTTACATTATCTCACAAGCTGTCTCTCTATAACCACTGATTAGCATGGCTTTTATTGGCAGGGACCTATCTATGTCAGAGAGCTAGACATATTTTGAACTGGTCAATTTGAAAATCCCCTCTCTTCACTCTTTTCTAGGTGAGTGAGGCTGTAGTCTTTACTGACTCCCCTTAGTCCTGCTCTTTTTGGTGCTCTGCCAGCATTAAAGATTCTTCCTCTGCCTTTGTAGGAAAAAGAAGCAGCAAACTGTGAGACAAGTCATTCTTTTCTTGCAGGGTGTTTCCTGACTGATGCCTGTGTGCATCTGTGATTTTGTTACTGCTACCTCACTGTCAGTGCAAGAGTGTAAGGCTTTAGATGAAGATGGTTCAGGAAAAGAACAAAGTTCCTTGACATCTTAAAGATGAAGAAAAGGGGAATATACTCTGCTGATTAAAGAAAGCTTACTGGACCTAGCCCAGCCCATCTGGCTGATGCCAGCACTGAAGGGAAAGGCTAATTGCCTAGACCATCTGTCTCTAAGAGGGCTAATTGCTGACATCAGATCTCAGCAAGGGTTCGTGCATTTCTTCAGCTACCTCTCTGGTAATCTCAGAAGCCAGAGAAAGAAGGGCCTCTGCTTTTGAAAGGTATGGCACAGATAAAACTGATTTTGGAGAACAAACACCGAGTTCTCTGACACTCTGAGGTACTGAGGACCACTGCTCTGAGCTCCTGACACAGACTAGGACTTCGTGAGGTCTGAATTTAGGAAAATATGCCACAAGGGAAGTATCATGAAGTAGTGAAAAACGTTTCTTAGATTTATGTATATGTATCCTAAAATCATCTTCCTATCTCCCAAAATGTTTTCAAACACCCTTCCAGGCAGTCATCTCGTTTCATCATTTTCAGCCAAAGTATATCCTTGCACAGAACAAGATTATCCCTGCAAACCTATTCCCAGAGACTACCAAAAAGTTTAGATGCTCTTCAAAACATTTTAGTTCTGTTCAGTTGTACCTGTATCTTGTACTACCTTACATAATTAAGTTCCTCTGACACACACACAAAAAAAAGGGTCTAAAGATGAATACCAGAAAATAAGTTATCACATGCGATTTAAAAAGCAGCAAAAAAGCGGCAAGGGTAGAGATACAATGCAGCTTTGCAACTTTTGCCTTCCTCCAGAAAGGACTGACCTGCAATTTTTTTTATCACAACTGCTAGCAGAAAGGAGTAAAAACCAGACATCTTCACTTACACAAGCTCCTGAAGATACAAACCCTGCCAAGGAGGATAAGAAAAAAACTCCACAGGAGTATTTTCTGAAGTCTTTTTCCTAAGAGTTTCTCCTGGAGTCAGTAAAAATTCACATACGATGGTAGAAATGAAGGATTTAATTGTTCTAGCAAAGTTCTTAGAGTCTATTTGAAATATTGCACATTTGGACAGGCCAGCACCAGCTGCTATCATAGCATACAAAGTAAGGAAGTGAATATTGCAAAACAAGCAGAACTACTTAGTCAGGTTGAACAAAAAAAATTATCATTTCCTAGGCAAGCCTCGAGTTGTAATGGCCACTTAACGTACTGCCAGAGAGGAAGCTGTGTTAAATCCAACCTCCTTGCTCTTCTGCTGGGGAAGACAAGACAGGGCAGAGCTGTGGAAACACTGAAAGGATTATAATTCACCTTCACCTCTTGCAACATGCTCTAATTAGCATGAGGATCAGTATGGACAGGATTCAAGAGAAACCATGAGTAGCTCACAAGAGACTTGTGAAGAACCATTCTACTAGTTAATCTGCAAACAATAGCAGGAATTTAGAGTGGGAAATCGATGCAGGTCTCAGAAGATTTTTCCCTGTCTATTTCAGATTAAGAATGCAGTGAGCATTTCTAGCTGTCTAAGAAACAAGGTGAGGAAAGGAATCACTGAAAGACTGTCACCCTTGTAAGGAAAAAAATATTAGGGCTTTGCCTAGTTTTCTTCATAACATACTCTGAGCAAGACAAAAGATACCGTTCTGAGATAGTTTAGGGAGCTGTGACTGCACGTTTCTGGAAACCCCTTGCTGAGGCCTTCAGATAGCACGGGCACAGGCAGGTAAATTATTTGCAGTTATGACAGAATGTTTTGTTTTCAAAACTAAACTATCCGGAACTACAACCAGAGAATACTAGATGAAAACATTCTTGGAGAAGTACTTACTACCAGTATTTAGTAACCTTTCTTCAAGAGTTAGAGAATGTTAGATGTTAGAAGAAAATGTTAAATACGAAAGACAAGCTAGATGGCTTAAGGAATTATCTAAAAAGATCATTGTTCTCCATCGTGAAAGGTTCCCAAGAAGCATTTTAAACCACAATCTTAGTTGCAAGAACAATAACAGATTTGTACTGCAAGGGGAGCTGTTGGCACGTAATACTGCAACTGTGCATTAGATCATCCACTAGCTTCTGTAATATCTACTTCCAGATATAAGGAGTCATGTTTCAACACCTCCGATTCCCTGATGCTGACAAGCTAAACAACTTGTTTTGTCTCTGGGAGCTCTTCTCTGGTGATTAACTGCTTATGGTGAATACTAATTATATGAAAGTACAGTATAGTCGAAATAGTGTCCTATTTCTTCTACCTGCAGCATCTCCATCCTCTTCTGTAGAGACTGTGTGCTATTAATTCAGCTAAAATCGAGATGATGACATTTTTCAGGACCACAAATAGGTTAAGCTGTCTCTTTCAAGCAAAACTTCCCTCATCCTTCTGTCTGCACAATAAGTTTAAAAGCAAAACACTGCACATTTATAAATGCTTGCAATAGAACAGAAATTTGCAGCAGGATGTGTGCAAATGAGTTCTGGTGGTGGAAGGCAGAGCAATGTCCCCTATTCCCCATGTCTCAGTTTGAAAATTTGCCCCAAATTATCCACTCCTGAAACTGCACCTCTGACTAAAATCTTTTCACCAGGGAATCTATGAGAATTTGTTCTTCAATTTTAAATCTAAAGTGCCTTTTAAAACGCTAACACTGCAAAATTAGAAACCATTAAACAATATAAGGCAGAGAGTGATTAAATCTACCAAACACATTCAAAGCAGCTTAAGCTACTTTTTAATTAAAAAGAAAAAGATATCTCTGGCAACATTCAGACATCTTTATCTAGATAAAGTTAGGAGATTATTCAAAACACAAAAGATGCTGATGCTACCACGCAGGAGACTGAACAAAATGACTTGAACATTTCAAACCTTCAGTCCTTGGTACACAGTTGCTGGGTACAGAGGAAGAAAGCACAGCCAGTGCTGCAATATGATCACTCTATGCTTGCTGATTAAATAAGTGACACTAACACTGGCCTTGGAGGGAGGCTCTGTGTTCCTCCTTCCTTCCTGACAGGATGGTGACTGAAATCACAGCGGCTGTAGCAATTCAGTAATGCATAACAAGATGTACATTTTAGGAGGAAACAAAATCTGTTAGTTTCAAAAAACAGTTTTCATAAAGAGAAAAAGGCAATACTTTATCACTATTATTTTTTTTTTTTAAATGAGCAAAGTTAAATAGAAAACAACATACATATTTAAAGGTATACTTAGCCCCAGCCTTGGAGCTCAAATTCAGGCTTCAGAGACACACAGTTCTGCTGAAGCACTGTAATTATGTCCACTTATTTCATAGCCAAATTCAGACCTGCAGCTTTAAGGATTTTGTATTCATTTAAAGAAACGAACAAGAAAAATGACCAGTAGTTTTAGTCAACCACAGGCAAGACGCCAGGAGCCAAAGTTCAGCCTCCTTCAGGCTGAGATGATATCATCTATTCCAAGGTCCTGAAGCTCTCTGTCTGGAGTATTACAAAATTTACTGGTGAACAGCCTCATCTCTTACTTTCTTATTACACATGATCATTACTCTGTTTCTCTGTTTAATATAAAATTTTAGTTTACAACACCTATAGCACCTGACATATTTTTCTACATTGCTGTTTAACAGAAAATGGGTCTTACCTAAAAAGCAAGCCCTAAAATAAAGCACAGGTACTTGGTAGCTGCTGGAATACAAGACATGATACTCATAGCGAATTACTTCTTCTGTTGCACAGACTCCAGCTACTTGAGAATCATCCAAAGATTCCTAAAACAATAAACACAAACACAAAATTATATAAAGTTTTGTATTTCTATCAAGAGGAAATTGATTACAACTGTTATAATTAATAAACATACAGAACAGAAAAAAATAGCAATCACCCCTTTCACAGCACTAGAATTTTAATACAAGGAAGAAAATCACAGAGGTCCAAACCCTGCAAAGATGTGTTACACTTAACTTTTAAAAACTGTGAACTCTGTGTCAGCACTTGCAGAATCGAGGCCTTTCTAAACGCAGGCTGCTTATGCGGGCAAAAGAAAAAGGCAAAGATTTCTTTATGGCAGAATACTTGTACACTAAGGTAACCAAATCTGCACCTCTTCTGATTGCCATTATTAGAGACCATTTTAAAAGTGTACTCTTGGTTTTGCCTGCCAAAGGACAAATCAACAGTATTCACCAAAAAATCTTTGTTCTTTTTTCTTTAAGGGTTTTTTGCAAAAGTCTGGTTTTAATAATAACACTTCCAAAAGTGGAGACCGTTTTTCTCTGGTTACTGTATATTTTGGGTGCAAAGTAATTAATATATGTTGCAGGCCTGAAATAAAGCTGAAGAGATGGAACTTGTTGCATTAAAATATTTTCCAGCTGGAACAAAAATCTCTTAGCATGTGTATTAATTTTCTTAATTTCAAAATAATATTTAAATTGTGCTAAGCACCCAGCTATTTTGACTTTTCTACAAACTGCCAATTCTTCACAACTCTGAAATTGGAGACGTTAAATTACTAATGCCATTAAGATTAAATGTTAGAACAAACTTTCCAAAAAGACACTATGGGTGTGTACTTGTTTGGTTTTCAAACCCCCAAATTTTCATGCATGAACTAAGCAATGATAATGCCCCACAGGTTGGGCGTTTACTCCACAAGATTATTATTGCCAACCATGAATATTGGTTTGCTGTCTCTGTCCACGCACAATGAAAAAGACTGAATGGAAAAGAGGAACCAGCAGATCCCACAATAGTTCAACACACAAGAAATTCAAAGAATTTTGCATTTTTATCTCACATTGGCAGCTAAGTCATGAATCAATCTATGAGGTGGTATAGTAACAGATAAACTATAGCAGTAATAACATGCCAAACACTTTTTTTTTTTTCTTTTTTTTCTTTTTTTGTAGTCAACATAAAAGATATTTCCCCCACATTTAGTATACTAGATTACCAGCTGCAGCTGAATGAAGACCATGAATGAAGAACCCAGACTGTGGGAAGCTGCAGACCAAGGTACTGTAAATACAGTTTTGGACATGAAATGACAAAATCACAGATGGCCAGAGAATAGAAGGTTTCTGGGAAGTTCTGTGCAGCTGCACCCCAAGAAACAGGTATATGAAGCACTGAAAGGGAACATTAAAGCAAATACTCTCCATGTTAACCTACTTATAAAAAAATGTATGAAGGGATACTAAAGACAACATGCCAGAAGGGACAATAATAATTGCTGTATCTGACTTCGTAGGACAGGTGAAGGTAATTACGCCATACCTGGTTCCTATAAAACCTTTAACAGAATAAGAAAGACAACTTTTCCTCTTCCTACATGTCAGAACATGTGATCAGGTGTCAAATACAGCAGAATACCATTAAAATACATACATCCTGAGGAAAAGACAGACTCTCTACAGTAAACAATGTTATTCAAATCTGTCTTTTTTCAGTGCTTTAGTGTGAATAATAAAACAAAGAAAACCAGTAGCACGTGGTAATGGAAATGAAAAAACAGCTTGGCTTTTGAGTTCATACAGGTAGGAAAGCAAAAGAATCCACATTCAGAATGGAACCTAGATTGAAATCTGCAAAACCCTTTTGGATCAGCCTTTTGGAATCAAAACAATGCTGCTTTATAGACATCAATTCTGCATCATCTTATGCTTACCTTGTCCTAAAAACAGTTGGAAATGGCAGGACTACCTGGACATGTATTAAATACTGTTGTTCTACCAAAAAAGCTTCGTGTACACACACACTTCTCTGTGCTGCTTTATGTATGTAAGGTTAAATAACTCTAAACCCTCACATAAACATTGATTCGTGTTAATTTTAGACCAAATGATAAAGGAGTCATACTCTTCACTACCTGCAAATACCTAAGAAAATAAATAACTTAAACTCAAAAATTAAATACTCAAAAGCTGCATACCCTTAGGGAAAACATGTTTTGTAAATAACCTACTTACCATCTCAATAAGTAATAAATTAAGCTAAGAATAACTCTGTCATCAAGAATTGAGACTGCTAGGTTAGCGAGGATTTCAACTGGTAAGCAACTTCTGTCTTCATTTTTGGTATGAGGAAAAGGAAAGTAAAGGAGTCAGTCAGTCCCTCCAATTTTATTGTTCCTTAAGAAGGCCAGAGAGAAAACTCTCTTGAGAATTCCTGCCATTACCAGGATATTAGACAGTGGGCCACTTACCAAAACATCCTATTACTTCCAGAGAAAGCTGATTTTCTGCAGAAGTGGCCTTCCCAGAAGATGTACGTAGTCTGATGACAGGAGAGGCAGCAGACAAGGGAAGAAGGCTGTATAAACAGCTTTGCTCTAAACAAATTACTGCACTGGAGAGCAGAATGTTTGTGCACACATTCATTTTGCATTATCCCAGACTTCTCTGACTGATGGTTTAAGCAGTGTCTGAAATCAAGTACTCTGCTTTATGCAGAGCTGGAAGAAGCCTTGAAACTGACATTCTTCTGCTCTGTTACAAGATGGACTTGGGTCTACTACAACATTTCTAAGCTTATTCAGAACAGTTTCTGATAATCAGATCTCTTTTCGTGCCATTTCTAGTGACAAGCGGGTGCATTGTATTTGAGATCTGCATAGAAAGACAGATAGCTGAATCCTTCTTAGGGCCATTTCTAATCTCCTTTCCTTTTGGTAAACGGTAGTGGCAAGACTTCTTACATAAAAAATGCAGCACTGATGTGTAATCCTGTACTTTAAAGCCTCTGTACGTATGATGCATAGGTTTTATCCAAGGAAAGTACATCTTGGAGCCTAAACGTTCTGATGGTATCTCTCTCACTGATGAGATGAACTTTGCTGATGAGAGGAATAAAATGAGTACAGTCACTTTAGGCGATCTCTGGAACATCTAAAAATTATGCATGGCTGAATAAGGCCACGGAAGCTCAGAGAGTGTTACATCAGCCCAAAGGAAGAAAAATAAATTTTTTCCTCTTGAACCAGCTACTGGTAAAGCCATAAACATAAAATGTAGGTGTAACTCATTAAAAAAAAAAAAAAATCACAGAATTTTCTTTTCACTTGATAGCCTATTCAATTTTTCTTCAAGTAATTGTTCCACATTCCTTTTCAACGTATACAGATGTTCTATCTCTTTCAGCTAATACAAAATTTTAGTTATTCTAATAGCACTGAAATCAATTTTAACACTGGGAGATTGCATAACTTTTACAAAACATTCATACATGTACATGAATGAGAAAACAAATTCGTAATTTTGCTTTGATCTTGTCAAGACAAACACATCTGCGTAAAGAAAAAAGTTTATTATTGTGTTTACAGAAAATGTTTTTTGACTAACTTGCAATCCTTAAAGATGAGATGAAATAACTGCAATAATTTTATTTCCCTTTTTTTTTTTCTTTTTTCTTTTTTTGTTTCTTTTTTTTTTTTTTTTTTTTTTTGTTGTTGTTGTTGTTGCTTTGTTCTTTCTTTTTTTTTTTTTGTTTCTGCATTGCAATTTGCTTGCATGGTTGCCATGCTTCACATTAAAACTGTGAATCCAGGACTCACCAACTGTTTCCTAAACAAATTGGGAATTTGTCATCAGGAAGCATCTGCTACTCTGTTGCTCTCATGTAAAATCATTCTTGTGCTACTATAATGGACTGCTGAGCAGATGTTTAAAAGCAATGTATCTATTACAAAAAAGATAAGTGGCAACCAACTAATTAATTATATTAGTTCCATCATAAATGAATTATCACTAATTTTAATTGATATAAAATTGTTCTCAACCTTTAAGTATCCCCTAAGCAAATTAAGTTGATTTGTCCCTTTTAAAATGCTAAATTATTTAAATCAACAGATCAGAAATGACGCTGCACATCACTCTGAAGGCAAAGTAATGTGTTTGCACTATTTCCATTCCTCCTGATGAAGACGACGAGTCAACAACCGCCGGTGACATCTGGGAGCAGGACAGAGCCTCTGGCGAGCTCTGACGCTGCTGCATGCAATCGCAGCAGGCACGGGATAGGGCAGCTTGCTCCTGGAGGGAGGGCTGCAACAGAAAGGGAAGGGACAGGAACGGGCAAGGTGAAATGGAAGGAGGCAGATGCACCTGATGGAGAAGGGATTTTCCTCTGCTGACGCCTCATATTTCCCTCTCTTCACCTCACACACAGAGACTGGCTGAGCCAGCATTCCTTTCTCAGCCCAAATTCTCTTTGAAATGCTAACACAGGCCCTAAAGTCTTTTGGGGGGGGAATAGGGAAAAAGAAGTGGTTTGAACGACAGCAGGCACACTCCTCCTGGATATCACATCTACCTTTCTCCCAGTTCCCATGTTCTTTATCTCTGTTTTTGGCATCCTGACCTGCATTTCCTCCTGCTTCCTGGGAGCCTCATGGGATTCTCCTCACACACAAGTGGGGCAGGATGGGGCTGTGGGCAGAGAGGGGAGGAGGAGAAGACCAAGGACCAGACGCTGGGGCCAGCAGCCTCGTTACTGCAGGAAAACGAGATGCAGTCCAGATTAGTAAGAAATTTGTTTTCATTCCTTAGAATGTATTTACACTTAATTACATTTTGGCCTTCAAACTTGAAAACAAAAGTATCGCACATGTACCTCTTTAACTATTCGTCCAAAAATGACTGTGAGCTCCCGTGTGAAACACAAGAAATCCACAGAACAGCTACCCTCTCAGTCCAACACTTTCCCTGTGGCAAAACATGAAAACTGAATGGCAGGACAACGTTCATCAGACAGAATTAAAGCAGAGCTTAATGTGGAGGGTGCGGCAGCATGGTGAGATTGTATCTGTATTCTTTATTCTTCCCCCTGGGTGTTCTCCACCTCTATTAGGATCGCGTCTCCCTTCTTTGCCTGCAGCCCCACCATTCCAGTCTCTGCAGGTCACCTTGCTGATGATTTCGTACCTCTAGCACAGACTCTCGCATCATCTCAGGGTGATGAGGCCCTGGTTCAGCTACCCAGTGAGCTGTGGGTGTCCCATCCCTGGAGGTGCTCCAAGCCAGGTTGCGTGGGGCCATGGGCAGCCTCACCTGGTGAGGGGCAACCAGTTCACAGCAGGGGTTGGAGCTGCGTGGGCTTTAAGGTTCCTTCCAGCCCAAGTCATTATGTGATACTATGGTCCCCACCATCGCATAGACCCTGGCTGCAATGGCTGAGCAAAGGCTGAATGAGCCATGGGCCTGGACTCTGCTCCCAGGGCATCAGAACAATCCCTGATGTGGACACTGCAACACAACCTACAAAATGCAAAAAATTCCCCTGTATAAACAAGGGAAATTTTTTCCCTTGTATAAGCAAGGGAAAATAAAAAAAACTTTTAAGAACCTCAAAACCACTGCAACACATGTTCTTTATTTTAATACAGTAAGAGAACTTCTGTTTACATTTTGTGATTGTATTTTCCTTTCAACTATCAAATCCCCACATTACGCTAAGATTCACAGGCTCTAACACACCTACCTCACTGTATCTAGGCCATAAAAATACATAAAAATGTGGGCATTTTCCTGAATATGTTAAGTATGAATGGTGTAAAAAATGTATTTGCCAACAGTTTCAGCATCTTCGTAATCATTAATAAATTGCTTTTTTATCTTAAGCACATACTAGGAATCCAGCAGTCTCTGTGTGCTTTCCAGGGCAGTCATCGTTAATGACAGACAAATGACAGACAGATAAAAGTACAACAAAAGAGACCCGTGGAATGACAAAGTTACCTTACGGATTTATTTCCTGTAAGCAGCTACAGAATGCTCCCTACTGTCTTGTGTTTCTTCAAATTCAATTAGCCAGGTGAAGAACCTAGCTAAATACTGCCCTTTGGTAACAGAAGAAGAAAGTAACCCTGACTACAGTCAGAATTCTGTTCTACAACACACAGCCTCCTGGAGAAGCTACTAAGTCACCTATGGAAAACAGACACGGATTAAGGTAAACAAGGAATGGATTCCTACAGGCACATGGATCTAGTAAATAATTCATTTCCCAAAGGAACACCTTCTACTGCAAATCAGCACCCTGACTTGATGCTGCTAAAGAATCCAGGGATTATTAGAATGGCTGTTTTTCCCCAAAATACACAGGTTGCTAACAAAAAACACAGCCTTTCGTCATGCAAGGCATACCAAAAGAACAAATCCAACAGTTCCACCCCAAAAAGACGCAGCACATAAAATTTTAGTAGTCCCTCATGCATTAACAATTGTTTCTAATGGTTGGAAATTAGATTTGTCTTTTGATTGCTTTAAAACTGTTATCACAAGTGAAAGCAAAATCTATTCAAGTGAAAGAAGCAATGGACCATGAAAACAGAACTGTTTTGAATTTTTTTTTCCACTACATATAAAGGTAGGGAATTCTTTCAAAATCAACCCTTCATTCTTTTCCTGTTGTCACATTCCAAATGCAGAATTTAGTGGCTCCTCTCCTTCCCCTGAAGAGGTATTTTCTTTTTCTTTTAATATATAAAATATGGCTTACGTAGAAAATCCCTCCTGGTAGAAATCACAGCACGCACAGCTAAGTGCTGGGTGAGAGGCTAGCTAAGCTGGCAATGCAGAAGGCATGTCCTAAGCCATGGACATGTATATATGGTCTGATGGGTGAGCTGAAGGCATGCGTTTATGTAAACTCCCTCCAATGAACAATACTCATTATCAAAATTCTTTCTCCATCTCAGGCAAGCGAACTCTTCTTTTGCAGGATGTATGGCGAGACAAGAAGGCCTTTAACATGGTCCCTCATAGCATCCTTCTCTCCAGGTTGGAAATACATGAATTTGATGAGTGGACTGTTTGACAGATACTGGTCAGACACAGGAACTGGTTACAGGATCAAACCCAGAGAGTGGTGATCAATGCTTCGATGTTCAGAGGGTGATCAGTGACAAGTGGTGTCCCAGAGGGATCAGTACTGGGATAGGTGCTCTTTAATATCTCCATCAGTGGCATTAACAGCGGGATCAAGTACACTCTCAGCTTCTTTATGGATGGCACCAAGCTGTGGGTGCAGTCAACATACTGAGCTATTGGATGCCATCTAGAGGGGTCTAGACAGACTGAAACTGTGGGCCCAGGAGAATCTCATGAGGTTCAGTAAATGCAAGTACAAAGTCTTGGATCACAGAAATCTCCACTATCAGTACAAAGTGGGAGATGAAAGGAATGAGCACAGCTCTGCCAAGAAGGTCCTGGAGATACTGGTGGATGACAAGCTGCACACAAGCCAGGAATGTGCCCTTGTAGCCTAGAAAGCCAACTGTATCTTGGGCTGCATGGCCAACAGGACAAGAGAGGTGATCCAGCCCCTCTGCTGTGCACTGGTGAGACCTCACCTGGAGCACTATGTCCAGATGTGGAGTCCTCATACAGTGGAGATGTGAATCTGTGTGTGCAGAGAAGGGCTACAAAAATGATTAATGGGATGGAACACCTTCCCTACAAGGACAGGCTGAGAGAGCTGGGGCAGCTAAGCCTGGAAAAGAGAAGGTCCAGGTAGGCCTGGGAGGAGTCTTTCAGTATCTATGGAGGGGGGTATTAGAAAAAGAAGACAAACAAACAGCAGAGTCTCTTGGGACAGAAAAAGAGGAAATGGTTTCAAACTAAAAGAAGGGAGATTTAGAAGGGATATAAGGAAGAAGTTTTTTAAACTAAGGGTGGTGAGGCACTGGCTCAGGTGGCCCAAGAGGTGGTGGAAGCCCTATCCTTGGAGACACTCAAGGTTAGGCTGGAGGGAGGGGGCTCTAAGTAACCTGATTTGAGCTGTAGGTGTCTCTGTTCATTACAGGGAAGCTGGAATATACAGATTTTAACAGTCCCTTCCCACTTAAATGATTCTGTGATTCTATGAAGAAGCAGCTGGAGATGGTGGTGTTCCTATCTCTGCCTTCTCGCCACCAGCCCTACTGTAAGAATTACCATGCAGCACAGATGAGGTGCAGGGATCACTCTACATATGTCCAGCTGCAGGAACAAAAGCCTCAATCTTACTCTGGGTAAGCAGTGCAAACAACAGGACAAAGTCCTTCTCTTGAATTTTGTACAGAAAGATATAAACAAAATTGCAGCATATTCTCATTATTTTTATTATCTTGAATTTGTACAGATTATAAGAAGTTACTACAAGACTTAGCATTATTATGTAAGATTATTGCTTTTTTGGACCTAACTGCTTCCCGAATTGAGCTCTATGCTTCATAATTGTATGCTTCATGATAGGCGAAAGAAAAAAAATACTGATACATCGGAAGAGAAAGGTAACAGTTCAGCTGTATTTTAGGTCAGTTTTATCTTTTTAGAACAAGATTATTATTTCTGCATTGAGAAGCTCAGCAGCAACCCAGTTTTGGACACAGTTAATTCAACAGGGAGACTGACAGAAATTCCTGCAGCTCTTTACTTTACAGAAGACAAATTCAAATCCTCATTAATTTCTCAGATGGGAAACTGTATGAAAATGGTGCCAAGACTGACAGTGTTTAGCAGTAATTGAAGTGAAAAAGTTACAGACAGAAATGCTCAAATTGTCACAAAATCTGGCACGACAAAAACAAGAAATTTAAAGTTACAGGTTCTGATTACGAGCAGCTGGAAGGGAAACGCTGATGGCGAGGTCCAGAAGCCATGTGCCATGCAGAGCCCCTAATTAAGTGCATGTCTGTCAAAATGGTACTGCTTGGCCATAAGCTGTACTGTACAATCACAGCAATTAGAAACCATGCTCATAAACCAGGTAGCTTAATAACAACCGACTTATTTCAATATGAGCTCTGATTAAGTTAAATATACATTAAGCCCGAAGCACGTACATTACTATCTTAAGACAATAGGAAGAAAAAATTAAAACACAATGGTCTATTTCAAAATCAAAATAATTATAATTTTAAAAATATAACTATCACACAAAATAATTATGAACTCACTTGTGAATTCTAGAAAATACTCTGATTTGTTCCCATGTTTATATAAAAACCAGTATCACACTAGGATCCAGTGATCTTTTCTTTTTGGAAAGGTGTGAGAATAAATATTTTTTTAAGGAACAGGGCGAGAGTTTACCAAGTCAAATCAGTTCTGCTTTTATCTGCTCTGAAAAGCTGTTTATTAATATGTGATGTAATACAGATGGACTTACTGTCTACTCCGCAGTCACTGCTACATAGGAAATGCAAAGCTCTGTATTCAGAGCTGGCAGGTCAAAAGCCTTTCAATTCATTTTCAAACAAAATACTCAGTATATTCTAAGTATTAATAACTATAATGTTATCAAATGCCGTTTATCACAACTATCCCAAATGTATATTGGTGACATTCATACTGGATGGAAAGAAAATACTGAATGCTTCTTTTATTAAGGTGATATCAAATGAAAATGGCCATGCTATATTACAGGATACTATTAATTTTCAGGAAAAATTTTCAGTATATAATAGAACTCAATGCAAATTTAATCACTAGCAGGCTTTACAAAGGAGTAATTGTAATTTGACAAAATGTAGCTAAAATCCACAAAATTCAAATGAGAAGACACAAAGCAATACATTTTTATAATTAAAAATAGACTGTTACAGCACTATCTAACAATAAAGACAGTTATACTATATTCCTACTGTTGAATAGCATTGCTGGGAGACTTCTGTGGGCAAATATAGAAATACACAAGTAGAAACATATCTTGGCTATAACCAGCAGTTCCGGTACAGCACAAGTAGTTTTGGACAACTCAGTACTACTGCACCTAGAAGCCAGTTCTGCTCCAAAATCAAGAACATGAAGAGGAAAATCTGAATGAACCTTTTTACAGTATATCCTCTAACAGTTTCCACCTTTGGACAATGTTTATTTTAATTGACCAGAAAGCTCAACACCACATTAGGAACACTTAAATAGATTTACAACAAAATATGGCTGAAGACACTTGGGATGGTCAACAACACTGCAGTGACCGACAAACACCACTGCAGCAGCAGGTTTACAAAAGCCAGGATTGGCACACATGGCCAAGCTCCTACCTCGTGCTGCCATAGATAATTTAAAGAGATGCAAAACCCAGACAATCTGTGAACGATTCAATACTTGAATGTATCTTCTTAGGGGGCTCAGTGAGTGAGGGACACCATGCTCCACGGGTCTGCACTGATTACAACACTACACTGATTGACAACAGAGGCACAAACCATGAGATGCTTGACAATCCCAACTTCCTTGGCCCCACCTAAAAGTGATGCACTTGACAACCCATAGGATCAGAAACACAGGAAACAATAAGGTAAGAGAAGAGAAACTAAGTGTGCATATTTGCACAGAAGGACACAGAACATAGCTTTGGCTGTTGCTGCACTTTACCCTCTAATTTCCCTCAAAAGCTACTCCATAGCTCCTGGAGCTAATTTGTTTCTTCAATTCGATTAAGGTATCTCAGGGACTATTTCAGATATTCACCCCTATTTAAAACAAACTGAAATCACAGCTAAGACGATGAAGTATTTAATTGGTTAAATTGCTCTTGCTTTTCAAAGCTGAGATATTCCAAGTGTCCCGAAGGCATTTAATTCCAAAACAGGAAGCCAAAGAGGAGAGCACTCAGCAATTCTAATCTTGCGCAGATCTCTTGGAAAGTATTTTCCTAAACATTTGCTGAAAGAACCTTTTATTGTACAGCATGCTGCAGCATGTACCCCAAATAGGGTCCCTCAGAAGCTGCAACATATTTAATACTTAAATTATTTCTGGTTATATAAAGGAATCAATCTTGAATCAACTATGGACATGCTTTCCTAAATACCAAACTTCAGGAATTTGCAAAACAAAGCATGTAGAGGAAGAAACAGCTAAATATATATTGGATGTATTTTTAACATCCTATACTATAACTTTATTCATAAGACCAAATCTATGAATGATAGTGCTGCACCAAAATAAAACACATACTTCTATCGACTTTTTTCTTAACTGCTGTTTATAGGCTTCTGCAACTCAAATGCAATTCCTGAAAATATAATTTTAGAAGAAATGCCTGGTGTCCATATGATATTTTAAGCACTACCACAGAGGTCCCCACTCCACAACAGTTCAGATATAAGAGAACCTCTGCATTTTTGACCTTGCCAAGATGGAAATACTTCATGAGACAAGCAAGAATTTATGATCGCAGGAATCAGTTCCGAAGTACCAGGACCGTTCATACACTGAATTCCACAAAATCATATGAATTTAATAGAAAAATGGCAAATGTAGGCTTTTGATATCAATGCATATGTTTTAACAAACGTTTGCACACAAGTGAACAGAATGAGTAGACACACAAGCTTTTTTATTTCTATATTTTTAAGCTGAAGCACTCAAATAGGAACTGAAGTTTCCTAACTAATTGGGTTCCCGTGTACATTCAATCCACTCAGGTGATTTTTTAATCTCTTCTCAGGGGGCTTTTTACCCCTTGCAGTACACAAGGGACAGGCAGCAGCACATCACTTCTTTATTCTTGTTATTCAATACGCAGCATCCAAGTCAGAAGTGTGGGAAGCTCTACTGAGGGTCTCTCATATCAAAATAAATGATAAAACCCAGTTTCTACAGAAATGACTCACAGATGACTACAGAGGATGGCAGAGGAAAATGCTTAGAAAAATGAAGGTTTAATTGAACTTTGGGTGGCAATTTTGTGACTCACTGGGAGTCACCTTTTCAAGAGAAAGCAGGTGGAGGCATGATATCAGTGCTGATTAAGAGATGACTTCGTTGGGAATGCTTAGTCACTGGTAAGCATCCACACAAAACTGATTTCTCTCAACAAAATGACATCACTACATTTGGATCACTAACATTTTCAGTCAGGTCTAGTACAGCTAGTAAGTATTTTAAAATAGGGAAATGTGTTGGAAAATTTGAAAGATTTCTCTGTTTACCAAACAGAGAACAAAATCATAAATCAAGAAAGAGTAAAACATTATCCATGTACATGAAAAAATATAAAATAAAAAAACATTATCATCATATTTGGAAAGTTGTGGCTGTCAGGCAAAGCCCACATGACTGGAAAAAGGGAAACATCACTCCCATTTATAAGAAAGGGAGGGAAGAGGATGCAGGGAACAACAGGCCAGTGAGCCTCACCTCTGTGCTAGAAAAGATCATGGAACAGATCCTCCCAGAAGTAATGTTAAGGCACATGATGTACAAGCAGGTGATCTGAGACAGCCAGCATGGCCTCACCACGAGAAGGTCATGCTCACCAATCTAGTGGCCTTCTGTGATGAAATGACAGCATCTGTAGACAAAAGGGAGACAAATGGTGTCATCTATCAAGATCTGCACAAGTCCTTTTACACAATCTCCAACCAATCCTTATTTCAAAATTGGAGAGATACGGATTTGAAGAGCAGACTACCCAATGGATATGGAATTGGTTAGAAGGGCCAACAGCGCTAAGTCCAGGTGGAGGCTGGTGACGAGCAGTGTCTGCCAGGGGTACGTCTTGAGTTGAATACTCTTTAACATCATTACCAATGACATAGATGATGGGACTGAATGCACTCTCAGCAACTTGGCTGACAACACCAAGCTGAGTGGAGCAGCTGATACAGCACAAGGAAGGGACGTCATCCAGAGGGACCTAA
Organism: Lagopus muta; assembly: GCF_023343835.1. NCBI lineage: Eukaryota > Metazoa > Chordata > Aves > Galliformes > Phasianidae > Lagopus > Lagopus muta. The sequence goes on from NC_064472.1 coordinate 62,840,370, forward strand.
ATAAACTCAAAAGGAGGGCCCTTGTGAACCTAATGAGGTTCAGCAAAGTAAAGCTCAATGTTAGGTTGGGATAATTCCAGACATGTATAGAGACTGGGAGAAGAACTCATTGAGAACAGTCCTGCTGAGAAGGACTTTAGTGTCCTGGCTGATGAAAAACTTAACATCAGCCAGCAGTGTGCACTTGCAGCCCAGAAGGCTACCCAGTCCAGAAGATACTCTGGGTTCCATCTAGATGAGGGAGGTGATTGTCCCCCACTACTGTGCCTCTGTGAGGCCCCAGATGAAGTACTGCATCCAGGCCTGGGGTCCCCACACAGGCCCCCACACGTGGGTCCAGAGGAGGGCCACAAAGATGATCAGACTGCTGAAGAGCCTCTTCTATGAAGACAGACAGAAGAAGCTGGGCTTGTTCAGTCTGGAGAAGAGAAGACTGCAGGGAGACATCATAACAGCCTTCCAATATTTAAAGAGAGATTATAAACAGGAGGGAAAACAACTTTTTACACGGGTAGACAGTGATAGGACAGAAGGGAATGGTTTTAAACTAAAGGAGGGAAGATTTAGATTAGATGTCAGGGTGAAGTTTTTCACTGTGAGGGTGGTGAGGTCCTGGTACAGCTGCCCAGGGAAGCTGTGGATGCCCCATCCTTGAAGGTGCTCAACTCCAGGTTTGACTGGGCACACCGCAGCCTGATCTGGTGCTTGAGCTACCAATCCTGCCCATGGCAGGGGAGCTGGGGCTGGATGAACCCTGAGGTCCCTTCCAACCCAAGATATTTTATGATTTTATGAAAATAAAATCTAGAAAAAGGCCTGATAATGTTGTTATCAGAGAGCAAGTACAGTCCTTGAAACTATGGACCACAGTTAGTGAAAGGACTGCATCTGCATTACACAGAACCCTGGCAGAGGTCAAGGAGAGCATTTCCCAGTGTCACACTGATTCAATAACATGAGCAATACAAGAAGAAGCAGAGGTTTCTCATGGGTTTCTGGTGCACGCCCTGAAGCAAAATATTACAGAATTCTCTCTTAGAAAGTGCTTTCAAGTGCCTTTATTCCAGCTGTGAATCATGCGGAGAAATACAAGTGGCACAGACAAAGTTAACCCAGTTTGGGTCAAAATCATCTGAGGGAAGAATTATAAAAACAGAGTTTGCAGTAATACAAACAGGATCTACAGAATTTTATGTGGATAGGGATCTCTCAAATACTGTTAGAGAGATTAGTATTGCCAGAAACCGCAGGAAACAAACTCAGTAGCAAAAGATTACAGAATATATGATTCTAGTATTGACAAGGCCCATTTTTTCTTGGATGTGATTCTTGAATTATTTCTTCATCAAAATTCAGTGGATAAAAAAAAAATAATAATTTTATGTATTTTAACAGAGTTTCAACATTATTACAGGATTGTCACTTATATAAAAAGAGTCTGACTCAAAGGTTTCAATTATGCATAAGTACAAACAAATACAAAAGGACAGATGTATACATGATACTGAGTGTATTTAATTGCTATACCTTGGTCAAACATTCAAAACCAATTAATTACAACATCTCCAATCTGCTCGGCTTCCTCGGATCAGGGAGGAGTTCTGCACATTAAAGATGTGGCTTTTGGTACTTTACAACTGATCTTCACCTTTTATAATGAACTCAGAAACCCAAGTTAGATATTAGGAGGAAGTTTTTCACACAGAGGTTGGTGACGCACTGGAACAGGTTGCCCAAGGAGGCTGTGGATGCCCCATCCCTGGAGGCATTCAAGGCCAGGCTGGATGTGGCTCTGGGCAGCCTGGCCTACTGGCAACCCTGCACACAGCGGGGGGTTGAAACTAGATGATCATTGTGGTCCTTTTCAACCCAGGCCATTCTATAATTCTTTGATATGATTCTATGATTTTGGCCTGAAATGTGCACACAATGATGGAACAGTTATACTACAGATCTTCCAGTACTGAGAATCTTTTGAGAGAAACTGTCCCTAGAAATCCTTTCTAAATTTCTGTAAATATTTCTTAAATACTTGAAAAATTAAGAGAGATTATGAATTGAAGAATTTCAAAGCATACCAAATTAGGTGAAGGAATAGAATTTGGAAAAGGTTTAAATCTATTTAAGTCCGAGATATAAAAACTTCCTAAGATCTACATTCTGAATTATTAAAAAACACCATAGAAAAAAAGCTTCAGACTTAACTGAGTGAATAATCACCTCAGAATCACCTCAGAACAGATGACTAAAAAAAAGAAAAACAAAGAAAAAAAAAACCTCCAGAGAATGAAAGAGAGCAATGGCAAGTGAAAAGAACTACATCTTGAAGTCTAAGTTAGAAGGAGAAAGCAAGAACTGCCAATATTCAACGTAAATTGAGACTGATGAATGGTAGAAGACTCACCAGACATGAGTAAAAGAACATCAAGATAAAAAAGTGGTGTAAAAAATGTAATAAGACTGAGGTTCAAATAAAAAACTTAACACAGGAACAGCCACAAACCCAATTTCAGACTTTGTCACAGTGCACTACAGTAGAAGATGAGAACACCCCGTAATTGTTAACAAGGATGAGGGTACATTCATCCTTTGATACACAAACATGACACATCTTGGTCACTTGAGGGACAGCCAAGCAGGGAACCAGAATGGCCTCCAGTTCGAGACTCTGAGGGAGAGACACATGTAAACAAAGATCCAGCAGCAGGGATTTTTACCACTGTCTGTGTTGAGTGAGAATACCTGAATGAAAAATAACAGAGTATTTGCATTTAAAAAAAGGAAAAAAACCCAAATAACCTATCTGGCTAACTGTATTCTGACCTCAGCATATGCAGGGGTTAGAACAATTTTTGAATGTAGGAATAATTAAACATAAGGCAGTATGAAGACAGGGACAAAACGTAACATTAGTTTACAAAAGAGAGAGCAGTCCTGACAAACCTGCTATCTTTATCTGACAAGATAACTGAATTAGTGGACAAGGAAATGCAGGAGATTTAATCTGTCTGAATTCAGGTAAACATCATACGGGGTGCCAAATGAGAAAATATTATTTAAACTGGAGAAGTTTAGGTTTACATTAAAAAGTGATGTATAACAATCTGGCAAAATGAAGGTAATAAGGAGCAGCTCAGCAGCAAATTATTGACCAGGAGACCACTGACCAGCTGAGTACCTCTAAAACTGGTTCACAACGTAATCTTGGTTAAATTTTTCCTTAATAACCTGAACACAAAAGCAGGAGATCGTAGGCACATTTTGCTGATGACACAAGCTTGGGAAGTGCTGTCAATAGAGCAAAGGTAGTGTTACAGGAAATGGTGTTCATAACACAAGTGCTGCCACATCAAGATCATCCACAAGCTGACCTCAGCGCTTCTCCCTCTCTCTGTCAGAAAAGTATTGACAGTATCAACAAAAGAAAAGACAAATGCCCCTCATTCTCATATTGCAGCCTATGGGTTCTCCCATCTTTTGCAGATCTCTTTTTACAAGAGAAGAGAATTTGGACTGCCAGCAATCCAAGCAAATTCTGCTATTTCCATCTTTTTAATATCTGTCTTTCTTTAACCAACATCAAAGTTACACATGAATATTTATCACACAACAAAAATGTTTAGGTTACAAATTGTGAAATATTAAACAAAGAAAACATCTGCATTTCCAAATAAGAGCATGCCACGTAAATCTGCTAACTGATTGACCTAATCCAGCTGGACATTCAGTGTGATAATTCTAGAAGCGTGCATAACTGAACACAACCCCAGTTCTCACTCATTTATTAGGGGCTTCTAGCCTGCATTCATAGGCACTTCACCACCGCAATGGCTACAGAGAAAAGAAATACTATATTCTACCATTAAAACCTTAATGCAGCTTTCCCAGAAGAGTGTTGGTAGGGAAAGATGTAATAAACACAGCTATGCTGTGTAATGCAGCATATTGTTGAACTCCTGCTAGAAGAGAAAAGTTTAATACATCAACACACTTTCAGTAGGATTAAGCTGATCCTACATAAGCTTCTTCATTTTCATCTGAGTAATTAGAAAAACATTTCTTGAAGAAAAAGTTGACTTTGCAGAAAACAATTTTTTCATTTAAAAACTTCTCTAACACCTCCATTTCTGCCACAGTATTCATATAGTTCTAAGCAAAATGAGAATTACAGGCATATAAACCCAACTGCAAATATAACTAAGAAGAAAAAAAAAAAAAGGGATAGCAAACTAAGACCACTTACTAGTCAAAGAAAATTCATTTATTTAATGTTAATACCAGGGACATTTCAAATCTCATAAGGCTTTTACTGTGTGACCGTACTGAGCACATTGACAAAGTGTTTCATGAGCCAAAGCATGCATTTACATGATAGACTGTAAAACCAAAATCAATTTACTGCAGCTCACGAAGTACCAGCCTCTTACATAAGTTCTGTCCACTGTCTCTGCAAACAGACAACACAAATAAAACCAAGCTCTGGAGTTAGAGCATCTCTAGAGCACCCCTCCAGCCCTGCCTTGTGCATCATGCACAATGTCTAGGCTGCTTGGCAACGTGAAGAGGTGAGACAGCAGCAGCATTCTGATAAAGCAGAGTGCAGTCCCATGGAGTGATTTTTGGTTTATCAGCCAGATTCACTCCTCGAGAGGCAGGACATGGTCCTACCACCAGAAGAAAAGAGCCAGCTACGGCTTGTGCCCTGCTGGCAGAGCATGCTTAATGCAGACTTGCCTTATTACTGAGATATTTTCAAGTTTGTATTCTTCTGGAAGAGCCTTTTAAAATGTTTGCATTTCAGCAGAATTAGAAACAGTGCTCCTATTTTTCCCTAAAGTATAAATAAGCGTAGAAACCCATTCCATACTTCCCAGAAATTACAAGAGATAACAAGAAAAAAATTGTATATTTCTCCCACTGTCATCAGAGACTCAGACCTGCAACAGGAAGTCACATTTCATTTCACACTGAATTCTAGGGTAGAGTGGGTTAAGCTAGTCCTCTAGTTTTGCTCTCATGCCATTTCTTTTTCTTCCTTTTCAAATTGTCCTCCAGTCGCTCAGAGATATGGGTCACTAGAGAAAAGTGTAACTACTTACAACACAATATGTTAGTACTCAAACAGAAAACATGGTTGCTACTCAAGCTGAATAAACAACCTGCAGCAAGGGAATCTATAATGATATACATGCTCTCATTACTGCAGAACATGCAGGAAGAATTCCTCACATCATTCCCTGTGTTTTATTTGGACAATATAATGTTTCCCCTCTCCTCTGTTCAGGGAAAACTGCAAAATTAAAATTGGATGATATTAAAACAATACAAGTCATGTCAAATTTATCCCCTTCTTAATTCTACACACTTTCACGTGTCACATGGAAGGAGTCCTAGTTATATACAGCTTTACTGTAAAATGCAGTTTGTTCTAACTTTAAAGCTTAGTTGATGATCTGTAATAAATATCAAACAGCTCACTTCTGAGATTTTTACCCTCAGAGACTCTATACACGCGATTTAAGTCACACCATTTTTAGTTATTACACAATTCTGGCTTGAAAAAAAGATGAAATTGTCAGTAATGAGTCTAAAAGGATCAACATGTAATACTAGAAGACAAGATCCTATGTGTTCATCTTGTCATTACTTAAAACAGGAGTGGTCAAAAGGAAAGCAATCACAATGTGAAGAGGAATTCATTCAACATAAAGGTCTTGCCTAAACAGTCTTATTGGGTACTACGAGTAGGGCTTTTTTCCACAAAAAGTGGCATTACAAAATTTACTGCTTATTCTGCATCACCATTGCTAGTTATAAAGTTATTTTATGTTGTTAACTTCTACCCCCAGCAAGTACAAGCTATTCTGTGAAGATGGAGATAGAAAGGTGAAGTGCTTTCATCAATCTTATATGATAAATTCACACAAGAACTCAGAGTATAAATTACTGAGTCCTTGTGCCAAAACGCTTGTATTTGCAAATGCTCAAACCAATAATTAGCTACCTTGCAACTCCAGATTTTAGCAAAACAGCTTTAAATCCTTTCTGTAATTGTTTATTAACATGAGCACTCTTTAGAACAAGTATGTAACAGTAAAACATATCATATTAAACGCACATTTTTGTTTCCACTACAAGCATTCCAAAATGAAGAGAAAGTACTACACAGTGCTTAGAAAGTTCTTTTCATAATTGTTTGAATTTAAAGTGAAATCATTAACTGTGTTTAACTATTTAATAAATGTCTGTACTATCTATGATCACAGGACAGTACTCTCATAGCCCTGTCTCAAAGACCTTAAAATTTATCTTGGAACCTTCACAGCTTTGGCCACTGCTGAAATTAGTTCCATCTGTGCCTTGACTTCTCTGATCCCATCTCTGCATGTCCGGATGGCATCTCTATATTTTTACCAGGCCACTCAACCCTGCTTCCACTGCCTGTACCTCTCCTTATCCCTCAGTTTAACAAGCAGGTCCTTGCTCAGCCATGCCAGTTTCCTGCCACCTCTGCTTGGTTTCTTATACTGGGGGACAGAAGTTCTCATGCTCTCAGAAAAGTGCCCTTAAAGAGCTGCCAACCCTGTTCTGTTCCTATGTCCCTAAGGACAGTTTCCAAGGGGATTTCATCCAGTAATTCCTTAAAGAGCTGGAAATTCTCCTTCCTGAAATTTAGGGTCCTCTGATAAATGAGAAGGGAGAAATGGCTTCAAGAAACTGGGGGAAAGCTTAGGTACTCAATGAGTACTGCCTGATGTGGTTGCAAGCCACTCTCCATCATATTTGTAATGTCATGGCTGTCAGGCAAATTCCCTGGTGACTGAAAAAAAGAAAACATCATTCCCATTTTTAAGTGAGAAAGGAAGACATGTTGAACAACAGGCCAGCGAGCCTCATCTCTGTGCTTGGGAAGTTCAAGGAGCAGATCATAATCATGGAATATATGCTAAATTACATGAGAGAAGAGGAGGTGATCAGTGACAGTCAGCATCGTGCCTCCCTGGTCTGGTGGCCTTCTCTTACGGAGTATCAATGGACAAAGAAAGGGCAACTGATGCCATCTACCAGGACCTGGGAAGCCTCTGACATGGTAACACATAACATCCTTCTCCCTAAATTGCAGAGATATAATTTGAAGTATGGAATATTAAGTGGATAAAAAATTGGATAGCTGGTAGCACCCAGACTGCTGTGGTTACCAGTTCAACACCCATGGGGAAGGCCAGTCATGATCACCAGAAGCCCATCTTGGGACAGGTGCTCTTCAATATCTTTATCAATGACACAGAAAGTGGGATTGAGCATACTCTCAGCAATTTTGCTGCTGACACCAGGTTGAGTGGTGCAATTGACAGAAATTTAGGAATAAATGCCATTCAGAGAGACCTGGATAAGCTTGAAAAGTGGGCTCACAATAACCTAATGAGATTCAAAAAGACCAAATACAAGGTGTTACACTTGAGTCAGGGCAATCTCAAGTATGAATATAAACAAAGAAGAACTCATGGAGAGCAGCCCTGTGGAAAAGGACTTGGTGGTCCTGGTGGACAAGAGCCAGCATTGTGTGCTCGCAGCCTAGAAGGCCAACTGTATCCTGGGCTGAATCAACAGAGGGGTGGCCAGAAGGGCGATTGAAACCTCTGCTCAGTTCCCATGAGGCTCCATCTGGACTACTGCATCCAGGCCTGTGGGTCCAACACAAGAAAGATGCAGAGCTTTTGGAACAGGTCCAGAACAAGGCCACACAGATGATCAGAGGGCTGGAGCACCTCTCCCAGTAAGAAAGGGGGAGGGAGGTGGGATTGTCTAGCCTGTAGAATACAAGACTCTGGGGAGACCTCACTGCAGCCTTCCAGTACTTAAGGGAAGCTTATAAACAAGAGAGAGACTGACTTTTTACATGGTCTGATGTGATAAGACAAGAGGGAATGGCTTTAAACTAAAAGAGAGAAGATTTAGGCAGATGTTAGGAAGAAATTCTTTACTCACAAACTGGGGGGGGGGATGCCCCACCTCTGGAGGTGATCTACACCAGGTTGGATGGGGCCCTGGGCAGCCTCCTCTAATGGGTAACAACTTGCCCACACTGGGGCTGGATGGGCTTTAAGGTCCCTTCTAACCTAAGCCATTCTATGATTCTATAAGCTGTGATCCTCTGCATTAAAAAACTAGATTTAAGAACAAAAAAAACTACCGAACAGTTCCATAAATGATTAGATAACATCATGCCCTTTCAAAAGGGACATCCCTATATCAGCAAGAGTAAAATTAAGTGTTCAGTAACTTGAAGAACTAAATGGAAAAACACTCAAACCAGTAACACCAAGGCTGTGAATTTCCTCAACTGGCACAAGACTACTACTAGACATGAACAAGAAAATCATATGACTGTGCCTTTAAAACAAATGTTATCTTTTCAGTAGTTGCTAGATGCTACAGAAGCATCAGCAAGTGCAAAGTATGTTTAGCTTATACCTTAAAGTATATCTTTAACTTAAAAGTATAATTTAAACACTGAAACAGTTAGCTCTTTAACAAATTTATCTTCTACTTAGATAAGGATTGATCATGTAAGTGCATACTACAAGTATACTTAAATATAGTTGCATACACTCTGATTTAAAATGTTCATCTTTTCTTCTGTTAGCATTCATAATAGGTCTTCAACCAAAGTTTTCCTCATAGTAAAGAATCTTAATTTTTTTACATAAGATTGCAGCAGAAAATCTCAGTTATTGATAAAATCTTTGGAGAAAAAAATGAAAATAGAAAAAGAACATGAATTTTACACCAACTAAATAAACACATTTTAACATACAACTGAACTATGAAGTAGAAGTATGGTATGCGCCTTTGAAAACTGACTAGGTGCAGTGCATAGTGTAACTACAGTCTACTATTGATTTGCTTTGTTTCAGCTGCCACAGCTGTTGTGCAAAAGCAAACTTCTTGATATAGTTTTACACAATTCCATTTGATTTAGAACAAAAAAGAAAAAAGCATACAAGTAAATGCAGAATCCCAGATCATGTTAGCCTAACAGATTGCACATTGGACTTTCCTGAGGTCCAGGTTTTCCAAAATGAGGAGGCATTAGATAAAAGTCATGCCTACAAATTAACCAATATATGCTGTGAGAGTTGGATGATTATGAATGCAGAATAACATGCAGCAACAAGGTACTTCTCTTACATAGCAATCTTGCACCTTAAATTCCCTGTTAGCTCTATCCTGAAACCATAATCTCCCTGTCTCACACCTCTCCTTGCAGTCTTGAAGTGTTGTGAGAAACAACCTAATTTCCCACCACATTTCTGTATCTTTCACCCCTTTTGTATCAGATGTTTTCAAAACACATAACTTTCCCAAGGTTCTCTCTTAATCACAATGATATTGAAGGAACTGTTGATGTTACAGATATTAAATAACATACATACTACTGAGCCAAGTGATATATGCCATTTGGAACAAAAGAAAAAAATAAATCAGATGCTAGGCAGAAACATGCAACTTCACTAGATGAAAATGTAAGAAGTAAGAGTTATAATTAATCCTTTGTTATGGAATTAAGCCTCAAGAAAACAATGTATATATATATATATATATATATATATATATAGTCCTGATGAAAACCTAAAACATTACTCAGAGATTTCATTCTGTTTTTGAAGTTTAACATCAGAATCTGTTGAGAAATAGCAGTTACATAAATTATATTGCTTATTCTTATTATATATATTGCTTATTAAACTCTTATTCTTGTTTCTCTCCCTAAAAGACCATGCACATAACACTATTCTAGTTTCATGTTAACAAGCCTCTGAGATGTCACCTAGAAGCTGTACTCAGTTAAAAATCTTCAACAGATATTTAGCTACTCATGCATATGTTCAGAATGACTTTTTTAATGTCCATTCTGTTTAATATTTACACTTCCCTATTTTTACACAAGTCTTTGTCTCTTGGGCTTTATACATCCATTTCTTCAGCCCCCAAGAACTCATTCTTTAGAAAAAAAGCAGAGCAATCATGTCTCTATCTGTGCAGAAAAGCAAACAATTATACTGTCTGCTCTGAGGCTTGTCATTTTGATGAAGAAACATGACTTAGTGCTCATATTATTGCTATTGATTGCCAATCACAATTGGGAACTGTCTGAGTCACTCAGACAAAATTAACCTAAAATGAGCATATTAATATTAGATTTTCTGGTATAAGAACATAATTCTATTATCAAGGTTAATTTCTTTTTTCAGTATAAACCTCTAATAAGACAATGAGTGTACAGATGGTATGCCCTCTTCCCTACTTGTGTGTGCATGGATACACTAACAGGCACAGCTGGTTAGAGAAAGGACAGTCCTCTACAAGCCTGTGTGGAGGATGTACAAATCTCATACGTCCTGGGGATCCTCCTGTGGCATTGAGCAGGGGGACGACACTAACACGGGTCAGAAGAACAGTGCAAACTCAAAATTACTGGCCTTACTCTTATCATGTAGATAAGGACTGCTGAAAGTTCGGTATTAAAAATGAAATACAAGTGAAGATATTATTTCTGAAAAAATAAAGAATGCTCATCTGGTTTAGAAAAAGGAAATGAAAATTCAACACTTTTGCAGATGACATCGTTTATTCAGTCTTCGTTTTATCACCATGAAAGAAGTATTCATCACAAATTCTTTACTATGCACCGGCTCATTTTTTCCTCAAGTGAAAGTAAAATAATAATTCAAACAAAAAGCATAAAGATGCATAGGATTGAGAACAAGGGCAAGGAAAGTTAAGAACAATGTTAATATTCAAAACTCATCTATTTCAGTAGGGCAAGCTTTCAGTGCCGATATGTAAAATGGCACTTTCAAAAACATTTGTTCTTATTCCAAAAGACTGCATCTTCAGCCACTAACAAGTAATAAGGACCACTTAATAGCACATTTGCTTCAACTCATAGCACAGTTCCTGAATATCAGTCATTTGTAATGATTGGTTAGAAGTCATGCTCCGAAGCTAGAAGCATACAGAAGTATGCAATGACCTGGGGGATTGCCTACGGCTTTATTTTACTCCATCTGTACCTTGACTGCCAGGACATTTCCTATCAGTCAGCAGCTGATGCCAGGGGCACTTGGACCATGCCAGTTGGTGGGAGTCATACCCAGCTCCAGAAAGTCTCCACTCTCTCAGGTTGTAGATCCCTGGTACTTGACAGCTTTACATGCTGCTTCTCTTGGCCACATCTTCTCTGGAGAAATATGTTTGTCAGTTCTGTTCATTCTTAACACGAGATAACTTAGAAATGAAAACAAATTTCATCTAGCAAAGCAAAAGATTATGTTCTTGGGTACAAAGTTGGCAACAAGATTTCCAAGAAAAAAGCATATAGCTAGAGCTGTGTATAAACTAAAATTGTATTTCATTATACACAGCATTGTTAACTATCAGTGTTTCCCTGTTTAAAGGCAAATCTCAGCTACAGAGGTGAAGTTAATGCCTGACTTTGCAGCATCCCTTCTTCCTCAGTCCACCATAGGTCAGCTCTGAAGCTACATCACAAGGGAAGGGACCAGTTTTCCCCTCCATGAGGCAGCTCAGAGCAGCACTCTTTTCACTACTTTCTTCTGCTTTGTGTTCAGGATAGTGCCTCTCATTCCTCTGTTCCCTGCCTTAATAATCACTTCTTGGTTCTTTTTATCAGCTAAGAATGCAGCTTTTAGATCAACAAGCAAAAACTCTCTGTAACATATTTACAGTACCAAGAAAAACAAAAAGATCAACCAAGAGGACCTGATCATTCATTGATCCGATCTTACCACAAGTACTGAATGTCTAAATGTTCACCATAGAAGTGGATGCAAGCTACCCGCAGCCCACAGTACTGCTTAGCCTTACTAACAGTAACACTCCGGAGCGTGCTATCAGTCCCACAACATGGAAGCACAAAAACTCCTGGTGCAGTATATGGGGAGTAACAAACCTGTGCATCACCATTAAGCAAGTTTTAGCAGGTAGCATTATTTATCTGTAGTGACCTTCTGCCTATCCCTTCTATCTGTCTCGTGTTTCCCTATATGTCCCATTCTTGGCCTTCCTGTACAGGGTCCTACTTGTAGAAAATGCTCCTGTACCCTTTCTCACATATCCAGAAGCATGACCATGCAATCTCACCCTCAGCCCACTGTCTCTCACTAATCTCATCGTCTTTTGAAAGCTTCCATGATGCAGACATGCCCCTAAGGAAAAATAAACCAGCTCAAAGCACAACAAACAGTGACAGGAGCAACTCCATCTGAACCCAAGCAGAGGCCAGATCCAAAGAACTACTTGCTGATTTCAGGTTCGAGGAATTATGAATGAGAAATGAGGAAGAAACATTTCATTCTGTTTCCAAGAACAAATTTCTATTGTCTCACACCTCCATTAGAAAGTCAGTGACTGCTCAGTGATCTAAAACGTTAAGCAGATCTCTTAATTCTTCTCTCAGCAGAAGTTTAGCCAGGTAAAGAACCTTGGGCTGTGAGAAGTATTCCATATACAATGCAATCATGTAATAACTTTGGTGCCTAAAACTCAGTGAACAGAATACAGGTAAGAAAACCAGATATAAATGGGAAAATTCTTGGGCTGACTGTTACGTTAATTCTTGATAAACTTCCCATATTTTCTTCCCCATGATTCTCCTCCTGAGAAAATCTTTCTTACTTGTTTGGAGGAAGGGTATAGAAGAAGGAGGAATATGAAAATACAATGTTGGAGCCCAATTTTCAAAGAAAAAAAAAAAAGAGGGGGGGAGGGAATTAAGAGGATAGCAGTTTCTCAAAATCAGATCTCAGACTTTTAGGACTTCTGACCTAGAGCAAAAGTGACAATGTCTCTTACTTGACTTTTGTAAAGATGAGGATCCTATTCACATTTCCTCACCCTCTAAGCAGCCTTGCAACACCTGATAAGTAACAACAAAGGCACTAACTTTAAATACTTGTCTTTCACCACGTCATGGATAACAACAAATGAAAAATAGGAATGTCTGAAATACAAGGGGAAGAGACCTTCTGGGTCATAAAGTTTAGACTCTATCCATTCTTCTCTTCACAGGATCAAACATCATATAATGCTTTATACTAAATTTATGTAGCTTAACCTGAAAATTAAATGGCTTCAGGACACTGCTGTTTCTTTTGGAAAGATACTGCAGCATCTCACTTCACTGGTTCTAGTGCATGTTTATCCATGGTCAGTTTACAACTTTTAGTTCCAAAGCCAACATTTTAGTTGGGTTTAAATACTCTTTCATTCCCAGAGATTTCCAACATCTTTTCTCTAATGTATTAACACAGATAAATCACATTCCTTTTGAGGCTTTGTTTTTTACTAGACTAAACAAGACAAATTCTTCTAAATGTTTCTCCTAACACAGGCTTCTCCCAACTGCAGTTGGATTAGATGATCTCTGAAGGTCCCTTCTCACAGAACTATCCCAATCAGCCAAAAAAAAAAATCCACCTTGTTGCACAGCGCTCATTTCAACTAAGAGCACCACTCAGAACCTAAAACTGTCTTTATTTCCTTTATGCCCATTAGCAACTCACAGTAATCCTATGGTCAAGTGAAACATTCATTTCTTTCTCTTTCTCAGTCATTTCCATCTAATGAGCCACAAGCCTCTGACACAGAATTATCTTATCCTTACTCCCTGAGTACATGACCTTATGCTTTGCACCAATTTCATCCTGTTTCTGCTGTATCAATCCTCAAGGTCCTCTGCAGGAATTTCTTCTTTTCTTCCTATATAGATGATGCCTCCAGATTTATTTTTTTTTCCCATCAGCAAATTTCATTAACCCACTCCTACTTCCTGTACTAGAATTACTAGTTAAGATGTTAGATCTGTCCACAGACTAACATTTGTGGTATTATCATTTACTTTCATCTTCCTCTATGCTTTTAATAAAAAATGTTTTACTGAACTATAAACAGATTAGAAAGTATGTTTTCTTTTCTCCAACTCATGAGCTATTTTGCCAAATAATGTTACTTTTCAATATGTCTGTCTTCCATAAATCCACCTTGCATTCCATTCTACACTCTTTTTCAGTGGCCATATATTTATTCTTTAAGACCTTACTAGAAAATACTGAATACTACTGATTTCAGGCTTAGAAGCCTATAGCTTTTCACATTTTTAAATTAAAAATAAAAATTCTTTCCTTTCTCTTTCATTTCAAAAATTTCTCTCAAACAAGACAAACATCTAACAAAAATTCTGGCGTGGAGAAGCTATTTGTTGCCTTCTGCCCCCTTAAATGTTGCTTTTTCTCCATCAAAGCAATTTCTACATACAATTGCATTCTTACCAGCAATTCTGCCTCCTCCAAAACAGTCTATACTGCAAATGGGAATTTGTTCTCATTTACTCTCATAGAGAGTAAAATATAGTTATCTGCAGTCTTTTCATTGGGCTTCTTCCTTTCTTTCTATCCAGTAGGCATAAAGAGCCATTTGACATTCATTGTAGCAAAATTTCAGACCTGTTTTCAAGGTGTAATACAGGTTCACTTCATGGAAATTCTTATTTTGCATCTAAAACTTAAACACTGTATCTTTACTCCATTCCTTGAAGTTGCTTCGCACTCCTAATCCTATTTCAACAGCTGAGTTTCAGACTATTCAGCACTTTCAATTCAAGGGTAGTAAAAGTGTGTTTCAGCTAAAATGATTAAATATCTTCAATAACCTACAGCTTGACCTTTTGTAGTTAATAAACTCAAGGTAGGCAAATAACTTAAGTGCATTTTAAACAGAATAAAATCATGATACAACCAATCAAGCTTGTCTTCTAAGGCCAGCTATTAAGTAATTCCTACTAAATACTAAAACCAAATCTGAAAGTGTTTTAGCTTTTCTTCATTTAAAACCCAACTGCTACAAAAAATCCACCAGTTGTTACATCCAGAAGACTCCTACCATTTTTATAAATAACAACTGAGTAATAATTAAGTTTAATAATGCCATAATTATGAACAAACCATATTGCAGGGGAATGTAATTCCACAAGCTTGCTTTCAAATTTTGTTACTGTCATGGTGAAAACTTCTTTTTCAATTAATAGCTGAAACAAGTTGTAAAACCTCCAGAATTGATTTCTAATTTCACAATATCTTTCCTTACCTATTTTTGAAGAGAGAGTTTGCAGAGTCTTTCTGGTTTCTTCCAAAACACTACAGATGCAATTGCTACTTATCTACCATTATGAAAAACAGTGAAGACAAACATTATCTATTAAATTGCACTAACAGGAAAGATGAAAAATAAGGAGACAAAAAGGACTACATGTTTTGTGAATCTTACTCTGAAATGAACAGGAGTACAACACTGAACAGAATCCAAATACCAAAGGTATGAACAGATGGAAACTATTCAGTGCATGCAGCCCTTTCATTATATAGTTTGGTTTCCCAGAATTATCAGTATAAATCACCTGTTCTATCAAAAATCATCTTCAGAACGTCTCCAGAGACATAGCTCAGGTACCAGAAACAACATAGGCACATATTACTATGATACTCTGCTTGGAATAACATAATATCCTACCTCTCTACGATGTTAATTATGCCTAACAAAGCAATACATAACGGCTAATCTGCTTCCAGAAGAAAGCACTTATAACTACTTCAACAACAGAAGAAACTGAAAGTCCCTTAAAAACCAGCTTACAACCCAAGTTATTTCCTGGTTAAAGCCACATGTCTGAAATATTAGAACAAGTCTTTTTAACTTTTTATCACTTCTCTGTTATTTGAAAGATATCACAAATAATTATAAACTTTGTAGGTATAGTGGGAGTACACATTTCCAGTCTAACTACCCATTCCAATGATTTCTGTAACAGCTAATCAATGTTTTGAATTCCTAGCATCTTAGCAAAATATTATTAAAAAGTATGTACATTTCAGAGCCAGATGAACACAACTGTATTTACCCAATAGCCACAGATATTTTTAAATACCTGTTCTTTGGTATTATCAAGTGTCAAATTAAGAGACAGACTAACAGAAGATAAAAGGGGGGGAAAAACACAATTTTGCTCTCTTTTCCACTCTCCTGATGCAGAAAATTACACTGTTCTTAACCTCACTTCTAGCATTCTGAAACTGCTATAAAATTAGTCTCCAATGACTAGAATAAATCCATGCCCTTCCCTATCAAAGTACTGCACCAGCTCAATTCTCTCCTACTTATAACACTTGTCCATATTCATCCACTCACTCCTTTTATCTCCGCATTTTTAGTAAGTTCAGTTCAAGGTGTAAGCGATCATTTCTTAATAATTATGATCTTAAAGTTTGCGAGGCACTTGATTTTTATTTGCTTTAGTAAATTGTTGCATTACCCATGTAAGATTATCAAATGTCCTTCAGTCACTTCAGAAAACCGGTTATGCTTTTTAATTGCATATTATTTACAAGTGTAAAGAGCCTGTAAGAGGGATTTAACACATATAAAGGACCATCTCACTTCAGGCAGATTTCTACTCAATACTGACTCAATACTGAGAAATGATACACCATTCACTGCAACACCTATGACATAACTAGCTGCCAACACATTAGATACTTGGAAAACTGGTGCTCACACGTAGATAGGAGACTGCTGATAAAGGATTGCCACTGGAAAACAACAGGTAGAAGCCAATTCTCAAATATGCAGCTTACAACAGCACCAGGAGGCAAAATATGAAATTACCAGCTAGATAAAACACTGAGGACACCTTCCAGAAGAAAATAAGTGTATCAGATTACAACAGGGATTTCAACTGAAGCTAATAAAGTGCATTAACTAAAAGACATCAATAACAACCCCTCTCGTGTTATTTTTCTGTTTCTTCCTTTTTACCAATATTTCCATCACAGTAGCATCAGAGCAGTTTTCAGAAAGATTTTTCACAGAAAAAGCATTAAAGTAACTGTTCTAAGAGGTATTTCTACAGGTAGATTTGAAATAAAGTTCTATAGCAAGGTGCTACTGTAGCAGCAAAATATCCTTTTCATGCAGAGCAAAGAAAATAGGTAACAACAGTAGAAGGGGCAAAAAACCTGGAGAAATGCACAGGACAGTAAACAAATTCTAATACTAAAAATCTGACCACAGAGGTAAAAACCACTTTGTCTAGTTTAATGACAGGTTGCTCTAGATGCCTAGGGAACAAAGGTGCATAAGAATTTAGCCTAGCTAAAGTGTTTGAAAACATGGTTTAGAAATATATTTACTTCATTGGTAAGTGTGCAATTCAGTTTGATTCATACTTGATTGGGTATTATCAAGCTCGGCATGTCTGACCACTAAGTCTGTTCTTACATGTAAAGCAGATTCAGATACAGTTCACAGTAGGGTGAGTCTTTACATGAGCTTCAGCAAAACCTGTACAGGATTTCAACACACTTTCACTCTGCTACAGCTACCACTGTCCATGCAATAGCATCATAAAAAAAATTATGCAATCAACCAGACAAAATAATACCAAACATTTAGAAAGATTGAGAAAGCAAGTATTTCCCCTACTGAATTAAAAAAAAATTCCAGTTTCAAATATGACCACTTATCATAACTGTGAGAGAGATCCAGCACTACAGTGTCTGTGCCATAAGTCCAATGTTGTCCTGGAAGCATGAAGACCTGTTGCATATACAAGAAAAATTCTATTAAGGCCCAGCACAACCACTGTGAATTCAACACAGGTACTGGATTTACTACGTGTGCAAATTCAGCAGTGGGTACCATGTTTGTCCAGAAATTCAGGTCAAGTTAACCAAGTCCCAGGTATCTATACAACACAGGATCTAATATGCTACAATAAAGGTTTTGCACAGTTTTGCTATTCACAGACATTCAAATTTGCCATTCATGAAGACAAGAGTGGCACCAGCAAAAGCATGGCAGGCTTCCCTGAAAAATGCAATGGCTTAATATTCATATGCTCTGCACATTGCCACAGGGCTACAGGACTGCCCACGAGGAATATCACTTTATCCACAGTTAGTCAATGTACTCTCTTATTTCCCAAAGCATATCTGCTTGAGGAATGAGGAAAACATTTGAAATAGCAAGTAAAACAAAAAACAAAAAACAAACAAAAAGCAAAACAACAACTATTTGTCAGTCTAGTTCTTCAATCAACTTATGTTTGTTTCCCCATATTGCATCAAATCCACATGACAAAACATTTTGAAGTTGGTCATCAAGCTGCTTATTAAATGTCGTATGATCATAATTACCTTGAATTATTTTTCAGTATTTTCTCTGATTGATTTTTCTTTCCTTCAGATTTGAACCTTGTGGTCAACCGATTTTTGGATGTAAGGAACAACAAGGCTGGGACATTCACAAGGTCTACCTCATCTGGATTTCCTGGCACACCGCAATTATCAATACACATTGCAAGTTATGTTCTCTGTCTTCCACTCAGCCACTGATTTTCACAGAATTTACAGGATCTTAGTTATATTTCAGAAGCTCACCTTGCTCAAATGTGATTAACATCACTCCACTGATGAAAAAAAAAAAATTTGCATAGAGACATAAATAAGCATTGAAGAAAATCAAAACAGAATTGAAAGAAGAGTGTTATACCTTGCTAACTCCAGGTCTGTCAGACCTCCTGGATTCTCATTTTCACAATGTTTAATATTATTCCTAGAATTCTGTGCAGTTACAGTTTTCTCAGAAACTTGAATAATTATGGTTTACATAGACATCATGTCTTCAACTTTAAGTGACAAATATGTTCTTGTTCTTTCAAAGTACAGAAGAAAAAAACAAGTTACGTGAATAGCAGGCAACCAAAACAGATTGCAAATAAAATGTTTTAAAAAATTAAGTCACACGAGTTTCTACCATTAACACTATTTAAACAGCTATAGTTTTTAATATTTATTTTAGAAAATGTAAGAATTCCACCTAATTCTACCTGTCACACTACAGCATCAAAGTTTTGATTGCCTTGTCTCTATTGTTCTTTAACTGCATTTCTACATCTTCTGTTTGGTGAATAATCATGCTTCTTTGACTTCCTACCACAAAAGGAAAGCAGTCTCTTAGCTTTTTTTTTTCCACCAGTCATTACTAGACTGTTAAAACTCCTTTGGCATATATTAAAACAGATGCTGTGAAACTACTGCAGCACGAGACCCCGGGAAAACAATGTTTAAATAACATTCTATGCATCCTGCATGGGAATTAGGAATTCATACAGCTTTTCTTGTTCTTTTCTTGTTCAGAAGCTTTTTCTTGTTCATGTTCATTTCTGCAAATGTCCTGAGCGGTTATACAACTAATCATGTCTTACCTTACCTCCTAAATCTTGGGTAAGACTCTTCCAATCAGACATTTTCACTCAAAAAAGCAGGTTTCTATTTAAGCACCTATGTGGGCTTACTTTTCAAAGATCTACATACTAGAAAGATTCCACTAAAAACAGCTGAAGGACTCACCACTGCTAAGTATCAGAGCAGTTGAGAAACCAACACCTAGCTTCTAGGGATTACTCACGATCTTATGGTTCAGATGCAAAAAATTGGATGATGATTAGTCATTTTTAAATAATTCCTTTTCACACTCTTCACTTCCAACGTGATCAGTATTATCTGCAAACATTCCAGAAGTGAGGATTTGACTAGATAGTGCATAAAGGATGAAAAACAAAGATGTTGTGAGCAGAAGATGGAATTCCATTTGCTTAGGTTAAACAATTAATTCCAGTTTGCTCCACATTTTGTTGAACAGTCCTCATAAAGGGCTTGTGTTTTAACTTATTTGGTGAAGAAATAATTGAAGAGAGATACAGTCTGTTTTTAGAAACCAAACTACTACCTGAACTCCAGCAGACAAGATCGCGATTTGGAGACTCTCAAGGGCGCATACTACTCCTCACTGACTAGGTGTGAACTAAGGTTATTTCTTTAGAGGACTACTTTAACAGGCACAAATAGTACACAACAGGTGCTTCAAGGCTGTGCTTGTACCAGCAAGTGATCCAGGTGGGAAAAGAATCCAACACAGACAGTACATGCAGCTCCAAAACTTACATCACAGGTTCACTGTGGTGGAGAGAAAAATATACAGTATGACCCCTTAAGATAATTACTGTAGGAAATCAACCAAAAAACAGTTATATACAGCCTGGCTTTACCATCCTATTATCCATTGGAGCTATGCTTTCATCCAAAATGTCTCAATACCAACCCGTTAGGAGAATACCAGAGCATAAACCACACTTTATACAAAGTTTCACATTTGTTTCAATTATTTTAAAATCTTGTAACACAGTAGCTGATGTTTGAAATGGAAATCCGCAACTTATCAGCATACTATGCATAATAATGAATTGTAAGGGTGGCTAGGACATGAATATTTTAAAGCTCTGGGAAGAACAAACTGTCCAACTTTAAAGAAGCCTTCAGAAGCACATTTACCGCTGTGATGCCACATATCCGCATCCAGTTTATACCTTACCGAAGTTCTTCTGCAGTACCATCAGCGTACAGCTTAGGTCTTTAAACCTCTCATTAGCTATGAGACAAAATGCATTTTACTTCACTGACCCCTTCACTTTCCATGAAGTAGTGATTTTTTTTTCTCCCACAAATAACCTATAAACAGGAGATGAACATCAATGACATTCCAGGACCTGTAAACTGGTCCTTTTCCACATTTTCCAGTCACATAACTGACCAGAAGGGGAAAAGCCAGGAAAGGTTGGTATTTCATCAGCACCACCATATGTGAAGGACACAACCCAGTGACAAGCTCATGAACACCTGTGGTTAAATCACTGCAAAGCTGTATCACTATCAAATCTTTCTAAATTTCCACACATGCGAAAGTGAAAGTTTCCCATGTAGTCTCACTCAGGCCAGCCTCTTGTTCATGTCTTCTGAAAGCAAGACAAGAAGATTTACATATACATGTTATTATACAGCATTTAATTGTAATGGACAGAATGGAAAGAATTCCTACCAGAACTTTCAGGAGAACAGTCAGCAAGTTCACTTACCTGCTCACTGCTGCAGGACGTGCAGGAGAGGTAATGGCTAACCTGGCACCCTTGCAAACGCATACGATACGAACGCATCACGACTGGCCAGATGAACATCATTATCTCAGATGTTCAGGAATGATTAAGAGCTGGACTCCTTTAACTGGTCTGTGCTGACAAATTACACATCAACTACCCCCATCTCCTGCTCTAGCAAGAAGGATGCACACTAATCTTGATTTTCTTCCCAATAGAACTCCACAACTTCAATTAAGAAAGTGACAAATATTAACACTGCCAGAAATCTGAGACACATGGCTCCTCCAAAGGTTCCTCATGAGGACCTAAAAATGATCCTCATTCTGCATCAGATTGAGGAAATTGGCAACTCCGATATTGCTCTGTTAAGAACCAATAAAAGGAAATAAGGAGAAACATTTCAAAACAAAGTCGTGTACTTTATTGTAACTGGGATTGAAAAAAGTCGGTTCCAGTGCTTCCCAGCTTTTAGTTCAGGAAACTGCATTTCCCTCACAGAACACCTTCCAGTAGCCATTTCACATCCTGAACATCAACCAGCCCAGATGCAACAAGGAAAACAACTAAAGAGAGGCTAAGAAAGAAGGCTAGGATGTTAGCTGACACAAGCCAGGAAATTTAAAACAAAAACTGAAATTTCAGTTTAAGACAGACATCTTGGCACAGATAATGCATGATTTTCCTTTGAGTATTGTCAGTCAAGATCCTCACTCCTGGGAGTGCACCTTCACAGTACATTCCAAATACATACAACATGCGGAGACGCTTTAAAATTTGATGATATTTGCATTTGGACTGACAACTTCTCATAATACATTTGACACCAAGCACTTCAGGAACAAAGAACTGAGCCGATTTCAACTCAAGTCTTTTCCAAAGAATAACGGGCAGCTACACATGAATGAATAAGTGAACAGTTTGCTACAGTAATGAATGCCTCTGAAAACAGCAAGTTTGCAGGCACCAGATGGAAGAAGAACATTACTGCAATTTCTGCATTCCATTGTGCAACAGCCAACAGAGCCGTTAACGCTTTCTGGTGATTTCTAAGCTTTTTAATGTGTTTTCTTTTGAAGGTGTTTTTTTGTTCCCTGTCAGCCTGCAAGCTAGGTTCAGCTGTCTTGGAAAGAAATTTTATTGGCAAGCCATCAAATAAGGAGAAGTCGAAAATATGGATGAAAATAAATACTATTAATCATATTACAAAGCTTGTTAGATTGACACAAAGCTAAAGTTACAAAATACAACCTATTACCTACATCATCAGTTTTCTACCTCCTACAGGACACAGCTTTCTCTCTCCCGAGCTAGAAGGGTCTTTATGCACTTTAATTTATCGCAGAAACGCCTATATCATGGTTGTGAGTAGTCTTCACACTTTCTTTTTTTTTTTTTTTTAGAAAGCAAATGTATATTTTATTAAGTGTATGACTCTGTCTCTCCAGAATTATTTTGATGGATAACACCACACATCATCAAGAGAAAGTTTCTCACCAAGTTAAATGAAATATGTCCAGTTACAGACATCAGTTTACATTCCGCAGTGCATTTTCCCATCCTCAAACATATATGATCACTTAAACAATGTTCCCTTTACCTGGAATGTACAAATGAGATTGTCTCACTTAAATTGTCAGTAAACATGTCTAAGCACTGTCTGAACTGGTCTCTGGCAAACCAGGGCAAAAAAATTATGCAATATGAACAAGCTGAATTCAAGTAAAAAAAAAAAAAAAAAATGCCTGCTGTTATTAAAGATCTACTGCCTAATTCATTCAGGAAAACATCTGTGTCTCATACAAACTCACAGAATGAAATTCATTCCTGCTCTAACGTGAAATAATAATTTTGAAATTGGGCCATTCATAATACCATCAGTACCACATTTTAACATTCTGCCACACCAGCCCTGTACAGAACCTTAATTCCACAGCTACATTCTTACAGGACACTTCTTCACTATCCAACCTCTTGTGCCACAGCTTGAAATTAAGGTCTCCAAAATGCTACACACAATACAGGCAGCTGTCTTTCCTCTCTGTATCCTATACAAGCCAATTCAATACACAGTCCTGTATCCATTACTTTCAGAACTATTCTGAAGCCACTTTATCCTTACTTTCATAAAGCCAAACTATTCTGATTCGTCATTGTTTTTTTTTAGGAATACAGAGATTTTAATCTTTTTATTTTATTTAACATCACTGCCAGAGTCAATATATGTTTTTGGAGCACATCCTTTTGTATTATGCGTATCCCAGTGATTGATCAATTCTGAAGAACTACTGCCAGATTTTTATCATTAACTCAACTGTAAGGTGCATAGTTTTTATTTTTAAATTCACACAATTAAAAAATACAGCAAGGTGTTGGAGTAAAATTAAGGGTAATAAATTTGTGACTTCTACGCACTCTACTGAACTTCTAATCACAAATCTGTTCCTATTAATGAGCTGTACTGAGTAAAAACAGTGTGTTGTCCAGTCTCTTGCAACTACTGAACAGTTCTGAAGGCTTAGATGGGTGTCTGGTGTCTACCTGCTCATACAAAATAAAATATCATAGAAAGTCAATGATACAATTCCTCCAATATTTCCATTTCTATCATCCCAATGAATAGAAACATTCAGAAAACGAATGCCACAGAAGTGTTACCAATGGAAGTTCTCCTACTGAGCCAAAGCTGCATTTCTTAAATTTAAAGACCTTGGTCTAGAGCTTTCTTTTCTAGATTTGAAAAAATCAACCACATAAACTTCTCAGAACCACTTTTTACAAGTCATCAAGCAATGCACCGAAGTCAGCAAAATGACAATACTTCTTTTTAATACCTATCACACACTATCACTGCGCCCAACAAAGGAGCTTATAAAAAATGTCATCAGTTGCATTACTAGACTGCCAAAGTCTAGGCTCTGGGAAAACCATAATCAGTAACTAGTCTCAATGCATGCTTCATTTACTTACTGCAAAAGCAAGAGATTCTGCAGGGATTATAGCATGTCTTCAACTACTGTAACTCTAAGAAAGCTGTCACATTCACTTACCAAAGCTGAATTAGAGATTTTTTTTCAGTGTTTGGTCCAAAATTTATTTGCTAATATTGTCAACTCCAAATACTAAGATAGTACATAAAATGTTGAAACCACTTTAGCCTCTAAACGAAAAAGAAATTACTGTTGGAGGTCACACAATGCGCTTCTTCAGCTCTCCCAAAAGCTTCATAATTAGTTTGTATTTGTATCACTTTTAAGGTTTGTACAAACTTGCGCATATTCTATCGGATAAACCAGAACTGCAATCAAAGAACATTTAAGATAAAAATTACTGTCTCATCATGCACAATGATAGCCAAGTCAACAGCATGACATCAACGCTCTTGAAAACTAAGACTAATTACTCTTAAAAAGGTCTACCTGAATATCAAAGTGACATGCTGAAAGTGATCTGCAAAGGTATGGGGGCTGAGGGGAGAGAAAAATTCCCACACCACTAGAACTCAGTAAAAGAAGAACATAGATGATTTCCATGAAGACTGAGACATCCCACCAATAAGGCAATCCTCAGGCAGGACACGTCTTGGGGCAAATGACTTCTGTCACCACAGCCTTCCTTCTTTATTGAGGTTTCTCCAGTTCAAGGAAGGGGAGTAATCTTGATATTGAAGTTTCTTCCAGACTTGATATTTCTAAACATTGTCATTCTTTTGCCAAGCTTTTTCATCTAAAACACAGTTAATAAAATCCACACCCCACTTTTTTCTTCTGGTTTAATAAAAAACAATTCCATTTTCAGATTAATATATTGTTAAACACAATCATAAGGATCTCTGCTGCATTTTGCAGTTCACTATAGATCTACGTAAAATAAATGGTTTCTCGATTTATTTATTTATTAGTAGGTTTCCATCAACAGTTTGGGTTTTCTGTTTGTGACCTAGCATTTTTGAAGGTTTGTTGTACACATGCTAGACAATGAAGCATTAAGGGAATTTGGGTGACTGAACCAATCACTGGACTAGCTAATACAAAATTATGGGTCACAGTCATGTACTGTGGAAAAATTAAGGCTGTCTACCAGCACTCTGGGCAACAACACCAAAGGAAGAGCTGGTTCCATAGAGACCTAATGGAATATAAATAGGAACCCTGCATACTGAAAGCAGTCTGAGTAAGCCTGGGTTGAACTAAAACTAGAATTTTTCCTTCCTACCAAGGTTATCAAACCTTCTTCCATTAGGTTTTCAAAAAAACATACTTTGGGTTGAGTATATACACCATGATTTGCTCCCTCCCTAGAGCAAGAGGGAAATTGTGGAAAAGACTATCGGTAAACTCACCTGTTTCTGAGGCAGCTGCACTGTTCTTAAGCTGTGGTCATTCATTATAAACTGATATTTTATGTGAGTATATAATACTTGATTTTCTTCCTCTGCTACAGACATTATTTTTTTCAGTGAGTGCTGGATTTCATTAAATGTATTTACATTTTTCTCCTTAAGTACTTTTCCTGGGTTTTCACTTTACATTTTTTAACCATCCAACAAATACTGTGGTTATGCCAATGTTTACACTGAGTTCATCTTATTTACTTTTGCACACAAAAGGAGTTGTTCTTAATTCTAAAAATACTGGATATGTTTGGAGAAAAAAAATGATTAATAATTGCTAAGACTTATAATTTTCTAGTTGTAATAAACTGAACACCACAGCTGAACAGCAAATCACACACGATCACGAAGTACAAGAAAGATGTCAGACTCATTACCACATCCTCTATCAGGCAAATCTTCACTTACACTATTGAACATCTGCCAGCAAAGGTAAAGTTGATGTAAAAATAAATATATAACTTAATCAACATGTTTGTGAAGCTCAGTTCTCATTTTCCAAAGGCAACATCAGGTATTAAGAGACCTTCAACATTCCCAACCTGCCTACTCCTACATAAAGTAGCAATGGCTGTAACTTCAGAAACAGTTCCAGGCTGACTCACTATTTCTGCAATACCCAGAAGAACAGACAAACCACACACAGAGAATTATGACTCCAAGTTATTGCTTCCCTTGAGCTATTTGAATAATAAACAAAAAGAATGCATAAAGTGAATCCAGATTTTCCTATTTCACTCTTTCAGAATATAAGCTCTTTGAGGCATGTGGACTATCCTGATTCTGAGTTTTTGTACCGGACTGTTCACATTGTCAACAATTCATGTGATAATATATGGTAGTAATTGTTCTGTCCTTGCTTGAGAGGTGTCTATGTATGGCTTAACAAAAGCTGGAGCTGGATGAAGTTGATGGTAAATACCAACACCCACAGTCATAGCCAATGTTTCAGTGAAATTCAGACTTACCCAGGCTCATAATAACATAAGTGACATACAACTCCACAGCTTTTAACTAGTTTCAACCTACTGAGGGGAAAAGAAAGAAAAAAGAAAAAAAAAAGGGTAAGAGTCCAAATTCAAAACAGAAGGTACGGCCTCAGTCAAGATACCAATGTCACAGTATCTCTCAAAAATCAAGCCCAGGTTAAGTTCATCAAAATTATTTCTTTTCCTGCACAGCTGGTTATCATTGCACCTCATCTCAGTGAAGAGCTTGAGATGCACAAGTTACATGAATCTCAGCTATAAACTTGGTCACTATTAGACTGTCAACATAGAAATATTTAAAACGTACATTTCTCTATTTAAATTAAATTATACAAAAGACTACATGATTCCATGTTCATTGATACAGATCCTGACAGACCTCCTGGCAGGGCAAATTTGGACATTGATCTGGATCAAGACAGAACATAAACTGAATACTGTTGTTGAATTAACCTGATACAGTACAGTGATTACACAAGATTTATGCTGTCTACAGAAAAGCATAGACGACCCTTACCTGGCAGAAAGTGAGGAGAGAACAAAAACAGAATAAAAACCAAACCAGATCAAAATCGCACCTTGCAACTTTCAGATGGCATGATGTGTTTGTACTGCTTCCATGTTTCATATTTCACATAATTTTCAGCCCAGATTTATGATCTCTTCAGCTCATATCCCAGGGACAGAATCCCATCCCAGTAGTTAGTTGTGACCATCCTTCACAAGGTTGGTCAAAAATCTGTATATGTTTAGTCACAATGTCATTAGTAGTTCCTGTTTACCAATCTAAATAAGTATGCCACCAGATGCAGACACTGTGTAGGATGTAATTCTTCAAGAAAAGGAACTAAAGTCCTTTTTCTTATTAAACATTCTGATTAAACTAAATCCACAGAAATCAGAGAATAGTTTTTCATGGAAACACTTGTATAGTAAGGCAGCAAATGGAAAGAGATGGCGTCTGCATGAAACATGGCACTCAGGCACTTGGTTAGCTAAATAGCTGGACAACTCAGTTACCAACAAGCACACAGAAACTTTCTGAAATTGCTCTAAGTATAGCATTTGAACTTACCTGTCTGCAAACAACCTGCCTTTAAAATGTCAGTGCATCTACACAGACATAAATTCTTCCATTTACCTTAAACTAAGCTTATGCTAAATGTCATTTAAATATAATGAACAGAACACAACTCGTGACTCTTACAATGCACCTAATTAAAAGCAGGGCAGCTAACATCATATGCAGTCCTCATATGAGTTCATGAGCTAACTCCTCTATTGCCTAGGACAGCTAAGGAATTAGCAAGAGCATGTCTGAGTCCTGCAGATGCCAAAGGCTCACTGACATGTGCTAGGAGACATTTTGAACTCCACAGGCTTGCTGGTGAGTTGAAGTTATCATCAATTAAGTATTATGTGCATGATAGAACCTTCAAGTTTAAGAAAATGGAAAACCTGCTTTCTATTAGATAACAATGCCACATTGCTGCAGTTCAGCACAAGGGTCCCCAAACCTCTCCTCAGCTCCTGCTATATTCTGTTCTGAAATTTGTATAAGCTTTACTGTCAAAGCAAAATCTCAGCCTCAGTGAAGTCAATAGCAAAAATGGCTACGGCCTGTAATGAGTGTACATCCAGGCTTCATTGTACAAGATACATGCTACGAAATGCAGATTAACACATTGGAGTTAACCATCTAGCTTCCCCGAACATCAATGAAGAAAAATAGGTGCATCCTCTCTCAAAACAGTTTGATTTATAGACAATAATCACTTTTCACTGCCTCAGGCTGAAACAGAGATTCAAGTTACAAGCTCTATATTGCAGATACAGAAAAACAGAAAAAGAAAAAAAGCCAAGACTTATTTTTCTTGGTTTTCAGATGCTTTTCAATCTCTATCAAAACACAAGTTATGTTAAGTGGAACCAAGCACACCAGGTAATACAGACAGCTGTGAAGAAAAGATTAGAATACGTATTAACTCCTTACTCCCTCTCTAGAAGACCCCAAATATTTAGATGGCAAAGAATAAGATGGGAAGTTTGAAAAGCCAATTGTCCATAACCAGTAAGTGGAAATAGCTTTCTCTAATAACGTGATCTGTTTCCCTGGGGATCCTATGAGATTGACACATTTTTGATAATCTGTTATCTGATAACTGATTTCCTATTTTAATAAGGTGGCTTTGTTCTATACATTTTTTGCACTCTATCATTCTATTTTACTGTTTCTCGACAGATTTAAAAACAAATAAAACAGGAACAACTTTGTTTCTCTGCAGTTTCAACACAACATCAAAATTCTTTGCTATAGTAGGGTATACCCACTGAATTACTCTTCACCCCATTCTATGACAAGACTTAGTGAGTGAAGGTACGACTGTTGATATGGTCTACCTGGACTTCAGTAAAGCCTTTGACACTGTCCCCCACAACATTCTCGTGGAGAAGCTGGCTGCCCACAGTTTGATGGGCATACACTCCACTGGGTGAGACACTGGCTGGATGGCCAGGCCCAAAGAGTTGTGATCAGTGCTGTTAAATCCAGTTGGTTGCCAGTCACAAGTGGTGTCCCCCAGGGCTTGGTACTGGGGTCATTTCTATTTAACATCATTATAAACTGTCTTGTTAAGGGACTGAGTTCACCCTCAGTAAGTCTGCAGATGAAACCAAGTTGGGAGGGAGTGCTGATCTGTCTGAGGGAAGAAAGGCAATACAGAGGGACCTGGATGGACTGGATTGACGGGCCAAGGTTAACTGTATGAGTTTCAGTAGGGTCAAGTGTCAGGTCCTGCATTTTGGTCAGGCAGCCCTACAGGCTTGGGGAGGAGTGGCTGGAAAGCTGCCTGATGGAAAGGAAAGGAATCTTGGTGGACTGATGGACAGCCAGCTGAATATGAGCCAGCAGTGTGCCCAGGTGGCCAAGAAGGCCAGTGGCATCCTGGTTTGTATCAGGAATGGTGTGGTGAGCACAAGTAGGGAAGTAATCCTGCCCCTGTATTCAGCTTTGGTGAGGCCTCACCTTGAGTATGTGTTCAGTTTTGGGCACCTCAGTACAGAAAGGACACTGAGGTGCTGGAGCAGGTCCAAAGAAGGGCAACAAGGCTGGTGAAGGGCTTGGAAAATATGCCCTATGAGGAGCAACTGAAGGAATTGGGGCTGTTTAGTCTGGGGAAGAGGAGGAGAGGGGAAGACTTAATTGCTCTTTTCTAATATCTGAAAGGTGCTTACAGCAAGAGCGGGGCTGGTCTCTTCTCACTGGTGACAAGGGAGAAATGACCTTAAGTTGTGCCAGGGGATGTTTAGGTTGGATATCAGGAAAGACTTGCAGAGTCTACATTTGTGGGAAAGCATGTTCTTCATATATGCGCCAGTTTGACAGAATCATAGAATGGTTTGGGTTGAAAGGGACCTTGAAGATCATGTTGTTCCAACTCCCCTGCTATAGGCAGGGACACCTCCTTCTGGACCAGGCTGCTCACAGCCCCATGCAGCATGGCCTTGAATGCTTCCAGGGAGGGGGAATCCATAACCTCACCAGGCAACAACCTAACCTGTTCCAGTGTCTCACCAGCCTCACAATAAAGAATTTCTTCCTAATATCCAGTCTAATCTATCCTCTTCCCATTTAAAACCACAGCCCCATACCCTGTCACTACCTGCCTAGATAAAAGGTCCCTCTCCAGCTTTTCTGTAGGCCCCTTGCTATAAGGTCTCCTCGGAGCCTTCTCTCAGCCTGTCTTCATAGGGGAGGTGGCCCAGCCTTCTGATCATCTTCGTGGCCCTCCTCTGGATCCACTTCAACTTTTTCACTTGCCTGAGCCACATTTAGTAAAGATGAATTGTCTAGGGCAGCATATACATAAACTACTCCAGAAGTAATGCCTCCTACTCAATTGCATGGAAACAATAAACCATACAAAGAGCACAATAGCACTATTTCATAGAGCAAATTCTCAGCTACTAAAATAATATCTTTCAATCATAGTCACTACCATTAGCTATGAATTTTCACCAGCAACAAACAAGACCCTCCATGCTGTGCTCATAACAATCTGCACCAGCTTAGGTGGCCCACTGTTACAGTCACCACTGCAGAAAAACACCACCTCACTGCGCTTACATTCACTGTTTAGTCTCCATAAACATTCAAGCAAGCATCAATGAATACCAAGCATTGCCATTTTTTTTCCCCATGGAGGAATTCAACAACACACCTTTGTTTCACATATACTTCCATGTCAGATACCATTCTGTCAGACTGCCCCTCTGCTGCCATTTGTTGTCACACTGCATCAAAATGTAACAGAGTATCATTGGGAAGGTTCAATCTCTACTGCCATACCACCAATATCCACCTCCAAAGTCATAGGCCAACATCCTAAAAGAGGAGGCACTACTTTCAGCCCCTATAAAATACACAGTATCATTAACGTGTAAGTAAACAAAATTTAATTGTTAGTATTTTTCTTAAAACATGTTTAAAAAAAAAGGAACAAAGACTGGTCAGTTATTGATCTTGTTTTTGTGAAACAAATGCATCACCTTGGTTTGATGGCAGCGGTTGAAATTCTTTCTGAGGTCTCAAGGTGTTCATCAGGTTTTTGATGACATTTTACTCTTCTTGTACGTCAACCTTGACAATTTTTCACACATGTATACTGCCAAAGCAGCGACATGAATAAGATGTGACTGTGAAGGATCTCTCTCTCTGGTAAGAGAGGGCTAATAAAAGTCTGGTAAAGAGACAGGGTCAGACTTTTAAGTTAAATATCTGATTGCAACTCTACATATTCCATTTGAATATTTGCAGGTCATGTACTTATATCAACTGAAAATGGTGTCACAAACATAAATTGATGATCTTTACAGCCACTTGAAACCCATTTTCTAATCCCTTCATCACAACAGAAAGCATGGCCGCATATTCTTTGCTGTTCAGAGCCCTACATTTAGCCAATGTATCAGCATGCAGGCAGTTATGTGCCATCGCTTGAGTCAGCACTGCCCCCCCTGTGCCCTGCAGTCAGTCGATGCAGCAATAATAGTGCACTGATGTTTGGCTTTTGTGAGCAATGGTTGTGCTGGGACCAGCCCGAGGGGAAGAGCTGCTGCCTTACAGCATGGAGCAGGGGCAGCCACAGTGACCGACAGGCTGGGCTGCAGGCAGCCTGGTAGCCGTGGGTTGGAGAGCCTATTCCAGAGGGACGCCTAAACAGCTTTAAAACACATCATTTTACCATACAGTCTAAAGAAAACTTGATTCATTGTTAAAACAGCCACAATAAAAAAGAGTAATTCTGAATATAAACAACTAATCTCTTCTTGCAAGCCAGGCCTAAAGTATATAAACACTGTTATAAAGACAGTTAAATAACAACCTCTGAAGCACTGATATTTGGCTTCATTTTAAGAAACACTAACATTTCAAGGAAAATCTTGAAATGCTTCAGCTGCACTTGAGATGACATATATAATCTGCCCATCGATTTATACCTATTTAACAAAGATAAGGCAATGACTCTAAAGATAATGATAATTCCAATTGGTATCAAATCTGGTGTACCTGCAATGGGGTTGTAAAGCTTTCCAACCTTTTTCAGCACATCCAAAGAGTTATCAACAGTAGAACACAAGCGAATGAGTCCTGCTCTTCAAGGTACTCTGACAGACCAGGGTGCTCCTTTATCTTGGTACATGCACTGACTAGCCAAACAGAGCACAAGGATCAGAGCTCTACCTGACAGCAAAAGTCATCTTTCACCTGGCCAGACATCAGCTTTCAAATTTCTTAAAAAAACAAACTCTTTGAAAAATCTACCCTTCTTTAAAATACAGTTGAAATCCACAAGTGAACTCAAAAAATCACAAGAAACAACTACCTAACAGATGGTATGATTGCTTAAGTGGCATTTCCTTCAGAAATCAGGCCAAAAGAATACTTACTTCAGACCCTCAACCACAGTTGCTGTGGGGAAAAAAGTAAAAAAAAAAAAAAAAAGTTGTGCTGGTGAAAAAGAAAAGGAATTGCTACAGGAAAAGGTAACTGGAAAATACACTATGTCAATCTATTCAACAGCTTGTAGCACAAGAAATCCATTATTTTCAGTCAATTATAATTCTAAATTTCTTTTCTCGTGTATGCTAACAACAAAACAAGTGAGTTTCCACTGTTTATATCTTGATTAGTGAATAATCTGTAAGTCCAATGTCAAACAATCAAATAATTATTTAAAACAATTCGCTCTCTGTTTAATGAGCAGAATTCATTTTCTAGAAGAAAGAAGTTTATTTCCCTTCAAGAATACATAATCTATTTTCTTTCTCATCATTAGTTTAAAAAAAATTGCTCAATATTTTTAAGAATTAGTAACAAGTAACAGCAGAAAATAAACATATAGTGAGCATAAAATTTCTACACAATACTTATTTCTTTAAAGAAAAATCTTCAAAGAAAAATATACTTCAATTGAGTATTCAGTTAAAAAAAAAAAAAAAAAAACCTTAAGGTTTTTAATGTTAGTGCAAATCAATGTGCAAAAAAACATTACCCTTCCATCACAAAAATACATAGATAGATGATGCTGGAGCTTTTCCATTTTCTCCCAGATTTCACCTCCAAATTAACAACACAAATTAACAAGAAGCACTGCACAAAAAACAACTAAAAGCCTTCGACAACTGAAGATCTGGAAGGACTTAATGCTACGTTCTTTTTTAAAATCATGTTTTCTTTTATAAACACAGAAGTTTAAAATTGGTACTTACTTCAACATGTGTAAGCAGCATTTGTTCAATGTTATCGTTTTTCTTCTTGAGATCTGGTGAGATGCATTTATTTGGCACCTGGAAATGTGTTTTACTGAGATAACCATCACCAAAGTCCTGCATTCAGAACACAAAAAAAATCTGTAACCAAAATGCTAAGTGCTATCACTTTTACAGATAATAAAGCACAATATATAAGCAGAAGCTCCAAGAGTTTTGCCTTTTGTTTGTTTGTTTGTTTGGTGTTTTGTTTTTTTTTTTTCAGAAACCAATGATTGTGCTGCTTCTCAGAATCTTCTCACTGGCAGTTTAATCTGTTCTCAGTGCTAAAAGAAATCAAAGACCCTAAACGTGAAAATAAAACTTCGTCCACGATGACTGCTAAAGAATCAGAAGACCGAGCGCTAAGGTTTTGAAGAGACAAATAGCCAATAAAAACTTGCAGTGCATTCATACCAGTACAAACTTCCAAACTCTTCGTAGTTTGTTTTATTTTAGATCTGTTTACATTCCAACTTTCATAAAATAAAAAAACAAAACAACCTAACAACCTTAAGAATTTGCATGTGTAGAGTCACAACTTGTTCCCTTCTCTTGATCACTTCTGAGGGTCAAATGTGAGAGAAAACAGCAATGCTTTACTTTCTCCCAGTTCCTTTTTTATCATTCTGCTTCCCAGACCACATGGCCCACTGTTGTAGAAGGCCCTTTTGCCATTTCAGAGTTGCAGAAGAAACTCTAACAGCCTTCCCTCTTTATTAACTATCTGCACACATATATAAAAACTATTTTTTCAATTCAAAGAATAGAAAAAAAACAACTGATCACAAACATACCCTCTGAGAGAAAGAAAGAGTGTATGCAGCACCAAGAACAGTAGTTGCATGTTAAGAACGTATTTTTCAAAGGAAACAAATAAATTGAGGTTTTATTAGCTGTTTCATTACATTTTATTTTAGACAAATACAGAAAGCACATGTGCAACATCTGATGAAAAAGAATTCTATTCAAAGCAGTCTCTCTATCGAATTCATTAATGTAGCATTAGATTGCTCGACAAGGCTGCAAATTTAACCATAACAGGACTCTCCGGTTAATCTATTATTTCTGACACAGTTTGTTTCATGTATTTTGACCTTTAAATTAATGTACATTTTATTCTGATAAATCAGTTCTCTCCTCCCAGTGACACTGAGAGAATATATATAGAATATATACAGAAATATATACATATATTTATACGTAATATATAATATATACACCTCCAACACATTATATCTATATGCATACTTTGTTCTTAAGTTTCACACCTTGAATAAAATACTAATGCCTTTACACGTATTTTTGCCAGTGAATTTTTAAGCACAAATGCTATAAGCAATTATCTCACTTCATCAACAGGACAAATCTGCCAAACTTTGCTGGATGTTCTGGTTGTACAACCAATTACCTCCTAAGCTTGGAAGAACAAAGCATATGGAGGACAACAGAGATGGAAAAACTGAAGCACCTCCTGATGACATAAAAACCACTCCATTCATTCTCAGCACTTTCTCAAGTCTCTCCTTGTGGAGTTTTGTGCAAGTGTCAGTAAGAACAAAGCTGCCTACATTAGTATTTATTGCCCTAAGAGCAGCAAAGAAAGTACTATCACCACCCACAGAGGCGGAATGCCCCAAGGCACAATGATCTTTGCCAGAGAAGATCTGGATACAACTTTAATCTCTTTGAACCAGTTTTTCCAGTGAGGGGAAAGAAGGAGCCAAAGCTATACAGCCTTTGCGATCCATGGTATTTGAATGCCATAAAAAATGTCTACAGATGGCAGGAAACATGGAACTAGA
Organism: Lagopus muta; assembly: GCF_023343835.1. NCBI lineage: Eukaryota > Metazoa > Chordata > Aves > Galliformes > Phasianidae > Lagopus > Lagopus muta. The sequence continues at coordinate 62,875,434 of NC_064472.1, forward strand.
AACCTCTGTGCTTGACAGCTGTACATCAGAAGTCAGTGAAGTGGTGGCTGGAAAGAGGAGCATCCTTCCTGCTGCACCCTGCAGATAGACTTCTGCCCCTGCAAATAAATCAATACTGCAGCAAGGATCCTTATGAATGTGGGAAAAGGAGTACTTTCTACTACAGCTGTCTTGTAAGCATCATAAACAAACATGAACTGATACAGACTTTGATATGGTTACCCAGATTAACCTAACTGATATGAAATAAACTTGAAATGGAAATGAAATGATGGGACAGCTGTCACAGACAAGTCCTAATTATCCATCTCTGGTAACAACTGCTGTTTCTATCCACATTTTAACTCCATCAGGTCCTACAACTGAGGTGCTCTTAGCTTTCTATTTTTTTATAGCTTTCTTTTGAAAGAAAGAAAAAAAAAGGATTATAAAAACAACATAGTTTAGAACATTCCACTTTCTGCTGTAAATACAGCTTCTGCTGGGGTCACGTGAGCTCATGCCACAGGAGTCAGCCTGTCAAAAACAGTGAGTATTTCATCATCTAAGCTTAATCTCTATCAAAAACACAGGAGACTAAGAGCACAGTACTACAAGTCTGTGTGGTCTTATTGCCATCAGCGGGTCTATTCATGCAAGTATGGAATGAGGAATGGGGTCTGAGCACATTACATTGACAAAACTGCGTGCTTCAAACTTCCTGTATCACAAACACTGTTAAAAAAAGGCAAAAAGGCAATGAGAAATCTTTTTAATGAAAAGCTTCCCTCAGAGATTATACAGTATACATGGAGCATCTCAACAGCAAGCTTTTTGCTATGTTCTGAAACCACAAAGCATTAACTTGGCCGATTAAAAAAAAACACTTTTTTTTTTTTATATACATGAGAACACAAATCCCTCATTTTGCTATTTCCAGCAAAGATTCATATTTCACAAAAGTTCAAAGATTGACCTGCGTATTGAATTCCCAATAGAGGCTCAAGGCATCTTTCTTTGTTGAATAAATCCCTCATAAATACAGCCTTCGACTGAAATCTGAAGTTTCAAATGGCTACCTACAAGAAAGGGTGCATTGTAAAACTTGCCTAATATTTGCACTGTTTTAAAAACTTCTTTAAGTGAATGCATTTAAGGCCAAGAATCAAAATTGTTCAATCCACGATGAAAGGATTACAAATGGTAACCCTTCCACTTGAATGCAATAATTTAAATAGAAATTATACCACATGTGTTCTTGTACTTTCTGCATTTCAAAACAGTTCAAGCAAAATTTCTCTCCCCAGAATTACTGAAAGAATGGAAAACCAGACATTAAAGCAAAAGACCATCAGTCCACACACATACACACACACACAAAAAAAAAAAAAAAAAAAAAAAAAGAAATTCTGCACAGCAAAGAGAAGAAATACAGAGATAACAACAAGCATCTCAAACCTTCCACTACTGAAAATTGGTCAGAACAGCAAGAGAATGCAAGAAAATCTACGCTGTCCAACAAGCAAAAGAAAAAAAAAGTAAGTGAAAGAGAAACCCTAATGCAGTATGAATCTAATACTAGATGGAAAATATTAGAAGCACTCAAAGCATAAAAATCATGCGTTCAAAACATTTCTATTGTTATCAGGCATCAAATACAATTGATGCAGCCGCGGGCCGCAAGCAGCAGTTAGACGAGACATTAGCATGAATGACTCGGAGTTTTCTAACCAGCACACAAGAACTGCCGACGTTCTTTATATCTTTAAATGCTGCGAAAGTTCCAGAGAGCTTGGGAGAAGGCCAGAATGCAGCCAGGTATCCCTAAAAGTATATACCAGACAACATGCATAGCTATACACTTGTTACCTTGTGACTAACCCAAGCAAAGACTTCAAATGGAATTCAATAAATACAGGAAACTATTTCTTTTTTTATTTCCTTTGTTTAAGAAAAATAGTCAAAGTAAAGTATATGCCATATTTCCCTATGTAAACCACTGATTTCAAAAGCAGAAATTGAAAGAAATAATATAATCCCAAACTAATCTGACAGACACTGAAGGATGAAAAAAACCAATCATCACAAACACAACTTAAAAAAATGGGAAATCATCATAAAAGAAGATTCTAATGGGGTCCTGTGGGATCAGTCTTAGCCCCGTGCTATTTAGAATTTTGATTAATGACCTAGAAACAATATGTAATTATTTTTTATGAAGCTTGAAGATAACAGGGAAGCAAAAAATAATGAGGACTGACCGCATACTGACCAGTAATAGATTATTTTAGATGCTGTATGCAAATAATTAATTGTTTTTAAATATAAAATACAGTCACACATCTAGAACAAAGACAGCAAGTTGAAGGATTAGATCCTAAGGCACAAAATCTGCATAGATTTATGGATAATTAGCTGAACAGGGAAAATCCTACGTGCCATTTTAGTTTAAAGGGCTAAAGTCACCTAGGAAGGTTTGAACTTCACAGTGATGCAACATCCATCCTCTAGTTCTGACCATGGATGAAGAAGAAAGGATGCTGCTATACTGGAAAGGGCTTGAGGTTCCACAGGAATACCGGAAAAAATGCCAAACAGCCAAAGGGGTCAACTTATTTTATTTAGCCCAGACAAGATTAAGGGATGAATTGATCTGAATCCATAAGTACCCGAACAGGAAGAATTCTGATTAAAGAGAAGCTCTCAGCTTCATAGACAAGGAATAAGTTCATGTGGCTGAAAGCCTGAACTAGGTAGTAGTTTAAAAGTAATATTTTCTTCAAATTTCAAGCATAGCCAGACATTAGCTAGCCTCACAATTGTTTCCCCATCCTTGGGAATCTGAAAGTAAAGATAGGAAAATGCCTTAAAAGGTATCAAAACAGACATCACTGACATTTTTCTGTGTCTTTGCTACGTAAGGCCCAGCAGTTGTTTCTAGATCATTAATTGTATTCAATAGATGTCTTTGCCTAAATGCTTAGATGAACTACTTCTGTGCTCTCTTGCTCACAGACAAGCTGTGAAGAAATGTCATTTATTTCACACAATATAAACAATCCTGAAGGATCTTATAGCTCCTAGCATTTGCAAACTACTAAGAGAGGCCAACAAGCTATCTAAAAATGATCACTTGGATTATTTTTACCTTGGTAGTTCTCCACTCCCAGCCATCCCCTATTTGCTGTGAATGTTTAACAAATTCTTCACAGTACTGCTTGAATCTTTCTTCTTCCAAAAAAAAGACCTCTTCAGCAGCCATGCTACAGGACATCTGCAGAGCAAACTAAATGTTAGTACTGACAGACAAACACTAAAAATAACACGTACTGATTTATAGCAGCTGAATAGCAAAAGAACAAAGCAGTGGAGAATTCTTTGTTTCTATTGGACAAAGAATTATTCCAAGTGCAACATTTTAGAGAATCACAAAATGGATGAGGTCAGAAGGCATCTCTGGGGATTGTCCAGTCCAAATCTTATGCCCAAAGCTGTATCAGCTACAGAAGGTTGCCCAGGATCATCTCCAGATGGGTTACGCCTGTCTCCAAGGAAGATGTCACAACCTCTGTTCCACTATTCAATTACTACAGAAGTGACTTTGTTGGGTTTTTTTTAATGGTTAAATAACAAGAAATGTATATATGTATCAGCATGTTTTTTTCCTGCCTTTCACTGATCAGTACCAGGAATACGCTGGCTCCAACTTATTTATATCTTCCTATCTGGTATTTACATACACACACCGGTAAGATCCTCTCTGTGCTGAAGAGTCCCACCCCTCCCATGTCTGACACCACACCCTTAGCCATCTTGGCAACCTTCTGCTCAAATCAGGGCAGTACGGCCTTCCTCGTACTGGGGAAACCAGGAGTAGAGAGATGCAGTAACGGCAGATGCCTCCTCAGCACTACAGACCAGCGTGTGTCCACAAGCCTGAACTCACTCGTGGGCTTATTTCACCAGGCCTAGCACCTTCTCCATAGGGAGCCAAATGGCAGAAGGTTAACCTGTGTGGTGGCTGCTGCCGCACAGCCCAGCAGGATCACCACAAACTTGACAGCCCAGGCATGGCTTCAGGATGCTGCAGTGTGAGACGGGCACATTCTCTGCATTCACATCCTTACCCCTGGCTCTCACAGGGAACAGGGGCACTCTGACAAGCCTGCCAGAGTCTCTTTCTGCTGCCAGAACGGACGAACCACGCACACCCTCTGCAATCCAGCTGCGGGCACCAGGTAGCTGTGCAGACGTACACACAGGACAGGAACACCTCCACGCACGTTGGAAGTGCAGGCGCCTCGCTTGCCGCGTTGCAGGTTGCGGTGGCAGCCACACCACCACCCTGCCCGCCTGGGGAACAACATCTGACACTTGAAACTGCCTGATTTCCTGTGGCAGGCCGCCCAAGCCCCCAAGCAGCACAAGTTACCTGGATGCGAAGAGACGGGAAATTTGGAAACGGGCTCCACCAACGTGCCCGCGGTTCCCAAATTTCCCAATCCGGATGAGGCACTGCCCGCCCGCCCCAGCACAGGCAATAAGCAGGGCGCTGCGTTTTAGCGAACGGGCGGGCAGCAGCCACCCCGCGGCCCCACAGCGGCTAACAGAAACGGACGGGAGGCCTGCGCAGCGAAGGCAGGCTCGGGACGGGCCGCCTCCCCTCGGGGACGAGCAGCAGACCGATGGCGGCGGAATGCCGGACGACCCCAGGGCGGGGGCTGGCGCGGGGTGAGAGGAGACCGCGCCCGCACGCGTCGCGCCGCGCTTCACCGCACCCCCCGCCCGCTTCGGCGCGCTGCTCATGCGCACTTGTGGCGGCAGACACCGCTCCGCCCCAGGGAAGCGCGGCGGCCGGGGGAGGGAGGGTGGCCGACGCGCATGCGCGGTGGGAAGAGACTGTTGTGTTTAGGGAGCGCGGTGGTGGCGGTTCTCAGCGGGGGTTGTGGTGTTTCTCGACGGATTAAATTTGTAACGCAGTATCCCTTGATGTTGCGTAAGGAGTAACAGCTTTAAAGTAAAAGGGGAAATTTCGGTTAGCTGTTAGGTGGAAATGCTTGGCTCAAAGGGCGGTGAGGCCGTGGCACAGCTGCTGGCAGAGCTGTGGTGCCCCATCCCTGCTTGGAGCTGGTGGGCTTTAAGCTCCCTCCCAACCCAAGTTATTCTGTGATTTCGTTTTTTTTCTGAGAAGCAGGGCTGAAACCTGAGTCCATCTTCCGTGCTTCAGACGCTGGCTATAGGGAGGAAGCTTCCCCTCCTCAGGCCCCAGTTGCCATAGTTGGCAGGAGACAGAGGTGAAGCATTGTGCCCATGTCATCCTCCAGCCCTTCACACTTTGGTGTTTGTTGTTTGGGTGATGTAAGTGGCATCTATGTATGCATCACAGACTTAAGTACAGTAGGATCATAGAATCATTTGAGTTGGAAGAGATCTTTAAAGGCTATCCAGTCTAACTCCTCTGCAACAAACAGGGGCACTTATAGCTTGACCACGTGTTCGGATTCCTGTCCAGCCTGATCCTGAGTATCTCCAGAGATAGAGCACCCACCACCTCACCAGGCAACATGTGCCAGTGCTTCTCCACCCTTACTGTAAAAACTTCTTTCTTATATCCCATCTAAATTTCCCCTCTTTTAGTTTGAAACCATTTCCCTTTGTCCTGTCACCATAGACCTTGCTAAAGACTCCATCTCCTTCTTTCTTACAAACCCCCCTTAAAATACTGAAGCACCACTCTCAGGTCTTACCAGAGCCTCCTCTTCTCCACAAATACATTGCAAGTCCCTGGAAGGCTTTCCCTTCCTCCGGCTCTTCTCTCTCTGCCCGCTCCTCCCACTGCCCAAACAAGAGGAGTTGTTGGAACTAGATAAATATAGTTCAGTCTGAGCTTCAGCCAGAAGCTCGACAATACCAGTTTTATTTGAATGTTTCTAATTAATTTTCAAGACTTGGGTTCTGTCTCTGCAATATAAATATATAACAATATGTTATGACTTTCATCTAGTAAAAACAAGTAGGAGAGGAACGTGAAATTAAAGTAGCCAGGTCACCTGAGCATCATCTTATAAGCAACGTTTAAGAGAAAAGTCATGCAAAATGATTATATAGCTTTCTGGAGTGGAACAGAACAGTTGGAAGTGACCTGCAGTGACCATCAAGTTCAACTGCCTGGCCACATGAGGGCTAAAAGAAAGCTAAAGCATGTTGCTGAGGGGATTATCCCAATGCCTCTTAAACACTGACAGCGCCTTTTAGGAACCTTGTGCCAGTGTTTGAGCACCCTCACGATACAGAAATCTGTAGCTCTTAAATTGCTTTTGGTTATGAGTATTTGCTAGGTGCACAAAGCAACTAGCATTTGTCTAGCATTTGCTAGACAGATAGTGTGCATGTAATGTGCTAAATATGTATCTATCTTGCTAGATAAATGCTACAAGGATTATTTTTAAGCTCATGAGTCTATTAGACCAAACATTTTTTGGAAGTAAGGTCTTATCCAGTGTGACTAGACTACCCAAACAATACCAATTACAGAATTCACAATATTTTGATACACTTAAGTAGAACATGATGTTGACTTTGCCAGCGTATCTGTAAACTACTGTTTTAACGAGTTCTGTGACTGCTGTAGGAGTAAGCAAACTGAGCCATCATGTTTGAAGTCCATGCTATTCAGTACAGAGTTCCATATCCATAGGATGCTGTGCTATGGCTGACTGTAAGGTGACATTTTTCATCTGCACAGTTCCTAATTTGCCTGTAATCCACAGGGTATGGAAATTTCACAAGGAAGGGCCAAGGCTTTTTGCTGGAATATTCTGAGGTAAACCATTTTTCTTTATTCTTAAAAATTCAGTTTTCTAGTTTTTGGCTGTTAGCAGCCTAGTTCTTCAAATATACACCATGATTCATGTTTAAATATAATTTTCACAGCTCTTCCTGAAAAATGTAACGTTCCATGTAAATCCATAATTTTCAACATTAGGTACATAGAAGAAAAGATTTGTTTCACTAAATTATTCTGGAGAATAATTGTGCATATTGTACAGTTGCTTTGAACAGGTTACCGTACCTCCACAGATTATTATTTTGACTGCATATATTAATTTAGAAAGCAGTTGTATGGCATGGATGATGCCATTAAAACTACAAGATGTGATGTTATAGTCATTACTTAATCATTATATGAATTAATTATTTATGTTGTTATTGACTGTTTCCTTTAAATGTTGGTGTTTGGAAATTTGGTGCACAAACACCACATTGTCACCCAGCCTTGATTTCTGAAGAGAGATTTTGTATTGTGGAATATATTCTGTATGCCATTTTTGCTAAAAGAAAATGCCTGTGTTATTGAAAAAATGTCACGTAATATGCATTGCCTTGGAAGCTACAGCTCCTGATTTCTAATTTTAGCTTTGTTACTGTCTCTTTGCATTTTCTCAGGCAAGAATCATAGGTTTAAGACATTGTGCATTTAAAAAGTGGCTTCTGGGACCTCAGATTTTACATTGAATTTAGCAGAGGATCTGCCATGGCTGGCAGATTCCAGAAAACTAAGCTGCAGTTTCTATATATTTGGATCCATTCGCTTAAACTAAAATTTTGTAAACTAATTTTCAAATACAGACCCTTCAAAGATCAAGGACAGCCAGTAATTAGATACTCACTCAGTAGTCATCATTTCTGAAGGCTATAGGCTTTAGCCGTGCTTAAGTTCAAGTATCTCAAACAGACTCTTTTATCTATAGGCCTTAAATTGAACATACACAGTGTTAATTAATTATATATTGTTAAAAGTAAGCACAAACAGTGGGCCTGAATGTCCCCTTTCAATGCTTGTCAACTTCCTCATGACAATCATAACTAACTCTTAAGGTTAGAGAAGTTAAAAATTTTAAACACTTAAGTTCAAAAAACTGTTACCATCTGCACGCTATTAATAGCAGTATTAGTGAAATAGGATATTATCTCAAAGTACACAGGACACTGCAGGGAGTGGATTCTAATCCTGATTATGGTATAGGTAAATTTAAGGCTAGTAATTTCATTTTCCAATGTCCATTTGTCTTTTTGTCCTTCTTCAAAGTAGATCAGACTCACAGTATATTCTCAGAGTGCCAAGGACCAGTCAGGCAGTTTCAGAGAATGGTAGCGAGTGCCTTTCTATCAAAGGATTTGTCATAGTTCTAAAACTACTTGTCAGCAGGCCCCAAATATAACTGTAGAGTCATAGAATGGATTGGGTTGGAAGGGGCCTCAAAGATTATGCAGTTCAACACCCTACGCCCCAAAACCACCAGACCGGGTGCTCAGGGCGCCATCCAAAGTGACCTTGAATACCTCCAGGGATGGGGCACCCACAGCCTCACTGGCAGCCTGTGCCAGTGCCTCACCACTCTCTCAGTGAAAATTTTCCCCAGACATCAAATCTGAATCTCCCCTCTTTTAGTTTATAACCTTTCTCCTATGTCCTATCACTGCCTACCTATGTAAAAAATTGATTTCCCTCCTGTTTATCAACTCCCTTTAATTACTGCCACTACCAGCTTTCCCCTGGTACTTCTCTTTGGGCTGAACAAACCCAGTTCTCTCAGCCTGAACATGAAGTTTTCTGTCCCTTCCTTTCCTTCTCCTGCTTGTATTGTGAATTAAATTCCCCATTTTGCTACCTCATCTCTGCCATACAAAAGTGTTAATAGTATTGTTCCTTGTGTCACTACTTAGGTATTGATAAAGGGAGGTACAGTTCATCAGGTGATTTTTTACTCTAAGTACACAAATATATATATTTACAAAATCATCAAACACTGATAATTTTTGAGAGCAAAATACAGTAATCCAAACAATTTTGTTGGTTGGGATTTTAGAACTAAACTGAATGAAGGTCATGGAGAATAATCTTTCATCACCTAGAAGGTGAACAGAGTGATCTCTGAAAGGTCCTTTTCATCTCTTCTTTCTTTTCTTTGGTTCCAGGGAAGACAACTTTATTCAGAACTCACTGATCAGTCAGGAAACTCAGGCAACACTCTGCTAGTAATGCTCTTCAAAGAACAGAGGCAACATTGCATCTCTAGAACTGATAGAATTAACATGATTTACTTTCAATTTTGTAAATCCTTTTTAGTTTGAGTCAGATCTTGAGCATTTCACAGTAATTCTAATGCTATTTCTTCCACTTTGGTTTTTGATTACTCTTGATTTCCAGCGGTGAGCAATGTACCTGGGTTGCAGAGTGGTGCTACAAAGGAATATTGTTAGCTAAGCCAAATAAGAAAGGATGGATTAGCCAAAGCAAAATGGTTTTGAAAATCTCATGAGGCTATTTGACAGCATGTTCAGAAGCAAAATGTCATTTGTATCATAACACATCCTGTCTTCATTTGCTCTACTGGTGTGGTTGCAGGAGCAAATGTACCTCATTTGCAATTAAGAAGGATTGGATATACAGGCAATGTCTGCAAAAGTGAAATGTGGAACTTTGTTCCAGTTGAAACTGGTACTAGCAAACATCAAGCATGTCTGATCACTTAATTTAAATCTCTTAATTGTCTACTAGATTAATTGACCTAATAGAGATTCTGCACAAATAATACATAAGAAGAATTAAAAATATGTTCTTCTGCATTTTTCTGCTTTGTTTGTTTAGGAGACTTCATAGATGAAATTCCCCTGATAGAGACTGTTAGTTGAAGAGGTACTCTTTCAAAATTGCTAATGGAGATGCAGACCTTTCTTTTCAATAATAACTGCAGTATTCTTATAAAGTAAAAGAGTGGTGTTATTTTCCTTTTGTTGGTAGAAAAAGAGGAATTAACTTGGTGAAGGCTGTGGAACTCATTGTTTTGGAGAGTGGAGCTAAGTTTTGTAAACTGAAGTCTGCCTTCAGTTTACTTGCCTTCTTGGTACTGCAATTGTTCAGAGAGAAAGTTCAAAAGGAAACAGACGGAGAGGTGTACAAACAGCATACATTTTTCATAGATATTTTTCTTCTACTCCTGCAGCTATGAACCAGCACTAAAGAAAGTCCTTGTACAATGCAGCAATTCTTCTATTCTTCAGGTTTTAACAATTGCTCTACTTTTATCTATTTCTTTTAATGTTAGAGTTTAATCTTTCAGGATTCGGATTTTTTCCTGATGTGCTTTGTCTTCACTTTTTTGTTACTGTTAGTTATGTTGCCTTCTTTTTGTTTGTTTGTTTTTCCTATTAGACCAATTTGAGACAGGCTGCATATGAAATTATTGTGTTATTAATATGGAACATAACAGTAAATGAAGGCCTCAAAAAGCGATGCTGCTAAGCAGTGGGACTTTGAAAATATTAAGGAGAACTAATTGATACAGAAAGGCAGAATTTTAAATAAACTTACATATTCGTGGTCAAAACAACATCAAAATATCTGTAGACAGTGGAGTAGAGGTCATTATAGTGGAGGATTATATGAATATGCAGTAAAAAAATACTGCTAGAATCTATAGCAAATATATATTTATATATTCAAAAAATTAACATGTTACCATCTGTCTCTCATGTGTCATTAAGCCAGCAAGCTATGCTACCACTGTCACATTTGCTGAAACCAGCAAATCAGAAATCATTTCAGAGTACAATATCTGAAATATTTTTGTTCAGTGTGCTAACTAGATCAGAGCTAAAATTCATTCTGTACGTGTAGGTTAAATAAAACCTAGTGTAAAGCTCCAGAATAAATTATTCCAGAAACCTAGTTGGTTTGGTATAGCTCTGGAGGTCCAGCTCATAATGAACGCTGAAGTGAGTCAAAACTGACAGATATTGGTGTTATGGAATGAGCATTTTATTCTCAACTCCTATTGTGAACCAAAATTATATAAGGTAACTTGCAAAGCTATGTTTTGAGAATATTTTCTTCAGATAATAGGTACAAAGGTCAAGAGGGAAGCTTTCTGGATAGAAAATGACAGGTAAGAGCAGAGCAATTATCATCTACCTCATATAGAGAAAAGATTCTGAGCTTAACAAGAAGACTCTGAGCTTAACAAGGAGGTTTATTGCAAAAGTTAAGAACTCTGTTATTTAAGGCAGCTGAATGAAATTGAAATATGAGAGAATTTCCTCATGAATTAAGAATGAGTTTTTATATATTTTTAAGCACCTCTTTCTGACCTATCTCAGTAATATGCTGCTGATAAAGAACCATCTTACTAGGAGGGACACCATCTGATCATCTCGTCTGTCATGGCAAATTCCTGGCTGTAAATTTCTGGCACCCTTATCCAGGGAGGTTTGTATCAGTAATTCTTTTGTACTGCATTCATAACAAATCCTGTAGGTGTACCAACAGGAACGTACTCCAAGTAGTGCCTGTGACACAAATTACACAATGAATCAGGGTATTAGCCTTACCTGCACTGGCAGCACAGCTAAGTGAAAGAAAACAGAAGAGGCATGAAGCCACCTTTCCTCATTCCAGGCAGCTGTTCTCATTTACTCTGAATGAAATAATCCCTTCACAGCAGTTTTCCAATCTGTATCAAGCCTGTTTCCTATTCTAGAACCTCATCTGCACTTTTACCACAAAGTCAATAGCATGATGGGAGAAAATGCATCTTGAAAAGTCTGAATTCAAGTACACGTGCATAGTTAGTGCATGTTGGTGTGACTTCGTGCATGTTACTCATGTCACTACATCATATGCACATGACATTCAGCATACCTATGGTTTTGATTTGAGGATTTGTAAGGATCATCAGATGTGGCTTTCAAAGAATCAGATTGTTTCTTGGTTTGTTTGTTTGGGTTTTTTGCTTTGCAAAACCTCGTTTTTCACACTATGCTCTCAAAGTGGGAAATAAGTGGCTGTCAGAGAATAATGCTTTCATAGCTGACTAGTTCTGGAGTTACTAAGGGGCTACAGGTGCCCCCAGTTTGTCCTCAGAGAATAATGCATGTCAAGATTGATGCATTGTACTCAACAGAGGCCTGATGGATGATAAGGACGATGTTTTTAACAACAGTGTGGAAAATATTTCATATATATCAAATATACCTGGCACCAAAGTAATGAAGCCTAATGCTTAATCTCACAGACAAAATTAAGTTCTCCCCAGTATATTAGTACTCATGGAAGTATTATTTCCATTATTTTAGTAATAAAAACTAAAATAATAGTAATTAGTAATAAAACTAATGTCTTTGTTAAAGTACATGAAATCCTTTTCTAACTGCATGGGTACCAAGAGAAAACTAAACTAGACTGATTTGTGCCTTCAGAAAATTAAAACCAGTGCATGTTTATGAATAGTAAGTAGATTGGAGATAGTTTTGCAAGAAAAATAGATTTACTTGGAAAAAATACTATTAAATTTTTCACAAGTGCATGTGTGTATCGTGGTGATTACATTAAGAAGAGTTGAAAGCCACTTTTTGAAAAGTAAGCAAAATGGGTGCAGACACAAAGTGATCTAAAACAGGGATCTTGAAGTTTCTGTCCAACAGAGAAAGGATGAGTGAATCTGAAACCAGATTTAGTGATAACTGATTTGCCGTCTGGAGTGTCCCTTGCCTGTATTTCATGATTTTCCTCCGTAGAGTTTCAAGAAAAAAGTCCAGCATATGTCCTCTTCTCGTGCCAATGCTGAAATCCTGTTTCATGCAAGTTCAAATTGCCATACAGCAGATGTACGGTGAGGAACTGGAGCTACCCTTGCATAAACAACTGTAGATCTAGCACTCACTGAGACCTGCTGTGGGTATGCACAACTCCACCATTCTCTTTCAGATCTCTCCTCTCTGTAGTTAAGGCTTTTTAACACTGTATTGTTCTTTAGTATCCCTAATGCCATCACTGTGGATGCTGAGGAATGAGCCGAAGTAGTTAGTGTCACTGTTCTGCTGAAATGGCCTCTCCTGTTGCGATGTCAGACAGACCAGTCAGGCACTTAGGCCCGTGGGCTGACCAGCTAAGATGCCTCTAATGTTTTTAATTTCAACTCCAATCCTCTTTCGTAGCTGTCGAATCCACCTGTATTGTTCACTCAGTATTGATTCTCAGACACGTCATCTGTTGCTATTTTCTAAACAGCTGTGCTGTTCACTTGGTTAGCCTTCTGAATGGTATAGCTAAGCATTCTTATCTGGAAGTGCCTGACACAGAAAAGCAAGAAAAAGTGTTATCTGATTTGTTGTAAAATACTGGAGAAAAGCTCCCATACTTGGTTGTCTTCACCAACATATGGCCTCTAACATTTTTAGTATATCTCTTTGTCCTACTTAAAATAATTCTACCAAGGAAATGGCCTCCATATGATATGAATGTTATAGCCCTCTCTAAAATTACATTTCTTATATAATTACAGCATATGTTATAACTTGAGAATATGATTGATTCTCTTCTATTGTCACCAGTCCTGCCTATTTTCTGGACTTATTTCCAAAAATGAAAACGTATTGAAAGCAAGAAAAAAAAGGTCATTTCAATCAGTGATGGTGTTCTCATCAGGAAATGCAAATGAGATTTTTAAAAGCTCAGTGGGAGAACAACACATCAATAAATGGAAAATTTAGCATGTTGGAGAAGTCAGTCATCTGCAGAGTTTATTACTTCATCAGTTTGAACTGACAAAATTCTGGTTGCCTGGAAAAAACAAAAACAGCTAAGTATCACCTGCCAGGACGGGAAAAATCAGAACCTATACTGATAAAATGATAGATTGAACAGTGAATAATTGATTGTTCAACTGACACTGAACTGTCAATGATGGATTAATCAACAACAATGTCAAAGCAGCAAGGAATGAATACTGGGCACTCTCTTTTTCTGTTCTTCTGCCTTTTCAGATTGTTTTTGGCACTTCAGAGTGCTTTATTTAAGTCCTAAGTAAGCCAATCTTGGTTTAGACAAGGTTGAACTAAACAGAATATGAGCTGGAATACCTCAGCTAGCAATTTGTACATGGTTAAGGATGGTTAGTTAGGGTTGTCCCCAGTCTGTTCTCAAAGTAGCCTTTAAAGACCACCTCTAACCCAAAGATCCTGAGCAGGAAAATGGTTAAACAAGCATACACTTGGAAAGGATGCAGGAATCCTTAACCATGAGTGTATTAAGAAAGCTGAGTTTCTGGAAGTCATCTGCTGCCCAACAAAGCAGTTTACAAGGAAAATGATGGGCTAAAAAATGAGAGGAATGACACAGGGTGCTATTTGCTTGCAGATAAAGATCAAGATAAATGTCAATGGAGAGCATAAAGATCTAGATGATAAACACAGAGGGCACAGTCAATACTTCTGAAAGATTCTCCGTACTGCCAATGTATGCAATATTCCTGTGTTAAAAAAATATGCTAGGTACTGACCTGCGCCCATGAGTTTAATTTCTCCCAGAGATATCTAGGGGTTAATACATATAGAGATAGGAGATCATAAGGAACTTTCAATCTCCTGCAGTCTCCTTCTTTGTCTTTAAAGTGGGCATGTTGGGCTGTGTGAAAATCTCTATACTAGATTTCAAAAAGCTCTCTTAACTCACATTATCTAATATATGACAGCGATGCTTCTTTTTACCCTTTTTTGGACATAGTTAAAAGCCTTTTTCAGTCATTTGAATTGTACTCTAGAAATTTACCAGATCTTCGTAATTCAAATCACTGCTAGATTACTGAGATACTATTGAATCCAGTGTGCTTTTCTTTTTTTTTTTCCAGAAAAATTGTACGTCATTGAGTAGATCAACTAATATGATAATTTGAACAATTCTGGAATTGTTTCTTTGTTTCTTTCCCGGTCATGGTCACAAAACTGCTGCTGACTGCCACCGAAAAAATAAGTGCAAAAAAAGTGGAGCTGTAGGGATCTAATCCCATGAAATACTGTCAATAGTATTTCATAATAAGCTATCTTGGTCTCAGTACCCTTTTCTACTCCACTGTATACCTGGTAATTTCTTCCTTTTTGTCTGCGATTCTGAAATGCATTGACCCAATTGACCAAATCCACTCTAGCATAAGAGGATGTAACTCTGCTTCTTTCACTGAAGTTATATTTACCTATAACACGGTTATAGCTTTGCTGGAATCTCCTGCCGTAAGGTGTAAAGGTTAACCAAACTACTTCCACTCCTGAGTTTCAGTCATCATACTTAAGAGTCATATGCAGCATTTACACAAGGTAAATAATACAGTAAGAGTCAAAGAAAGTCAGGAAGACAAGAGGATGAAGAGCAGACTGTCACTGAAATAGGAATCATTTATTTAATAACACTGAAATAGCACACTTTAGCTTCACCAACTCATCAGTGTCAGCTCCCCTCATCTGTACATGGCACTGACAGCTTTTTAACATAACAATGAAATCCATGGGCCAAATTCTCCTCTGCTGTGAGCCTGCTGAAGTCGATGAAGGTATGTCAGAATTAATTTAGTCTGACAATTATTCCCCATTACCTGGAGTAATTGTGGGGCTGCAACACCTGGCTAATGAAAACCTAGTATAATATGGGTACTGTGGCGCACAGCTGACAGCATCAAAGTGACCCTTCTTGGAAATAACTGAGTCACAGAGTAGTCGGCACAGGCCCAGAACTGGAGGCAAAATTGCTTCTGTGGAAGTAGTTCAGGTACCTTTACATGGTGCTCCAAAATGCTGTGGGTTAAGGATGTATTGCAGAGCTAGTGAGTCCTAGAGCCCTACGGAGCACAGTACAAAGACAGCCAAGTGCAGAAACTGGGTTCTTTTCAGACAGATTTATTAGATCCATTCCAGCATTGGCCAGATAAGTTCATGCAGAACCACAAAATCAGCTGCAAACCAGTGCTCCTCATAGCTGGAGAACAATGCCAAGGCTCCAGGGCTGGATCTGTTCAGAGCTGACTCGTGTTCTTAGGGTTTTCTAGCTTATATGTGAGCTAAAATATATCTTCAGTTTGCATATAGCTCTACACCAAAATTGGCAACATCTGGCTCATATTTGTCCACAGATAATTGATTGAACTAGATATGAGTTAAATGAAATCATGTTTAAGAGAGAGATTTCTTTTCCTAAGATTTTTAATTAAAACAGTGAAATTCAAGAATTTCACTATTTTCATGAAATAAATAATAAATAATAAAATAAGGTGTAAATTTACATTTTGAATCCCTAATGTACAATGTATATATATTGCATGTGATCTGTAATGTAAAGGCCAGAGAAGTAGTAATTTCATATGTAACAATCCTGGAATGTACCCCCAAGCACAAATTTAAAAGAGACCCACCCAACACCAGTAAATTGGAGTGCTGCGTTTTCCCAGCCTGGTTTCTTTTGTCTGCTGTCTAGAATCGTGCTCAAATCCAGGTCACTTTCTGCTTAATCCCCTTTATTTCCAACACTTTGTAACTGTTCCTTTCTTCATACCTGCTCACAGTTGAACAATGTTGCTTTATTGATGAATGCATTTCGTTACATTTGTACTTTATGTTTTCAACAGCACTTATAAATGTTGTCTGTCTACTGAACATTCCCTTTTTTAGGAAAAGTGTTTAGACACAGAAGCAGCTAGGAGCGGTGGTTAGCACCCTGGGAGATGACAGCTTTTCATAGGTATCCAGCAGTTTAGAAACAGCTGCTGTGTTCTGTTTTATCAACTACAGGATTACTGGGGGCTAATGATGAGGGTGGGGTCATCTGTTTTCAGATCACATCTGCTTTCATCTCTGCCACTAACTCTTTCAATTACCTTTGGTAGGTTACTTGTTTCTTGCTGTTATTTTCATCTATCTGCAGGATGAGAATGATAATGTAATAGGTGTTTTGAAGATTAACTCAACACTACTTAAGGCCCCTTCAGATACTCAAGTGAAAACATTAGTGTATAGAAAATCAAAGTATAATTATTATGAAAATGTACATTATTGTTTAGAGTAAAAGTGAATCGAAGACAGAATGATGTGATAATCAAACCACTGGAACTGAAAGGTTTTGAGGCTTGATATCAGATAAGTAAAAAAGCAGAACACTTAATTGAGCTTAGAGAGGATTTTCCTAGCAAGCAATGTTCATTTCCTTTGTAATTTTTTGTTTGTTTGTATTGCTACCTAAGAAAGATTTAAGATACAACATGATAGGAAGGAGAAAGATGTAAAATAGCATTCAAAATGGCCAACACTATATATATAGACTCACAGTCCCAGTAAATACAGTATTAACGAGGTAAGTTTAGATTTAGATCCCTGTTGTTTTACTATTGGCTATATTATCAGATAATGGTCTAATGGAAACAGTATGAGTTTATTATAATTGCAAGACTTTTAAAGAATTATACAGTAAGAAATTAATCAATGCCGTATTTCTGTTTACAAGGGATCAAAGGTCTGAAGTAACCTGTGCTGCCATCGAGTCCCCTTGCTGCTCCTAAGAAGCCAGTGTTACCAGTGTTACTTCTGTAACTAACGGTCTTTTTCACAGAATATTTAGTACTTCATGAAATGGACTATCTACAACTCAACCCAGAAAAGGCTAAAGGGATGACATTCATAAAGCTCCAGTTGCCACAAATCAGATTTAACTATAACTGTACTACAAATGATGTAAAGTCAGACATAAATGAGATATAACACTAACAGAGTGGAAGTTATATTACCCTACATTTCATTTATTGAACTTTCTTTAATTTATCAGCTTGTTTGGATTATACAGTAACATGAACGCTCCAGTAGCAACCCTCCAGTTGGGATTTCTATTTATAGTATATTATCTCTTCATTGGATGCCCCTCTGCATTGGTTTCAATAAGGCAGTAATTAGGCCCTTAAAACAAAATTAAGATATATTTAATAATTGAATTCAGACAGCAAGCCTACTCAATATTCTTTCAAAAGACAATCATTTTTATAATTCTTTGGGGCTGTGAAAAAATGATACATTTCTAAATGTATCATTCTCCTTCTAATTCCTTCTCCTTCTAATTTTCTTTCCCTCCTGTTTTTCTTTTATTTTTATGTATTTTGGGGCTATGCAGCCACCATCTCCACAAATTTCAGATTTCACACATACATATTTTTAGCCATAAGGCAATTCTGAACTTTAAAAATCAAGCATACAGCTATTCCCTTTAGGATAGATTTCTTCTGCATTCGAAATAAATTCTGTCATGATAGCCAGGGGATCTACTTAGCTGTACGTAATGCTTAACTAGAGTTGGACCCTAATTTTAAAGAAAAATAAGAAATATTCAAAAGCCTGAAAACTAAATGGTACTTGCCAGTGCAGCCCTACATGCAGCTTTCATTGGAGTAGTTGATGTTGTTAGAAATGTCAGAGGTGGTATTACAGAAAAATGTTTCTTCAACACCATCTATTCTCTGATATTAACAAAGAGCAGCTAACAAAAACAACACAGTAGTTTTCACTATGGAATGCATGCAATCTACATTAACTGCCCTCATCATCAAAACCTAATTGCACAACAAATATATGGGCTGTGGTGAAGAAAGTTGCACACGAATTGGCCGAGGTAAAAGTGTTCAATATGTTGACTGAGGATGATCAGAGAGATTTGACAGAAGGACTGAAGGAAAGCAATGAGTATATTAGCAGCTGCATTACTTAGCTGCGTATTTCTTTGCTCTGACTTTGGGCTGTTTTTTCAGTGTGGAAATGTTACTCCAAAATTACCTTTTTTAGAGTGTGAGAATCAGACAGATAGCAATTTTGAGTATGTCTTCGGGGAGCAAGTTGATTTGAGTGATGAAATTCATAAGCCTTGTAATTACAGTAATTATGAGACCATACCTTTACAGGTAAGAACTCATAAGTAAAAACATTAGCATGACCAAGAAGCTCGATAATTCATTCCAGGGCATGTGGTTACAGTGCAGTGCTTAACATAACCTTCATGACTGCACTGGCACCTGGTCTTACCTCTGAAACATACATCCATCTTGTGAGCATACACCCCTCTGTGCTCTACTCTTTGCATGTAGCCTTTTTAAGATTGTTTCATAGTATCTAAAGCAGATGGCTACAGGTGCTCAAACCTTACCATTCATTTTAGACATAGTTTTTTCCTACAGCTTTTAAAAGAAATATCCTGGAATGTTCTGACTCAGATTTTATTCAGTGAAACACGTGTTAGAATAAGTATTCCCTTCACAAAGGGAGCTTCTTTGTCCCACCTGTGCTTTACTCTAGCCCTGACCTGCTGGCTAATAGGTAAGGAAAGTTTGGTACTAGAAGGAAATGCCTCCTTCCTAGTCAGTCTGTGCTCTTCATTTGATGTATTTGCTGAGTACTTAGGTACCAGGTATGTCTTCTGTGACTATCTTCTACAACCAACACCACAAACTTTTTGAATGGTACTTGGAGAAGCTTGTTAGGAACAAAGCTTCTCATCAAGTAGACATGCGGACACTGAGATTTTTTATTTATTTTTTAAGGTTCATTAGTTAGGATATTTTTAATATTCTTCAAAGTTTGTGTCCATGAGATATAACAATAAATGCCACTCATAAAATGAGGGTATCTTATGGAAACTCCAGATGATCTGTTTGATCGCAGCAGTATACAATATTTCTCAAAGGTGTGTGGTGAACAAGTCTGTACAAATTTGAGCTTGTTCCATGTTTTATTTAGTTTCATATTGCTCATTTGAATTTTATTCTCTCTGGGGAATACCTGCATTGTTCATCATTTATATTTATGATGCTAATAAACTCATTTTATCGTTCATTGATTTTCCTATTCCACTATTACAGTTTTGTTTGGAATTTGGAGCATCCTGGTCATACAAAATTACTTTAAATCTCTGTCAGTTTCACCTGTTCCTGAACTTTTGTATGCAATTCAAAATGTTAACAGTGAGAAGAGTGAGAAAGAATACTTGCAACCCAATTAAAACACATTTTAAAAATACGGTGGGCAGAGGTTTAGACAAG